>NC_092506.1:68189353-68899853 GCF_047511675.1 Marmota flaviventris | reverse complement strand
TTTTGTGACTTTTGAATTTGGGGAATGTATCACACAGACACACACACACACACACACACACACACTCATTTCTAAACAATCCAGTAGCACTCCATTTACATGAAAATTAAGCTGTTGGCTATATCTGATGATTCAAAAAAAATACTCCTACTACTATTACTATTAATTTGTCTTTGTATCTTCATCATTGTATTTTCAGTAGAAAACTTCTTTATTAGGTATAATAAAACAAAAGGGAGGTCAATGATGAAAAAATAGTAATTGGCAGTACAATGAATCATCAGAATATTGGAATCTGGAGTTTGGACATGGTGTTAAATATAACATGTACTAAATATTTTTGAGCCTCAGTTTTTTAATCTCAAGTTTGACTATAACACATTGTTTAATAGGGTTTTGATGAAGACCAAATCTAACATAGTTATGAGACATCAGATCAATTTACAAAGAGTAAATGTTAGTACTCTTTATTATTGTTCATGGGCATCACAGACACAAGAATTACAGCCTATGATTCAAAATTCTGATGCCATAGATTTCATCTATGTTTATTGATTCAGAAAAATCTTATATTCACAAACTTTTTTACAGGGTTAATCTTGCAAAAAGTGATACACTGGAACAAAGTAGACAAAAATTATAATGAAAGAAATCTTTCTTTGGTGTCTCTTAACCCTTAACCAGAAATATGATGTTTTACAATTGAAAAATTCTAGTCAAAGAATTCAACTTCATTTTAAGTTCTTTCAGGGGGCAAAATGAGAAGCCACCAGGTAGATACCATACTGTGATAGACATGGGTTTAATATTTGAAATGAATTTGTGACTTCAGAGGTAGAGTGTGAGGCAGTGTTCTGTTTGATATTTCTTTTTTTCATATTTTATTGGTGCATTATAATTTGTAATGTACATAATTACATAATGATACATAATGGTAAGATTTGTGGTTACATATTCATACATGCACACAATACAACAATATAATTTGGCCAATATCATTTCAAAGTACTTCCCCTTTCCTTCCTGTCCTCCCTCCCTTTTGTCCCTTTCCTCACCATTTGACCCAACTATTCCTCTTCTCAGACTATACCCAAAGGACCTAAAAACAGCATACTACAGGGACACAGCCACATCAATGTTTATAGCAGCACAATTCACAATAGCTAAACTGTGGAGCCAACCTAGATTCCCTTCAATGGATGAATGGATAAAAAAAAAAAAAATGTGACATTTATACACAATGGAATATTACTCAGCACTAAAAATAATAAGATCATGGCATTTGCAGGGAAATGGATGGCATTAGAGCATATTATGCTAAGTGAAGTTAGCCAAGCTCAAAAAACAAATGCCGAATGTCTTCTCTGATATAAGGGGCGTGACTCAAAATGGGGTAGGGAGGAAGAGCATGGGAAGAAGATTACCTCTAGATAGGGAAGAGGGGTGGGAAGGAAAGGGAGGGAGAAGGGGAATTGCATGGATGATAGGAGGAGACCCTCATCATTATACAAAATACATGAATGAAGATGTGAAAAAAAAAAAGAATTTCTGTTTGATATTTCTGAGAAAAGCCATAGAAAGACTCTATGTTTACTAAAGGTCAAGGAAACACCTGAAAAAGGTTCTCTTGCTCCTATACCTTTTCAGATTAGTGCATGTTCTTCTGCATCCTCCTCTATGTGTTGCCCTATTATTATAGTAAATATTCTTTGAAATATTGCACTCTATTAAATGTCATCAAATTTTTATCACCAATTTTATTCTTTATCTACTCCAATTTGGGTTCCATTCCTACCACCTCACTGAGATATTTTTTCCTGTGACGTTGACTAATCAAATATGTACTTCTCTAGTGCTGCTTCAGCTGACTAAGTGAATGCTTCCTCCTTCCAGAACTACTTTCTAAAATCATTATATATTTATTCTGAAATTAAATACTTTGTAAATGAATGGTGTGTGGTAGAAGGCAGAGCTCTTCCCATTGGAAAGGAAAGTTATAGATAAGCATGAAGAGGATAGTATAATTACTATGTATAAGGATTGTCATTAAAGAACTCCTATTTATCTTAATATTGGTACAAAAGAATGTACATGGAAATAAGTATAAATATGTGTGTATCTACATTATATCATTATATCATTAATTTAGGTAGATATATTCCCTTATTTTATAAGATATAAGAGCCCGGAAGAAACAATGGCCCAGTGACAATGTGCATACCTATGTCTTTGTTTCTTATTATGTTCTTCAGAAAAAGGTGGTGGGCTGCTTAGAAAACTGGCATGTTTTCCAAAAATACTCAAGATGAGCCTGGAATATCTCATAGTAGAAGGGAAAAAGAGAAGTTCTCAAAATTCACACTGATGATGGAACATTTCAGGATACAAATGAAATAGCTTCTAATGGTCAATTTGGAGAGCTTCTAAAGGTCCATTTCAAGAGGAGAGACAGCAATGGATTATAACAAACAGTACAAAACAAATATTCATAATACCATACTGATATAAGTAAATGGTTGAATAAATAAATATAGAAAAATGGGCAAATCTCTGAAGTAGAACATTGCCAAATATTTTATGTATAGAGCCACTCTCAAGGAAGAAAAGTATAACTTCCACTTCTTGAGTGAAGTCTCTTCATAATGACATCCTTCTAAAGAATACAGTAGTTAAAAAAGAAAATAGAATAACTTTAGAATGGAGAAGCCTGGAAATCATGAGCAAACCCAGTGACCAAGACAAATAAAATTCCTGTGGATAATATACACTTGATAGGATTGACACTTTGCCTCTGGTCTTCTTTCCTAAAATCCGTAACACTAAAGCAGTCAGGGGAAATGTATCAGATAAATCACATTAGAGAACATTCTACAAAATGTCTGACTAATACTTCTCAAAACTTTTCAAAAAATGTTTTATTATTGCATTAAATGTATACCTAATAATGCCACTCATTTTGATAAAATCATACATGCATGGAACATAATTTGCTTTGTTTCAATTTCTACTACTTCCTCTTTTCCTCTTCTCATTTCTTCCTTTGTTTCACTTCCCCAACTCTACTGATCTTTGTTCTACTTATTTATTTGTTTGTTTATTTTTTCTCAGAGTAATTGATGTAAGTTTCTTAGAAGGGATAAGAAAGAGGAAAATGGGATGCTCTCCTGGGAAAGTGTGGGTCCTCTCAAAGAGGAGAGGAATGGTGTGCCTCTCTGTCCTGCAGTTTTATTGGGGACTTTTGACTAACAGTATAGGGGCTACATGGACCTCTTCAAAGAGATATTGTGGTTCTCAGAGAGGAAATTGAGTGCTACTATTTTTATGCCTCAATATCATGTGCCCTTAATTGGTTTATTACTCTTGAAAAGCCCCCAGCAAAGATTTATTTGTGAGGGTGCTGACATTTTAGTTGCCAATGTGATTCAGGGTTGTGATAGGCAGTATGATAAAGAAGGGTCAAGGCCAATTGGCAGGATGTGGCATGATTTTGAAACAATATTTTTTCTCAATGGAATACAAAGGATATGAGGGTTCACCTACTAATCCCCATTTTCCAGGTGCTTATATGCTCTGTGGTTTTCAGTGGTTCCTCATTATCTTTTTCCTGCTCACCGATTCATGGCTAACTAGCTACCCAATATTCCCCCTCCTTAAGAACTTGGGCTTCTATATTCTTTTAGTGTTATTATTGTTTTTAAATTAGTGCATTATAGAGATAAATACAGTTGGGATTTCAATGGTGTATTCATATATGTACGTAGCATAATTTGGTAAATTTAATTTCACATATTCCCTCAGTTTTCCTGTGTCTCCTCCCTCCCAGCCTATACCAGCCTATACTCTACTGATCTTTCATTAATTTTCTTATCCCACCCTTCCTCCTTCCTTTACACTAGCTTCTGCATAAGAGAGAATGTATTCAACCTTTGACTTGAGTCTGACTTATTTCACTTAGCATAATGTTCTCCAGTTCCATCAATTTACATGCAAATGAAATTTTATTTTTTATGACTGAAAAAAACTCCATTGTGATACACTACATTTCTTTATCCACTCAACTGTTGAAGCATACGTCAGCTGGTTCCAAACGTGACTTTTTTGAATCACACTTGTGTAATATCCATGTGCTTGTATTACTAAAATATGCTGATTTTAGTTATTTGGGATAAATACCAAGGAACGGGATAGCTGGGTCATATGGTGGTTACATTGGTAGTTCTTTGAGGAATCTCCATATTGCATTCCAAAGTGGATGTACTAATCAAAGGGCTACCAACAATGCATAATTATACCCTTTTCTCCATGTTATCAACAAAATTTATTATTATTTCTAGATGATTGCTATTCCAACTAGAGTGAGGTGAAATGTCAATATAGTTTTAATTTGCATTTCTCTGATTGCTAGAGATCTTGAAATTTTTTTCATGTATTTTTTTGACACCTAGTATTTCTCTTGAGAAATGTCTGTTTAGCTCTTTTGCCCATTTATTGAGGGGATTTTTTATTTAATTTTGGTATTAAATTTTTAAGTTCTTTATTTGTTTTGGAATAGCTGGAAAAATGCCCATTCTGTAAGCTGCCTATTCATGCTTTCAATTGTTTGATTCTATTTCATTTACTGATCCTTGGTTTTACTTCATGAGCTTTAAAGGTCTTCTAATGAAGTTTGTGGCTGCACAAATATGTTGAGGTATTGTGCCCATGTTTTCATCTAATGGTTGATAAGTTTCTGTCTCATGGCCTTTTGTGTGGCCAGACACAGTGGCACAAGCCTATAATCCCAGCATCTTAGGAGGCTAAGAAAAGAGGATCTCATGTTCAAAGGCAGCCACAGCAAAAAGTAAGGCAGTAAGTAACTCAGTGAAATCCTGTCTCTAAATAAAACACAAAATAGGGCTGAGGATGTGAATCAGTGGTCAAGTGCCCCTGAGTTCAATCCCTCATATTCCCCCCCCCCCAAAAAAAAAAATTGACTTTTGTGTGGGGAGAGAGAGATAGAGAACTTGTTGTATTATTTTATATTTGCATATCCATTTTTCAAAGAAAAATTTGCTCAAAAGGCTATCATTTCTTAAAGATACATTCTTTGGACATTTGTCAAATCAAATGGTTCTATGTAGGTATGTTTTTCTCTGTTTCTTGCATGATATTATGTTCGTTTATATCTCTGTAGTATAATTTTAGATAGATATTGTGATGCCTTCAGCATCACTCTTCTTTCTCAGTATTGCATTGGTTACTCTGAGAGATTTTCCTTCCAAAAGAATTTCAGGACTGGTTTTGTTAATTATATGAAAAATGACATTACTATTTTGATAATGACCGAATTAAATGTGTATAACACTTTTGGTAATATTTTAAAAATATTAATTTTGCCTATCCCAAAACATGGAAACTCCTTTAATCTTCTAAGAACTTCAAATTCTTCAGAATTTTATAGGTTTTATTTCAGAGGCCTTCATCCTTTTTGGTTAATTTTCAAGTATTTTATTTTCAAGATTATTATTAATGATATTGTTTTTCTTCTTTTTCAGCAGATTCATTATTGGGGTATAGGAAAGCTATTGATTTTTATATGTTGATATTTGATAATACTTTAGGAGTCTTTTGGTAGAGTTTTTTTGGTTTGTTTGTCTTTGTTTTGTGTTTTTTTTTTTTTTTTGGAGGGGGGGTGGAGTTCTTCTAGAATATTATGTCATCATCAGATATAATTTGACTTTTAGTTTTTATCCCTTTAATTTCTTTTTCTTGCCTGTTTTCTCTGGCTAAAGTTTCAACACCTATATTGAACAGAAGTAGTAAGCATGAATGTCTTTTTGTTTTCTTTTTCTTATTTTAGAGGAAATTCTAATTATCTTACCTCAAGATGTGACCTGACTTTTAAGATTATATCCTTGATCTGTATATATTCAGATCTCACTTATATGAAGTTCTAAATGTTTCTTGTATTTGGATTTCCATCTCATTTTTAAGGTTTGGACATTTTTTTCTGGTATTATTTAGTTTAAAAGGTTTTATATTCCTTTAGTTTGTATTTTGGTGCCTCCTTTGCCAATGAACAGAATTTTTTGTTCTTAATGTTATCCTAAATTTCTTAAATATTCTAGTCATGGTCTCAACATTTTTTTTTCTTATTGTAAACTTTGTTTTAAAGACTATACACTTTTTTAAGGATCTTCTAATGAAGTTTGTGCCTGCGCAAATATGTCGGGGTATTGTGCTCATATTTTCATCTAGTAGTTGATGAGTTTTGTCTCTAAGGTCTGAGATTCTGTCTTCTATATAATGCTTTCAACTGGATTTTAAATTTAATTTATTGCATCTTTTATTTCCAGAATTTGTTTGGTTCTTTTTCAATATCTCTATTTCTTTATTTAAATGATCTCTGAATTACTGTGTTTTCTCTCTAAATTAATTTCTTATATCTTCTCTTACATCATTGATTGTTTTTAAGTACCGAATTTCAAATATCTCTCTGACATTCCCTCCACTGTGTTGTCAATTGGATTGGTTGTTGCAGTGCTGTGTGGTGTTTGGTGTGGTTTATTTTCCTGCTTTTTCATGATATTTGTATGTCTATCCATCTCCTGGGATGATGATCTCTTATACTTTTGTGCAAGAGACTATTTAGTGAGTATTTTTCTCTTAAGTGCCCTTGCCTGGATACACAGGTATTGACACTCCCATTCAATATGCATCCTTTTCTATGTTCATTGTCAGCACCACTTTGAGAGAAGATTGCAAACTCTATTTACAACGATCACTTCAGAGAGAAGCCATGTACTAATAAATTTTAAGAACAGAAAATTATTGAAAATGTTTTCCAAAGTCTCTCTACTCCAGGTACAAAATTGTAGTCATGTTATTAAATAGACTAAGAATTTAGTTCTTAAAAATATTAAAATTCCTGTTACACTATGTAGGGTTTGAAAAGAGGGGAAAAAGAATTGTCAAAGTAATAAAGAAAGAAAAAGAAAAATGTACAGACATAACACAAACTAAGATACAAAGGAGAAAATTGAGGGGTGTTGAAGTAGAAGCAGGTAATGTAAGAAGGAACAAAGATATGAAGACTTTAACTAAAAAAAAAAAAAAAAAGATAAAAAGAATGATTCCTGCTAATGCTTTAAAACATTAGAAGAAGTATAATAAAATGTTTTGAAAGTTGCAATATTAAATAATAGGGAACATTGTGATTCCATATGAAATGTGTATCTATAAGATTACAACTGACATTGGAGCTATTTATGATAATCAATGCCAAGGTTGGGAGATTTCTCCCTGGGTCTTCCTGTTTGGGATTTCATCAGGACTTGGGATCTGTGGAAGATGCCCAGTATTCCTTGGTTTTACCTTGAAATTTCCCTATGTGTGCAGGTAGTCAACAAACCAGCTCACCTCTGATACAATTCTAAGAAGTGCCCTCTATTGTTGGTGTTTCTGTGTACCTATTAGCTTTCTAGTGGGTTTGAAGAGATGATCACTAATTCTCTGTGACTGTTTAACTGTGTTACTCCCTTTGAAGTCTTGGGTGCCCTCCTGAACAAAGGTACAGGTATCCAGCACTGTCAAATCTAGTGTAGGTTCCCCGTGTTTATTTTGGATTTTGTGGGATATGGAAGACTATGTTAAAGCTATTGACATTTATTTGATGTGCAACTGGGTGACTTGTGTGGGGTTGTATGGCTGCTACCTCCTTTGAAGTGTATAGGTCACAGCTTGGTGAACTTGTATCCAGGCAACATAGGTGATGACTAGTATCTGTTGCATGTTCCTCTGTAAAACCCCTTGTATATTTTTCTGTTACATATACATGATGTTCTTCATGGGCCACTTGGGTTATCCTCAGAAATTATCTTGTTTGGGCCCATCTGTTGGAGTGATAATTGAATTAACTGTAAACTCTGTGGCTTAAAACTATGGACCCACTTTAAGATGCTGAGGCTCAGAGCTACTTCCCTGTTGCTACAGTTTTCTTGCTAGCCACTGATTGTTTGTTAGTCTAGAAGCCTGAGTCTTCAGGCTTGGATGATGTTGTGCTGAATCTGGTGACTGGTTTTTTGGGGGGTTGGAGGTGCATGGCATAGGGCTATTGCTAGGGAATGCTAAGCACCTGCTTCTCACCACAGAGGCTTCTTTATAGTAGCATAGAGATTGGTTTCTGTCTGCTACTGTCGTACCTATGAATAGAATACAATATAGTCCATGCTTGTATAATTATTTAAAAATTGATTCTGCTGTCATATGTAACTGAAAAGAACCAATAATTTTTAAAAGAATACTAAGAATGCTGCCCAGTACATAATAAAGAATCCAAAATATACATTGAAAGAAAATTAAGTATATTATGATTTAACTGAGAAATATCTTTGTTTCACCATGCTAGTAGCAGCACAAAGGTAAAGGGATTAATGTTTTAAAATACATTTCTGAAGACTACAAAATGTGAATCTGTAATTTTTAAGTACAGGAGGAATTGGTTTAAGTGCCAGTATCTGAGTTACATGGATGTGAGAGCAGCTTTAGTCAGCCAGTAACATTGACTAAATGTCTCAACCCTGTGCCACTTAGCACAAGATGATTTGTCTCTGGGAAGACACAGAAGCTTCTTCTCTGTGTCTATCCATCTTCTGACTATCTCCAACCTCAAAAAATTCACATTATGAAGTAAAAGTTACAATGGTTTCTGCTTCTCATCTATGGGGGTATATCTCTGAAATGTTGGAATTCCTTTTATTCTAATTCCATGTTGACACAGTGGAAGAATAAGATGTAGAATACAGATAAATTTTGTTTCTTTTCCCTAAGTGACATATCAAACCAGAATGTTTTCTTTCTACCTAATCCCATGTCTGGAACATTATTATAGATTAGTAAATATTAATAGGTAGCAATTAATAAAAATTTGTAGCATTGGCATATGTATTAAATGGCAAGTGGTGTTGTACTCATTGACTTGTCAAAGTTTCTGATAAAATAACGGAATAAAAAACATACATGTAGCTATGTGATACTCTAGAATAGCTTATATATAATTTGCTATTTAAATAGCTTTAGATGAAGACAGTATAAACCAGATGGATAAATGCATTAAATGACCAGATGAGGGAACAAATAAAAAAGCCAATTTCCAGCAGGATATATGTTGAAAAAGTCTATTGGTTTAGAGAAACTGAATATGCCTTCAATTGTGGTGGAGATACTTGAAACATGATTCCTCTTGTCTGTGAATGCTATTTATATTGAGTTTGAACATTACCAAATCAATTTTTAATTCATTCCCTATGCATAGAGTATTCCCATTCTAACTCACATTTGAATATTACCACAAAACTGAATATAAAGCAAGAAATTATCCCTATTACACAAAGAAGAAAGTCAAAACACCAAGAGGTGATATTTCTCTGGGTTTTCAGGTGTTCAGTCCTTGCCTGTGTCCTTTTTACTCTATTGGATAATCATTTTATCCTGGCTGTATTTTAGTTAATGTAAGACTTCATTCTCCAACTCCTTTATTTCTACCCCAGCCACTATGTCTCACTAAGAAATCTATAGATTTCCTGGCAGAAGGCAACTATATAAGTGTGGTCTATTAGTTGATTTGACTATTCAAAGTGCCATTTCTGTGTTTATCCTGGGGTTTGGGATGCTTCAAGTGATCCTATCCTCTTCCTTTGTAAGGAAGTCTCAGAGTCAGCATTTCAGGATTCAAAATACAATATTTTAGTGGAAAAGGTGCCTAGAGACCATTATCCAGCAGTTACTAAATGTCAGGACCATGGAGGTAACATATGGATTTCTTTAAAGAGCTTCATTAACTTGACTAATTGGAAAGTGGAGATTTGCAGACTTGTCTGCTTCTAAGGGTGAGAAGACAGTCAATAAGATGTGTGCAGGACATTTGGGACTGTGATAAGCCACCGAGCATCCCTGGCAATTAGCCCACTGTAAACAGGTGATAACAGAGATGACAGTAAGGAGCAGAAAGACCATAGATTTTGAGTCACCCTAAACTTGATAAGAATCCTGACTCCACCAATTAACACTGATAATAAATAATAAATGCACAACTATGTGCATTTTTAGCTTAATTTAAAATTTGTCTTAATATACTCTGAGTAGAGGTGGTAAATTAAAAAAAAAAAACACTTTCCCTTTTATTTCTAAAATGAAAATGAAGGACATCTTTTGTTAATCTATAAAGGAAAGAGGGAAAAAGATTTAAAAAAACAATAAATATTGGGATCCATATATTTGATAAACAACAGAAAGAATATATCTAAGGAAGCTGAGTCCTAAAATGGTAGTAAGAAAAACTTACATGCCATTGGATACAGAATACATATTCAAACCTCTCAAAAATAAATAAAGCATGAATTTGGCATACGATTCTTACTTCCTGGAATACAGAAAAAAAGTGTAAAAAAGAAAATAATAGTTGGAAATGTATGAAGAAGCAATTATATCCATATTCAAACTTCTCCAAAGCCAGATATTTGAACATCAGACAACGGCCATAGTTCCAGATTGGTTGGTACACTAAAAATAGAGGGGTTCAGTGTGTGTTAACCAATTGATTGCTAACATACACAGCTTTCTTTCCTCATGTGGCTTTCATATATGCTCCAGATTCTCTTCTCAGGGGAAGCTGACTAACCCCCAAAGAAAGATGTAAAGAAGCTAGCCTAAGAGTTGCTTTGTGGCATAATACATGGTCTATTTTAGAGAAGGATCCACGTGCTGCTGAGAACAAAGTGGATTTATTCATTGATGGATGAAATATTTTAAATATGTCTGTTACGTCTAAGTTATGTCTTTTTTTAGCTTTTGTTTGGAAAATCTATCCAGATGATGAAAGAGGCATGTTAAAGTCACCCAGAATTATTGTACTGTGGTCTATTTGATTCTTGAACTTGACAAGAGTTTGTTTTATGGACTTATATGCTCAATTATTTTGGCCATATGTATTTAATAATTTTTTTGTCTTGTTGATGTATGGTTCCCTTAAGGAGTATATAATATTCTTATTTATCCCTTTTGATTAACTTTGGCTTGAAGTCTACTTTATTTGATATGAAGATGGAAACCCCTGCTTATTTCCACAGTCCATGTGAGTGGTATGTTTTTTTCCAATCTTTTTCTTCAGTCTGTGAATGTCTTTTTCTATGACAGGATTCTCTTGAAGGCAGCATAATATTAATTTTTTTAATCCAATGTACCAGTCTATGTTTTTTGATTGGTGAGTTTAGGCCATTAACATTTGCAGTTACTTTTGAGATATGATTTGTATTCCTCATCATTTTTGTTTATTTTTGGTATTTAATTTGACTTGGTTTCTGATTTGATTAGTTTTTCCTTTAGTATTATAATACCTCTCTCTGCTGATTTTCATTGTTGTTTTTCATTTCCTCCTCATAGAATATTTTGCAGGCCTTCTAGTTATAAATTCTTTTAACTTTATCATGGAAGGTCTTTATTTCATCATTAAATATAAAGCTTAATTTTTCTGGATATAAGACTCTTACTTGGCATCCATTTTCTTTCAGAGCTCCATATATGTTTTACCAGGATTTTCAAACATTAAGGATCTGGATTGAAAAACCTGCTGATATCCTAATTGGTTTTCCCCTTTTTGTAATCTGACTCCTTTCTCTTGTGGCTTTTAAAATTCTCTCCTAATTCTGTATAGTTGGTATTTTCATTACAATGTGAATTGGTGTGGATCTGTTGTGAGTTTGTACATTTGATGTCCTGTAAGCCTCTTGTATTTGATTCTCCAATTCATTTTTCATGTTTGGAAAATTTTCTGAAAATATTTCATTGAATAAATTGTCCATTCCTTTGGTTTGTAACCCTATGTCTTCCTATTTCCCAATAATTCATAAATTTGGTCTTTTTATGTCATCCCCTAATTCTTGAATGTTCTTCTCATGGTTTCTTACCATCTCAACTGTGTGGTCAACTTTCTTTTCAAGATTTTATATATATATATATATATTTTTTTTTTCATTGTCTGAGGTTCTGTCTTCCAAGTAATCTAATTTGATGATGATGCTTTCTATTGATTTTTATATTTGGTTTATTTTTTTCTTCATTTCAAGGATTTCTGTTCATTTTTTCCCTGAAACTATATTTCCTTATTAAAATATTTTTTTGCTTCCTATATTTGCTTGTTTAGCTCTTTATTGAAATGATCTTTTGCTGCCTGTTTTGCTCTCTTATATAATTATTTAATTCACAGAACATTTTAATGATGTACATCCGAACTCCTTCTCTATAATTTCATCTGTGGTACTGCCATGGATTCTAGTAATGTAGTATCTCAGTTTGTTTGTGGTACTTTTTCCCTTGTTTTTGCAAGTTGTTCATATGACTTACCTTCAGGCATTGTGAATCCTAGATGTTACAGTTTTTACACTATAGGCTTATAATGTCCCTGAGGGTTCTAATACCTCTCCTTTAAGGGGTAGAACCATATTAATAGATCTCTATACAAACAATATACAGTCTTAAACGAATAACTGCTATTAAAATATTTATGGTTTTGTCACAATATACAGAAATAGTTCAATTATTATCGATAATATAAACAGTAGGTTTGCAAAAGTGCCTATAGTTTCTGATGGTGGACAACAGGGATGCCTACATTCTCTCAGATAATAATGTAATGAAATTAAAGATTAATTTTAAAAATGAAGCTACTCCAACACATGAAGACTAAATAATGTGCTATAAACAATAGATTGACAAAGACATCAAAGAAGAGATTAAATATTCTTAGGGGTAAATCAGAACACTGATATAGCATATCAAAATCTCTGGGACACTGTGAAAGCATTAGTAAGAGGAAAGTTAATTGCATGGAGTTATTCCTAAAAGAAGTAAAAGTCAACAAATAAATGACCTAACACTACATCTCGAAGCCCTAAAAAAAGAAAAAAAAATAAACACCAAAAGCAGAAGAAAGGATATATTTATTATCACAGCTTAAATCAATGAAATTGAGAACAAAAAAATTTAAAATATAGAGAAAACAAAGAGTTGGTTTTTTGAAAAAATAAATAAATAAAATTGATAAACCTGTACCCAAGACAATAAAGAGAAGGAAAGATAAATCAAATTACTAACATGTGATGAAAAAGGGAATATCACAACATACACTACAGATATACAGAATATAAATAGACATTATTTTGAAAACTTATACTCCAATAAAATAGAAAATATCAAAGGAATTGACAAATTTCTAGAGTTATGATTTGCCCAAATTGAATCAGGATGATTTACACACTTTAAACAGATCAATTTCAAGTGACAAATAGAAGACACCATAAGAAGCCTGCCACCCAAGAAAAACCTAGGACTGGATAGATACACAGTCAAATTCTACAAGACCTTTAAAGAAGAACTAATAATAATACTCTTCAGTTTATTTCAGGAAATAGAATAAGAGGCAGCACTTCCAAACTCATTCTATGAGGCCAATATCACTCTGATTCCCAAACCAGGCAAAGACACATCAAAAAAAGAAAATTTCAAACCAATATCTCTAATGAACATAGATATAAAAATTCTCAATAAAATTCTGGCAAATTGAATATAAAAACATATTAAAAAGATCATGCACCATGATCAAGTGGGATTCATCTCAGGGATGCAAGGTTGGTTCAATATACGGAAATCAATAAATGTAATTCATCACATCAATAGACTTAAAGATAATAATCCTATGATCATTTCAATACATGCAGAAAAAGAATTTGACAAAATACAGCATACCTTATGTTCAAAACACTTGAAAAATTAGGGATTAAAGGAACATATCTCAACAGTTTAAATGCTATATATGATAAACCCTGGGCCAACATAATTCTAAATGGATAAAAATTGAAAGCATTCCCTCTAAAAACTGGAACAAGACAGGGATGCCCTCTCGCACAACTTCTATGTAACATAGTTCTTGAAAATATGCCCAGAGCAATTAGACAGATGAAAGAAATTAAAGAATATGGATAGGAAAAGAAGAACTCAGATTATCACTATTTGCTGACAACATGATTCTATAACTAGATGATTCAAAAAATTTCACCAGAAACTCTTAGAATTAATAAATTCAGCAAAGTGGAAAGATATACAACCAGCACCCATAAATCAAAGGCATTTCTGTAAATTACTGACAAATCCTTTGAAAGAGAAACTAGGGAAAACTACCACATTTACACTAGCTTCAAAAGCAAGCAAACCAAAAAGAAAAATACATGGGAATCAACTTAATGAAAGAGATCAAAGACTTCTACAATGAAAACTACAGAACACTAAAAAAAGAAATTAAAGAAGACCTTAGAAGATGAAAAGATCTCCCTTGTTCTTTAATAGACATAATTAATATTATCAAAATGACTATACTACCAAAAGCACTGCACAGATTTAATACAATTCCAACCAAAATCCAAATGATATTCCTCATAGAAATAGGAAAAGCAATCATGAAATTCATCTGGAAAAATAAGAGACCCAAAACAGCCAAAGCTATCCTTAGCAAAAAGAGTGAAGTAGGTGGCATCGCTATACCAGACCGTAGACTATACTAAGAGCAAAAGTAACAAAAATGACATGGTATATGCACCAAAATATACTTACAGACCAATGGTACAGAATAAAGGACACAGAGACAAACCCACATAAATACTAGGCAAAGGCGTCAAAAACATATATTGGAGAAAAGATAATCTCTTCAACAAAAGGTTCTAGTAAAACTAGAAATCCATATGCAGCAAAATGAAATTAAGCACCTATGTCTCAAACCTCAACTCAAAGTAAAATAAGGACCTAGTAATAAGATCAAGATACTACTCCTAATAAAATAAAAAGTAGGTTGAGATCATCATCATGTTGAATTAGGCCCGATTTCCTTAATAGGACTCCTATACTGCAAAAAATAAAAATCAAGAATCAATAATGGGATGGATTCAAACTGAAAACCTTCTTCTCAGAAAAAGAAACAATCAGTGAGATGAATAAAGAGCCTACAGAATGGGAGAAATTTTTACCACATGTACATCAGATAGAATCCTAATCTCTAGGATATATAAAGAACTCAAAAAACTTAATGCCAAAAAACCACATAACCCAATCAATAAATGGGCCAAGGAACTGAACATACACTTCTTAAAAGATAATATGCAATCAATCAGCAAATATATAAAAAAAGTTCATTTTCTCTAATAATTAGAGAAATGCAATCAAAACTCCTCTAGGATTTCATCTCACTCCAGTCAGAATGGCAGCTCTTTGAAATACAAAGAACAACAAGTGTTGGTGAGGATATGAGGAGAAAGGCACACTCATACATTGCTTGTAGGACTGCAAATTGATAAAATCAATATGGAAAGCAGTATGGATATTCCTTGGAAAACTTGAAATGGAACTATCATTTGACCCAGCTATCCTATTCCTCACTTTATATCCAAAGAACATAAAAACATAATACTGTAGTAACCCAGCCACATCAATGTTTATAGCAGTACAATTCACAATATCTAAATTGTGGAACCAACCTAGATGCCCTTCAGTTAATGAATATATAAAGAAACTGTGGTATATATACACAATGGAATATTACTCAGCATTAAAAGAGAATAAAATCATGGCACTTGCAGGTAAATGGATGGAGTTGGAGAATACCATGCTAAGTGCAGTAAGCCAATCCCCCAAAATCAAAGGCTGAATGTATTCGCTGATATGTTGATGATCATCCATAATTGTAGTGGGGTGGGGCAGGGGAGAAATGGAGGAACTTTAGATAGGGCAAAGGGGAGGAAAAGGAAGGGAAAGGAAATGGGGTAGAAAAGATGGTGTAATGAGATGGATAACATTACCGTAAGTATGTGCATGAAGACACCAGTGGTGTGACTCTACTTTGTATACAACCAGAGACATGAAAAATTGTGCTCTATTTGTGTTCTATGAATTGAAATGCATTCTGGTGAATCACTTTCTGCTGTCATGTATATCAAATTGGAATAAATATTTAAGATAAAGAAACCAGCCTAATCACATTACAGTTATACTCATGTTTTACATGTACCACACATTAGCTCAAAACTTCCAAGTACCTTTTTAGTTTCCAGCTTTTATTTTTGTTCATGCATTATCTCATATTTTTATTTACTCATTTTTTTCAGTCCTGGGGATTGAACAAAGACCTCACAGTTGCTTGGCCACCACACTCTACCATTGAGCTACATCCCCAACACTTCAGTTCTCAATACATAAGTATAAGCGGATAGCTAAAAGTAACACAGAAATGAAGCATAGAATAAAAATTCAACAGAAATAAAATAAATTATGAGTAAATTAAAACTATAAAAGGAAAACCTTTGAAAAGTTCACCAATGTCCTCAGAAAACCAAGAGAAAGAATTTATTCTATTAAACAATACTATGGTATAGGAAAATAGATTTAGAAAAATAAAGAAAAGCTCTTAGTATTTATATAAAAGTATTTTGTAATAACTTATATAACCATATATAGATTTTTTTTGTTTTAGGTATCATAGATATCTATATTTCTAGATATAAATACATAAGATCAGGGATTAAAATTCAATTGAATGACTCAAATATACATTTGAAGAAATGTTCCTGAGATTGGAACAAAAAGGAAGGAATACATGAAAGAGTAATGTATGAAATATATAAGAAGTAGAAGACACTGCAGTTGGTTAACCAACAAACTAATAGAAGTTTCATAAGCATCACAACTAGAAAATTTATATCATATTTGATGAAATAAAAAAGGGGAGAAATTTTTTCATAGGATGCTTTTTAAAAATATTTATCAAAAAATTTGCTTAATTAGAAGAGCTCACTAAATGTCTGGAAGAAGAAATGAAAATATACAAGCAATGTCACATGATTTTTTTTCCTGCTGGTTTAAGCTATATTATATGAGCTAAATTTAGCAACATTCTAACTAGCTCTTTTGTTCTTCACTACCTTTAGCCAAATTGCAAGCAAATATCAGCTTGATACTCTTTAACTTAATTTTTATTCTATGCACACCATACATATGTATTAAGTAATTAATCTACTGATCCTTATTTTTTAATATTTACTGATAATTGATAAATAAAAATTGTGCATACTTTATGCATTTTAATAATTTTGGGCATATGCATATACCCCATAATACCATCACCATAATCCAAGTACTATACATATCCAACAGCTTCAAAATTTTTCTTGCTTTCTTCCAGTTTCTATTGATTTACTTCTTTGCACTTGTTGTGGTCTTGTGTCTATGTATGTTAAGAACATTTAATATGAACTACCTCTTCCTAAGATATTTTAAAGTGCATAATACCATATTGTTGACTAATTAACTATAGGAACTGTGCTATACAGAAGATTTCTGGAGCATATCAATCTTATCTAACTGAAACTCTACACGACTTTTAGCTTAAAATTCTCCAATGCCTTTCATCACATTTACGATACATTCAAAGTTTCACCTGTGAACTATAAGCCTCTGCATGATCAGGCCCCTAATTAGCTTTCTAAGTTTCTAGCCTTCTGGACTCAACCTCAACCACACTGTTTTCTTAACTAATTCTTGGCCTAGTAAGTCCGAGGACTTACCACCTGATTTTTTCCTTAGGGGTAATGATTTTGTCTTCTGCATGACTACATGTTCTTTTTCATAAATTTATTCAGGTCTCCATGCATTGCGACCTCTTCAGGTTTTCACAGCCATTATCTGTAGTTCCCATCATTTTCTTCTTTTAGTCTATATCTTCTTTGAAGCACTTAACATTAACTGAACACATTAATTTGCTTTTTTATTGTATTTTCTATAAAATGAAAGCTCCTTGTCATTTAGTTTACTATTGCAACTAATATCGAGAGCTGTGCCTGGCAAAGAGTAGTCACATAATAGATTTCTGCTGGGCTCAGAATATACTGTTAGGTAATTTCCACCTGCTTTCATGTATAACTAGAATTTTTTTCTTCCATCCCATTTAAAAAAAAAACTTGGACAAACCATTAGTTTTATTAATTTTTAAAATATGACTTTGTTTTTATAATAAAATCTCCTGGAGGATGCTGGGCATGGTGGTGCATGCCTATAAATCCCAGCAGTTTGGGAAACTGAGGTAGGAGGATTGTGAGTTCAAAGTCAGACTCAGTAAAAGTGAGGCAATAAATAAGCAACTCAGTGAGACCCTATCTCTAAATAAAATACAATAAAAGGCTGGTGATATGGCTCAGTAGTCTAGTGCCCCTGAAATCAATCCTGGTACCTAAATAAAAAATAAATAATAAGTAAGTAAGTAAATAAATCCCCTAGAGGTAATTTTAGTAGATTCTGAGGCAGAAAGAGTGATCTCCCATAGGAAGCCAGAATAGGGACCTTGGAGGAGGATAGGAGGATAGGGGGACATCACACCAACCTAAAAGGAGACAGTGAGTGTAAAAGACATCCTATGACTTGCTGCTCCCTGCCAGTGTTAATCACATGCCTTCTCCTGACCTAGAATACATGATTCTGTTCCTCATAGCTTCAAACACAGCAGCCCTTCCTTAGCTACCCTTGCCCTTACCTGAGCAATGACCGACGACAAGCAGACCCCTACCCAAAATGCTTTCTCTTTCTAAAAGACTTAAACCACAAATGAGACCTGTCTTTCTAATTATGTAAATAAGGAATTGAAATTATGAATTTATTTGCTCATAAATCTCAGAGCTTGAAGAACTTGATTGATCTATGTTGGCATCCATCACCCTAACAGTCACCTGGGGAAGGCCATCAGATATGCATTTAAAAACCACAGACCATGGACACCCATTGGCATCCATTTCTTGGAGACCCTTCCATTTGGGAGCTCTGCTTGCTTTCTTTGTATTACTCTAATTAATCCTGTTACTTTGCTCTCACCCTTGTGTCCATGGATGAGATTCCTCAAATTTTTGAGAAAATTGGTTGCCTACATCTGTGAATTCTATCCAGGTATACCAAGAGTGGGGAGGACAACTGCAGCATTGGTCATGCAGGGGCACCTGCATAAGCATGGTCAGAGAAGGTGTCTTTTTCCAGTCTCCTTCCAGAGAGAGAGAACTGGGACTGTGGGTGGATCTCACAGGGAGATGGCTGTAGTATCCCTGGGATAATTGAATTTCGTAGACAAATACCTGATCTGAAAACATGGCTCAAAATTTCCTCTGCTCTCTATCTTCTGAATTTGGACAGTGGAAATATTAGTATTGGCTTTTGTACTGGAATATGTAGGAGACCAAGTATCTTTTTTTCATCCCTGAGGCACAAAGGAAACTCAGGGGAGCCTGCGGTTTAACTTGTTTTCAGCTTAATGGGATGGGGGTTCAAAAATTATTAAATTTGACTTTGTGAAATTAGAAATTTGTGGCTTTCTTAAAAGTTAAGTAGGGATTAAAGCTCATACTTCCTATGTGCAGACTGTATTACTCATTTCAACTAACAAATACTGAGACAATCTTGTTTCTACCAGAACGTTTTATTTCCACATTTAAGATGCAGAACAGCAAGTGTACACTGAATATGGATGGCCCAGATGCTACAGGGGCTATAATCAAACACTAGGCATAATCTCTATGGAAATAAAATCCATACACCTGAAAATACACAGCAATTCCTTTCTTTTAAGAAGTCCTTGCATGTAACATGAACAGTCAGTCTAATAACTTCTCTTTGGGGAAAACAACAACTGTATTTACTTTTGCTGGACATGTAAGTTTGATGCTATGAGGGAGTAATAATAAGAGCTACATGAGTGGATAGATAACAAACGATTTAGGAGATAAGAAACAGTACCAGTGAAAAAAGTAGGTGTGTTCTAGGCTGAGTGAAGAGAGAACTTAGTAAACAAAGCCATGCCTGCTATATAGACTCTTACTTGATACATGTATCTACAACCTTGACTGAAGAGAAAGCACCACCTACCACTAACATTAGGCCCTGTTTCCTTATGGTGGGGCATATGAGCTCAGTTTTTCTTCAGCCCATTCTCTACGAGATCACAGAAAAGACTGTTATAGCAGATAGAAAAATATTTGTGATATCCAGAAGATCTTTGAAATCATGGAATCAGTGACCATTAAAGAAAATAATTGTAAAATTTCACATGCAATCTAGATATGACATTTAGTAGCTCTGGATCACTAGTCACTGGAAAAAAAAAAGTAGCTGGTGAGTTTACACTGGGCATATACACCATCTGCTTAACCACAGTATGCTACCCTGCTTCTCCCATTCAGCTTTTTGGCATGGTCCCTGCAAGTTTATATGCCCTCCAATCTCTAGGCAAAGTCAATTTTTTACTGTTCCTCTGCCAAGCTGGGTTTTGTGTACCTGTGTGGCTATGCTGTTTCCAGTCTTTATCCTGTGTCTTTTTGTCAAACTACTTAACCCTCAACTTTTCTTAAGTTTCTTACTCTATCATATAGAATTATAAATAGTATCTACATTATAGGATTATATGAAAATTGTGTTATTTCCCACAAAATATTTAGAACTGTCCCTGACAAACAGTAAGTTCTTGGTACTGCTGTAATCTCGATGAACATCATTCTTCATGATATATTTAAGTGTTGCCTTCTAAGCAAAACCCAACATCATTCACCGTCTTTTGTCGAATATTGTAACTATGTATTTCTAACTATACTAAAAAATCAGCTCACTCCTCAGTCCTTTATGAAATCATGAGCTCATTGATGGCAAGTGCTGTGTTTTATTCATCTCTGCATTTTTGTACCCTGAAACAGTAAGGATTACACAGTAAGAAAAAATACCTGCTTAATGGATTTTTATTCACTTATTTTTATTTAGTATTCATTACCAAACATTACACATATCAGGACATTAGTGTGCCTCAACACCAAATGACACAGGATAAAATTCATCACTTGGACTACCTATGTTAGTAGCAATAAATATATTAACTTCATATTCCTGAATTATTTTTATGTCCCGATGAGTAAGAATTCAATATTGCTATATTTTTAACATGTTTTTGTAGGTTCTATGATGTGTCAGTGAAGCAATTTTGCCGCCTTCTCCAGAGCCTATATCACTGTGTCTGGCATACTGAATTTACCTTCTAAAAGTTGTTGAAAAAATAACAGTGAATAAATGTATAAATAAACAGTATTATCTACCTGAATATTAGCTCTCTATTAAAGACAATAGATACACAATTCTCTTTTTAGGAGATGTGGATCAATTCTTAATGCCCCCCATCACTTCCACAACCACAACATGGTATCTATAGACTACTGCATTCTAAGACTTGCAAGTCAAATTGCAATGTCTCCTCTGTTAGTTACTCATAAGAACCAGAAGCGTGGGAGAAAGGAGGAGGAGTAAATAGCTTGGGAGATATATGAAGTAAATTGTGAGTATGGGCTAAAATCATAGTTCAGAGTGACATTTGCCCACAAAGACAATTAGTTATACACCGAACCAGAATATGGTACTAGTTCTTATTACACATGAAAAGAAAATAACCTGGTGCTTCCATAATGACAATGTGCAAAGTATAGGTAAGCAGTGAGAATGGTAATAAGGAGGCAGAAATTTCAAATAGTTTTTTAGCCCCAAATCAGAGATTTCCATAGCCTCAATATAGTTTATAAAATCAATACCTTCCATTTTGTGGGAATATACCATTATTCATGTGTTTCTCAATTTGATTTTCAAATCAATCTCTGGAGACAGAATAGTACTATTCTAAATTGCTCACCTGAGGTAACTAAGTTTAGGATTTTAAGTTCCAAAGTTTAATATGTAATAGAAAATTTTCTCCCCAAAACTATATACCCACCTCAGATCAAATAGGTTTGACAACTACCTTTTCACCAGCTTCCCTCATATTAATGTCAGATGTTTCATATACTGTACTAATAAGATAGAATATTCTAAATAAAATTTTCAAAGATTTGGGCCTTCTCAACTGTGTCTAATTCCTATAATCATGTTTAAAATTCTCTGACATGTAATGCAAGGTGTAATTTCAGATTCTCGGGTTCTCACTCTGTCTTTTCATTTTCAGGCGGGGGATAACATTCAAAAGCAGCCCTACCATTGATATTTATGTTAACCTTCATCAGATACTCCTCCAAAGACAGGTTTCTCTTCACTTCACCTATGTCTGTCTTGATGGAAATAACCTTCATTGGTATCTTTGGGAATTCAGTTTTTAAAGATATCAATTTATGGCAACTTTTAAGATACAAGGGTATTCCCCATCAGAGATGACTGGCTACGGGAATTCGCAGAGCAAATCACCACCTCTGCCTTAGAGCCTGATGGCTAGTTGTATCACCACAGGCAATACTGCTATAATCCCAAGATACAATAGTACCAATTAATTTATAAAGTGTTATGTTTCATAAAAAGTAGCACCTTAGAATTTTTCATAAGCATGCTGATCTGTGGTTTATTTTCCTACTTTTTAAAGTCAGTACTATTGAAATATTCGCATGCAATAAAATTTATCTTTCTATGTATAAAATCTGATGAATTTTGGCAAACACACATGGTCATGGATAGATCACTACCAACAATTTGTACATGCCATCACCCCTAAAATCTTCCCTTACTCTTTTTCAGTCAAACTTTCCCTCTACTCCCTGATGATTATTAATATTATTAATATACCCCCTTTTTCCCCCCTTCCATCTGTTCCTTTTCCCAGGATGGAATCATTCATTAATACCATCTAGGTCTGGCTTCTAGTTTCTTTCATTTAAGCATGCCAATCTGTCTCATAAATATTTACAAAACACCTTTTAAGCTATTTGATGATGAAGACCATGACAGATTTTCTCACTACCCTTTTTTTCCAATGTCATCCACTGCTAGCACTTAGCAAATAATGAGTATGAAGTAATTGGGTCACTGCAACTCTACCCACTATGAGAGACTCCAAGTATTTATTTATGAAGAGTTCTGGAAGTTCTTCATTTTTCCACTATGTTTCTCCATCCCCAAGGTTTCTAATAAAAATGATAAATATACAGAAAAGCTTAAATAATTTTACAAAGAATTCCCACAGCCATCAACAAAAGTTCAATATTCGCTGAGGATATTTATTTATTTAGAGAATTTTTTAATATTTATTTTTTAGTTTTCGGCAGACACAACATCTTTATTTGTATGTGGTGCTGAGGATTGAACCCAGCACCATGTGCATGCCAGGCGAGCGCGCTACCGCTTGAGCCACATCCCCAGCCCTATATATTTATTTTTGAGATACATTTTAAATGTAAGTGATGATCAATACTTAAAGTGTTTATTCAGTGAGTAAACTTGGATGTATCTGTGTAATCACAATCTCTATCAAGAATCAAAGCATCACTCAAAATATTCCCTTAGGCCCCATTGTAGAAACCCCAACCCTACTACAACAAGGTTAACCATTAATGTGATTCTCTTTTGTTAATTTTTCCTGTTAGAGGACTTCATTAGTTTTTATTTTTGTATATATGAATGGCTCAATATTTTATACCACAGTGTTCTTAAGATGCCACTTTTATATGGTTTCCATTGTATTGTTTAATAAAATTCAAATGCCTTATCAGTAGTTTCTCATCCTAGTTATAGTATTTAGGGTTTGCTTAACCCTAAGACAGCTCTTTTCTCCTCGCCATTGGGTTCCCTTGTTTCAGCCACATTGGTCTTTTAATATTCCTAGAAAATGCAGGTTGTTTTTGTTTTTCCTTTTTATTGCAGTTTCTGTTCCCTCCATCTGGAACAACCTTTACCTAGTACTACAGAAGAGCACTTCCCTTGCAGACCTAGTCTTATAACTTTTATATCATTCCAGGTGCCTTGTTCTGAATATCTTGTCATGACACTATATTTATTAGCTCTTGTCAGAAGCTACAATTAATTCTGTTCATTCACTTTTTAATCTTTCACTTCCCCCATGAGAATGCAAGATTGATAAGACTAATGCCTGATTGTTTATTATTCACCCTTTTATGTTAAGAATAAGCACAATTAGGGGCAAATTGTAAGAACTATATCAAAATGTATTTTAAAAAATATACTTATCTTTGGAGTTTTGTCATCAAATTATACATTAACAATATTAATACATCTGGAACATAGTGTCCTTTAGAACAAAACATTGATTCTGATTACTATTAAATGCAAGAACTCATACCAAAGATAGTTTCATAAACTTTCTCTGTTATTTACATTCCTTAGTGTGAATTACTTCATAAAATTTTAAGAGTATAATTGGTAAATAATAACATCTACAATGTTATTGACTTCCTGACCTTCTTGATGCACTTGAACATACAGGGTTTAATGTAATCCATAACCCTGGAGAATTATAGGTTACTATGATAGACATTTTGTAGAAGATAATACAGAAATGTGTAATTTTGCATAAATTATTCCATCTGTTAAAAAAATGCAGCCACGATTATCATCCTAAATTCTAGATCCATTTTATTATTTCATGAAGAAAGATACTAGGCCCTTGGGGAAATAGTGGCTAAATAACAAAAATTGCAAAGATGGGCAAATGTGTTTTACAAATATAATCTTGTTCAATCCATCCAATAGTCTTTTTTCAGAATCAGTACTGGTAGAGCATATCTAATTATGAAATCCAAAATGCCCCAAATACAAAATGCTTTTGATTGTTAACATGATACTCAAAATGTTTGCATTTTGGGATATTTAGGACTTTGGATTTGAAGGTTAGCGCTGTTGAGATGATAAATTCCATATAAACATTCCAAAATTTAAACATAAAATAATTATAGTCTCAAACATTTCAAATTAGAGATACTTAACCTACACCATCTCCACATTATTGATAACTATTCATGATATATCCTGCAGCAGTATGAATTGTCCATGAAAATGTACTTTTATAGTAATTTCATATTACCCATGGGCGATTTTTTTTTTCAATATTCAAGTGGATGCCTCAAACAATGCATAAAAAATAATAACAAAGGGTAGTATAATAAAAGTGGAAGTTATGTGAATATTATTTTTCAAAATATTTTATTTTGCTATACTCAGCCTTCTTGTGATGATATGAGATGAAACAATACTTATGTGATGAGAAGAAGATGAATGACATAGGCATTGTGATATGGTATTAAGGTGCTATTGACCTTCTGACAGTACATCAGAAAGAGGACCATCTGTTTGTGTGATCTCAGATCAATGAACCATAATAATATTGATGCTTGGATGTCAAAAGCAGATGATGATGTTGATGGTTGGAGAGATCCTTGATATTTTAAGGATTTTACAACAAAACCTTCTGAAAAAAAAAACAAAACATAATCTAAATAGTCTCTTATAACAAAAAATCTCATAAAAGCATTGCTGCAAAGCCTGAAATCCTTCAATAATCATATGGATAACTTTATGCTGCATATGAGGATAATATTGCATAATTTAGTCACTTAATGTCCATGCAATTCAAATCACTGTGGCAAATTTCAGTAATGTTCATTTTGCTGGTTCTGCTTCAATTTATTCATCTTCCTCATCCTCTGTGGATGACTTGACTTTCTCCAATTTCTCATTTGTCAATACTTCTCAGTGGCCTTCAATATATTTAGATTTTTCATTAAGCACATCAGCAAATCTTTCTCCAACAACTTATCTTGCTGTGTGAATGATTTTCTTTACTTCCCCATCAATCCCCAGGAAGCCTTAAATCATTTAAAACTTCACTTCTATAAAGTTCTTCCAGCAGGCATTTACAGTGTCTGCTTTTTATCATACATTGAAGATTTAATGAATATTATTATAACAGCAATAGTGAATGATTTTCAGCACTGCATTATGTACAAGTAATACACTATATCAGTAGATGGTCAGATGATAATGTGGGTATATAAGCCTCAACAAACCCCATGATGCCCTGATCAAGGAGCTGCAGCAATGAGAGTGTATTTGGAGGTAAAAATAAAAACTTGACACTTTTATAGCAAACAGATTCAAGGTAGTCAGGTACATTTTTTATTATTAATAGGAATTTAAACTTCAACCCTTCATCTTCCAAGTACTTTTTCGCTTCTTAGATGAAGTGTTAGTGGAACCATCCATAATCAAGTTGAAAGTTACCCCATACTTTCTGATAATATTGCCAGAATTGAGAAATATTTTTTTAAGAGAATGAGTGTGCTGTGGTTTGTACAGTATGGCTGCAGTATTACTGCATAGTACCAGAGTTAGCATGCCTCAGTACCCACTTTGCACTTTTACAAATGTAGCTTTTATAGGGTATCTTCTTTCAGAAAGCCAGTTTTATCACAATTAAAGATTTGGTTTGGATGACATCTTTTGTCTCTAATCAATTCACTGAACTCTGTTAGAAAAGTGGCAGCAGCTTCTTCATTGGCAGACACCATTTTTTTTTTTTTTTGTATTTTTTCAGTGCAAATCTGTATCTGATTCTGGGTCAACGAATCTTGTAGTAAATGGATTGGTGTCATTCATTCCAGAGATCCCCTTGTTTAAGTTTCTGTACAGGCAAAATGCTTTCTGGAGCAATATGTTTCCATCAGTTGGATTGTGTTTTCTACTCACGTACTTCACCAAAATTTATTTAATGTGCTTTTTCGTATTAACTATGCGTTTATCATGCATTGTGACCATAAATTTTGCAGTTTAAAGGGTTATAGCAAAATTAACTCAAATTTATTTTTCCTTCTTTGTAATTTCTTGGTTAGAAAATTTGCTTCTGCCATAGATCTTAACATCCTTAAGGATTGTTTTCCTTTCCCCTTTAAGTGAAGAATTTTCAACTTTTCACTTAAAGTAAGCACTTATAGCTTTTCCTTGATTCAACTGAATTGCCAGAACCACCACTCTTTATTTGGGACACACTTTTAAGTTAAACAAGAATTACTTGAACACAAGCATTATGTTAATATGATAGATGGTTACTAAATGACGAAGGGGAAAAAAGTAATGTATACAGTGTAGACACACTGGACAAAGGGAGTATAGCAAGAATGTCATTAGAATGACCTTGGTAGTGGGATAGGCCAAAACCCTTAACATATCACACACATTCTTGACAGGATGGAGCAGGATATTATAAAGTTTCATTAGACTATCCATAATAGTACACAGTTTAAAATTTAAGAATTATTCATAGAACTTTCCACTTTATATTGTCTCAACATGGTTAACTAAAGTTAAATGAAACTGTAGAAAGTAAACAGTGGATAAGAGGGCAGTAATTCTCTTTCTGTGCATAAAGCAATGGACTCAGGTACATGAATCATTATAATACAAGAAGAAATGGTCTAAGAGAATTCTGCTCTGACTATTCTGAGCTATTGTTGTGGACAAATAAGTGTATCTATGAGGTGATGGTAGGCTTACGGACAAGTCAAGAACTGTGATAATTTGAATGAAAACATGAGAAAGAATTTTGTTCTTCTTAAAATATCATCTAATAATGGAACAAACAAAAACATGTAAATCATGCCCTAAAAAGAATACAAAGTACAGGTGTATAATCAGTAGAACAACAGTAGCAGCCATCTGATTTACTTAATAGGTCAAAGGTAGTCTGGTGTAAGATGCCACTAAAGTTGAAACACAGAACATATATTTAAGTTAGCCAGATGAAGAGTGGAGGAAAAGTCTTCTAATCAAAGGAGATCATGAGTAGAAAAGCCTTTACAAGACATGTTCCAAAGTATTCAAAGAACTGAATTGGGCCTAGGTTTACACTAGAGTGATCATGGAAGAAGAGTCAAGAGAGATGGAGAGGGACCAGATTATGCAGGATCTGTTCAAATCAATGAATTTAGAATTTTTCCTCTCCAGAAGGGAAAATCACTTAAGAGAGAGGCAATAGAATTACAATCAATCAATCAATCAATCAATCAATAATGACATAAAGAGATAGGCAATAGAATTATAAAAAGTCAATGGAATCATAAAAATTACTTAATTTTTTTGAGTTTTCATTTTCTCATTTGTAAAATTACAGTGATACTTCATCATGTGGTTATAAACAGCAAATAATGCAGAAAATGTTTACAGGATTAGGCTTGCTGCATAATCATTATAATTCTTTTAGTAACCTATTAAAAATAGCAGTTTTTACATTTATTGAAGTGTTTTTTTGCTTGATGATAATTGATAACACTGGTAAGGGAAAGTATAGCAAGAATGTCATTAGAATGACTTGGTAGTGGGATAGGCCAAAACCCTTAGCATATCACAACATACATGCTGAGTTGTCATCCAAGTGATCTAGATAAGAGATCTAACTTTAATAATTATTGGAGTATGGGTCATTTAAAATGTGGTTGAGATCATCTAGTGAATGTACGTAAAATGTGTTATGAAAAAGTAGGATCAGAACTGAGCCCTGGAAATACACAAATATATGGGATCCAATGGGAGAGTAGATTGTAAGAGGGAAAAAGCTAGCAGATAAGGGAAGAGACCAAGAAAGTGATTGCCTGAAATTATAGGAACCAAGAGAAGTGAAATTTCTGAGAAGATGGGTGTCTTTTCTTTTTTCTAAATTATATAGGATGAGGTCTGAGAAAGTGTACTGGAACAAACACAAGACAATTATTGATGACATTAGGTAGAAAGACTTATAAGAACAGGAGTAGGAACAAAGCGGTAAAAGCAAGGAGAAGGGGAGTTGAGGATACAAACATAGTCAACCTACAGAGAAAAGTTGTTAGAGTATCTTGTGTTCGGAAAACCAAGCATAATTATGGAAGAAAATTCTGAGAAGAAAAGAAGGCCATATTAAGAAGGGAAAGTACAAGATGTTTTAGTCAATTTTGTTCCAATATAACATAATACCACAGGCTGGGTAATTTATATACATAGATATTTATTTGGCTAATGGTTCTGGAGGCTGGGAAGTCTAATTTCTAGGGGCTATATCATGTAAGAACATTTCTGCTACATTTAACATCTGCAGAAAGTATCAGATAGCAAGCAAGCACATGGATGAGACCGGCAAGAGGCCTATCTCACTCTCAGAATAAATAACCCACCCCTGTGACAGCATCATCAATCCATTGGTGAAGACCAAGCACTCATGAGTTAACCATTTCTTTCTTCAAGGACCTGCCTCTTCACACTGTTGCATTGAGGACTAAATTCTCAACACATGGCCTTTAGGAGATACATTCAAAACTAGTCTTGGGAGTATTTTAAATATTTGACAATTTTAACTTCAAAATCTTAATATGCATCTACTTGTGACAAATCAAACAATAAAGATAAAAATGCCAAATCTAATCCTTTTCCCTCTTAGCCTTGTACCATTGTCCATTAACACAGAAACCCAAACCAACATAAATAGCATAATTGACATACTTTTCCTCATTCATATACACATATGCAATCATATATACTAGTATAGAGAAGATGCTGAAGTTTGATTTATTTATAACAAAGTAGAATCATACCATATAGATATAGTTCCATTTTTTGAAGAACAGTACATCGTCTGTAGAACGAAATAGACATGAAACTCTTTTTTCTAATTTTATAGCAATATACAAACATATTTCAATCAACATCCATTTTCATATTCTGTATTTAAAATGTATTTTTAATTTTTTCTTGTGGCGTCCTCTTTCTGATGCCCCTGCCTTCTGTGTCCACAAAACTCCTATTCACAAACTGCAATTTTGTTAACAGTCAGATGCGTATTATTTCATACTCTTCTTCATCCTTGAATAATCTCACATACACTTTAGTATTCCATGTCTCATCTGTATAAAAATATGCACAAATAATAATGCAAAACAATGGCATTAGTAACATTACTTTCTTAAGATATGTCAATTTTTGTCTTCATCTGCAGGTGCTCAAAACAGAATTGGAAAAAATGAGACTAGGTGGTCTATATAATTTTAATAAATATGTACATCTCAAAATATTATATTTTTTAGATATTCCTAGAAATATTCTATCTGAAGATTTACACAATATTTTAAATTTGCTAATTAAGTCTCTCCATGCCAACCAATTTAACAAAGGAACACATGGTAACCTCACAGAGGAATCATTTTATTTGACTTAAGTGTGGACCTCTAGAGTAGAATAAAAAAGCTATCTGATAACCCAGAGTTACACTGAACTGCATCTTACAATGGAAAATGAACAGTTCTATTAGGGCAAAATGGATCTGCCAAGGGAGTTTATACAAAATGTGTTTTAGATTTAGAATTTGCATGGCATGCTAGTTTTTATTGCTATTAATATGCTATTATAAAGCTGGATGCTTGGTGTTCTAAAGTGTCTCCTGATCATAAATTAGTCAACACATAAAATACTTGTGAAATAGCATCCCAATTTTCCAGTTGAAATCTCCGCATCCCAAGGTGATTAAATGACTCTCATCAGGTGTTTCAATTTCTATACTTTGCTCCCCTGCAACTTTCTTCTTAAGGGCACAGGTACCTTGAGCTCTTTACTCTGTTGCATGTCCTGAATTAAATAAGTATTTGGCACATGAGATCTACATTTATTTTTATAAGTGGTTCAGGTGTCTGGTTTAGTGCTGCTAGGATTTGGACAGTGAATGTCCCCTGCAGTTCGCTGTGTTAAAGACTTGATCTCAGAGTTGTGTTATTGGGTGGTAGTGGTATCTTTAAAAGGTGGTGACTAATGAGAAGTACTTAGGTCAATAGGGCTGCAACCTTTTGAAGGCAGTTTTTCCAGAACTCCTTGGTTAGTTCCTGTGAGAGATTTGTTGGAAAAGCCTGAATTAGTATCACCTTTTCTCTCTCTGTTCTGGTTTGACATGTGACCATTTTCTCCCTCATACATTCACACCACAATGTACCATTATTCATTGCCCCCACCAGAGGTCAAAGCATAAAGACCCCCAATCCTTGAATACAGAGTCTCCAAAACTATGAGCTAAATATATCTGTTCCCCTTAAAATGTAGCTGCCTCAAGCATTTCATTGAAGTAAGACAATACTGACAAATATCAGTAATATTTTTTCATATCAGCAACAAATTTTAAACACATCTTAAGTACTGGCCACTGTGTACACATTTTATATTTTGTTAAAGCTCTATGGTGTGTGGATTATTCACCTCCGCCTTTTTTTGTTTTTTTCCATACATAAGCACTAAAGCTATGAGTTAGGGGGATGGTAGGTAGTAGAACAGAAGGGTCACATCCACACCTATTTGTTTCTGAAGCCCAAATAATAATTTATTATACAACACTACTCCTAATTTTATTCTTCTAGCTATGCCACAGCTCTCAGAAAATAGAAACTGTATTTTGGTACATATTCTACCAATAGGATTTTGCTTAAAACCTTAGCATTTATTTCTTATCCTTATTGCATATAGTCTAAAGATTGCTGCACCTCTGCTCCAAATTGTGGCAACATTCTGCTAGTAGCTTCTTATGCCAAGTCCCAAAATAAAGAATCATAGACTACTAGGGCATACTTTGCTTGTGACAGAAGTTAGAGGCTCAAGAGGCCTAAACCAGCCTCTGATCAGATTTAAACCTCTGTCAGGCGGTGACACATGCTACAGTTGCCCAGATTCCACTTACCAACAACAGTCAATGGGCAGGGCCTGAAGGGTGAGAGGGAAGAATACTCCAAATGACAAGTCACATTTAAAAGGGCATTTAGATATTCCTGTTCCTGGCGCGGGGGTAAATATATGTGAACTATATATAATCTACCATGTTTTTAAGACAGAGCTAAGTCCTCATATTTTGGGCTGAATTTTGAAATAATAATATAATCTAACTACACTCTTTCAACTCAACTACAGTTATCACCACTATCTAAAGTAATTCATCTGCTCAACCCACACTGCTTTGTCATCAATTGCTGGTTGCTTATGTTGTATTCTGTACCTGCAGTATTTTCTTTGTTCTGCCTGTTTACATTTCACATAGCCTGTCTTTGCCTCCTTCTCAATTTTCCTGGGACTTGTGGCAATGAAATATGGGACAAAGTAATATCTACCCACTCTAATAAGACAGGCCATAAAATGTCCTGCATGATCCCATGTTAAAAATGGCAAAGTTACAAGACCAAAGGATCCTGTGTTCCTAAATACTACCTGGGTAAATTTTTACAGGATGAGTAGCCTGATCGAATCAAATTGAGAAATTTGAGAAATGGACCACATCCCCTATGTATCAAGAAAGGGACGGAGAAGAGAACATTAAAAATTAGAAGAGAAAAAAATCGCAAACCTTAAAATATAATTTATAAATACAAGAAAGGAGAAGTGAAAGAAGAAAGAATATAGGGACATATCAGAATAAAATACAAATATGATAAAATGTAATTGAATGACAGAGGCAATTGCATTGCTTGTAAAACTCAATATCCAACTCTGTGCTATTTACATTAGGGGTGCTCTAACTTTCACACAAAAGTTGAAAATAAAAATGACAAATGACATGCCATGTAAATACTAAGCATATGAAAGCAAATAAAGCTATATCAATAGCAAACCAAGTAGACGTCAATACCAGATGTCTATTATCAGAAATAAGAGGGTGTCACATGATATTAAATGTCATTATATCAACTTATGTCATAATTGCATAATTCCAACAACTCAGCACCCAAATAATAATCCTAAAATATGTGTGCATGACACTGAAGATTCACAAGAATCATAAGGTGATGAAACCAGAGAGAAAAGTAAACAAAACCAAGTTGGGGATTTTGAACACTGCTCTCTGAGCAATGGGAGAACAGATAGAAAGAATATTAAAGCCCAAAGCATTTACTTGAAGGAAAATGAAAATGGGAAGATGGTGAAGCAAGGTATACATCTGCACCTCCTAAATGTTGGACACAACATTTCCACTTACATTCAGAATTTAGTCAAGAGAATCCAAAAAAAAAATATTCTAGATGGCTCAGCTAATACACTTATAATGTCTATCTTTCTGAAGGTAAGTTAGAAATTAGACTTTCAGACAAGAATAACATGGAATATAAAACTTACTTAAATAAAAGGAAAATTTTAGGTGGCTTTAATTAATAAATAGCTTTAAAATATGTATCTCCTAGAGTATCCTAGAATTGCAAAGACAGTTTAATATAACTTTATCAAATATCAATTATAATTATGAGATTATAGTAATATAAATAAAATGGGTATTAGCAAAGGAAGAGAGTTTAGAACAAGAACAAGGTATTAGCCATTGTGCTAGGTGCAGTGATGCATATCTGTAATTGCAGTTACAGTGGCTGAAGCAAGGGCATCTCAAGTTTGAGGCCAGCCTCTATAACTTAGTGAGACCCTGCCTCAAAATAAAAAGGACTGGAAATGTAGCTCAGTGGTAGAGCACTTTAGTCTAAAAAGTACTAGGGAAAAATAAAAGTAAGAATGTGGTATATGTTTTAGGTTGCACTATAAATCAATAACAAAAGAATGAACTATTACATCAATTATGTTAAGAACATCTGTTTTTATGTCATTAGTATTTTCTCTTATAAAGTCTATTTTTATAGAAAATATGGTAATAAATTTAGGATTCATGAGGATTGTAGTATTAGTAAAGCCAGACAGCTAAAAAGATTAATCAAAGAATGAGCTTGACAATTTGAACACATAAACATGTAGTATTTAAAGCAAAGGAAAAAAAATACTAAAGACATTACACAAAAGAAAGGAATAATTGTCTGGAGAAGAATATTTGTGATCAGTTTTTTTTCCAAATCTTATGAAATATTTTCTTAAAAGTTGGTGAAAAATGAGGATCAGGACAAGAACATGTAATACACAATTGAGAAAATCTGAAAGAAAATATCAACCACACTGGGTATTTAGGGAAATGCTAATTAAAGCAATGAGATCATTTCAAAGTCATTATGCCTGTAAAAATTGGAAAGTATGGCAACCAAGGGTTGGCAAGGAAACCAAAATCTTCATACACAGCAACGATGAGTAGAAATCAGTACAAATAAGTAAAGCATGTTTGGTGAACTGAACTGAGAATAAGTGTGTAGTACAGGGTCAGTGTTCCTGTTCTGAGATCTTGATGTCTCACTGATTGGTATATTCTCTGTAGAAATTCTGCCACATGCGCTCACTGATATGTAAGTTTGTGTGTGTATGTGTGTGTGTGTGTATTTATATTTGTTTGTATTGCTAATCACAGAAAAAAAAATAGATACTCTCAGATGTTGACCATCAAAAGAAAATATACATTTGGGGGCATATTCATATGACACAATACCATATAGCAGGTCAGTTAAATCTAAGCATTTGTGAAAACTTCATTGAACATCTATGTGGCAGGACCTGTTTTAGGTACTAGAAGCAGAAAAGCAAACAAAACTAACAATTACTACTCCCTTCGTTGAACTTATATTTTAGTGGGGAATAGAGTAATGAATCATGTAATAAATTTATTAGATAGTGCTAAGTTCTAGGGAGTAGTGGGACAAAGTATGGGAGAGGACAAGAGAGTGGAGGTAGACCAGGAGTAATTTTTTAAAGGATGGAAGGGAAAGATGAAGTGACATTTAAGAAACCTGAAGGAGGTGCAAAAAAACAATTGTATGCATATCATGGTGGGCGAGCTCATGCAATATAGAGAGAATAACAAAGATAAAGATGAGAAAAACAGTAAGGAAGCTGACATGGCTAAAGTGGAGTGAGCAGTTGGAGGTATGGAAATTTGGGGAAAAGAATTCTTGAAGCAGAAAGTATGATTCTGGCTACTTTGTGAAAATAGAGAAGAGAAAGGGCAAAGATACAAGTGGGAACATCCATTGGGAAGTACTGGGGAGAGACAGACTGACTTGGAGATGTGGGTGATGAGACAGTGAGAGACAGATTCCAGATGTAGCAATAAAACCTAGGTATTCTCATTATTAAAATTCACAAATTATACAATTAGGGCTGGGAGAGAAAGGGCTGTTGGAGTAGATAGCAACAGTCTTCTGATCCTTTGGGATTTTCAGTTCAGGACAAATTCAAAACTGTGTTTCTTGTACAAATAAACATTGACTTAAAAATATTTTTTACCTTAAACTTCACACTAATGATAAATTTGATCACATAAAACTTATGGGGCTTTATGTGATTGAAACTTTTCAGGTGCCGTCTATTGCATTATAGCAGGTTTCATTGTACACTGAGGGTAGAACCATAAGCAAAAAACTGCTGATGGATGAGAAATAGAGAATATGTTCCACAGTGTGGAACATTGAGGCTTATCAACTGGAAGATGTAAATTACAGGAGTTTCAAAGTAGCAGGTTTCAGTCAAAAAGTAAAAAGTAGTTTGTATTTGGACATGTTAAATTTGTGAACCTTATTAATGGATCCAGATGGGTAAGGTGGTAATGGCATGAAGGAGAAAGATCAATGTGGTAAGTGAGGTAAACAATTTTCAATAGGGATAGAGCTCAAATGTACAATATTTAGTAAGAAAAAAAATTTGTAAATATAGTTAAAATTTGATTCCATTTATGTAAATTAAAAATTAGACAAATATGTCATAGACATGTGTAATAGACATATAGACGAATGTATGTGTACACATATATTTGTCAATATGTAAGTATATATCGTATATAAATAAGGAACACCAGAAAATGCACAGAAGCTTCAAAAAAGTGATTTCCTCTAGAATAGGAGAAAAACACTTTAAGTTTGGTAATATTTGCAATACATTTTTTATCAGAAACAATAACACAATGTTCAAGAATGCCCAGATGGGAGCTGACTGCTTGAATTCAAAACCCAGTTCTGCCCCTTCTTCCCCTTGGGCACCCTTGACCTTTCTGAGTCTATTTCTTTTCTCCTGAGTACTTTGTATCCTTTCCTTTTTCTCTAAAATAGGGATTGCTAAAGACTGAATTTTGCCCTCCCAAAGCTCCTATGCTGAAGCCCTGGCTCCCTATGTGCTGGTATTTGGAGGTGGGCCTTCAGAGTGCAGTTAGATTAATCCAAGGGTCTGAGGGTGCAGCATTCATGAAATGATTATTATCTCATGAGAAGAGACACCCAAGAGCTCCCCTCATGCTTTCTTAAAGCATAACCACATACTTGTGCCCTCTGCCCTGTCTCCCATGAGAAGACAGCTTAGGCAACTGAAGAAAATGATGCTCACCTGAGCCCAGCCATGCTGACACCCCATCTCTGAGCTCCAGCTTCCAGAACTGAGTGTATACATTTATATTATTTAAGCCTTCCATGCTATGTATTTTTTATAGCAACTCAACTAATTAATACAGGAATAAAGTAGAAAGGCACTTTGCCTATGAGCATATTAAAGCCCTTCTGATACTGTCATAGAAGTGTTTTGTAAGTACTAGCTATAATTTCAAATGACCTGAAGATGCAGAGCAAAATATCTTAGTCATGATTATGTGAGTGGAGCAGTATTTGTTTTCTGTAAGCTTGAAGCAGTTAATATTCTAAAATAAAATAATAAATCCTATAAATCTGTTGGTCAATGATGTGCATTTAACATGGGCTAGATGAAAGTGAGGTGGCAAGTTTGGAGTGGATTTCACCAGTGCTAATGAGCAGTGGTTGGATTTTTAACTAAAATAGTTGTAGAAGACAAGAAGGAGAAAGTGATCCAATGAATTTGTAGACACTTGGAAATCACGGGGAGAGAAAGGAGGGAAGGATGATTCTGGATTCTAGACCACTGACCTGAAAATAGTATCTTTATGTGAAATAAGTCCTTTCTCAGCATATTTCTCAAGGAAGAAGATATACTTCAATTTAACCACTCCAAGTTCCTAATTATCAATGAGCAGAAACAATTACTGCATCCTTTGATGTTGGTTTTGCTCTTTAATTGTACTGCCACAAAAAGGATTATAGAAGTATGGATGAGTTATGCGTATACCAATGGAATAGAAGCTAATGTTAAGAGAGATGAGAGCTTGGGGGTAAATACTGGAGGATGGGAAAGTTTCACAAGGAGGTGAAGCTCTGGGAAGTCAAAAAGGAAGATGATATTCTCAGTGCAGGTGCAAACCATTAAATTCACTGCTGCAGAGATGTCATTTAGTCTTAAATTGTCATGCAATTTTTCGAGATTATAGCAAAAGATATCCCTCAGGTAGCTTCTATTAAATGAATTGGATGATACACTAGAGGAAACAACTGCCCCAAACCTGCCTAAGATCTATATTTGAATAAAAAACAATTAAGGAGAAACAAAAAAATTTCACATTTCCCTAAATGCTTTCACATTTCCAAAGTTGTATTATGGATGTTGGTGTTATAGTTTGGGCCTGGAAATATCTCCCCAAAGCTCAGATGTTAGGCAATGCAGTAATGTTCAGATGTGGAATGATTGGATTATGAGGGGCTCTAACCTCATTATTGGATTAATCCATTTGATGGACTACTGGGAGGTGGTAAAAATTGTAGGCAATTGGGTGCATGGCTGGAAGAATTTGATCCCTTGGGGTGTGGCTTTGGTGACTAGTTCTGTCCCTGGCCCCTTCCTGTCTATGTGCCTGCCTCTCTGCATGTGTGTCTGTCTTTCTGTCTCTCCCCCCCCTCCCCTCTCCCTCCTTCCCTCCCTACCTCCTCTTCCTGGCTTCATGAGCTGAGCAGCTTTCCTCCCCAGTTCCCTTCTGCCATAATGTTCTGTCTCACCTCAACCTCAAAGATATGGAGCCAGTTGATGTAGACTAAAACCTCTGAAATCATGAACCAAAATAAATCTTTTCTTCTCTACATGGATCTTGTCAGATATTTTGGTCATGGGGATGAAAAGTTGAATAACACTTATTAGTACCTAGAAAAAAATTTAAGGTTGAAGAAATAATTGTAAATATTCAGCCATGCCCAGTTTAGAATGATTCATTGTACAGGGAGAAGAAGTGAATAAAAAGAAATTTAGAGCTGGGAAAATATAACGGAAGCAAAGCCATTGGGAAAGTGTTCTGTGGTTCTGTGACTACTGTCATATCTTAGTGTTTATTTTTGAGGGATTTAACATCTGTGTCTATCAAATATTAGGAGAAGGGAGCTATAACTTTTAAGAAAGGGCAAAATAATTATGCTTTGTGAATTACTTTGAGATTATCCTCTATAATTTTAGTATGTTCCAAACATATAAGAATAAAAGTACACACATACATTGTAAGTACTTAATGGTGAAGAAATATCTCCTTTTTCCTATAAATATTATTTCATTTGTTTCATTATAATTGAGCAGAAAAGTCTTATTTTTAAATTGGCAATTTTTTTACTGCATTACCTGAAATCTTGATTTTTAAATAACTGCCAATTCCATTATCTTTTAAATTATTAAAAGAAAATAAAGTCATAAAAGTCCCATTCAATCACCAAATTATTATAAAATTTGTTGCATGGTTATTTTTCATTCTTTCAATGCCATAAAAAATAATATATATTATTTACATACTGGGTGTTTTCATGCTGAAAATGTTGTACTAACTCTTCCTTCTTTGCTATATTATATAACAACCTAAAATGTGTGTCACACATATTGGGAGATGTTCATCTGAGTTGTAAACTTTGAAATTTTAGTTTCATATGTTTTTATTTATCAAAGTTTACAATTAAAGTTAAGTGTATTGACATCAATTTATTTAATCCTGTCAACATGCCATGGGTTTTACTCCTCATCTGAAAGTTGACTGAGCTGGTATTTATGTTAAAATCATGCCATTGATTTATTAGTTTCCACAAATAAATGAGATTATGCGGTATTTGTCTTTATGTACCTAGATTATTTATTTTACTCAATATTATTTCCTCCAATTCTATCCATTTTACTATAAGTGATAAGATTTTATTTTTCTTTATGAGTGAATAATATTCCTTTGTGTGTGTGTGCAATCTAAATTTGATTGCAATAAAAATGGAAGTGCCATGTACAGTCAGAATAAAGAAGTTGTGCTCCATTTGTGTACAATGTGTCAAAATGCATTCTACTGTCATGTATAACTAATGAGAACAAATTTTAAAATGAAAAAAAGAAAGGAAAAATGGAGTGCAAACAACTTTTTGGTATGATGATCTTATCTCCTTTGGATCATGGTGTTTGAGATTATCACTCTAACCCCTTCATTAACATATCTTTTCTTATCTGGAGTAATAACCACTAATTTTTTTTTTTTCTTTTTTTGTCCTTTCCTGTTTAGACCTCATACAGAGAGTAAATAGTATGATGTCTTCAGCTTCAAATCTGGTCAAACAAATCTAGATAGTTTACTGTTTCTCCAAATGCTCTTCATTATTTGGTCCCCATTTACCTGCCAGTCTCACCTCATTGCAACCCACTTCCATGCCTTTGTACTCCGGAAATAGGCTCCTGCTCTTCTTATATAACCCACCAGGTTCTGATCTGTTCCAAGGTCTTTATGTCTGCTCTTTGTTCCACCAGGCATTCTTTTCTTGCAAATCTTCACACCTTGCTATCATTTTCTTTATTAAAATATCACATTCTCAGGCTCTCCTCCTGCATCTTACAAAACAAATCTCTTAGTCCCATTACATTCTGTTTATTTTTTTCATAGAATTAATTTGCATATCTCATGAGGGTGAACATTTTCACTTTTATCTACAAATAAATCCCAAGAACCCATCATTGTACCTTACACACAGAGACACATAGGTAGATGTTCAACAAATATGGGCTAAGAGAACAAATTTGACTATAAATTATGTTATTTTCTGTGTCTTCCATTAGAATATAAGTCCTCTCTTATTCACATGTGTACTTCCAGGGATTACCAATAGCGATTTTTCAAGATTCTTTGTTAAAATAATGAATAAAGGTTCTTTCATTCATCCCTTCATCCTTTAATTATTAATAGAGCTAATGAAACTTTCACTTTGTCTTTCAGTGTTAACATGCAATTAAACATTTGAAAACTCTTCTTGGCAAAAATGTCAGCTGTGAAAAAACTACATGGTTATTTAGGCTAGAGTAAAAAGCTTTATAGGTGAAATTTGTAGAAGTGTTTGAATGTTTTCTACTTCTGGCATAAAGTTATTTAGAAAGAGAGAACGAACTGCAAAATAGTTACTCCACACCATGACTGCCAATTGTTCTTGATTATAACAGATGCCATTCATTTTTTTTTTATTTAAAACTTATACGATCTGTTACCAAAGAGTAGCTTAGGGTTTGTTATATATAACTGGGAGACTTCAAAATGCTGAATTGTGAAATTAAGGTGAAGAAAGTTTCTTCAGGTCAGAGTAATGAATCTTAACATTATTGAGTTTCCCACTTTCAATTTGCATATAATTTGTATCTATGTCCAGTAACTTCTTTTTAATCACTGGCCCCCTGTTATATTTATATTCTTTATTTTTTGAAATATAATTTTATTTCGAAATAAATAATGCCCTGTAAAATTAGTTTATCAAATAGATTTTTGTATAAATTATAATAAACATTCCTCTTGTGATTGATTGATTGATTGATTGATTGATTTGATGGTACTGGAAATTTAATCTACTGGTGCTTTCCAACCAAGCTACATCCTCAGCTCTTTTTTTTTTTTAAAGGTGGAGAGGATCTCACTTAATTGCCTAGAACCTCCCTAAATTCCTGAGGCTGGCTTTGATCTTAAGATGCTCCTGTCTCAGTCATTCCAAGCCTGTGGAATTACAGATATGTCTCAATACATTCAGCTTTGCCTTTTAGAAAATAAACACTATACGTAGATATTAGTTAATTTATACAAGTTTGAAATATTTTTTAAATCAGTACATCTCAAGTTTTCTGCCTAATTGTGTTAACCAATGTAGTTATTAAGGCCATTTTCTCACAAGCCCAAATGAACCATTAGAAAATAAATTTGTGCTTTTGATTACAGAGATAAGACGTGAATCCCACTTGACAATAACAACAGATGGTTGTCAATGTAGGTATTGTGGTGTCCTCTGAAACAGTATAAGGTTCTGTTAAGTATAAGGTTCTGTTAAGATTTTGAGTTTAGCATATTTCTGCATATCTGAAGAAGAAGAGTCATGTAAATGATTAAACACATCCCATAGCACCTACATTCTGAATTGGCTTCCAGACTTACTATGACCAAACAACCAATAGCTTCTTGGGAAGTATAGCTGTTCCACAGAGAGCAGCTGGTGAGCTCCCTGTCATGTCTTTCCAGAGGAGGACCTCACCTGTTATTGCTCAGGATGTGACAGACTGTGGCCACACACTGTCAACAGCCAGGGGGCAGATTCCATGGCTTTGACCAAGAACCCCTGTAATCCGTCATGAGTAAATAGGCAGCTGTTTGCTCTGCTCTCCCTTTTGCTGTTTTAATCTTTCCATCTCCCCTATTACTCCACTTAATATTGTGTAGAGAAAGGATAATAAATTTTATTATCAATGTAATATCAATCTTTTAACTATTTGTAAGCATTTAAGTGGGTTCCTGGTGCATAGCTTCTAAATGTTTGGATGAATTGCATTATCTTGCTTGCATCCATTGCATTTGGAGAAAAATATTTAGTTTATCTTTTAAAAAGTAGTTTGCAGTAAAGCACATTACATGTCACCTTAGAATATGATGTGAACTAAGTGAATAGTGTGAATACAAGTGAAAAAGTTGGTCAGATAAATTTAGTTCCTTTGAACTTGAAGTAAAATATGCATGTTTGTTTTTCATAGCAGACTGAAAAAGCAAGGCAAAATGTACATATCTTTGGAAAGAAACATGGATTTAAAAAATGCTTTGAACTAATGTTCTCCAGGAAAAAAATTCGGGTGGGTTAATTCTGTGGAAGACGGGATTTAGAATTATACTTTTGTTAATCATGACTTCACTTGCTTCTAACTTGTCACATGTGGGATTTTTAAAATATTCAATAAAATGATATTTGCATTAGTACTTTGGAAGCTGACTTGCTTGTTGAAATTTTTGTCATAATAATATACTGTCACTCTCTGATAATGTGACAAGGACTATTATAATATATAACACAAGATTATGGAGATTGAATAGAAGTAGTTGAACAACAAATTATCAAATTACTTTGACAATTAGATAAGCTATAATTTAGAAAAGTAAAATTATAAATGTAGTAAATATGTCCTTATTGCCAATATTTCATACTTTGAGATCTGTAAATGCCTTTCTAAATATAAATCTTAATATTGCCCCATATGTGTAATTTGGAAGACATCTATGATTTTGTTTTTTTCTGTAATATTCATTTATTCAGCAACCATTTGTTGAAAACCTCACAACTAGAGATATGAAAGCCAATATTTGTTGATTTTCTAATATATGCACTTAACATGACAGGCAAAATTGACATGTTTATGTATTTTCACATACTTTTTATGGCAGTTTATCAATTTTTTTTATTTTTATCAACATTTTATAATAATAAAAGTATTCAAAGCAGTTAAGTAACATGCCCTAGAGCACAAAATGTTTTAAACTGGTAGATCTATATATCACACAAGCATGCACTCACATTATTAAAGAGACATGATATTTAAGAAAAAGAGGCACCAAACGCAGAATCACCCTTCCTGAGTAAGAATTCCAACTCTGCCAGTCAAGAGGTGTAAAGCCTTAGCCAAGTCATTTAAATGATCTGTGCCTTGACTTCAGTATTCCATCTCTACATCATTGTACTACTGTGATAATTAAATGCATTTAAAGTATGTGATATACTCAGATTCATGCACATTACAAATTAAGTATCCAATAAACATTACTCCTAATGATTTTATGACACTGAATGGGCCACACAACAGATAAGCTTTGAAAGAGTAACTACATTTCTGCTAAGAGTCTGAGATAGATGACTCCTTGTATTCCTGCCTCCCCATGTCTTGCTTGGACTCCTCAGTTGTAACAGAGACAGACACTTGGTCAGTAGTGACCTAGCTAAAGTTTTCTTACAAACACAGCAACTCATGTACATTTTTGTTTTGTTTTCCTTTCTAACATTTTTACTGACATTTGAGTGAGATATTTGTTAGAGAATCATTTCCTGAGGAACTAATAACACATGGTAACTCCAATAACAGGCACACTTTAATCATGGGAATTTCTATCTGATTTTTAAATTGAGAATCAAGGGGCTTAGTCTAAAGGGAGTGTCAAGAGAGAGCTTTAGATTAGAAAAATCTAGCAACTGGATAACTATTTTCAGATAAGAAATCACTAAAGATTCTGGTGACTGTCAGAATAAGTTTTGTACCTGAAGGAAAAAAAAAAAAAAACTTATATCATGTTGTTAAAACCTATATATCCAAATCTGGTTGTAGGTCATGTAAGCACACAGGAATCTAAGAGGGAAGTCAAGGCATTAGTGCCCAGAAGCTAATGTCCAAGTGGAGTTAGAGATATGCAAAACCATTCATTCATTCATAGCTGTGGAACAGAATATCTAATTCCAAATATAGTTGAGGACAAAAAAAAAAATCATTCCCAGTGCTAGTTGGTACCTTGCCTTCTCAAAAGGTACAAACGAATTGGGCACATTTAACTTCAGATTCTTAAAACAAAAGTGACAGATTAGAAAGGAATAAAAGAGTAAAGGAGGAAGGGGAAAAAAGGAGGGGAAATGCATTATATACTCCTCTAGCCCCGCTTCTCAGAAATATTTTGCATTGGCTTATAAATTCCTAGTAGTGGAAGTAGTGAGTTCAAAAATGATTAGTTCTTCTAGTACATAACCCAACTTTTTGGCAACTATTCTACCACTAGAGGTGAGGAAGGTGCAGACATCAATGAGCAAGATTGGGTCTTTGTAAATTCTTTATTTTAATTCCCAGAATGTCTCTTTAGCTCCTACAATGTGCAGACATTCTTCTAGACCCTGGAGCTATAGTGGTAAATGCAGGACAAGCACTGACCAAAAGAAAGAGGCTTCTATTCTATTAGTGGTAGTAGTAGAGGTAGTATTAAAGTAGCTCTTAAAATACATTTTTCCTTCCATTTAACTGAAAGATATCCTGAAATTATAACATGGAGTACTAAAACAAGCAGATGCTTTTTGCAACAATATGAATCTGAACTTTCTGAATATCTGATATTGCAAAGCATACAAGAACTAATTGGATGCTGAAACTAATTGAATCTCTCATTCATGGCTCCCATTCATATCTATGTCTATGTAAAAATGCCCCTTTTATTTACTAGCATTGTTATGAATAAATGTTAATTTTTTTACTTAAATCAACAATTATAAAAGCTTATTTTTAAAAAATTTTGCAGTTCTTTGTATGATTTTTTCACAGAGACAAGTGTTCCACTAAGGAGGAAGATAGGTGGTCTTGTCAAATAAAGAGTTTTTAAGTAAATTAGTCCTAGTTTCTAATATTAGAGACTTAGCAATTTCCGAACATATACCCTAGAGGTTTGAATTTTATCCTCAGTCTCCATATCTATAAGTTAGCAAAACAATAATGCCTACCTTCTAGAATTAAATATTTTAAAGATCTAGTATCATTTGTGTTCAGATATGATAGTTAAAAGGAATCAATTATGACTAAAAGTCTAAAACTTAAAATGAAAAATGATAAAGTAACTCGAAGTGATGAAAACTTCAAGAATTTTGTAATATAGGATAAAACCTAAAATTCACATGAGCTAATGTTATCCTTAAAGTGTAAACAATCATAAATGAATGAGATTTGGCAAGTTGAAAAAGCAGTGTATTGAGAGTAGAAACCTGAGTTCTAGGTCTTAATCTGGGTACACTTAGCATATCCATTTTTCCCTGTGATAAAGAAGAATGAACTCCTGTTGTTTTCAGGAAAATGGATGGAAATAAACTTTATCATGTTTAAGCAGATACAGAAACATGCATGATTTCTCTCAGATGAGGACACACAAACATACAAAAAAAAAAAAAACCCTGAAAGTAAAAGAGGGACATTAGTGATGGTGAGGCAGGGAAAGGGTTTCAGAAGGAAGGAGAGTGGATAGTGTAGAAGGAGGAAAGGAGAACATGATATGATCAATTCAAAATATATACATGCATGGAAAAGTCACACTAAAACAAATTAAGTTGCCAAATCAATATATATTGCTGGTTATAATCTTAAAAGGTGCACCTTCATCTCTGAGAAGGAAGAGGAGCTTCACCAAGGACTGATGTCTTGGCATAAGAGGTTGTCATTAACTCTCATGTTTTCTTTCTGTTTCCTTCATCATGTACACAACCAAAGAATTCATGAATTTTTACTATATTTTCCCCAATTAAAATATTTTTGTTCATTAATTAATATTAATTTATAACATATCTCATGTGTAGATAATACTAAAGACAAAGATAGCTGCAGAAAAACTGCTTTATTGTCATTGATTTTAAGAAGCATGATAAAAACCAGGAATAGATGATTGGTTCAGGTTTCTAGGGTTATAAAAAATAATTTAGATAAGAGATTTTAGGGTACTAACAGTTACCTAGTAAGCAATCAGTATTAAAATTCATTAGTGTTAGGAGCATTACACTATTACTTTATTACTTCTCATAATTTTTAAATACTATGCTAAGTTTTAAATTACCAAATTAAGGCATTTTAATTATAAGACGTTTGAAAAAGTAGAGTTAAAATGAACATACTAAAAAAAATTACCTATTTCCCACCTTTCAGGAATATTTTCCATTAATAGGGTACAATATATCAGTCTATATTTTGCTAGGCACATAGATTTTTTTTTTCTGGACACATAGCTAAATTTAATTTTTTTTTTAGTTGTATGTGGACTCAATCCCTTTATTTGTTTTTATGTGGTGCTAGGATTGAACCCAGTGCTTCACACTTGTGAGGCAAGTTCTCTACCACAGAGCTACAACTCTAGCCCGCTAAATTTTATTAACAATTTTGAAACACAAATTGATTTTTACCTAAAATATGAAAACTGGTCCTTGTAATTTAATCAATTTAGTAGGCATTTTTATGATTGCACATTACTTTGTTGAACAGATGTCTCATGTTATTTTACTAGAGCCTTCTTAAACGCCCATTAAATGTCTTCCAAATGTTCAATTAATACTGTAAGGAACATCTTTGTACGTCCATGTATTTGTGTATATGCATAAATCTACACACACACATTTATCTGGTTATTTCCTTAGACTAAGTTTAAAGAACAGAATTTCAGAGAAAAGCATAGGCACCTATATGAGAGATTCTTTTAACATTAAAATTACTTGAATCCCATTATAAGTAAAATGATAAAACTTGTGTTGACAAATTATCATAAATTTTTCTTCCCTATTGACATGAGGTAACATAATTATGTGCATTTTACCAACATTTGCATGTATAAAAATTGAATATTTTGTTGAATGTTGAAAATAATGTAAAATTAGCAATTGCAAAATATAAGTTTGAGGTTGTGGTTGTGGCTCAACGGTAGAGCACTCACCTCGCACATGAGAGGCCCTGGGTTCAATCCTCAGCACGACATAAAAATAAATCAATAAAATAAAGTTAATGTGTCCAACTACAACTAAGAAATATAAAAAAAAATATAAGTTTGAAGTTATGGCTATGTGAAGTCCAGTTGTATATTAGTGAATAAATTCAGAGGGAGCCTAAATATGAAGACAAATAAACGGACAACCAGTTGAAATCAATAAATTAGTATGCACCCTTATTAGTGAAAGAACATTTACCAATCTATACCAAGAAAAAGTCATAAACCAAAAATCATTTACATTTTGTACACTTGGAATTAGATCCATTTCCCAATTTAATTTCCTTGTGTTATGGATTGAATTGCATCCCCCCTTCTCAAAGTCATGCATTGAAGTTCTAAGCCCCAGTGCAATGTTGTTGAAGATAGGACCATTTGGAAATAATTTATATTCATTGTGGTCATAGGATGGAGCCCTAATCTGGTGGGACTTGTTTTAGGATGAGAGGAAAACTCAGATATCTTTGCTTCTGTCTGCACAAAGAAAGGTTCAGAAAAGAAACAAGGAGAGACTGAGCAAGGACACCTGCCACTAGGTGACATGACCTCCAAAGCCAGGAAGAGAGAGCTTTCAAAAAACCTATTCTGCTGGCACTGTGCTTTTAGACTTGCTTTTGGATTTCCACATTTCTATTGCTTAAGTCACCCAGTCTGTGGTACTGAGTTATGTCACTCATACAAATTTAGACAAATACACCTTGTAAAGTCAATCTACATACTCATCTATAACATGACCAATAAAAACTCATCTGTAAAGTCCCTTTTTTATATTACCTAAATGAAGATTTTTAATTAGATATAGAGTATATAATTAAAAGCAAGTATAATCAAAGGACCGTGTAGCCACTGTGCTAGCTCATAGGAAGGAAGGCCTTCCCATGACAGATGCCCCTACTTTTGTAAGGACATCTTACTAGAAAGGCTATGGTATTTGGACTCTGATGGATGTTGTCATGCTTCAGTACCCAGACTCCCTGCAATGAAGAACATGTTGCCCCAGCTTTAGTGTGTTATCTGGTAATAGCTGCCTACTGTCAATTGCTTTATGATTGATTGCCTCTGCTTCAGAGAGCTGCCTCACCCAAGGTCAGACTTTTCTTGGCTTGTCCCACTTTGACTAGTAGAACCAGAAGACTTAAGGACTGGTTATCTCAACTCACATTGAGATAAGAATGCATTTCACTTTCATCTCTCCATTTGGTAGGCAGGGACTGTAGTTGGCCACATTGCAGCTTGCCTCCTTCCTCTGCCAAATCCTGCTTCCCACTCAACCTTCCACAGGTGTTGGTCCCAAGAGCATTCCTAGATAAAAACCATGCACATTCAGTTCCATCTCATCATTTGCTTCCCTGGGAACACAACCTGTGGTAGATACTGGGTAGAAAAGGTTATAATAATATTTGCAGGTGCTATAATTGCAGCCCTGCCTGATTGATTTTTGCTCAAAACAGTCCCCAGAGGGGACTTTATGCCAAGCCAATTGGCTCACAAAATCACACAGAACAACTGTAGGATAAGATTGTATCACTCTAAATGTTTTCCACCATGGTCATATATAATACATAAGAATGCAATGATAAATATTTTGTTTGTTAAATAAATGATTTTATCATTAGCTGTGTGAATTATTTTTATTGAAAAATGTAGATTATGGTCTAAACTAGATACAAAGTAAACAAAAGAGTATACTTAGAGATATAATTATTTACAGTTCAATTTGCTGCAGAGACTTTTCCAAATAGATATGATTGATGTTCACAAATCGCACAATTTGATTGACTTATGTTTTCTTGTTGTAGAATTGTCATATTCATTCATTTTTTTGTACTTCTTCATAGCATCAGTACCCTCTCCAGGCTACCACCAACAGATGATTTATACCATAGTTTCATATCTTCTGTGTGACTTGAGAAGGTCACTTAGCTTATCTGAGCCTTAGTTTTCATTTTTGTAAAACAAGATAAAATAATTAAACATAATAGCTGTAATTTAAATTAAATTAGAAAAAATAACATATATATATATATATGTGTGTAAATTGATTATATGTGTGTATGTGTGTGTGTATATGTATGTATGTATATATATATATATATATATATATATATATATATATATATATAGAGAGAGAGAGAGAGAGAGAGAGAGAGAGAGAGGGAGAGAGAGCATGGTAGTACCTGGCACATACCAGAGACTTAGTACATTTTTCTCTATCTCTTCCTTAAGAAAGACTATAAGAAACACTTAAGACTCTAGGACCCAATGATAGCAAACGGAAAATTCATTGAGATTGAGGTAATGTATAGTCTTCTTCCTGGTGATTTTTAAAATTATACTCCTATTTATATATCTCTGTGTTATATATATATAATTATTTGCAAGATAAACTCTCTAGAATCAAGTACTACTCTCTAGTGGGTTATTACAGATGAGAAAATAATGATGTCAGAGTGAATATAAAATTGTGACTGCATGTATTGGAAGAATGAAATAGAGTAGTGATTTTCTTTATTTATAGCTATATTCTTAAAAATAATAACATACAGACAGAGAGCTATGTTGTCACCCTGGGTTAACATTAAGAGTGTTGACTGTAGTCGTGAGGCTTATTTCCAGAAAAGGAGTCTTATTCCCAGCTCTAATATAAAGGCTAAACATAGGAAAATTGCAAAATAGCTCTCACCTTCAAGTACAGCCCCTGACTAAGATGTGGCTTTTCCAAGTGTGACACACATCTCTTTGTAGTGCTTCTAACAATGGATAAATGATGGCAAGGGTATATGTACCTGAGTGGTGACTTTGATTAAATAAGAATTATTGCAAATTGAGGAAAAAATACATCTCTATGAACTATTATGGCAAAAAAAAGCACCATTGAGTATGATGAATGCAAAGATGTATACCCATGACTTGGACTCCTCACCCACCCTCATTGTGAAAGGCTTTACTTTCAATTATATAAATAGCACAGGAGAGCATCATTGTTTCAACATAATTTCTGGGAAACTCTTGTCTTTGAAATGGACAAAGATGTCAATTGCCTGCATTATTCTTCGTGTGTGTGTGTGTGTGTGTGTTGCAAAAATCAATGCCATTATATGGTATGCTATATAGTACCATTTCTATAAGAAAAAAAAATAGATTATCCATGATTTTTAATCGACTAACGCTCTTTGGAATTTAATGTAGCATGCAGGTAATAAAGTAAGGTCTCTTGTGATTTATCATCAGGAATAATAGAAAAAGTTATCAAGCTGAAAAAGGGAAGGTGAGGGTAGAAGATGCTTTGTCAGAGACTGAAAGCAATACACACAGTTTAAGAAAATGTAAGGCGGTAGACAAGGAAGGAAAGGGCAGGCAAGGTCAGAGCGTTGAGTATGTCCTTAGCCCTTTACATTTTCTCCAGTTTACTCATAGTATTTTGAAAATAAAGAACCTCTGGCTCAGAGAATAACCATTGTCTACCCAAACTAACTTAGCAAGTAAAGAAAGATTTGGATTTGAGCCCAAATTTATCGTAGCTAAACTTATTGTCTTTATAAATCCCAGATTTATTAAAAATCTCCACTTCTTTTTTAAGGAAATGAACAGCAATGCTTCTGTTGATCACCCCGCAGCAAATTCATAATGTGCTGCAGCTAAAATATCTGGGGTTTCACATTTACCCTGTCATTCCACAATGGAGTGAAAGTATGATGGTTAACCCATTGTGTTCCACAGGAAATACCTATAAAAATTTAAATATAGCATATAAATAATTATGCAACATATGATATAATTAACAATAATGCAATTATAATCTAATTGATATAGAATTTATATAATATCTAGATTATGATTTGCAACATATTTTAATGCATCTATGTGAATGTCATTTAAATATCCCCAGAATTGAAAACTTGAAACTTAATGGGTTTAAGAGCTTGCATTGTTTTGGGGGTAGTGAGGGGTCCCAGGGATTGAACTCAGAGGCACTAGACCACTGAGCCATGTCCCTAGCCCCAGTTTGTATTTTCTTTTTAAAGACAGTGCCTTACTGAGTTGCTTACCACCTTGCTTTTGCTGAGGCTGGCTTTGAACTAGCGATCCTCCTGTCTCGGCCTCCCAAGCCACTGGAATTTCTGTGCACCACCATCCCCAGCCCAGCTTGATTCTTTAATTGAAATCAAATTTTCTAGTCATAAAAGCCCTGTGATTTACTTAGATTTTGCTATCAGATTTCTTTACATTGATCTTTTATGTGAAAGTCTCAGGAATACATTGTTCTTCCATAAGTTTCTCAAATATGAGATGATTGCTAGTTTAATCAAATTTAAACAAATTGCTAGTTTAATCTGCCCATAGCGTCTTTTGTTAGTCCACTTTATTATTATTATAGTTTTTATTTTAATTGTTTGGAATATACACATTTTCTTTTGCCATTCAATTAATGAACATTTAGTACCTATTAAGCAGCAGGCACTCTGTGGGCCTTGTGAGGTGACACAATGGTGAGGTTGACACACACCCAAACTTGCATCTTGCACTCTATTGGCATGGGCAGAAGCTAACACAGTCCTGTAGTAGGATAATATGATTAAGTAATGATATCAAGTTTTTGTATGTCATAGTTACTATGTGGCAGACAGTGGGAAAATATCAATGGTGGACATATTCCAGAAAAATGCAAAAGTGTGGTATTATGAGCTTGAATGTTGTTTGCCGGAAACCCCAAGTCCTGGAGGATTGTGGGGATGTGGAGGAAATTGAGTCTGATCAGAGATGGAAGATGAACCAGATGACAGAAGTTTTGTCAGTTGCTCAATGTTTTTCACTTTTCCCTAAAAGCAACATGATAAAGTCTAAAAACTTTTAACAGAGAAATCATATGATGCCATGCATGTTTAACAGCAGCAAATATTGTCTCACAATATAGTTTTCCTATCAAAATGATGTCTTCTATGTGCATTTCCATAAGCACTTATGGAATGACAGGTATCAAATAGTCCTCAAAGCATTGCATCTAAGTTACATATAATGCAGACTAACATCTTAATTTCCACCATGACTTACACACTGTTAAAACTAAAGAAAGAAGGTATTAATTGCTTTATGTGTATGCAAGTAGAACTCTTTAAGCTAAGAGAGCTTTCATATTGATTATGCCACTTATTCTCATGGTACTCTCCACCAGGCACACTGGTTTCATTAAAGACGTTCCTGGCATAAAAGTTAACTAGTGAGATCAAAATAAAACACACAGACTCAATTACCTTTTTCTATGACCAGGTCTGAGATGGCTCTCACCTCTCTGGCTCACACCTCGAACCACCTGGTAGGGCAGCAAGGCTTACTCAGGGCTAGCAGGAAAGAGAGAGAGAGCATGCCAGGGAGTGGCCTTTTATTGGGGAACAAGAAATCCAGGGGAAAATTCCATCCAATGAAGGTCGAGGGGGGCAGCATTCCAAGGTCAGGGTCAATGATTGGCCTCAGGGTCAGTGGTCAGTCACACCCCCACACGGACAGGCTCTCGCACCTGGAGAGGGTGGGGAAAGCTCTGACACAGTTTAGCCAGAGCGCCTCACACCCAGTCCGGGAGGTGCCCAATCACGTGCGAGAATGGCTTCCCACAGTACTCCTCTAGATGAGATTGGAAAGGAAGATGCCAGATATTAAATGTGTATTTTAAATTCTTTATAGGACTCTTAGATGCAACATTATAAGTACTATTTACAGTTGGGTTATATGGAATCTAGAGGCTGGCGGGGGGGTGCTCAAACCTGGTTCTGTCCAGTCATATTTTTTTCCTATTGTTATCCACAAAATCTTGTCTCTGGCATGAATGCTGATGTACCAGCATGAATTATGGACGAAAGAAGATGCTCAAAAACTCAAACAATTTGATGCTTTCTTTTAATCAAAGAATAGTCATAATATAAAAACAGGAATCTGATAACTGTTTTTTAAATTATTTATGTTGCTGACACTTTCAATTATTTTATTTTACTATGCCATTTTTAAGAGACTGAATGAAAGGAGGATTTGGAGACATGGTATTCCTATTGAGAGGTGCATATATTAAAATTAGAAAAAAGACAATGTGAACCTCATCTTATATAAGGTAGAGAGGTTTTAGAGCAAAGAATGTGAAATTCTATCACTCTCTTATTCTTTCTCCTCCTCTCTTTCCCTTGCTCCTAAATTCTGGTTCCCTTCAGATATCACACATCTGTAAAAGGAAGTGGGTGCTGATCACATATCCTTTTTAGAAGCATTGTTAAGCACTTAGGTGAAACTTATTTTGATCAACCCTCAGGATAAAATAAATAAATTAGATGGCAAGTTATAAAGAAAAACCGGGTATAAATTTCCTTTGTATCCAAAAAGAATTGGCAGTATATACTAAAGCTTCATGAAATGGAAACATAACTAAGTACTAAAACTGGTAGGAGAAATAAGATTAACAAATGAAGTAATAATAGTTTTATATCATGGTTTCTGAATGTAGCTCCTTGACCAGCAGCATTAGCTTTTTCTAAGAACATGTTAGAAATGCAAGTTCTCAGCTTAATCACACACTCATACTCTCAAATTGTGGGGGTGGAGCCCAAGAATCAGCTCCTCAGCAACCCTTAATGCTTCCTATTAGACATCAAAGTCTGACAATCGTGTATTTATATGCACACTCATCAATAGATGCCTGACTATACTGGCTCAAAACAACAACAATAATTTTGTCATTTTTTCTCATTATTCTGGAGATGAAGTAGCCCCCGTGATATGTTTTCTGGGTCTCTCAAATGATCACAGTTGAGCAAGGTCAGAATAATCTGATGGCTTACTCGCACATGTTTCTATGGTCTGGGACAGAAAGGGGATACAAGGTTGGTTCAACATACAGAAATCAATAAATGTAATTTATCACATCAGTAGACTTAAAGATAAGAGCCATATGATCATATCAATAGATGCACAAAAGCATTTGACAAGATATAGCACCCCTTTATGTTCAAAACACTAGAAAAAATAGGAATAACAAGAACATATCTCAAGAGTGTAAAAGCTATCTATCCATCCCCCAGGCCAACATCATTCTAAATGAGAAACATTGAAACCATTCCCTCTAAAAACTGTAAGATGACAGGGATGCCCTCTTTCAACATTTCTATTTAACATAGTTCTTGAAACACTGGCCAGAGCAATTAGACAGACTAAAGAAATTAAACGGATACAAATAGAAAAAGTAGAACTCAAATCAGCACTATTTGGTGATGATATGATTCTATACTTAGAAGACCCAAAAAATTTCACCAGAAAATTTCTAGAACTAGTGAATGAATTCTGCAAAGTAGCAGGATACAATATCAACACCCATAAATCAAAGGCATTTCTGGGTATTTGGAGACAAGTCCTCTGAAAGGGAAACAAGGAAAACTACCCCATTTACAATAGCCTCAAAAAATAAAATAAAATACTTGGTAATCAACCTAACAAAAGATGCAAAAGACCTCTACAATGAAAACTTCAGAACAGTAAAGAAAGAAATTACAGAAGACCCTAGAAGATGGAAAGATCTCCCTTGTTCTTGGATAGGCACATAAACATTGTTAAAATGGCCATACTACCAAACACATTATATAGATTTAATGCAATTTCAATCAGAATCCCAATGGCATTCCTCATAGAAATAGAAAAAGCACTCATCTGGAATAATAAGAGACCCAGAATAGCTAAAGCAATCCTTAGCAAGAAGAGGGAAGCAGGTGGCATCACTATATCAGACCTTAAACTATACTACAGCACAATAGTAACAAAACAGCATGGTATTGGCACCAAAACAGACTGGTAGACCAATGGTACAGAATAGAAGACACAGAGACTAACCAATATACTTACAGTTATCTTATATTAGACAAAAGTGTCAAAAACATACATTAGAGAAAAGAGAGCTTCTTCAACAAATGGAGCTGGGAAAACTGGAAATCCATATGAAACAAAATTAAACCCCTATTTCTCACCATGCATGAAAGTCAACTCAAAGTGGGTCAAGGACCTAGGAATTAAACCAGAGACCTTCTGACTAATAGAAGAAAAAGTAGGCCCAAAACACCATCATATCAGATTAGCCCCCTACTTCCTTTGTAAGACTCTATAGCACAAGAATTAATAATGGGATCAATTCAAACTAAAAAGCTTCTTCTCAACAAAAGAAAAAATCAGTAAGGTGAATAGAGAGCCTACAGCTTGGAAGCAAATTTTTACCACTTGCACATCAGATAGGCTGCTATATAAAGAACTCAAAAAACTTAACATAAAAAAAAATAATGCAATCAGTAAATGGGCCAAGGAACTGAACAGAAGTTTTCATACTTATCAAAAGGTGATATACAATCAGTCAACAAATATATGAAAAAATGTTCAACATCTCTAACAATTAGACAAATGCAAATAAAAAATACTCTAAGATTTCATCTCACTCCGTTCAGAATGGCATCTATTAATAATACAAACAACAGAATGGCAGCTTTATGAAGACAAACAACAATAAGTGTTGGTGAGGACATGGGGAAATAGGCACACTCATACATTGCTAGTGGGACGGCAAAATTGTGCAGCCAATAATGGAAAGTAGTATGGAGATTCCTTGGAAAGCTGGGAATGCAACCACCTTTTGACCCAGCTATTCCACTCCTTGGTCTATACCCAAAGGACTTAAAAACAGCATACTATAGGGACATAGCCACATCAATGTTAATTGCAGTACAATTCACAATAGCTAAACTGTGGATCCAACCAAGATGTCCTTCAGTAGATGAATGGATTAAAAAATGTGGTATATATACACAACGGAATATTAATAAGCAATATAGGAGAATAAAATCATTGCATTTGCAGGTAAATGGATACAGTTGGAGAATATAATGCTAAGTGAAGTTAGCCAATCCCAAAAAATCAAATGCCAAATATTTTCTCTGATACAAAAAGGATGATTCATAGTGGGATTAGGAGGGGGAACAAGGGAGGATTAGATGAACTCTAGAGAGGGCAAAGGGGTGGCAGGGAAAGGGAAGGGGCATGGGGATAGAAAAGATGGTGGAATTAAATGAACATTATTTCCCTAAGTACATGTATGAAGACACAAATGGTGTGAATATACTTTGTGTACAAGCAGAAATATGACAAATTGTGCTCTATATGTGTAATATGAACTATACAATATTCTGTCATATATAACTAATTCGAATAGAAAATAAAATTTTTTTAAAAAAGTTGAACAGCAGCAGATTTTTAGCCATCTCTCTCCGTTTCTACATAGTCATTCCACAATGGCAATTTAGCCAGAATCCTTTCATGGCATTTCCAAAAGAAAGAGTACAGTGATAGAAGATAGATGGATGGAGGCCAGGGGAGAGGGAGAGGGAGGAGGAGACTGAAAAAGGGACTGTGTCAACAACACAGGCAGTCCCAAAGACCTACCTGGGTTGAAAAGCAGGGGCACAGCCTCCACCACTTGATGACAGAGTTACCATGTTTCAAGAAGAGATTTCAGACTGAAAATAATTTAAGAACTTCTTTGTAAAGTATAAACTACCACAGTGTCCATTTCTCAATTGAGATGAAGGAGACGGAGGATCATAAAATAACTTGCCCAAGATTTTGCAGTTAACAAATAGTAGAATAAGATTCAACCTCAGAATGTGCAGTGTTTATTGACATGCAATGCTAGTTTCCATACTGTTTTCTCTTAGTCAAGAATAAAGGGAAGATTTTATGTGAATTGTTCCTTTGTATTTTATAATGCTCTATTGAGACTAGTAATATTAGCATTACTATTCTATAGATGAGTGAACAGGCTTGGATAAATTAAATAACCTACCCAAATTTGTATGCCTAATCATTTGTAGGGCAGTGATTTGAATATAGCTGTTATTCTTCCAAAGCATGCAGTCAGTCATAGCATTTTATTGATGACCTATTTTAGTCCTAATTATTAGCCACATTGTGTAACATACATTTTGTCATTTTTAGTGTTTTAGATATTTGCTCTACATTTTCTACCTGTCTAGTGTTTAAAATAATCATGCATTGCTCCTTTAATATAAATAAATAGGTAAAATATTATACTATTGCTCTGAATGATAGATAGTACCATCTTTACCAGAAACTACTGAAAGAGTTAAGTGATATCTTTTTAATTTTTTTTAGTTGACAATGGACCTTTATTTGTTTATTTTTTATGTGGTGCTGAAAATTGAACCCAGTGCCTCACATATGCTAAGCATGTGCTCTACCACTGAGCCATATCACCAGCCCTGAAGTGATATCTTAGTATAGCAAGAGGGAAGAAAGGTAATAAAGACTGTAAGAGATGGTTGATGAAACTGGACATAGTTTTCTGTGAAAAAGCACAGCCTGTTTTCAAGTAAATGGAGATTCATTGTGGGGAAGAACCTCAACTTTTTCAGTCTCTCAAGATAGGATCACAATAAAACTAATGGCTAAGTATTGCAAATACTAAGTATTGCAAAAAATTTCTGCACGGTACAAAGTTCTGTAGAATTGTCTATAGAATTGTCTGACAGTTTGATGGACTCCTTAGGGGGAAATCTGTTTCCTTCACTGAAAATATTAGAACAAAGTCCAGCTGGCCAGTTTCTGTAAATATTGCAGAACTTCCCACAATGGGAAAACTTTCATAGGTGGTTGCATGCATGATCTTTTCTAGTCCTAAGATTAACAGATCATTAGATAATTTATGAAGGATGTGAAAAAGAAGTCAACTTTAGAGTGGGCAGACCTGAAACACCAATCAGTAGTCTTCTAAGGCTTAAGTGAGCATTAGACTTTGAGTCTATCACAGGCCACAGTGGAAGAATAGAACAGGGGAGCTCTAGCATGCAGGCAATGCAGGCCACAGTTCATAGTTATACAGAAGCTGTCTTCTTCCCAGATGACAGCTTCAAGAAAGCAAGGTCCACAGTGTGAGTCCAGGGTTGTCCTGGATTAAGAAGCCCCACATTCCAGAAGGGCGAGAGTATCTTTTAACCCTCACAGGAATAACATCTAGCATCAAAACAAGGGGCACACATGATACAACACTCACAGCATCCCAAAGATGTTACCTCACATGTGTTTATAGTTTATTTATAGCTCTTCCCAGTCCAGATTAATTTGCTGTGTAGGGATGATGTTTTAACATTAGATATGTTGCCTAGAAACATGTTGACATTTTTAGCCTTATCAGAATTTTCAAGGGATCAGAGCTGGATAATTACCTCAAGGTCAGGTTCTTTCATAGCAGAGATGGTATTTTGTTAACACTTTGCCTACAGTAGGATTCAGAAATAACACATTAACTAGTGTTTTAGGACATGGGCTACAACATCAGGTGCTCTACTAAGCAACTTAAGTGCAAAATTTCACTTAATCTTTAAAGTATGAATGTATCTCCAGTTTTTATTTTATCCCCATTCTGTAGGCAATAAACTTAAGATCTTGAGAGGATTTGTGACTTAGCAAATTCATACAGTTAGCTAGTAAGTGACAAGAGTCAGGATTTGCATCTTGCTTTGTCTGCTTCACCAGAGCCTAAGATCTTGACTTTTTTTTTTTACTTACTGTGTATTAACCTCCTACTATGTGCAAAGAACTTTGCTAGAAACTACAATTAAAGAACTGAATAAAATGCATGTAGAAATTATATATTGTGTATAGCAATAACCTATACTAGATAATTGGAGATTGAAAATATCCAAGTGCTAAATTACATTAAAGGAGTGTTAGTGATCCCGGAGATAAAGGTAAAAAAAAACAGCAGCCGATTACCTTCCCAACTGAGGCAATTTGGGGTGGCCAGGATTGGCCCATAGGCTCAGCTTCTTCCATGAAATTAATAATAAAAGAGGAAAATCAAGGCTGGATTATGAATGCTTTGGGATTAGTGTATGCATGCACTAGTTTCTATGTAATATTTTATTGCTTCCTCAATTAAAAAAAAGACACTATGGTCCACCTCAGTATATTCTGAGGAACAGGATTTAATTTATTAGTAGTAGTCATTTCAAAATAAATGAGACTCAAAGCTAGATCAAGTAGGAAAATAAAGTAGTATTTAATACAATTTATGTCTATCATGACATTGGGTATAACAAATGTATTCTCAATTCTTAATACTCAGTTATGGCTTGAGAAAACTTTTGGATTTGAATGTGTCCTCCCATTAAGGTTGCCAGGTAAAATGCAGGACTCCCAGGGACATTTATATTTCAGTTAAATAACAAATAAAATTGCAGTATATATGTATTTCAAATACATCATGGTGACAAGTTTTCTAAAAATAGTATCTTTTTATGAAGGTCAAGTTTAGCTGGATGTCCTGTATTTTTATTACTAAATCTACTAACTATGTGGCAGAAGTCCCTTGATATTGCTTGATATTGTCAGTCTGTCTTTGTAGAACTTGTGTAGCCACTGCCCTCAGGAAACTTCTTCATACACTACCTCACCTAATGAATATTTGCTGAGGGCCTTCTGTGTCAGTTAATATTGAAGATCAATGTACAGATACTGATGCTTCTATAAATGACAAATGCATGTGATAACTATCATCATAGTCAAGAAGTGGGTAAAGAAAATGACTACTAAATGATTAGTGTTCATAAAATTCTTGTTGTCTATGTAGATAATAGATCTAAAATTTAGATATATTCTCCGACTCAATCTTCACATCATCCTTAAGCATACTATAGTAACAGAGCCACATCAATGTTTTATAGCAGCTCAAATTACAATAGCTAAGCTATGGAACCAACCTAGGTGCCCTTCAACAGATGAATATATAAAGAAAATGTGCTATATTTACATAATGGAATATTACTTAGCCATAAAGAAGACTGCAATTATGGCATTTGCTGGTAAATGAATAGAACTGGAGACTATCATGCTATGTGAAATAAGCCAATCCCCAAAAAACAAAAGGCCAAATGCTCTCTCTGATATGTTGATGATAATTCACAATAAGGTGTGGGAGGAGTAGAAGTTCATTGTATTAGTCAAAGGGGAATAAAGGGAAGGGCAGGGGATGGAAACAGGAAAGTCAGTACAATGAATCACACATAACTTTTATAAGTCTGATATGAATAATATGAATACATGACCAGTGTAACCCCACATTATGTACAACATCAACAACAACAAAAAGAAGTAAATATGTCTCATATACAGACTACCTGAGATGTAGGACTTAAAGATGTTATGTAACCTACCATATAGGTTGTGGCTGAAAAATGGCAGAAGTTGAATTATGTCCTTGTTCTGTTTAATACCATAGCCTCAACTCTGACCCCCATTCAATTCCCCTAAAAGGAGACTGAGATGAATAGAGTTGCTCAAGAAAGATTCACTTGAGAATGAACTTGAACGGTACTTAGTTCAAGGAGGGAGTGTCCAGATACAATGGGGAGACAAGGAGGGAGGCCTTCTGGAGGAAATACCAAGAGCAGGGTACATGTGGAGAGAGGCAGGAAATTGGGCTAGAATCATAGTTGGAAAACCAGGCAATGGTAGGTTTGGCACTCAGCTATTTCAGAACTTCTTTCTAATTATTACATTCTGGTCACTTACGGATCATTTCTATTTAGAGTCGCAAATTAGAGTAGCTTTAATTTTAATTATAAAAGTACAGTATAATCACATACTTCAAAAATTTAATAGGCTCACCCTAATGTGAAGATAATAATACATAAAGATAGTGATAACTACAAGAATAATAATAGAGTATTCACTATGGGATAGGAATCATTTTATGTACTTTGAAAGTATTATTAAGTTCTTATGGCAATTCTAAGACTTAGGTACAATTTTTTACTCATTTTAAAGCACAAGGAACTGAAGAACAGTGGGTTTGAAATAACATGCCCAAGAGTGACACTACCTAGAGTACATGTTCAAATGACAGACACACTCCCATGTTCTAAAATCCTTTTTTATCAGTTGAGTCATGGAAATTTGACAATGGCATGGTGAAGGCCGGGGTATTTATGTACAGTGTACAACCATCTGGGAGAAGAAAATATAAAGCACTCATGAAACAGTACAGAATTGTTTTGTTTCAATAGTTTCTTTTTACTGAGTTCTTACTCAGAGAAAGAAGCTCCTAGGTAAGTCCTGGCCACCCCAATACCTTGTCCTCAGGGATTTTCATGTGAGGAAGGCAGTGGGGGATAAAAGGCAGCATAGCCCTTGGCAAGGGATGTTCTGGGAATGCTCAGAGGAGGGTGAGACTGGGAGCTACTCTTGGGAGGCAGGCCTTACACATTGAACAAGATGATTACATGCAACTCACACCCAGAACTGTGTACAAGACAGACATTGATGGGTACATCTTAAAGGACATCATGGAGTGTGAGAAACAGGAAAAGTAAAATGTAAAGACTGATACATGCCAGGTGTTTTAACATTGCTAAATTATTTAATGATCACAGTAAGTTAATGAAATGGTACCATTATTAGGCCCAATTTAGATAGAGACTAAGGCAGAGGGAAGTCACCTACCATGGCCAAGGTCATAAAACAAAATAGAAACAACACTCAAGTTGTCACTTACTGTAAACATTTACTACTTTCCATTTATTCATGTATTTCACAAATATTTAACCAATTCTTACATATGTTGTGGTGAACAAAATAGTCATAATTCCTGACACTCCGGGGCTGTCAGTCTCTGATGTATATCATCCCTGACATTTGATCTTAATTATTTTATTATTATATCTGTAAAAATATTCCTTGTTTCATCTAGCGTGGGTCATATTTGTTCGGGATTGAGAAAAGGTGGAAGGATATGCTAAGGCTTCAACTGTACTGGAACCGTAGAAGAGGGTCAAAGCAGGGGTGGAGACCTCAATTGTGTACGGCTGTCAGTCTGGTACATTTTCTAAGTGCTAAACTGAAAAGCAAGTCAATAAATTGTCTACAGAGGGACTGTAAGAAACAAGCCATTGTGTGTGTTTCATTAAAAGGCCACATTGACGTCTGGCAGCATTTCAGAATTATGTGATTGCTTCAGATGATTACAGGAGAAGCTTTATGGATAAGGAGACAAAGAGAAGGTGGCAAAAAAGAACCAAAATCCCCAGGCTACGTTCGGGGTCAATGTGAATCTTCATGTTTTTCTATTTCTTAAGGACTTAAGGAAATCAAGGAAACCCCAGACTGCAATGCAAGATCATGACAGGGCATGGATGTGCCTGAATAGAGGAAGGGTTGGGCCACAAGACCTTTAGGAAATACTTTAATTTTCACAATATCTACGGATCACAAGTTTTCGTTGCCTATAAGGTGTATAGGTGTTGTCACCTAGCTTCCAACTCTGTCTGATCTTCTCTCACACCTCCTTGCCTTTCTGGGGTCACCAAGCACTCATTTCTCCAAAGTGCTTCCCACCACTGGGACTTGGATTTACTTTTCCCTTTACCTACGATTTTCTGTCCCCAGGTATCTCTCTCCTTACAGCTCAATGCTGGGCTGGGGCTGTAGCTCAGTGGCAGAGCATCTACCTAGCATGTGTGAGGCACTGGGCTCGATCCTTAGCATTACATAAAAAAGAATAAAATAAAGGAATTCTGTCCATATACAACTACAAATAAATTAAAAAGAAAAAAGCTCAATACTAATGCTCAATGCTATACTGACTGCCTTATTTTAAAATGACAGGTGGGAATCCCACTCCCCATTTCCTTGCTTGATTTAATTTAAACATAGTTTATATCACCTTCCAATATGCCTTATGTTATATGCATTCTGTTCTTTTTTTTTTATTGCCTGACTTCCCTACTAAAATAAACTATATGAGCAGGGATTATTGTTTATTTTCACTAATGAGTACCAAGCATATAAAATATACCCCATTTATGGTAGGCTCTCAATGAGTGTTCATTGGAAGAATGACAAAACTACTTCATAAAAAATATTGCACAAATGAATGTAGTATCTCACATCTGCCCAAACTTTTGGTACATCCTCATTCAATGCTCTCCTAAAAGCAAGATGGGAAGTTGCTTGCAATAAGTACTGAAAAAAAAAATGTCAGGATGAAGATCTCTTTTAACAGTGGCTATAGAATTAATTTGATTCTATAGAAGTGAAAATTATTTATCTTCAGTAGAGTGCTGCTTTTTATGGGGGTCACAAATTGAAAATCTATGTCTATGCATTGGAAGAATTTTTATTGTTAAAATTAGAAATTTACTTGTAGATGTATAAAAATAACTGCCCAGAAATAAGCCCCTACATACGCTATAAACTGAACTAAAACAAACAAAGAAACAATACATAATGGGCAAAGGATAGTCTCTTCAATAAATGATGATGAGAAAAGTGGACATCCAAATGGAAATGAATGAAATTAGACCCTTAGCTTATCCCACATATTAAAATCAACTTACAGTTAGATAAAAATTTAAATGTAAACTGTGAACCCTTGAAATGTCTAGGAAAAAAACTACAAAACCATTTCTTCACATTCTTGGCAATAATTTGACTATCCCACCAGAAGCCCAGGCAATAAAAGCAAAAAATAAACATGTGGTGGTGGGGGCGTTGTGACTCAGTGGTGGAGCACTTGCCTTGCATGTGGGAGGGTTCAATCCTCAGTATCACATAAAAATAAATAAACAAAATAAAGATATTGTGTTCATATATAACTAAAAATATAAAAATATAAATAAACAAGTTGGGACCAATGAACCTAAAAATGGTACTGCACATCAAAGAAGGTAATCAAGAAAATGGAAGGGCAACCTATAGAATGGGAGAAAATATTTACACATGATGTATCTGATAAAGTGTTAATTTCCTAAGTGCATAAGAAACTCAAACAAATCCATAGCAAACATCAAAACAAAATACTACTTTTTCCATAATGAGTGAATGACCTGACTGAACATTTCTCTAAAGAAGATATATGATGGGTCAGGAAGTTATATGAAGCGCTGCTGATTATCACCAGTAATTATGGAAATGCAAATAAAAAATCAAAATGAGATAATATCTCTTATTAGGATCTCTCATGATGGCTACTGTCAAAAAGACAATATATAAGAAGTGTGTATTAGGGTGTGGAAGAAAGGGAACCATGTTCACTTTTGAAGGTGACATAGAATGATATAACTATTATAGAAAACACTAGTTAGTTTCTGTAAAATTTTTAAAATGTCCGCATCATCCATATTGCAAGTTTATATCCGCTGAAAATTAAATCTGTCTCACGGAGGTACTTCTTCCCTCTTTCTGTTCATTGTAGCAGAATTAATAGTGGAAACAACCTAATTGTCTATAATTGGGTAAAGAAAATGTTACCATGCATACACACATAATGAAATATTATTCAATCATATAAAAGAAGAAATTTCTGTGATTTATAATAGTATACATAAATCTGGAGAACATCATATTAAACAAAATAAACAAGACACAGAACAGAAAATACTCTATGACATCATTTATATATGGATTCTTAAAAGTATTGAACTCAGGGAAGGAAAGAATAGAATGGTGATTTCTGGGGTCTGAAATGCAGGAAGAATGGTATAGTCAGTTATAAGATAAATAAATTCTAGGGTTCTAATGTACAACATGGTGACATGTTGAATTAATGATGTCTAATTTAAATTTGCTAAGAGAATAGATCTTAATTATTCTCACCTCACACACACACAAATGATAACTTAAATGTGGTGATGGGTTTATTTGATTGTGATTATACACACACACATATACACATAAAATCAATCCATTATACTCTTGAAAATACACAATTTTATTTGTTGATTATATTTTAATAAATCTGGAAAAGTTAGATATTGACTAAACTCAAGCCTAGATAACCAAGCATTCATTAAATTTGTTTTTCAACCCCATGTAAGATTTGTGTTCAAAACAAAGTTTAAAAGAAATCCAAAATTGAAATACTTAGCAATCAGCTTATTGTATATTCTTTGTGTAATACTCAAATTAATATACATAGATATAAATGAAATTATTAGAGAACAACAAAGAGTAAATTAGATCTGTGTACCATGTTCCAAATACTGAAGTTTTAAAATAGAATTCGAAATGAGTAAATTTGTTTAGTAAAAATAAATTGTTTTTAAATGAATTATAAAATAGAAAATTTTAATAAGTTTAAAGTTAGTTAACTTTAATTTAAATTTTAATTAGTAGAGAAAAGGGAATTCTAAAAAAATTAGGAATAAATAAAGGAGCATAACTATAGTTACAGAAAAATTAAAACTACAAAATTTTAACATTTTAATAAAGTTATGTGTGAAAGTATTCTTCTTACAAAATAATTTTTAGAACCAATTTATTACCTACTTACTAAAAGACTAGTTGATTGCTTTTGATATTCTATATTATGACATACACAAATGTTAAGGTTGACTTATAGCACAATATTTAAGAAAGAAAATAGCTAAATAGCAAGGCCTCAAATATGGAAAAATGTTTTAGAAATAAAAAATTAAGTCCTGATAATTCCAAACTATAATTTTGTTTTGCAGATAATTTTTATATGATTTTTTTAGCATCTGGAATTATGTAAACAAACTCTTAATATCTATTTCTTTTGACCGGGATAATTAATAAAACTATAAGGTAGTTTTCCACTTTTATTTCTAGTGACTATATTTTGCAGGCATTTTTAACTTTTAATAGGATGTATTCAATTATCATATTACAAAATTATGTACAGTGGACACAATTATCTAAATGGTGTCAATGTTTAGAAGCTAAATTCTGGCCCAGTATGTTTTTCAAGTAAACAAGAATAGATTCAGATCAAGGTACTCCTTCTAGGTAATTTGTTTCTTTGTGAGATTCAGGTTCCCTAATCATTGTTCAGTCTACTATCATTAGCTGCTATGTTTTGCTATGTAAGCAGACAACAAGCAATTTTGACAAACCTATCTGTCTGTTAGTATCTCTTGGACTTTACAATGGCAGTCCCTGTGATGAGTGTGATGCGGAAGAATCCACAGAGCTTTGTACAATGGCTGCTCAAGTGCTTCTCAATTTAGAATAAGAATATTTAAATAGAAATATGGTAAGAAAGACTTAGAGCTGAGCTGGTCTGCTGTCAGAATGAAGGTTATACAACAGTGAAGCAAATGAGTGGCACATAGACTGGTTAGGACAGGGAACCTGCCTGAAGAGCCTCAGATGAGGTAGAAGTGAAGTAGGGATTATGAGCACCAGTAACTCCAAGAAATGGATATTTTAGGAGAGACCAGAAATAATAATGGTTGTGTTCCCTCCCTTACCCTGTGCGTGTATGTGTGTACACATGTGTACATGACATATATATTCTGATCATCTATCAAATATGTGGATCCGTGAGCAAAGAAAATTTACAGCAATCCAAATAATCTTCAAAGATCTCCAGGAGTGGATAGGAAGGGGCAGAATGGGAGATGTATAATGGAGAAAAATTCTGTTAGGAAGGTGCGTATAGAAAGAGCAAATTTCTAAGTTTTTGAAAATCTTACATGTGTGAGTGGCGTGTTTATCCACTTTTCTCATTTCCCTAGTCATATTTCCAGTCACCACTTCTGGAAAAGGCTTTTCCGTCTTCACAATCCAAGATATTTAGAGAGCCAGGTGGCTACCCATATCTCCCTTCTCCCTTTAAAAAAATCCCAGTTCCAAAGGAGGAATGGAAAGATTGGTCAGCTTAAAGGAGAAAGACAGAGAAAGTTCCTGAGCCAAACAGAGCTTCACAGAGCAAGAAAAAATCCTGCTGGCTGACCACTGCTTCTTGCCCACTCTTATCCTGTATATGATTCTCATCAACTCTCATCAACTCAAGTCATCCAGCGTATACTCATCCAGCCTCCTACCTCCTTGAAGGCCAGTTTTCGTCTTGCTTACTGAGCTGCTAGCACACAGCTGTCCTTCACCTTGTGGCCAGAGAACGGCTGCCCTTGTTCCCTTGTCTGAGATTAAGCCTCCTGCTTCTCAGGTAATTGGCTTCCTCTCCGCATCTAGATCCAATTTAGGTGTCACTTCCTCAGGAAGCCTACTATTCTTGACCTTCATACATGGAAGAATCACCACCCTTTGTTTTTCTTTTCATCCCCCTGCTCATTTTCTTCATAGCTCTTATCATAGTTTGTGATATGTTTGCTTATTGATGTATTATCTACCCTCAGCACTAGGATGTGAAACCAAAATCCAGGGGCTATGCTTCCATGTCTACAGTAAACAGCTAATGCCCATCAAAGTGCCTGACAGATACTTGGTATTTAAATATTTGTTAAATAAGAAAAATAAGAAATAATCAGAAAATAAAAGCTGCTAAAATCAGGGATTCCAAGTCTTATTTATCATGTGTGTTAGTTACAGAAGAAGGCAAAATATACATATCCATAGATGTACTCATCATTAAGTTAGCTTGGGGCTCTAGGCTTTACCAAGAGATGGTCCATTCTTATTTTGCAATGCCAGAGTTTGCAGCAAGATGTTTTGCCCAGTTATTGTCCTTCCTTTCAAAACTAATGGCTTTGTCATCCCCGGGAGGAGCCTGTGACTGTACATGGACCTATATGACCATTTCCACTGGCAGTTACTTGCTAAACCGAATATACTTAGCTATCTTGTCAAGTCCTAGAATTGTTTGATTTCCTGCAGGAAATGTTTGCCTTTGAAAACTCCAGTGGGGAAATAGCTTTTTCACCTCCGCTCAAGAGAATGAATTTAACATTGTCTGAAGATGAGATTCATCCCCTGGAGGTGGTGCAGAGCATCTAATGAGCTTAGGAACAAATCAGAAAATCAGCAGGGAGTGGATTTCAACACCCACCCACACCTTGGTTTTACAAAAAAGTCTGTTTATATGTTTGCATGAGTGAACTAACCATTTACACTGATTTCTGCCTTTGTGCCACATCAGATATATATAATTCTAATGTGGAAACACATCTAACCACTTTACACATTGGAAAAAGGTGTGTGATTTTGCTCCTTGGGGTGCATTCTATTTAAATATTCATTAATGAATTAATAACCAGCCATGTAGTTGCATCTATTTCTTCTTTGATGTGAGCCTGGACTCTGGCACTTTAAGCCAGAACAACTTGAATTTATAAATGCACACGCATGCTCTCTCACACACACACACACGACAAAGCATATTCATATCCACTGAAACTATAACTGCCAAAATATTATGTTCAACTACAATTTCCAAGTACTCAAATTGAACTTACTTACTAACTACTGCTTTTCTTTCTACTATAAAGATTCTGTTCCTCCACCAAGTCTTCTTTGAAATTAAGAATTTGACACTGGACCTTTAGGCATTGTTTGTGTATTCATCCCTTCTGACATGACGTCCTCAATTCTTAATGGATTTTCACTTGTTTCATTCCTGCATTTCTTTGAAGTTGTGACTGTGCATGATGGAAATTCTTACTCAAGTTCTATCCCCTTAGAAACCTGGTCCCAATAGCGGCCCTTAATATAGTGGTTTAATCATACAAACTCAAAGGAATAGGAAAGTTGAAAACTTAAGTTATTTTAAGGACTAAGCATGTACATTTATAAAATATATATATATATATATATATATATATATATATATATATATATATATATATATATATATATGGTAATCCAAAGAGAAATTGGACAGAAAAAAAAGTTATCGGTTCTTTTTAATTATACATGACAGTATAATCCATTTTGACATAATTATAAAAGCATGGAATATACCCTGGTTCTACTTCAGTTTCCATGTGTACTCTTCCTCTTCCTCCCCACTCCCGTCCCCTGCGCCCTTCCCTTGGCTCTACTGATTATTCTGCATTTACCCAGAGTTGTTTTTTTAAGTTAATTTCTTGTGGCTGTACATGAGTAAAATTCACTGTGGCATGTTCATATATGTATGTAGGAAATTATGTCAGATTTATTCCACTTTTGACAGCAAGACATTAGCACCTATTGCTCTAAGTGGTTTGACAGTGGAGAAAGAAAAGTAAAAGCACACCAGTGAAAGAGAATCCTATGCATATTACTCTGTTTTGATAATTTTTATTTTTACCTTACAGATAATAGGGAATTAAATTGTTCCCATGGAGAGGTGATGGTTAATCTGGAATTGATTGGTTACAGAGGCACCTATAAAATGCCTAGGATTAAGAAACTTCTCAGTGTGTCTATCAGAGTGTTTCCAGACACCATTGGCATGTGGGGCAGTAGACGGTGGGCAGGGGATCAAGAGTCTTACTATCTTGAATTTGAGCAGCACTGTCCAATAGGCTATGGGCCCAGACAGAATAAAAAGAACAAACAGACACAAGCTCAATCTTCTTAAGTAGGTATATCTAGTACTTATGCCATCACTAGGGGACATCGAACTCTAGCTCCTTCAGTCTTTTTGCTCAGCAGCAATTCCGCAGGAAACGTCTAGACCTTCAGTCTTAGACTGGGTCTGTGTCATTGGTTCCTCTTCTTCTGAAGCTCCAGCTTCTTGGACTGAGCAGCTATTGTGTTTTGTGCTTTCCAGCAGGTAGATAGCTATTGTGGGACTATCCAGCTTCTGGTCATATAAGCCAACCTAATAAATCTCCTTTTATAATCATATATATCGTGTTGATTGTATTTCCCTATAAAACCCTGACTTATACAATAAAAGAATGAAAATATGTTTTTTTTTTTTTCCTTTTCTGTGTTCTCTTTGCAAGGAGGTCACAGAATAGTCTTTCAGAAGCATCTCAAAAATATCCTAAAACTCTTATAGTACTTCGGCTCTCATGACCAGTTAAGGACAGCTCTGGACTCTGATCTGAGCCACCTTCATGCATTACCTGAGTTATCATAGCAATTTTCTGAATGGGATTGGTGCTTCTGGCCTTATGTCGGTTCAATCTAACATTTACACACCAGTGAAATAAAATGAACTAAGATCATGTACTCTGTTCAAAACTCTCCAACAGTTTCTTATCTCACTCAAAGTAAAATCCAAAGTCCTTATTATGACCTACAAATTCCTATATGATTTGGAACAAGTTCAATTTTTGATCTCCATTTTTGTTCTTCTCTTTTCTTACTTCTTCTGTTCCATTTATATTACATTCATCTTTGTTTCTTAAGTTTTTAAGATGCACAGATGCCTTAGGGTTCTTTCTCTGGTGCTACTATTCCTAGAAAGATCATTTTGCAGATATTGTCATAGATCCTTCACTCCTTTCAGTTCTTTACTCAAAGGTCAATATCTTTAGCCTTCCGCTCTGGCTCTGGATATTATGGGGTATCTGAGTCCATTTTCACACTTTCACAATTAAGAAATAAAATCTATACCATACTTTTAAAAAGTCATTTTCAAACATGAAAAATAGGCATAGCACTATAATCCCTGAAAGAAACAGAAAAGGTTGTGTTCCTCAGGACTAAAACACTAAGGGTCACTCTAGGGAACTGAGCTGCACGAAACAGCCACACAGGAGACAGAGATACCTTTTTCTTTGGGGTCCTGTGATGGCTTCTCTGGCCTTAAGGGTCCATAGAAAGAGAGAGAACAAGCAAGCACTGAACCCTTTTATTGAGGAGAAGCCATTCAAATGAAGCAAAGAATCAGGTTTAAGTGGGTTGAGTCTAGCTTAGTGATGTTGGCTGTCAGCCAATTGACTGACATCTAGGAAGTCCACACCCAAAAGCAGAGCAAAAGAATGGGACACACAAATGTTCCATGGAACATTCTAACCCAAACAGGGCAAAGGGGTAGTATCACAAAAGAACAGGTGAGCATAGCTCAATCCATGGGGTGACATGCCTATGTCTAAAGACACATCTTCAAACTTCCCAGATGGGGGCAATGTCCAGGTCACTAGGAGATGAAGTGACAGTCAAAGCCTCTCTGCTCTGGAACAGAGAACATGAATCATTCAGAGTGGCCTCCCACAGGCAAGTGCACAATTTCCTTGGCTTTTGGTCCAACATACATTTTTATACCAAAGTTCAAGGGGGAAAATGCCAAGTAAACAAATGGTCTAGATAAGGAAACAGATCCGAAGTTGTGGAAGCGAAGGCAATAGCAGAATGTCAGAAATAATAAATAAGAAAGTGTCTCCCCAAAAAGTATCAGAGCTCTAATTTGGGGCCCTAAAGGAGCTGAACACCACACATGCATAATTAGGATGAAACTCCATGGGATGGCAAAGAAGAGCATGGAATGGTAAACTGGACAGAGCTAGAAGGAATTCCAGTTCTGAAAAGGCAGACAGGAAAGTCCTTGCTACATTCCTAGATATACTAGTGCATGCTATCTTTGCATTACTCTAAACCCATAATAGCAAGCCTAAAAACAGTTAAGCTAATCCTCGGTAATTAACTCATGACAACAGAAAAGGCACCATTCTTTAAAGAAATAGAACAAAATTATGCCTGTGAAAATATGCAAAATTCATTGAAAAACTACCAGACATGTAAGGATACAGGAAAATGTGAAGCACAATTAGAAGAAACATAGGCAATAAAAATGACTCAAAAAAGATAAAAATAAGAATTAATACAAAAGAATGTTGAAATAACTATTATAATTCAGGTCAAAATTTTAAAGCAAATCATGCCTCTAATAAAGAATTGAAAGATATAAAATATAAATGAAATAGAATTTCAAGTTCTAGAAATGTAACATCTGAAGAAGGAGGAGGAGGAAGAACAGTCAGAGGAGAAAACTGTAAGGACTAATATCAAATTAGACATGGCATCAGAAAATGTCAGTGAACTTTTGGAAGGTATAGTAATGAAAACTATCCTGGTTTAAGCACATACATAAAAATTAGTGAGAAATAAATTGGTCTTCAGTGGCCTAGGGGCAATGTAAAGCAATCTGTCCTGGTAATCTAAGAAGAACAAGGTTGGAGGTTGGGGCTGAGCAGATATGTGAAGAAAATACTGTTAACATATATTTCACATTTGAGTAAAACAGTCAACCTATATGTACATAAACCTCAAGGAAACATAAACAAGGGAGTCATAAAAATAATTAGACCAAGACATATACTAATCAAATTACTAAATATCAGTAATAAAAATCATAAAACTAGTCAGGAAGAGACACATTATGAACACAGAGACCAAGAGAATAGTTGATGCTGGCATCACCTGGAATATGCAATGGAACATATTGAAAGCAAGACTAAAATTATATGTCCAAATAATACTTCTAAATGTTAAAAGAAAGTAATTTTCAGAAAAGAAAGTAGGAAGAATTCATCAGCTACCTTAAAAAGATGTTAAAGTTTTCAGTCAATCTGAAGAAAATAATCTCAAATTCAATCTAGGAAATACAAAAAGGAAACAGAAACACCAGAAATAGTAAGTACATTTGTAGATAAAGTAGAATCAAAAGTAGAGTAGAAGTTAATTATTTTTAACTTCCTTATACACAAAGTGATATATTATTTAAAGGTGGACATAATAAACTTAAAAACACCTTCTTAAAATAACAACAAAAAATTCTAACTATGGAGGTGAAATTTTAATGGGGAAAATGAATCTATTAAATCAATAAGAATGACAGGGAAAGAAAGAAAGAAAAGAACAAAGAAATCATTAATAAACTGAGTGATTTAAATTCAGCTGTATAAAAATTACTTTATATATAAATAGCCTAAACACTATAACTAAAAGACAGGGATTGTTGGACTGGATTTTAAGTCAAGACCAAATGACACATTTGTCATAAGAAAGGTACTTCAATTATAGTGACACAATTAAATTAAATGTTATTGGATTCAAAATTACATAACATGTAATCACCAAGTATAAGAGAAGTATTAGAGATTTGGAATTGATAAAGTGCCTGTGTTAACATCAAACACAGTGACCTTCAAAAGAAATACTTCCAACCTTTTTTAAAAAAATCTTTCTCATAGTGATATTGAGTAAAAATAAGCCATACTAATATGTATAAATATATTTACCTGTACAATAAAATTTAAAATACATGGACTGAAAACTGACAAAACTGAAAAGTGATATAGGTAAATAGTTGAAATTTCAATATTTCTCTCAGTAATTTATTAAAGTAGTAGAATAAATTAGTATAGAGAAGACTCAAAGGAGACTAGCAAGTAACACAGCTTATCATTTGTTGAACATTCCAATTAACAAAAGCAGAACATATATTGTTCTAATGTGTAAGTAGAGTATTTGTCAAAATAAACAATATGCTTACTCATACATTAAAATATTAAAAATATAAAGCATGGTCTTGGTTTAGAACTGAGTTGAATTAGCAATCAATGTCTCAAAGGTATCTGTAGGATATCCAAATATTTGAAAGTTAAAATGCTTATAAAAATATGTGGTTCAGAGAAGAAGTCATATAGATACACAAAACAATATAAAAATTAAATAACAATTAAAAACTCTAAACTTGGTAATAAACAAAATATTGAAAAAGGGAATTCATACTTTCATTTCTATTAATATTAAAGTTAATCTAATAGCATGCATTAAGAAACTATAACAGATGGGTGCAGTGGCACACACTTTTAATCCCAGTGGCTAGGTTCACGAGGATCATGTGTTCAAAGTCAGCATCAGCAACAGTGAGGTGCTAAGCAACTCAGTGAGACCCTGTCTCTATATAGCATGCAAAATAGTTCTGGGGATGTGGCTCAGTGGTTGAGTGCCCCTGAGTTCAATCCTCAGTACCCACCTCCCACAAAAAAAAAAAAAAAAGAAACTAAAACAGAAAAGAGAATATGAGAAAACTACAACATTACCAATAAAACTATAATAATAGAAAACAAATAAATAATATAAAAAATTTGAATAACCAAAGCTAATTCTTTGATGAGCTTAATAAAATTTCTTTCCTCTAGCTAGATGAATTAAGAAAATAGAAAAAAAATCAGTATTAAGAAATAAGGGCTGGGATTTGGCTCAAACGGTAGCGTGCTCACCTGGAATGCATGCAGCCTAGGTTCAATCCTCAGCACCACATACAAATAAAGATGTGTCCCCCGAAAACTAAAAAAATAAATAAATAAATATTAAAAAAGAAATTCTCTCTCTCTCTAAAAAAAAAAAAAGAATTAAAAGACTATCACTACAGATCATAAAGCTACTGAAAGGAAAGATTATAAAAATACATTATAAACAGCCTCTGGCCAAAAAATAAAAACCCATGCATATAGACTACAAGAATAAATTTCTTAAATAATAAAAATTGCTCAACATGACTTAGGAAAAAATAGAAGAGATAATCTTCAAATCTTCAAATAACATTGAATTTATAAGTATTTTTCTATAGATTAAATTGTATAACCAGATTGCTACATTTGTGTATTCTATCTTGCTTCAAAGAAAGAGGTAGTTATAATACTATTGACTCTTGCAGTAAATAAAGAGGAAGGAGCATTTGTTGCCTAATTTGATGAGACAAGTATTCTTCTTATATTAAAGCTAGAAAAAAGTACAGTGGATAAAAATAAAATAACCGACCAAATTCCTCATAAACCTAGATATAAAAACCCTTAGAAAATTTTAGCAAATCACATTGAGCAACTTTTAAAAACATGTAATAATATATCAAAAGCAATTGAAGTTGACCTCATGATTCAAAAATTTGATTAACATTGGGAAAGCAATCAGCAATGTGTACAAACATAAGGAAAAGTATGATCATTTTAGTACATACAGAAGAATAACTTGACAATTTTAAACTCTAATTTGTTATAAATAAAATTATCACAGCATGTCAAAGGGGGCAATGAAAAGTCTCCATCTAACATGATACTTAATAGTAAAAGATCAATGGTGTGTCCCTTAATACCACAAAGAAAGGGAGTATTCCAGAATTTACAGGGAAATGGATGGCATTAGAGCAGATTATGCTAAGTGAAGCTAGCCAATCCCTAAAAAACAAATGCCAAATGTCTTCTTTGATATAAGGAGAGTAACTAAGAACAGAGTAGGGTCGAAGAGCATGAGAAGAAGATTAACATTAAACAGGGATGAGAGGTGGGAGGGAAAGGGAGAGAGAAGGGAAAATGCATGGAAATGGAAGGAGACCCTCAGAGTTATACAAAAGTACATACAAGAGGAAGTGAGGGGAAGGGGAAAAATAATACAAGGGGGACAAACGAATGTCAGTAGAGGGGGCAGAGAGAGAAGAGAAGAGGGGAGGGGAGGGGAGGGGAGGGGATGGGGGATAGTAGAGGATAGGAAAGACAGCAGAATACAACAGACACTAGTATGGCAATATGTAAATCAATGGATGTGTAACTGATGTGATTCTGCAATCTGTATATGGGGTAAAAATGGGAGCTCATAACCCACTTGAATCAAATTGTGAAATATGATATATCAAGAACTATGTAATGTTTTGAACAGCCAACAATAAAAAATTAAAAAAAAAAAAAAAAAGAAATTGTAACAAATGTTCTAACCAGCATGATAAAATTAAAGAAAAAATGCACATGGAGATTGGTAAGAGAGGAATGAAATATCTATTTGCTGGCTCAGTAATTATGTATGTAGAAAATCCTAGGGTATATACAAAGATATCTATTTGAGGGCTGGGGATGTGGCTCAAGTAGTAGAGCGCTCGCCTGGCATGTGTGCTGCCCGGGTTCAATCCTCAGCACCACATACAAACAAAGATGTTATGTCCGCCGAAAACTGAAAAATAAATATTAAAAATTAAAAAAAAAACAAGATATCTATTTGAAATAATGAGCAAATCATCAAGATTATAGGAGGGCCTGGGAATGTAGCTCAAGCAGTAGTGCGCTCGCCTGGCATGTGCAGGGCGCTGGGTTCGATCCTCAGCACCACATAAAAAATAAAATAAAGATGTTGTGTCCACCAAAAACTAAAAAAATAAATAAATATTAAAAAATTATCTCTCTCTGTCTCTCTCTCTCTTTAAAAAAAAAGATTATAGGAAATGAAACACCTCTCTCTCTCTGTATATGTATATGTGGGTATGTATGTGTGTGTGTATAATTTCTGTGTATTAGAGTTAATAATTCAAAAACAACTTCCATTAATATGTCACCATTTTTGTCAAAATTTATATAACTACTCTAATATAAATGATGACTATTCTAAATTACACACACATACACACACACATATATATATTAAAATACATATATATCTGTATATTAGAATAGATACGGTAAAACATATGTGTGGGAGTAATCAGAAGGCACCTGAAAGCACGTTCAGCATTATGCATTCTCAGAGGAATGAAAATTCAAGATACCACAATAAAGTTTTATGACACTATGTGTTGGAGAGAATGTGAAACAAATGGATCTCACACACACTGTTAGGTGGGAGAGTAAATTTTATATCTAATTCAGAAAACCTTTGGGTAGTTTTCTTTACAAATTTAAAATACCTGCTATATGCTCCAATAATTATTCTCATGGTTATTTACCAAGAAAAATGAGAACATATGCTCACTTATACATTTACAAATAATATGCTAATAGCAACAGTACACAAATTTTACAATAATAAAAAACTATAAAAACCCAAATTTCCACTAAAATTGAAGGCATTAAAAAACTATAGCATATTCTATAAGTGGAAATATACAAAATATGTGAAAAATATATAGAAATATATCTATAGATACATAGATAAGGCTGAACTATTATATTTAATAATAATAATATAGATGAAACCCTCCCCCTGCCAAACCATATACTAAGCTAAAGAAGCTGGATACAAAAATATATTCTAGAAAGTTCTGTTTAAATAAAATTTTAGAACAGAGAAATATTATGTCTAGAAGCATAATGTCAGAAAGAAGAGTAATGTTTCCTGAAGCCCCAGATTGAGGATTACCTGCAAGGGGTCAAAAGAAAAATTTGGGGTGATGAATCTGCTCTCTCTATATATTATAGGGCAAAAATGGGAATGTACATATTGGCAAATTTTACTGAATGATACATTTAAAATTGGTGTATATTATTGTGTATTAATTAAAACAATGATTTAGTTATTGAAAGTCAAATTCAATGTGGAGTTTTGCCAGGCAACCCTAGCCAATATTTTCACTACTTATGCCTACAACTGATATTTCTATTGTGTTCATTGATTTGTATCTTTAAAAATTATCACTAAGTAATTTGCTATACATTTTACTCATTTCTTTCTTATTAATTGTGTATGAAATTAGAATAGAAGATAGTAAGCTTGCTGTTATTTGAACTAAAAAATTTATTACTAATTTGATGTAAAATATTAGGTAATAAACGATCATTAAAAATGTTCTTTAATGTGAGATCATTGCATTTAGGATGCTTACCTTGCTTACTCTGAGGTTGTATATGTTCTAAGGGGCTAAGTCCTTCAATTCTGCTTGGGAACACACATCGTCTCCTGATTACCAGACATTTTTCTTGAACACGCAGAACTGAAGATTCCAAAGTAACTCGTCTTTTCACAAATTGTTGTCTGGGGCTCCATCCATCTTAAATTCATGGTCCTTGAGACAGAGGAAGAAGACTGGGATACACAGCCAGGCTCTGCACAGGAAGAGAAAATGATGAGTACATATAACCTTCTCTCTGCTACTGCACTGTCTGCAAGGGCTTGGTACATTCACAGTATCTTGGAGTGGGATCACTTTGAATGACTTCATTATTTGCTTTCAAAAGATACACATCCATTTTATGAATCTCAAGACATTCTTTTATCTCCTGTCTCCTCAAATGGCCAACAGTCCTTGCTCTGTACATCAGCACATGATGTAGGAAGTCTTGCTTTGGAGTCAGGTACATCTGTTAGAATGTGAGTTATGCCATCTCTCTTGGGAAATGTTCACTACATCCTTATGCATTGATTCTCCAGTGAGCACATATGTGATATGAAGGATCAGTTGTGGATAGCATCCTTCATATGATACAGAGAGGGGTTGCTTGAAGAAGGTAACAGGACCATCCATCTACTCAACTAGTTTCAGGTGATATATAACCTCAACTAAAATAACTTAATCTAAATTTATTAGCTCATTGAAATAATGGGATATTAAAGGTGTTGATCACTGAGCAGGTTCCCCCTGTCTTTCTGCCCTGAAAGCTTATGGTTTTGTCCTTTCATTGTGGCTTCTCCCATGGTTCTAAAGTTACTGTGCATGCCAGAGGAATAATGCAATTGATTTGGTTTCTGTTCGCTGAATGCTAACTATAAATAGTGTGAATTTGAGCTAACTAGAATTGGTCAGCTTATTTCATTTATCTCTGTTGTCATATACTTTCAATAGATGGGATTGTTACAAGGATTAAGCATACTACGTATATGAAGAATCGAGTGTTGATTGACAGGAATGACCTGTACATATGAGGTGCTTAATAAATGTGAGATGCTTCTCTCATTTTATTGTAGAGAAAAAGAATTATGACACCTCACTCTCAGAGTTATTACAGAAATGCAATTAAATATCATCCACATAGATGCCGAGCACAGTACCACCTTCTATCCAGGAACTCAATAAATGTTAATTTCATTCCTTTCCCTGACTACTAAACAAAACATCCAGAGGAGTAATAACACTGTCTTCGTGATCCTACATCACCCCAGCAAAATAATTTCCTCTTCTGGGAAGAAAGAAACCAATAAAGTCCAGTTTCAATTTATTTAGAGTATTCTCTCTTTTGACAGCATAAAATAAATCCCTGCTGTGAAATAACCTTTTTGGTGATCTATGTATAATGGCAACTCAGTGCCACCTAGTCATTTTTGGATAAATAAATTAAAAATACTGTGTTCAAGAATACAACAAGCATACCATTCTTCTGAAGAAACTGCCCATTCCAGCCAGGGTGGAGTTAGTGTGGGTAGCAGCAGGTGCTGGAGAGTGCAAGCTCTCTGCATTTATCTCTGGGTGTTACTGCCTGCTTGAAAGAATTTGTTATTTACTTCCAACTGAGGACAATTAGACTTAAATTCCAAAGCCACACATCAGGTACATGGAGGAGAAGAGCAGAGGAGGAGTGACTCTCAGTAATTGAGGTAGCATGATTCTTTCCTTTCGTGGTTAGTCAGATGAAGTATAAAACATCAATAATAATGCTCTTTAATGCTGGGTAATTGCATTTGGGGAGCTTGCCTTACCTGTGCCAATATCTCCCTGAGCATGTGAGTGTTGTGATGCTGCTTAGAAGCACATTTCACGTTTCTGCTGCTGATTATAAGAAGACATTTCCTTTGCACACCCAGAAGTAAATACTCCAAAGCAATTTTCATAAATTGCAACATTCTAGGGTAGATGATATTTGAAGTACAATTTCCATGCAATTTAAGATTTCTTCTCTGGCTGGAAAATTTTGAGCTTTTGTTGTAGATGAGCATTGATTCTTCCAAAGAAGTAAATCAGAAAATTATTCATGCCTTTGTATACTCTTTTACTTCAAGAAAGCATGTTAATTCTTGCATTAAATGTCACCTAGTCATCTTTTCAAGGCAATGATAGCTTTTACTTGTTCTGTCCCAGTGTATATGATAATGTTTGCCTATGGTTTATCAAAATAGTGATTAATGATTTGAGAAAAGCATGGTAGTTTGGCTTCAAACATTATGAATTCATTAATATATCCATTTCTCTGCACCTTATGCAAAAGTTTGCACATGTGAAAAGCATTGTTGAATGTTTCCCACAGAAGTTAATCTGCTGTTTCTCATATCAGTAATTGAGTTGTGTGTTCAAATTATTCGCTAAAGATTTCAGTTCTCATAGGGTGTGTTTACTTGTCTACTTGCATTTTTTTTTAGTAAAGTCATGTGGTTACATACATAGTAGAGTGCCCAGAATCTAGTATTTACTACTCAGTATCTGTTGAATAAAAAATATTAATATAAAATAATGATGCTTCAGAGTAAGGTTAAATGAGATACAAGCACCTAAAATAGGGATTGCTTAGTACTATTGAATTTGAATCTATATTTTGGTACTCTGTGACCTTATCAGAACATAAGTACATAACTATCTGCTTGTACTCAAGTAAGCAAGAAATAAAGATGATCAAGGGTGTATTATATATCTACTCCTACAGGATATCTAAATTTTATTTATGTACCAACTGCAACCAACAGAAAATAATACATTACTTAATAGGTTAATTATTCCCCAATTGAATTGTACTTGCCATTTGTTTTTATCTTATAATCTATAAACTACTTCTGCAGTTATTAGTGAGATATGATGGTGAGAAATGCATATATCATGGATTCAGAAAAATGCTCAAAGTGTCAGTAACTGTGTAGCCTTGAATCTTTTTGATTTATTAAATGGCACCTTTGAAAGATGGTTGTTGAAAATACAGGAACTTTCCATGTAGTACCTAAAATATAAGTTGTCATTTATTATATGAATATTCTAGTGTCTGAATTCTTGTCCCACCACTACAAACACCACCATCATCATTAGATTACTATTCTTGGGATTTCTATTGATTACAAGCACATTATCCAATATCATATGATCTCCCATGCATCAGGTTCTGTAGGTAACAGGCTTATTTTAGAACCAATGCTAAGAAAAAAAAATTTTTTTCTTAAGAAAATGCCATCATTTTACTGTGTTTCTATTTTTGTATTGCTAACAGGACACAGCCAAACTTTAATTTTAGTTCATAATCCTAGTGATAATTTCTAAAGAATCTAAAAAGATTCTTTTAAAAATAAATTGTTCATTCTAATTTTCCTAATTTGATGTATCTCTTATTTTCCTTTTTTGCCATTATGATTCTTGTACATTACCTTAGTTACTTTTTGAAAAACATTTTATTTGTGTACATGTATGTGTGTGTGTGAGTGTATCTCTATGTATGGATGTGAGGTTAGGAATTAAATTTAGGGCCTTATTCTTTCTAGATACACAAGAGTTTTATCAACTGAGCTATACCCCAGCCCAAACATTTTATTTTGTTAAATAAAAATGTTTACAACACAGATAAATTGGTGAGTACCACCATATTTTATGCTTTGCTTTGTTTGGTGCAAAACTGACTTCATCCTTCCCCATAAATATCTTCAAAAATGTTAAATTTATATTAAAATCTAGTTCTGTCATAAATTTTGTCTGATTTATGTCATCTAGGTTTGAATTGCATATTTTTATGACCATTTAAAAGACTGAGAAAGAGATTTATATGTCTTTATCTACATCAAATATAGATAGCTGTGACACAAGGCCACATTTTATTACATAATATTCAGTTTTATCTTTAAGATAAATTGTAATTTTTCTGAAGCAATTCAATTCATTTATCGATTAAGTAATTTAGAAGATAGCATTCTACTCTAAGATGAAATATGAGTTCACTTTTTACTGCTTTGTACTATCAAATTCACTTCTGCATCAAAGTTCTATGTAGGGCCAGTGTACACAAATGCAATTACAAGGAGTGATGTGTTTTAAAAATGTGCACCTGTTCAGAATTTGGTGATTGGACTAGATTCTCTTGTTAAAATGCTATCATAATGCATGAGATCAACATCAAAGCACCTGTATCTTCATTCACCAAACATTGAGCAGGTAGTATACTTTGTGTATAGATTATTAAAATATTTTCACTGCTCTCAAAAATTTCCCAGGTAAACAGGGAAAAGAATACCTTTAGATGAGTAGCATAGAATGACAAATATCAAAATTAAGGTTTGCAAGAATTCCAGTGGTGGTTCAGAAAAATAGTTTTATACCAGGTGATACAGGCTCAGTTGTTTCTGAAGTGATACTCGGAATTTTCCATGTGGACCAGGTAGGGAAATGTATTCCAAACATTGGCCATGATCCTGATGTAGAATCAACAGACGCTCTTCAGGCAACTGTAAATAGTTTGTTTGATATATAGTCTCAGCATTTCATAGACTACAGAACCAAAGGAGACTACGAAGCTTACATCATTGAACATAGGGCACCTTCCTTATCTGGACAATGACTGCCAGCATTACTTTGCATACATACTCTGATCTGAAAAAAATGTCCAGTGTCTTATTCTTCTCTAAAACTTCAGCCAAAAAAATGCCATTTGCCTATTCATCCAACAGGGCCAATTACACTGGTGTGTACTGGGGAAACAGGACTAAGCATGATTGATAAGATTCGAGATTTCACACTCTAGGAGTTGAATGAAACATCTTAAAAAGTAGAATAAGAACCTCATGAAGAAAACTACCCAGGCTACTATGATGGAGATTAAATGGTCACAAAAAAGCACTCTGAAGAAATAACTTTTATGCTGACCCTTGATGGCAAGAAAGGGCTAGCTATGTAAAGATAAATGGGGCAATTGTGGTAAGTTGGAAGAAGAGCAAAAGGACAGGCCCCAGGGAAGAAATGTGCTCAGTTTTTTCATGTAACCACAAGGTCAGTTGCCAGAGCAGAGGAAAGTAGGGATTAGACCCCATTACAGTCTTCAGACTGGGAGAACAGCTCTGAATGCTATTATTAATGCAGCCAGAAGCTGCTAGATATTGTATGTAGGAAAGCAACATGATTAATTTACGTCAAAAAAAAATGAGCAAGGAAGCAAACAAACAAACAACAACAAAGAAACACACTGCATGAAGAATGGATCATAGTAGAGCAAGAAAGAAGGGAAAGACAAAACTTTGGAGGATTCTGAGTAGTCCAAGACATTTTAGATTAGGCTAGTGGCAGTGGAGAAGTTTGGAAGAGATCAGGTTTGGAACATAGTTTGGACACAGTGGTAATTGCTATTGTATTATATAAGTATGCAGCAAAGAGAGGAAACCAGAATGACTTTGTGTAGATTTTCTGAAAGGAGAAATGAGCATGAGAGTTCCAGTTTGAAAACAGCAACAACAACAATAATAGCAAATACTTAGTTAATACTTACTGTGCCAGACATACTCGCAGCAATAGCACATGTATTAACTCATTTAATTATCAAAATAACCCAATGACTTCATTATTATTGTCATTCCCATTTTATAGGTGATAAAGGAAGCAGACTGATGCAAACTTGCCCATGTTAAGAGTTTCATTATGAATCTTCATATTACTAATTGCACTACCTTCTTTTAACCTTTGCTCAAATACCCCCTTTTCATGAAAGTTGACATGAACACTCTATTTAACACCAGACTGTTCTTGCATACCATAGTCCAGGTATATTGTGCTCTAAAGTACCAAATAATTTATTTACTTGAATAGTTTGTCCTCTTAGATTACAAGGTCCATGGCTGCAGGGGTTTGATCAGTTTTTGTTGTACTCTAAGTGTTTGAAAAATCCCTGTAACATAGTGAATACTCAACAGGTAATTGCTGGTTAAATAATGCACCAGTGAATCCATGGCTGAAATAGTAGAGCTGGAACTCAATCCCTGGTGGCCTGATGCCAGAGCCCGCATTCGTCCTTACCATGCCAATTCTTTCTCTTGGGTTTGGACTGATAAATGATTCCTGCTTCTCAGTGGGCAGGAGGCCTGTGGACTTAACTGATCCAAAGCTGTGAAGTGGAAGAGATGGTGGATCAGTAACTGCCCCTTACCTCTCCAGCCTCATCTCCTTCCTCTCAACTCTTCTCCTGCCTGGAATGTATCTCTTTATTGCACTGAATGATGAACCACACACATTTTCACAATCGTACCTATATAGAAGTAAGGTTTTCTAGAAACATTGCTTTTATTCAGCCAGGACTGAGGTAGTAGCCTCTTCCATGTTGCTCATGAACTCTGGGTTTCCCCTTGTAAGCTGCAGAATGGTTTTAAGTGTCTCACTGAACTGAACATTGTTAATTTCCACAAGATTGCCCATACAGACATCTAGTAGTTACAAAATCTAAGTTGAACTTTAATGACCTTAAAATAGCCCCCAAATACATACAAACACTATATACAAATGCCTTGGGCCCTGGTCTACAAGGAGTTAACGCGAACCAGTTCACATTACCTAGCAACTTTGGGAATCATTGCTACAAACAGTTCAGTTTAAATTATGTTATAATCAAGCCAGCCACTGTTCCCCCTCTCTCATTCCCATATAACTTAAAGTGCTAACTGAGAAAGCAGAGTTCAAATTCTAAAATCCTCTGAACCATTGAAAGCATACTATTAGATTAAAATCCCTTTTCAATTGGCTGAAGCCACCATAATTGAAGCCAATTGAATCTGAATTTGAACATATCTGAGTTGTGATAATACAGCCAGGGTTGTGTTTACCACATACAAAAATCTAAGCAATATGGATTATTTGGTAATGTAAAAAAAAAAAAAAAAAAAAGTCTTTAGAAAGCAATTTATACTCTGTAGATTGGAGGAAATAAGACCTTGAAAGAACATCTAATTACATTTTTGTATTGATATTTTAGGAAAATTTGTAGTAGCAATATACTAGCACATAAACTCCACCAATGAACTAATCTGAAGTTTAAATCAAAATAACTTGTATTGGTCTATTCTAGTTTCTGATGATTCATTTTTTTCTAAGGTTTGGAAGTATAGCAATATAATCTCTTTTATGTAACTAGTTTAATTTTTCATAAGCAGTCCTAGTGTTGGGGAAAAAAGGCCTGAAACATACTATGTAATTGAATCATCTGGGGACAAGAACAGCACAAGATAATGAAGATTGAAGTACGATTGGGTTTCACACAGTTCCTCCTCCTCCTCTCCTTTGTAGTCTCATCAGTGAAGCTGAGATTTCTGGTTAGAAAAATCAATAGGAAATCACAGTGAACCTTGGAGGAGGGCATTCTGATGTGACTAAGAAACTCTGAAGGCAATTGTTACTCGGTGTTGAAGCAACTCCTTTCTATTGCTGAGGAATAAGATGGGTAGATGAGAAAAAAATTGAGTGATGTGAGGACCCTGTCTGAATAGTAATAGAGAAATCCCCATGATTTTTTTTCCTGTTTTTCATTCACCTCCTTATTCATTCACTCAAAGGTTTAATGTATTCCTACTATGGGCAGCCTTGAAAATTGCATATGTAATCAAGAAATAACTGAGGCAAGGTTCTTGCAGTACAAGGAAGAAGAGGGGAGTAATCATTAAAATGCTTGGTGATAATTACCATGATGAATGATACACCTGCTTAGATTTGCGCAGCCTATGGAATCCAGGAAGAAATCCTGGAATGGGTAATACTTAAGCTGCATCTTCATGGAAAGTGGAAAAAATTCCCTTTTATACAAATCAGTAAAAGAAACAGAATTCCAGGCAGAATTATTAGGATTTGTTAAGGAGATGTGACCTAGGTTGGAGACCTATCTACCAGATAGGATTAAGTTTGGCTGTAAGTAACAGATAGATAAATAGCAATAGTATAAGCAAAAGATACATTTATTTCAATCTCATACAAAGTTCCAAGGCTTATAAATTCCTTAGGGATTTTTTAACTCATTTATCTATTATCTCTGGATATGACTGTTAGCTTGGTCTAAACTGTCATCTACAAACAGACAGCAGATTAAAGAAAAGGAGGGAAGGGGATGCAAAAAATATTTACTCTAGCTCTGTCTTAAAGACAACCATGATGTTCACTCTTGTAATTCATTTGCAAAATCTACTTGCATTCAACTACTAAGGAGGCTAGGATAAATGGTGCACATCCCTGGGAGCCAGGTGTTGGGTGAAAATTCTACTATTGTGAAAGACAAGATAATTTGTCTTGGAGGAAAATGATATGTTTGGCTATGATCAGGAAATAGGATGTTCAACAAATAGCAAACACTTCCATTTGACTTAGAGTGCAGGAGGTAGGATGAGGGTTGGGGAGGAAGAGAAATGTGACCTAGGTTGGAGGCATAATAATAGACTGTGCATGAAGAGATTTTAATGAATTAGCAATAAATGTGTATAGAGCTCTTAAAAATACATTAGATCATGATTTGTATGCATGATCTCCAAGCTTTCACATGAACCTATGCAGTACAATTATTATCATTTCCATTTTAAATACAAAGTAACTGAATTTTGGAGATTTAGTAATTTCTCTATAATTATGTTAATAAGTGTAAAAACTGAGGTTTTTGTTCAAGTTTGTCTGATTCCAGAGGTAGAGTCCCATGGTGCTTGCTCTGCTTAGGAAGTTCAACTTCACCCTGTCTCCTTTGGCTCCACACACTGAGATTCTCTTCCTGTGCTTTCTTTCCAAATTATCTACCAGAATGCAGTTAGCCAATCTTTGTCTGGTCAGAATTAAAGCAGGGGAAAGAGAGAAGTCAACTAAGCCTTCAGGAGCTCAGAATGTAAGATGGGAAAGGAGTCTGTAAATTAACTCTTGGCATTTCACCTCACGTTTTCATTAAGTTTTAACTCTGTATTTAAAAAAGTTAATTACACGGTGCTTTAATCCTATATAAAAGGTCAACCAAGTCCTGCGTTGTGTAAGGTGTTAAGGCAATTCTTGAAGTAGAAACACATTTGAACGGTTGATCAAGGTAAATCATAGCATTTCATGAAGCACTCTTGATAATAAGATTCAATTATCTTGAAAGAGCGTGTTTAAGTCTGGCGAGTGGACTGTCTTACTTACTGTAGGCAAAGTTAATCCTGCTGTGATAAGCTGTGTTACTCACCTTTGAGTCAGATTTGTTGTTAGCAAGTGTATTTTCTATTCGTGGGACTATAAACACATAATGATCATTGATCATTCCAGAAAATTTGGTAAGCATAGAAGGTTAAGAAGAAATTAAAAAAATAAAAAAAAAAACACTTAGAGAACTATCACCCAGAGAGACCTACTGTTGTAAATTTATATTTTTTTTTCCTAATGGTTTGAACAGTTTATGTGTGTGTTGGCTTTTCATAGGGTGAGGTCATACTGATTACAGTTTTATTCATGTATTTTTGTAAACATGGTATTTAAAATACTTGTGAATGTAATTTAAATGAACATATGATATCCCCTCTTTTGAGGTCAATGCCATTTGATTAACCGTGCTTTAGCTGGAAACCCTATAGTGTGTGTGTGTGTGTGTGTGTGTAACTGAGATATCTCTGAAGGAGTTTGTTACAATGGTAACTTGGGTAGACAAGTGATGCCTAATTCCATAGAATTTTTGAGTATCTTCATTTCCATCTCCTCTTGAGGCTGAATCTGTTTCCCTACAACCCCGCAGGTTAAAGCCTATCACTCAGGGTAAAACCCATCCATTGTGATGTTGCTATTAGTTAGAGGGTCACACAGGCAGGTTTCAAATAAGAACATGAAATAAAAGACTATGCACTTGATTGCTCACCAGTGTGTGTCTGTTTGATGCAACACATGGCCATTGTTCCTATCTAGAGGACTCACCTTATACCCGGTGCCTTTGCACTTGCTGTTTTCTCTGTCCTGTTCACACAGCACTCTTCATCCTTAAAGTCCAATTCAATATCCACTTTCTCCAGCTTAACATTACTTTCCATTCTCCCACTTCCTCCTCTGACTGCAGGGATAATAACTTCCATGTGCTTTTTCTCTCTTTCCTCCCTCTTCTCTCCCCGACCTCCTCTCTCTTGTCCCCTTTGTTTGGGCCATTTATTATGATGTTGAGCAAAGCAATTGTTTTTTCACTCTTTGAGATGTTTGCCCCACTGAACTGGGTGCTTCCGAGGGAAGAGATTCAAACTCACTGTCCTTTTCTTTATCTCTCATTTCTGGTACCTCACTTGTCCTTTGGGACTCCTATGGAGAGCAAAGTGGACCTCGGAGTTTTTAAATTGCTAAGCTGGAAATTATCTTCTAGTCTTTCATAGTAAAGACTTCGGGGTGTATAGTAGTGATTATCTTATTTTTAGGTGAGAATTTTCAAATGTTGAAATGAAATCCTTGCCTGCAAGCTTCCTATAAAACTTTGACTTGGAAGATTCTTACCTTTCCTCCTAAACATATCATTCATGACACTCTGGAGAACTGCTCATGTATGTACTTGTTTCAGTAGGGTGTTATAGGGTGAGAGTACATCATTGAACTAAAATAGATGAAATAAAAAGGTTACACCGTTTCAACTACATTTTGACACAATAAATTGATTTTCAAATGAGACAATTCATTTTAAAAGATTTCTGTCAATAAAACCCCTATTAATACTTGCCCAATGGGACTTAGGGAGAGCTAATGAAATATGTTTGTAAATCATGTTGAATATGATTAATAACTTCTACTTTATAAGCCTTACTCCATAATTTCAAAGCACATTCTGATACTAAAACAGACTATTCCTGAGAGAGAAATGAAGACTTACAAAGGAGTGTGAAACCCTGAAGGCCCCAAATGGGATCCCTGCATTTCAAACACAGCTTGTATTTTATTTTTCTTCACTAAAAAAATAAAAGAATAAAATACAAATCAACATTTATTGATTCTTTCCATCATGCCAGGCATTATCAGGAACAGTGAAGCAAATATTATCATAAACAAATAAGTTAAAACATTGCACTTTTGTTGTCTTGTGTTAAGTACATTTATAGAAGAAAATGCACAGAAAGGACGGTGAAACTGATGGACTGCTTATCTCTGTCAAGATCAAGGGGTTTCATGAAGAAAGAATGACTAAAATAGGGTTTTGCAGGACAAAGAGGAAACTCCTAGGTTTCCAGAAAATTAGGTGTACACACAGGAATGCGTTGTAGCAGGAAGCTCTCCTAGAGCAAGAGGCATGCTGAAAGGGTTGGCTGCTAATGTGTGCATAGAGGAGCAGAAATTTAGGCTGGGGAAGGGCTGAGGGGAACCAGGGCATGGGAATTTTAAAATGTCATATTGCAGAATTTGGACAGCATACCAGATAAGGGGGAAGCAGTTTAAGGAGGGAGTAATACAAACATTTCTGTAGTCTCTAAAGCTATCATATCAGGTTAATTTAAGTTATCCTGGGATACATAAACCCAGTACAGAAAAGACAGCATTTCAAAGTTATTTTATTGCTTATATAATGTGCTTTTGTTCAGTCACATGTAGCCGTGTTCTCTGTCATCTGAGTCTGAGACCCAAGCTGTCGAAGAAGACTCTTTGTCAGGTACAGGTGATTTGGTGGCAGAGAAAAAAAGAGGCACTGACAACCATGAGTTAGCACTCAATGTTTCTGCTAGATTTGATAAGTGTTTCTTCCACACTTTACCAATAAAGACAAAAGACTCAGTAACTGGTTAGGGGTCACTCTCACTAATGTGAGAACATGGGTATATATAATTCTTGAGGAGGAACAACAACCCCAAAAAGGAGCACCAAATATTGTGAGGAACAATTTGATCTACCACAAAAGATAACAGTGGGCATATTCCAAATACGGGAAAAACTCACATGTAATAAGAATTGGGTTAACATATACCTGGGGCAACTCTGACTTAAGCAATATGTGGTAAATTATAGGTTGATACTTTGAAGTACATACAGAAGCACAAAACAAGGCAAAACATATGGTATGGCTAGATTTGCTTGATGAAAAATAAACTGTGATCATTAGCATATTATTACTGATGATAATCATAACTTCGTCTGTGCTGAGTACCTGTTCATTTTTAATGCACATACAGGTATGCATTCCAGGTTATGTTTCACTGCCAATGATGTGAGGCATGCAAAGTCATAGTTATTATTCCTGTTTTATTGAGGAATGAATTTATCCCACTATGTTATACTGAGTTGTGGTTACTAATGAACTTGAACTCAAAAATAAAGACCTCTGCCCCTAAAATTAATGTTATAGATAAGTGGAAAAAACAAAGTATGGTATTTAATCACAGCTCTGACACTGTTTCCACATTGGAAACTTGCTCAACAGGATGACATAAAATAAACATCAGCCTTTTCCAGTCATGCTTATCACAAATCTTCAATCAGTGTGATCTAAGTTAATGATATATACTTGGTACTATGAAATTGGGAGCTTGTGCTGTTTAACTGCATAGATAATTGAAGGTCAAATTTAAATTAGTTTTCTAATATAAATTAATCATAAAATAACACATACTAGTCCCAAACATAACATTACTTTCTCTATACATTTATAGGCTTTATTAGAAAACACTAACTTCTCCTTGTCTTTAATCAGCCTTTTGTCAGATGTTAGGTCCATGTTTTTCATCAGAAAATATTCTAATTCATTTAACTTAATTCAAATGTTCCTTGAACACATTTTACTAGTAAAAGTTTTCTGAAAAGGTTTCATTTGCTTTATAAAAGTTGACACTAAAGGGGTAATAGGATGGGCTGGGATTATAGCTCAGTAGTAAAGCGCTTGCCTGGCATGCATGAGGGCCTGGATTGAATCCTCAGCACCACATTAATAAATAAAAATAAACATATTATGTCGATGTACAACTAAAAATAATTTTTAAAAAAGAGATAAAAGGAGAAAATCAGTTGTACCAGCTTTTTATAAGAAGCCACAGACCCTGATTCCTCATTTTCTGATACCTGGATTAAAAAAGAATTAATGAAAGAAGTCAGGGGAAGGTAACAGTAAAAGCAGTGGTTCAGACTCTAGAGATCACCTTTCTAATTCTGCATCTACTTCTGAGTTATGACAATCAACTCTGAAGTTGCAGCAATCATAGATGTAAACTTAGGATCAAATACATGATTCCAGAGCTCTCTTACAGGTGTAATATTCTTTTATTTTATCAAAACAGAAGAGGTTGGAGTATAAATCAGTAGTAGAGTATTTACCTAGCATATGAGAGACTCTGGGTTTGATCCACAGCACCTAACAAGCAAACAAACAAACAAAATAATAATATATCCACTCAAAAAATGCTTAATTTACCCATCAAATTAGTTCTAGTTAAGTTGCTATTCAGGTGTTGGATCCCGTGATAAATAGAGAGCTGCCTAAGGTTGGGTCAGATAGGACCTCATGGTCTACTATGGGGAGAATAATATCTCATCACAGTTCATCACAGTGTGGGATTAGAAAGGAGAGAACAGACAGGGACACAGAAGAGGTCTTTTGTTGGGTTCAAACTCTGTAATAAAACAATTCCATCCAGAATGAACACCCTTCTGTGAGCCATCTGTGTCTTTAATATACTCCCCTTCATGCAAAATCTTTCCTACTACTTCTCAGTAGGACAGTATGCTTTGCACATGCCATCATGCCATTATTCCACTTAGATACAAGGAAACTGCAGCCTGGAGGCAGAGTTGTCCAAGCCTCACTGATGTGAAGTGTGGAAGTAGCCTTCAAGGCTCCATTACCTGACCCTGAATCCAATGAATGCTTCTATCCCCCAAGCAACTTTGTGACTGTGCATTTTAAGCTGTGAATTATTTTTTCTCTAAATTATTGATTTCCTTGTATAATTTCTAAGAAATTCAATTGCTGTTTCTCTAGTGCCTGATGAGATCAGCAGCCACCTCTCCTGCTTTTTTTTTTTTTTTTTTTCCAGTCTCCTGCTTGTTAAGGACTTGCCTCCCTTCAGCTTTGATGAGGGACTTGATTAGAAGAAGGAGGCATTGATAATCCTCAGAGGAGTGGCAGGGAGGCTTGCAGGAAGTATTCTGCTTTCTCATTCAAATACTGCAGAAAGCATTAGTTCAGAATAGAAACAACTGGATCCCATTTGGCATTTATGCTCCTGGATTAATTTTTCCAAGAGGGATGCACAGCATCTCACTTCCAGGCCACTTAACAAAAGCCCCTTCAACTGCAAAAGAAAATGATTCTTTGAGTGGTCAGAGAACAGCTAGGGAAAGTGTATTTAAAAAAAAAAAGGCAGTTGAGTGTTAAAAGATGCCTTTCCCAGGAGTCTTCTTCAAATTCACTAGCTAAACTACTTGGAGCATGAAGCAGCTTCTGTAGGGGCTGTAGTCAGATGGAAATGCAATAAAATATAAAGACAAATACAAATTTAGTCCTCCAAAGCCCATTTCAGTTTCTTGCAAAAATCCCCAAAGGTCCTTGCACTTAGTTACTTCTGACAGGCATGGACAACATTTTTATTTCTTTTTTAAGCTCCTAGATTTCTGTGTCAAGGACTTTTCATGAGGAGGGCACAAGGCAGTTTCACTGGAAGTTTCTCAGCCACCAAATTCCTGCCTTCCCTGTGTATATGATATAAAGGAAGATTAAAACTGAAAGGCTACCCTTTCATTAGGTCCAGCCATTGCAACATGGGCCCCTAGAACCAACCCAAAAGCTCTCTGGCACAGAGGGATTCAAAGTTAAGTATGAAGTGCACACATGATGACCAAGAGCTAGATGCTATGGACTTGAAGCAAAACCTTCACTTAACATTTACCTGAGCAAATAAATCCATGGTTCCTTTTCCACACCAAATGAAAAGATTTAAAGATCAATAAGAATACTCCAAAGTATAAATAAAAATTTAAAAAAATCACAGCTTCTAATTTTTAGTGCTAACTCTATGCTTGACAAAGCATTAACATATATTATAGATATAGTTATCTCATAACACCCCACAACCCTGAATGTAAGAGTATTTTTTATTTTTGTTTCTTGTTTACTCATCTTTATTTCCAGATAAAGTAATTCAATATTAAGAAAAACAAAAACCATCAAGTAGTTTCTCTTAAGTCAAAAGATTAAAAAAAAAAAAAGTCAGAATTTGAACTTGATTTTGCAAAGCCAAACCATTACATTACACAATGTGCCAGCTTTGGCCCAGAAAGTGACTATTATGTGACTTAAGTCCCACGCAAAGATGGGTATGTCTTTTGATTTAATGATCAACCCATTTGCTGGGTGTAGGGGTACATGCCTGTAATCCTGGTTACCCCACAAGCCCAGGCAGGAAGATTGCCAGTTTGAGGTCAGCCTGGTCAGTTTGGTGAGTACTTGTCTCAAATATAAAGGGGATGGATGATGTAGCTCAGTGAAGACTGCGTGAGTCTAGTACACAGTACCACACAAAAATAAGAATTCACATTAACTCCATGGGTAATAAAATAGATGGCAAGAAGCAGTAAGGCCTGGTGAAAAGAACAGAGAGTACACCACAGCCATTCTGGGCTCTAGATCTGGGTCTAAACCTAACAGTTAATTTCTTGTGACCCAGGGAATGCTATTAAGTGACTCTGAACCTCAGGTTTCTTACTTGTGAGAAAGGTGTTTCAAAGGATACTAGGCCTCAAGATGCCTTCAATTCACCCCATTTCAGATCCAAGTCCTCTTCCTCCTCTTTAGTTCTTGTCTCACTTATAATTTAATTGTCAGTAGATCTACAAAACTTCCTCCTCAGGTCTTGATGAATTCTTTTTGTAGACAGGATTTGATTAACACTATTCTAACCCTATACATACATGTCATTTATTTACTTACATATCTTTTAAAAGAAGGAGTCCAAACCCTTCTTTATGTTTTTGTTCTTAGTGGAAAGAGAATTAATATTTATGACATCATGGATACATATGTACTCTGGAAACCATTTTATTTGTTACGTACAAGATCTCATTTAGTTTCCAGATATTGTACAAGAAGGACAACACCCCCAATTTAAAGAAAAGAGATTTCAAGTTCAGCGTGTTATGAGATCTTAAGGTGGAACAGTTTATAAGTAATGACACTGGGAGTCAGAGTCAGAGTTACATATGATTTGATTGACAAACCTGTGCCTTTTCCCACTGTCCCACTTTTTTAGGCCTAATGCTTTCCATTGTGCAGTTGGATGACACAGAGAACTGGCAGTGACCACATGTGGCCCAAGTGGACCACAGCTGGTCTCCATGCAATCAGAGATATCATTTGCACAAATTTTTTTCCAGAGTTAAAGGGACTCAGATGTTACTCTTTTGCCATCCTAGTCTCAAAGTGTTGCATAAAGCAGTGTAGCAACATACTGCCTGACATGGGTTTAATTCCATGTTCTTTGGCCAGTGAGATCAATGTTCTTTTTGTCCCATGTTCTCTTAATGGACATTAAAAACTAATCTATCTTATATGGAACAAACTCTCTTTGTAAATAATCTTAAAAGACGTAAGAACAGTTGTTTCCTCTCCATTAATGAGTTATTTCTTGCATAACTCTAAAATGGGAGCAATGATGATGTACATCTCATCATGGGCACAAATCCTCCATATACCTTCCTACTAGGAACCTTTTCCTCATCCTGTAGCACAGTCTGCCATCCAAGATAGTTACATTCTGATTGTAGAAGTACTTTCCCACTGGCACCGAAGTATATGTTGACTATTTGAATCTCTAGTATTATTTATTATCAAGTACCTTTTTATAGTACAAGAGAATGATATTTGAAATAAAAACTAAAAAATAACAGTGTTTATTCATTTACTGAAGAACTTAATGCCCCAAAAAACCCTTCAAAGCAGGCTTGTTTGGTACTGGGAGAGAACACAAGTGATCATTTCAATTATATGGATGTAATATGTGAAATAAAATTCTCAAAAGTCTTGTAGCAGATAAATATTTTTACCAAAATGTGTTGTATGTGTGTGTGTGTTTCATCAGAAATCTCATGCTAACATAAGAAAGATTTTATCATGGTAAACATAGTTACCTTTATCAGAAAGAAGGATTTTGTTATATATTAATAGAGATTGTCAGAAAAGCACTTAAGAGGAGCTTAATTATAATTAAGTTAAATAGCTACTAATACTGATTACAAATAATTGGATTTTAGCAAGATAATTTAAATTTTTACAATATATTTAATAGTATATTTAAACTATATACTTATAGTTTTAAAAGTATGTACCTAAGATGGTAATAATAGGCTGGTAGTTTTAATAATTTGATTTGTGCACCTCCAAACATCAGCCTGTGTATGTGCACATGTGTGTGTCTTGATATGGTTAATTTACTCAGTGGAGAGTCCTTTAGTCCCCTTCCTGGGATGTCTGGTACATGCATGCCAGGATTCTGTGATTTGAGGTAGAGATGTGGCTGAGGGCAGCTCAGTACTGGGTTCCTCTGTCTGTATGTTGGCTTTCCCTCCTGCCTTAGCTGAGATTTAGTTCCCATGCCCAATCTGCAACCTCACCTCTCAAAGGCCCTGGTGAATGGCCATAATAATGAAATGATAATATAATAAAAATTAACACTTAGTTAACAATGATGATGTCAGGCACTTTGCTAGACATTTCACACTTAGCATTGGATAGAACCCTGGAGGAGCCCTAACCATGTACATGTCATGATCTTCATTTCTTAGAAGAGGAAACAGAGGTTAGTGAGGTTAACTAATTTGTCTCAAATTATACAGCTTTAAAATGGTAGAGCCAGCGGATGCTTTCAAGCCTAACTCCAAAGTTCTTGTTCTTTCTATGTGTAAGACAAGAACAAAAATAAGTTATATATATATATATATATATATATATATATATATATATATATATATATATATACACATTTATACACACACACACACACACACACACACAGATATTTATTTGTGCATGGCAACCTTGGTCCATATGACAATGTGTGGTAATCCTGACCAAAGTATTTGGGTTCTCATTACATGTTATTTTATGCGCTAGATTTATCACTACAAGACCTGCTTAAAATCCAACATCTTAGAAAAATTCTAACCTTACTAATTTGTGTCAAGTGATATCTTGTGGTTTTGATTTGCATTTACCTAATGTCTAGTGATAGTGGGCTTCTTTTCATGTCCTGATTAGTCATTTGTATATCTTATTTGAAGAAATGTCTATTCAAGTCCTTTTCCTATTTTAAAGTAGATTTTTATCTGTTTGTTATTGAATGTAGAGTCTTTGCATATTCTGGATATGAGATGCTTATCAAACACATAATATCTTAATAATGTCTCACTATTTTAATATTCATCCATTCATTATTAAATTATGACTTCTAGTATTTAAGTCATTGTGAAAATTAATAATAAAATATGGAAAAAAATTGCAAACAAATATAAAACACTTAAGTATGCAGCAAGAGAGAAATAATTAAATTAAATATAGTAAATTCATATTAAATATGACACAGTAATGGGCTACCCCAATAGACTGCCAAAAAAAAAATACCATGTTAGTATCAGTCCTGGATTTTTAAGTTTTATTTTCTATTCTGTGAAAACAGGTGGCAAATTTCATTTAAATTTATTTTTAGTATATAACCCACTAATATCCTCATTCTACCTCAACCATATTAGTTTGGATTAAAATTGAATACTTGAAATGTTTGAATAACTGAAACATTGTCCTTCTAGTCAGTGGTCATTTGTGGAACAACATTAACATGTGTTCATAAAAAATCGTTCCTTAGTCATATAGCATGACCCTTTTTTATATACCAAAACAGGAACCAATGAACAATTTAACATGTTTTCCAATCCCTTCTTCATAGACAGTTGCTAATTTTAGCTTTGTAATGTTAATCTTCTATCCTCCTCAAATTAAGAATTGGACTTTTTAATTATTTTAGTTTAACATAATTGTCTCAGAATAGTTGATGAGTATAGGATGCTTTTGGATAGAAGGAATGTCTTTTAATGTTTTATAGCACACTAAAGTAACTGTGTTTGATAGCAATTGATTGTGTGTTTCTAAATAGCTACTAGAGAGGATTTTGTATGTTTGCCATACAAAATAATGATACATTTTGAGGTGTGATATACTTTTTATTGTGATCTGCTGAGAGCCATAGCCAAGTAGGAATGACGCATGGCATTTTTGGTTGAAAGGTGACCCCAGCAAGCCATTGAGATGATAATGATTATGGTAAGATGCACATTCAATTGGAGATTAGACCCCTGCTGTCTACCTAGGCCTGCTACTTTGGAGCTCTCACAGGATTCCCAGAGAGTTCCCATTGGTTGGGGAAGTGCGGTAGGAGGGAATTCCGGAGGAGGAATTTGCTGTTGGTATAGTGTGTCGGGGAGAAGGCTGCATGCATGGCATTTCGCGAGAGTTCTGGAAATAAAGTTTGTTCCTGCTTGAGTGGCTCGTGATTTTGTGCCCAGCCAGACTGCGGCAGTGATCTGATCATTATAATTTTGTACATATATTATGCTATACTCCATAATATGTGTAATTATTATTACCAAGTATGCTAACAAAATCTTTGTATTCATCTATTTCTCCCCCATTTTCACACTACCAGACATTTAACTTCATCTAAAAAGAAGAGGTAATTTTAATGATCAAGTTAACACTTATTTTGTAGGGAAAGCAAGGGGAAAAAAACTTAGCTGTTAATTAATTTATAATTCATGAGTTTAATATTCATTGAGCCCCCAGTATTTGCCAGGAACCATGCTATGCTCTGAGAATTAAAAAAATGAAGTGAACAGTCTATGCCCCTCAAATAACTTACCTAAATGCTCAATTTTTTGTGGGATTGTTATGTTATTTCTATGCATTCCATTGTTTAAAAAAAGTCCAATATACAGAAGCTAATTTGTAGAAATTAGGATCTAATTTATAGATTAAACTGAGCTTTTCAAAACTAAATTTCATTCTTACCAAAAGAATAAAATTATAATAGAGGTGCAAGATGTATCTGACAGAGGATACAGCATATATAGGGATTTACAGAACTATGATAGAGAATTTGTAAGAGAGAATTTAGTGTGGCTACAACAGAATGGAAGAAGTGGGAGCAAAAGATAGACCTAGGCAGGAGGGTCAGATCACAATAATTTTTAAGATGGGAGAACAGCATAAAATCAGGCTCAGAAGCAGAATATTTGATTTAGGAACAGTAAGTACATTTGCTAAAGACATCATGTTCTTTCCCATTCTTATCCAATGACCCGGAAAAGACATAATCATTCCAACTTGCCAACCTAGACCTGTGTTTTATAAGCAGAAAACTCATATATAATCATTATGAAGAAGAAAAACTCTGTTTGACCTTTGATTCTGAATGTGTTTCTGAAACTCTTCATTCACTTTTATCCAAAGCATCAAATATTAGTTCAATATTCACATGAAGTAGACATGGAGTTAGGTAAAGAAAATTCATGTTTTCAATGAAATTCTTATGTTGCAAAGAAATGGGATCTTAAATCAGTGTTTGTAACAAGATGGATATATGTTTTAGTCAGATTTTTCACTGCTGTGATTAAAGGACCTAACCAGAACAATTGTAGAGGAAAGGTTTATTTGAGGGCTCGCAGTTTCAGAGATCTTAGTCCATGAAAGCTGACTCCATTCTTCGGGGCTTGAGCTGAGACAGAACATTGAGGAGGAAGAGTGTAGCAGAGGCAAGCAGCTTATATGATTATCAGGAGAGAGATAGAGACTCCACTCTGCAAAATGTATACCCCCATAGCCCAGGGTCCAATGAACCACTTCCTCTAGCCACACCCCACCTGCCTCCAGTCACCACTCAGTTAATCCCTCAGAGATTAATTCACTGTTTAGTTAATAATATGGGCTATAACCCAATAATTTCTCCTCTAAACCTTCTTGCATTGTCTCACATGTGAGCTTTTGGGGGGCACCTCACATCCAAACCATAGAACCATATAAAATGTTGTGGTAAGATAATGAAGAAAGTTATTTTATTGGGTTGCAGAGATGTTAACGCTTAGATTCAGTGAAGAGGGATATAATTAAGTTCTAGCAAAGAGGAAATACAACTCATAAAACAAGAATGAGAAGGTATTTAAAGAAATACATGACAAAATATATGTTGTGAAAATTACTGAAATTTTTTCACTTGTATTAGGAATATAGGTGCTAGGGGAAAGAAGCAATACTGAAAACAGAAAGTGGAAACCAGGTAATAAGAGACTGAGCCAATAGCAGTGGCACACCTATAGTTACAGCAGCTAGGAAGGCTGAGGAAGGAAGATTATGAATTCAAGGCCAGCCTGGGCAACATAAGGAACCTGCAACTCAACAACAAAAATATACAAACAAAAACATTAAAATCAAAAAGTAAACATAAAAGCTTGAATGTGAGTTATGTAGCCCAGTATCTAGTAGAACATAATGTGTAAATTTATCTTTGTTTGCCACCTTAAAAATTAAGTATTTCCATTACTGATGTCCTAGGAGGTATGTATTATCTTATTCCCTTAAAATAAATCATAAAAAGAGAGGGAACTTCCACAATGCTTAGTGAGAACTTTGGCAAACCTTCTTTTGGGAAAATAACAATTTTAATGATATAATTTATTATAAAAGAAATCAATTAAAGTTGCTATAATTTGTATTAAAGGAAAAAAATAGGGAAACATTAATTCAAGAAATTCAACTAACCCCAATAAAAGCTATAAGATTCTGTACCATGACTTAACCTCTTACCATTACCTGTTTCTTTAAAACTCTTCTGTTTTAGAAGCCTTATCTCACACAGGTACAGACAATAAAGTAAGGCTCTTCTTTACCAAGATCCCAGTTTAGGGCTATGTTTTTACCCCAACAGAAGCATACTGTCTGCCTTTTTCCTTCATTGTAGTCTTATTTTCAGAATCTTTATTATAGATAGGTGCAGCCAAGATGACTGAGTCTTCCTTCCTTCCCAAGACCCAAGTCATAAAGTAGAATATCTGTTACAGGAGTATTAAACCAAGAATTCTGTGTTAAAGCTTGCCCTCTGCAAAAATGGTTCATAGGACCGTGGTTCCACACAAGAAAAGACAAGCTAAGAAGACCAGAGCCACCACCATTGCCAGGCATTCTTATAAGGAAACAATGTCACTTTGAGAAAAGCCATTGTTCTTGTACCCAGCTATATATAAGTGGCTCCAAGATTTTTTCCCAGGGAGAGAAATTCATAGGAACAAGGAGTTATGAAGCTCTATACAAAGGAACTGACTCTAGATGAAACAATGTGGGAAAGTTCAAGCCCAGATATTTGGGTGGTAAGAAATTAAAAGGAGCATGTAAATTCACAAAAGCAATAATATACACTACAATAAACGTATATCAGATACTTTAATGGAAAAGATCAGGAAAAGAAACAGCCAAAAAAAAAAAAAAAAAGACCTCTTCTTAAGTCAGACCAGACTTCAAACACTGGCCTCAAAAACCATTCCTATAAAGGAATATAAATGTATTTGGCTAAAACTGTGAAATAATTTATATTCCAGATCATTTGGAACACATTAGAGCAATAGTTAGAAATTAGGGTAGCCTAACAGCTATGTATGGTCATAAAAGGGGCAGGCATTTTAGCCCAGAAATTAGAAAAATATAGAGGCTGAGAGCCCATTTAAACCATAGGCAAGCCAAAAGACTCTGTTTGTTTATGGCCACTTCCTCAGAGGAACAATATCAGGGAATCTATAATGTGCTTCTCATCTCTGGATTTCACTAAAATTGTCCAAGTGATTTAGTTGGTGTTTTTGCTACTATGACTAAAAGACATGACAAGAACAATTAGAGGAGAAGTTTCTTTGGGGGTTCACAGTTTCAGTGGTCTCAGTTCATAGTCAGCCTGCTCCATTCTTTGGGGCTCATATTGAGGCTGAACATCATGGCAAAGATTGTGGTGTAGGAGAGTGGCTCAGGACATCATACTAGGAGTCAGAGGACTCTGCTAAACATGGACAAAATATATACCCCAAAGGCAGGCTTCCATGGATCCCACCTCTTCCAGCCATACACTAGCTTTCTATAGTTACCACTAAATTAATACCTATCAGGGGATTAATGCTCTGATTATATTAAACCTCTTTAAATCCAATCATTTCATCTCTAAACTTTCTTGCTTTGTCTCACATGTAAACTTTTAGGGGACAGTTCATATCTAATCTATAACAAAAACATAAGCCAATAAGCAAATATACAAGCACACAGTCACAAAAAGTCACTTTGTATTCAGAGATACTGCAATATATTAACTAAACTTCCAAGTTCTGACAAGAACAGTATGAGACCTGCAAATATATTAGGTAGAATGACATAAGAGAAGAAAATGCAGAAAATAGAAACTGCTTTTTAGGGTATTCAGGTGTCAAAATTAATAGGAAAGACATCAATGCATCTATTATAAATATGTGCAGACAACTGAAGGAAACTATGATAAAGAATTTTAAAAAGATATACTGAATGTGTTCATCAAAGAGAGAATACAAAGAGACAAAAGTACAAAAATAAAGAAATTGTAATTATTCAAAAATTATAATGAAAAGTAAAACAATTACTACAAGTAATTAATAAAAGATTTGAATTGGGAGAAAAAAATAAAGCAAAAATAAAGGGATTTTATATAACTCAGAGATAGAAAAAATGAATAAAAATAAAAGAATCAGAAATATGTTCATCACTATGTGAATCAACATGTGCATAATGGATATACTAGAAGTGGATAGAGGAGGATGAAAAGAAAATATTTGAAAAATGAATGGCTAAATGTCTGAAATATGATGAAAAAATATTAATTTACATATCAGATAAGCACAGTGCAATCCAAGTAGGATAAACACAGAGGCCCACACCAAAATACTTCATAGTAAAAAAAGCTGAAAGGCATAAACAAGGAGAAATTTTGAAAGCAGTTAGAGACACCTGACTAATCATGTATCACAAGAATGTCAATGAGATTGACATCTAATTTCTCATTAGAAACAATGAAGATCAAAAGACAGTGGAATGTTATTTTCAAGGTACTGAATAAGAAAAAGGTGTCAATTAAAAATATTTTATTCATCAAAATCATCTTTCATATGTGAATGAAATTTCATTAGCATTATGAATGTACTAAATGCCACTAAAATTTTCACTCTGTTTATTCTTCTGTTATGCAAATTTCCCCTTAAAAGTACAAGGCATGTAAGACAACATAAAATATGTTGCCAGAATACCCAAATTATAAGAAATAATAGAGAACTACTTTAGACTGAATGCTGTCACTATAGAAAATAATTTGAAAACACAGAAAATCATCAGTAAATATAATTGCAAGAGATTGCCTAAGCACAAATGCATTCTTCTCTTATCTGATTTAAAAATTGATTGCATAAATAATCAAGAATACAAACAACAATACATGTTGGTGATGATGTGGAGGAAAATGTACACTCATACATTGCTAGTAGGACTGCAAATTGGTGCAACCAATCTGAAAAGCAGTATGGAGATTCCTTAGAAAACTTGGAATGGAACCATCATTTGACCCGGCTATCCCACTCCTCATTTACCCACCTATCCCTCTCCTTGGTTTATTCCCAAAGGACTTAAAATCAGCAAAACTACAATGATGCAGCCACATCAATGTTTATAGCACCTCAATTCATAATAGCCAAAGTATGGAACCAACCTAGATACCCTTTAACAGATGAATAGATGAAGAAAGTGTGGAATATATACAAAATGGAATAAATATTACTCAGCCTTTAAGAAGAATGAAATTATGGCATTTACAGGTAAATGGATGGATCTGAAGAATATCATGCTAAATAAACAAGCCAATCCCCCAAAACGGAAGGTCAAAAGTTTTCTCTGATATGAGGATGCTAATTCTCAATAAAGGGGGTGGGGTGGTCAACTAGGGAAAAATAGAGGTACTTTCGATTAGGCAATGGGGAATGAAGGGAGGAGAAGGGGGTATGTTGGTAGAAAAGATAGTAGAATGAATCAGACATATTTATCCTATGCGCATATATGACAACATAACCAGTGTGATTCTACATCATGTACAACCAGAGGAATGAGAAATCCTACTCCTTTTATGTATGGTGTGTTAAAATTCCTACAACTATCATATATAACTAATTAGAACAATAAAATCAGTAACATAAAACAATACTATGTAATTGTATTTGCAGGCATACAACAAATATAATGGGATGAATTTGTAAAGAATTGCATAACAAGAATATAGGTTGAAATAAAGCTTATAAAAGTTTTAAAAAAGATGCAAAGTACTAATTCAAATCCACAAGCACAAAACTAACAGAATTGTTTGGAGAATATTGTATAATATATTTTGAGACTTCAATGTTTCACTTTCAATACCAGATTAAAAAAATAACTAGGCATAATATCCACAAAGAATTAGAAACTTGAAAAATATGATAAAGCATGCAGACCTAATAGAATTCATAGAACCTTCCACTGGAGAATATCAGAATACACATTATTTTCAAGTGTCCATGGAACTTTCTCCAGGTTACAATGCTTGGGGTAAAACAAACCTCAGTACATTCAATGATTTAAGACATACAGCCACAACTGAATGAAAATAGAAATCAGTAACAATAAAATCTGGGAAATCCTCAAAGATATAAAAATGAGACAACATGACTCTAAATCTCCACAATTAAAGAATCAGAAGAAATTACAAAATATCTTTAGTTGAGTGAAAATGAATTCAGGAATTAACAAAATTATAACATATAGCAAAAACAGTGCCTAAAGAGAACTTTAATAGCTACAACTGAATGCAAAGAAATATCTCAAATCAGTAAACAATCCATTGCCCTTAAACAGTTGAAAGACAAAAAAAGGAAAAAAAAAAAAAAAAAAAAAAAAAACTAATCTGAAAGCAGTCAGAAGGAGAAAAATAATAAATATTGGAGTGGAAATAGAGAAAAGATAAGCAGAAAGTAAAACAAATTTGGTTCTCTGAAGAGATTGGGAAAAGCAACAAATGTTTGGTTACATTTCTCAAGATGAGATGAAAGATGCCTTAAACTAAAAGAGAAATTACACACACTCATTACCTATTATAAAGCATTTTGTTGTGTTATAAGAGTAGACCATCAGAAACTATAGGCCAATAAATCAGATAACAGAGAATATTGAACAAAATTGCACAAAGACATAAATAGTATAACTGTATCAGAAGAAAATAGGAAATCTGAATAGATCTAACAAATAGATCTATTCAAACAAATAACAACTGGATTTTTAAACAAAAATCTTCTCATTAAGAAAATCTCAAGCCCAGATGGCTTCAGTGGTAAAATCAACAAAACTTTTAAAGAAGAATTAATACCAGTTTTTCACAAACTCTTCAAAAAAACAAAAAACAAACAACAAAAAAACCCCACAAAACCACATCCCTCAAATCATTCTATGAAGCCAATATTACACTGATGCCAAAATCAAAGACATCCTACTAAAAGAAAAATAGTCTAATATTCCTTATTAATAGAGAAGGAAAAAAACAACAACAAAATGCTAGCAAAACAAGTATAGCTATATTCAAAACAGAATTAAATACCATGAAAAACTGGGATTTATTCCAGGAATGTAAGGGATTTTGACATCTAAAAATCAGTTAATCTGATAGACCATATCAATAGAATCAAGGATAAAAATCACATGCTTATCTCAATAGAAACAAAAAAGAATTTGGCAAAATTTAAGGTATTATGGTACAAAGAAAAACCACTTAAAAACTAGGAATAGGAGTGGAAGTTAACTTCCTCAACTTCATAAAACACTGCTGAGAGCCATAGCCACAGAGTGGTTGAGAGGTGATGCCAGCAAGCCATTGAGATGATAATGGTTATGTTAAGCTGTGTATTTAATTGTATATTAGACCCCTGCTGTCTGCCTCCCGCCTGCTACTTTGGAGTTCTCTCTGGGATTCCCAGAGAGTTCCCATTGGTTGGGAAAGTGCTGGAGGAGGGATTTCCAGAGGAGGGATTTCCGGTTGGTGTGTGATGTGTCCCAGGAGAAGGCCACATGCATGGCGTTCAGGGGACTGTGGAGAATAAAGGAGTTCCTGTTTTGAACCTACAAGGCTGTGTGGCGGCTCGGTTATTTTGTGCCCAGCCAGATTGCGGCAAAACACCTCTATGAAAAACCCATATCAAAAACCTTACTTAATTGTAAGACAGTGGGATTTTCTTCCTGATACTGGGAATAAGATAAAAATGTCCACTTTTACTTGTACCGTGCCTTGTACTACAAGTTCTAGTAAAGACATAAAAATAAAGGAATTCAGATTAAAAAGGAACCTGTAATACTATCTAGTTGAAGGTGATGTTATTTCAGAAAGAAAATCTTAAGTAATTACTGAAAAAGTACCACACATAATGAATAATTTCAGGGATAGGGATGAAGCTCAGTGGGAAAGTGCTTGTCTACCATGCACAATGCCATGTTGGATCCCAGTACTGCATCATTATCATCATCATCATCATGATAATAAACAATTTTAGCAAGTATATAGGATATACAATCAACATATATAATTAATTGTATTTATATATAATAGGAATTTATTCTTTGAAAATAAAAAAAATAATTTTATAATAATGTCAAAAATATAAATATTTAGGCATATGATATGTAGGTATCTGATACACTGAAACTAAGACATTGACTATTGAAATAAATAGAAAGATGACCCATGACCCTGGACCAGGAGCTTTCATCTGATTAAAGAGTATATCTTGCAAATTAATTCAGCACAGTATTTATTAAAATCCCAGCTAGATCTTTTTTAGAGAAATCCACAAAATGATCCTGAAATTTATATGGAAATTTGAGGGATCAAGAACATTCAAGATAGCCAGGCATGGTGATGCATGCCTGTAATCCCAGCAGCTCAGGAGGCTGAGGCAGGAAGATTAAGAGTTCAAAGCCAGCCTCAGCAAAAGCAAGGTGCTAAGCAACTCTGTGAGATCCTGTCTCTAAATAAAATACAAAATAGGGCTGGAGATGTGGCTTAGTGGTTGAGTGCCTCTGAGTTCAATCCCTGGTACTCCCCAAATAAATAAATAAATGAAGAATATTCAAACAATCGTGACAAAGTAGAAACATCTTTATAAATGTGTACCATTTTAAAAATATTTCACATTTACATTTTTTTTTTTTTTAAAAAGGACAGAAAGTGGATTAGTGGTTTTTTGGAGTTTGGAGTAATATGGAATGGCTGCTTATGGACATGGCCTTTCAGAGGGAAGAAAAATGTCCTAAAATTAAATTTTGTTCAACAGTGCAAATATTTTAAAAATGCATTAAATTCTACTCTTCATATGGGTGAATTGTATGATTTAAGGAGTATATCTCAATAGATTTAGAAAAATCAAACACACAAGTACACTTTCACAAACACATATGCGCAAACCTGAGAACTTCACCCTATGAAAGCTGAGGGTGAATGTTAAGAATGTGAATAGTCTCTTCTCTTACTCCTTCCCCACACTATGGTTTTCTTTGAGATGAAATTATTACTTGACACTACTTAATCTTCCTAAAACAATTTTAAATCCTATTTAAATAATTTGTATTTCTTTCCCTTCTGTTGATATTCCCAAGGGAAATGCATGAGTCTGCATATGAACAAACAATTATTTCATTATGCAAAAGGAAATGAAATTGCTGCTATGGGCAATAGAATTTAAAATAGCAAATTTTGGTTGTCTTCTTCCCAAAGGTTATTTTTGGGGATTTTTGTTTTTATATGAGTTAGTGAATGATTTTTAGTGTCAGAACAATTATATACCTGTTAGGCACAACAATTCTATTTCTTCTAATTGATCTCTAGTGAATTCTAAACACTTTCAGACTGTTCTGCCTATACTATAAGCTGTTAAGGAAAACACCAATGGAAAAACAAGGAAACTTCTGAAAAAAGGAAAGAGAATTAGTACAACCTGAGAATTTGTTATGTGGGTCTGTCTGATCATTAGCTTTGGATACAGAAAATTTGCTGAAACTTTGAGATATCTAAACATATAGTTGTTTACTTGTACTATTTTATTAAGGGCATTATTTTTCCTCCAAGCAACATCACTTGAAGTGAAAATATTTGCCTGAAAACTAGTTTAAACTTCATAGCATCTCTGTACAAAATACATTGACTTTTAATTCACATTTCATTGCATATAGAAACACTGACAGAAGACATCATAACCATAAAATGGAGACATTGAGTTGTACAGTAACAATACAGTGCTGCTTCTCTATGTTCCATGGCATTTTTCCACCCTTCAATGTTGCAGAATCTTTCATGATTAAACTTTGTTTAACCTAAGATATTGGGGAAGTAGGTCACAACTCTCCTCAAACATGACAAGTACGAGCTTCCTTCTCTGCCTTTACAAGTAGTGTCCCCTTTGCCTGAAATAACCCTTCTTTTCTTCTTGGTGAACATCTGCTCATTCTTTGAAACCTGAACACATATCTTCTTGAGGTTCTAAAAAACCCTCATGAACCACCTGTAAACACCACTATCAATGTGTGTATACATGTCTGCTGTCTTGTGACAATCCCCACCCTTGGCCATGCACTGCAGCCGGTCCTGGGTCAAGTGTTTACCACAGTACTTGGAAAATGGCGTTCCATATGATGAAATTGTTTTTTTCTCAAAATCAACTACCACTTTTTTCTTTTGCTGCTGATTTAAGTTATATATTCATCCCCACTTACATTTTGTTCATTTTCTTCTTAATGTGCACTCTCCTTTTCTGTCTAAATTTTAGATGTTGGGAAGTTAAGAAAAACTGTGTTTACCAATATTTCTATGAAGAAATTTTTAGGGGGACCTCCTTAAATCTGTATAACATTTCATAGTTCAATTCATTTTCACTTAATTTTAAATGTCTGTAATAATCCTGTGAAGTGGTAGTGTTATTCCTGATTTGTTCATGGAGACAAGGAGTCACATTACAGCCAAGTGATAACGAGATTCCAGAATTGTAAATTGCAACTAGATATCCTAAATCAACCAAGGACCTATTCCTTGTGAACAAGGGTCTCTTTTTTCAGTAATACATTTATTAAAATGGCTAGTAATTCCACTGGCCAACCAATGCACACAGAAACATACATACATAAATCTGCATATTTTGTTGTGATTTTTAGTCAAATAAAAATTGTAGTATTGTTTGAATCAGTGATATACATGATACAATATAATTCTGGAACACCAAATTATATTGTATCATTTATTATTATTATTATTATTATTATTATTATTATTTTATTTATTTATTAGTACCAGGGATTGAACCTAGGGGCTGAGCCAGCTCCCCCAGCTGGTTTTTTGTTTGTTTGTTTTCCCTTTTCTTATTTTGAGACAAGGTCTTACTAAGTTGCTTAGAGCCTTACTACATTGCTGAGGCCGACTTAGAAACATCAATCTTTCTGCCTCAGCCTCCCAAGTCACTGGGATTATAGACATGGGCCACTGGGCCTGGAAATTTTTTTTCTTTGGAGATTAGATGCTATATTTTTATAAGAGAAAGGCAAGCCACAAAAGGTTTAATCTATATTTTACACATATGAAATCATATATAGAAACATTGTTATAGAAATGTAGGAAATTTAGAATATACAAAATATGTAATCACATGGAAATCAACACTAATATAGTAAAATTTTTAATATATATATATATATATATATATTTTTAGATTATTTGCACCCATGTTATATTGTTAAAGCAAGTTGCTTAATAGTCTCTATAGAAATTTTGGAAGCATTGAAGAATTAATTATTCAGAGGTGTATTTCTGAATTATTAGTTGTTAGTAATATATAAATATAGTTTTCCATCAAATTTTTAATTAATCTTCCTAACATTTAAAAACATATGATATGGTGTATACAAAAATACCATTTCTAGTTTGTTATTGATTATATTGATCCTAGTTGCAAAGTTTTTCAACTCTCTTCAATTATTTGATACTGCATTTTTAAACTTAGTGTATATTTTATTTTTAATACTTTAGTTTTTCCAACATAAAAACAACAAGCACTTCTGAAATACTTAAATCTAATAAGTTAAATTAACAAACATGGGGGAATCTTGAGTTTTCTTAAGTGTTCTAATAGTACATACAAACTTAATAAGGTTTCCACCAATAAGCCAAACTCAGTTAATTGCCCTATCATAAATAGTAATTTGGCTTTAAAAAGCTGAACATTGCTCTAATAGGGGCAACTTCTCTTAAAGTGCATTTTTCTAATGTGACATAGCCATTGATTTCTTCTTAAGCTCCAAATATTTTATATGTCATTTTCATTTTCTTCTCTTTAATAATAATATCACTGAGAAAGTGATTCTGTTATCCTGAATGAATAACAACCATCTCTGTAGGTAGAATTGGCATGATGAGTAGAGATGTGGGTGGCAACTCTTCATGAATTTCTTAAGGCTTTTGTTGATCTATGCAGAGCCCTATATGCAGTCAGTATTAGGACGATTTTACCACATTCAAAACGTGTGGCTCAAGAGCCTAGTCTACCCAAGGAAGTTTTCAACCTATTTAGTCTGTTAAATACCTTGTTTAGCTTTTGTATGTTTTTCACTTGTATATTAAACTGTCTTACCCCTACCTATAAAGAATGTTTCAATCAACAGAATTATCTTGAGTCTCCCTAAGAGAAGACATTATTGTTCTTCTAGACACTGAACAGCTTACATTTGTCTATACTAAAAATCATGTTTTCATGTTTGCTATATAAATAAACAAGTGCTATATAAATAAACAAGAAAACAAGTACTTTCTGGTATTTTTTAAAATATTTTTTGTAGTTGTAGACAGCATGGCTTTATATTATTTTTTGTTTATGTGGTGCTAAGGATCAAACCCAGTGCTTCACACATGCCAGACAAGCTCTCTACCACTGAGCTATAGCCCCAGCCTCTGGTATTTGTTTTTAATAAAGGATCTGAACCTGGTAAAAAGATAATTCCACTTCTAGGTAGAATTCCTGGGAAAAAAAAATCTATGTCATGATGTGGAGACTGAGAATAGATAATAACTTTATAAATGCTAGAATTATTATTCAGGTCATATTAGCATTATCCAACACAATGTCTGGCATATAGCAGTTAAATTTTAGTCATGTGAACCAATAAATAAGAGAATTCACATAATTAACATAGCCTATTAATAGCTAGTATAACCAAACATATTGATCATTTTTAATGTACGTGAGTTTCCAAAATGAATCTGATGTGGGTTTTTTTGTTTTGCTTTCTTTTGCCATCTGTTTAATTCTGAAAAGAAATAAGATTCTGGACATATTTTTCAAGAATTAATGGTCAATGAGTGCTAAGAACTACCAGCTTCCTCTAATGCACTCAACTACCTTCCTCTGATCATTAATCCTGCAGGGATTCTGTACACCTTGATCATTATTGCATAATAACAGGAGCCTGTGTTACAGGAGGAAGCATAAGAAATGAAAGATCACCAGACTTCAACATCTGAGACCCGAGTCTCCACAAGGCTCCTTATTAATCAACTCTTGAGAGCGACATCTAAGCTGAATGATGAGCAAAGAGGGAGCAGTTGATTGATTCCTTGAAGCAACTCTGTTTTGATAACCCCTTGATATTGGTTTGACTCATATGCCTGTCATCATAAAGCCCCCTATTGTGTGAACTAATTGAAACCTCACAAAATGGTGTTGCTTAAATAGTGTTACTCCTGCCTGATTGCAAGCGACTCTAATTCCCAATGTCAAGATCACATTTCACTTCACAGTTATATGGGTCACAACATGAAAAGGATTAATTTCTGGTTGATTACCTGCTGCTGCTATAACATGAAATGCACTTCATAGCAAGTGGGCTCTTTACATGTTTGCTAATCGGCCACATTTGCAATTGTTTTGAGGGTCCTCTGAAGAATGCTGTTGAGCACTTAATGGATAGAGTACTTACAAAATACAAACCAATGATGCGAATGTTGTTAAATGTCATATTTTGTGAGATTACATATATCCCTGTGTGTGTGTATGTGTGTATGTTAACGAGATTAATTTAATCATTTCCCTTGTAGGTCACTCAATACAATGTTTAGCATGCAGTGAGTACAATCAGATAAATATTTCAAGGGATACAAGCATTAAACAAACAGAATGGTGATAACTAATATCCTAGTGAATGTCAAAAGATGTTAGAAAACACATTTCTTCAAAATATCTATGAATCCCTATAAGGAGAGGTCATGAGATGGCTGGTATAATCTCTAGCACCTAATTTATAAAGTTGAAGTATTTGAAGGAAAAAAAGTAATAGGTTATTTTTTTTAAATTTGAATATTTTAAAGAACTTGAAGATTCCACTAAACATAGAGTCAAGATCTTTATTTATAGGCAAATGATATTTGTAGTAAAAGTAAAAAAAATAGTGCAGACAGGTATTATAGATAGAGTGAAATCCAGGATCTTTAGTCATATATGCAGATTCTTTGGGTCCAGACTGGACCACCAAGAACCATACTATGGATCTTGGCTTTAGGAAAACTCAGTAGAAATTTCAGTGAGGTTTCCCTGTTCTTATCACATAGGCAAGTGAAGCTATCTCATTGTACTAGATTAATCCATCTGTATAAAATTTCAGAATTCAACAAGAACATGATCAATCTCACTGCTCTATATTTGGCCAACCAGAATCAAACCCAGACACACAGGTATCCTTAGAGATAAGGGTGGGGTCTACTCAGTCCAGCTGTAAAATAACTAAGTTCTGTATAAATAATAGCATTGATGGTAATAATAACTGTATTAGTATCCCATTGCTGCTGTAACAAATTGTTTCCCAACATAGTTGCTTCAAAAAATATACAATTATTACTGAATGATTCAGAGAAAAGAAATCCAAAGCAGTCCCTAAATAACATATATAAAAGCCTAGCAGAACATTTGTTCTATATTATACACAAAATGAATGAGAACATTTTTTATCACTTTTGGCATCTTCAAAATATTATATTTGAAACAATACTGCATCATGGTATAAGAGGAATAGTGTTTGTCTCTTCAAAATCTTTTAATAGAGTTTCTAAGAAATATTTAATGTTCCTTTTTTTTTTCTTCCTGTATCACTAATTGAAAAATCTACTACCATTACATTGTTATAAACTCACATGCAACATTTTTACCAACATTCATAACCATGTAACACATACATGAACATAAGATATATTTCCTCTTGATAGATCCTCTCTTTCTACATAGCAGTGGCATAGCTCCCTGAAAACTAAATAATTAAATAAAACAACTACAGTAATTTACATCCAGAAAACATTTATCAACTATTGATTGAAGAAATCATTTTTATATTTTCTGACTGTTTCTTAAGAATATTTAATGCTAAATAATTCCAAGTAACTCCCTGAAAAATATACTCGATTTTATTTTTAATTTACCAGGCAAAAAAGAGTAAATAAATATTTTAGAAAAACTATAGAAATTCTTATAATTTGATAAACAAGAGTTAGAATATGTTGTTTTTCTAGAGGTCCACTCTTCATTTCTTCCTGTCCTAACATCTTTTTGATCCTTAAGACATTGTAATCAACATCCTTATGCAAGCATTTTATTAGCTTTTTATGAATATGTCAGTTTTTCTTTCTAACAAAAGTATACTATTTATCCAAACATCTCCTACTTTAGTTGAGTCAATTGCTAGATTCTTTGCATTTGTTTTTTAAATTCAAAAGAAGCTTTGTTTATCATATGCTTCAAAAATTTAAAGGGCTCAGCAAGCAATTTGCATATGTCACTGGTTAAACTGTGCAAGGATTAGCAAATTAAATCTTAATTAGCTAATTTTTTGCATAATTTTAGGGAAATTATAGGCTTTGTGCAGATGACAGGTGGGAGGTAAAGCATTTAACTTGTATCTGAATTGAAGTTTTCCTTGACTTTATGAATTTTAATAGAAAAATAACATTTAACAGTTAAAATATGTGTCAAAGTGGATAGATTCTATCTGGAGCCACTAAAATAAGAAATTATTTTATGAAAGAGAACCAGTTATAAACATTTAACTATTTCTAATAACATATACAGAAGAGTTACTTTGAAGCTAAAAGAAGTTTTTCAAACAGGATTCATGATTCATAATGTTTGGGATTATAATACTATGGGAAGAAATGGAAGGTGAATACTAGTTCATGGTTGGTGCATATATTTACAATGAAGTCATGATATTAAGTCAGTGCATGGGTGGCTTGGTAGCTCTGGGCCAATTATAATTGTACTAACTCACCTGTGTAGGGGTTTGGGAGGGGTTGTTGTGGTATGTGGCAGCTTTCAGATCCTTGGTTCTGAAGCACTCTCAGCTATTTCTGCCCTTTGCACTGCTTCCTCTTTCTGAATAGTTCTTCCCCAACTATTTTTTCAGAATTCAACTTGATGTCAGGTTATATATCAAAGCTGTAGTTAAGCATCTGTGTTGAAGAGGTCTTTACTCTTTCTGCTGTGTCTTACCACTATCTGTTCGTACTGCACTAATCATAATGTATCATAATTGCTGACTTGCTTTTTTACTCCATTACTTTACTAGTTCCTTGAAAGGAAGGATTATATTCTATCTAACTTTGTATCCTTTCAATAGAACTTTCTACAATAAATTAAGAAGGGTACCATTAATATAATATATAAACCATCTAAATTTGGTTAAGTTCAGTTAGTCCAAACCCTTACCAGTATCACTTATGAATCAATACTATGGGTTGAATATTTTATTATGAGAACAAGTTTCTGCTTCTTAATACTGTGTGGTTTCCACTGAGATCATCTGTACAAGCCATGACCCGCCTGACCTACTCATCATATGGTGTAGGGCACTATGATATTAGAGATGAATTATTTTCCAGGGCTCTCAAAATCAGACAAAGCATAATTATGATCACTGACTCAAGCCAGAAAATTATTCTTGCTGACTGTGAATAGTTATAAATAGTTGAGATCAATCTTAGAAGGCAGCAATTATGCAAATGAGTCTTTGAAGTGTAATTGTCAGGTTTTGATATGTTAATTATATATAAAATAATTATATATATAAATATATGAGTATATATATGTGTGTATGTGTGTCACACTCACTATATATGTAAAAGGCTTGCACCACCCATGCTCTCTATCACTATTTTTCTTTACTTTTGCTAATGCTGGGAAGTGGACCTTGTCTCCATAGTTTCTTGATAGGGAACTAAGACTCTACAATATTACACAATTAGTTACAAAAAGATGTTCAAATGGAACACATATGATCACAATAATATATTTTTTTCACACATTCAGGAAACTATAGTCTGTAGTTAAACTGACTATAAACTGTTATTCTCCTTATTAGATTTATGAATCTAGGCAAATTATTTAGGTTTCATCTGTCCCAGTGTATATAGAAAATACCCAGCTCAAATAATCATGTTGCAGGTTGAGTGTTTATCCTTGCAGTATTTTTAGAAGCAAGGCTACCACATGGTTAGTTTTTAGCAAGTATGAGTTACCATGGTAGCTGAGAAATGACCCCCCAAATATGTGCAGGTCCTGATGCCCAGAGCCCGTGAATACATTCCTTTACATGGTGAATGGTACTTTGGAGAATTGCTTAGACTTTTAGATGTGGGAGTTTAACCTTTTATGTATAGGGGCCCCAGGTATTCAGGAAAGTTCTTACAAGGACACAGTTTAGTCCACTCTGCCTTCTGTTCCATTGAATGGATTAGCAGACCATGTTTCTCTGTCAGGCCTACTCACCTGTTTCTGAATTAAATCCCTTCTCCTGTTACTTATTCTCAGATTTTCTTTAGGAACAGTCAACTCTCTCTTCCATGTCATTAATATTTCTCTCTTCATTTATCATTTGTTTCACATATAGATATGTTACTCTATTTCTCATCTTTTTAAAAAATGACAACACAGTCTCCTCAAATCTACATTTCCTCTTCTGTGACCTCACTTCCCTGCTCTTCATCACATCTAAACTCCTCAGAAGAGCTCCCTACTCCTGATTCCTGTCATTCCTCTTGAGCTCATTCCAGGGAACTGTTCATACTTGTGACTCTCTGGAAATAAATGCCTGTCACAAGGTCATCCAAGATCTCTGTGGTGCTCAGTGCAGTGGACTAACTGATTTTTCTTTTAGTGGGTTTTCACATAATTCATTGACTGCTTCTTATCTGCATTTAAATTTCGGGCATCCCTTTTTATTATCTCACTTCATTTTTTACCTACAACTCCTTATTAACCCCACATGTCAATACTGGGAAAACCTAGGATTTTGTCTTTGATTATATCATTTTCTTCACATACATCATTCCCTAGTTGATCTCCTCCCTATGCTTCCTTTAAAAAAAGATACTTTTCTTTTCTCTCTCTCTCTCTCTCTTTTTTTTTTTTTTTGTAGTTGTAGATTGGCCGAATGTCATTATTTTATTTATTTTTATGTAGTGTTAAGGTTCGAACCCAGTGCCTCACACACACAAGGCAACCATTCCACCACCCAGCTACAACCGTAGCCCTCACACTTCACTTTTAAAATATTTCCAAATGTTATTATATGGTAGCAGCTGGTAGCATCATATGATAATAATTATATATACATCTCAGTTCCTTTTCTACTTTTACAGGACTGTCTGCATTGGTCTACTTGATATCTTTATTTGAATATCTTTAAAGGATCTGTGACTGAAACTGCTCAAAGTGCCTCTCTTGATCATCAGAAATAAACCTTCTCTTCCCACAGTATTCTCCACTCAGAAAACACTGTTGAAACTCCCATTGCTGGGCTAAAAGCTCTGCACTCATTTTTGAATTCTTTCTTCCCTAATCAAGACCAAGTATTCTAGTTCATCCTATTAATGCTACTCTACAAATATATTCAGAATTTGACTGCTTTTCATCACCTTCTCAGCTACCACCCTGACCCAAGCAATTACTTCAGCTTAACATTTTCTTTTCTGCCAATCTCTTATGCAGACCATTTCCACCTACATGCCACCTCAAATATTCTCTTAACATAGCACAGGAATTTTTTTTTTTAAATCCAGAAAGTTGCATCATAACCATTCTCTACTCAGTAATGTCCAGTATTTTCATGTCTGAAGCCCTTCCAGTGACCCTCTGTACATAAATACTGCTTTTTCCCATACAAATTCTCCTGCCTCTTTTCTTCTCCACAGCACTCATTATTTCAATGGGACATATTAAGTTAAAAAATATGTAATTGCTGGTATCCAAAAATATTTGACCCATGAAAATGATAATATTTACTTAATTACCTTTTCCTCCCTTAAAACTGTAAGCTCAAAGATAACAGAGATTTTTATCTGTTTTGTTACTGGTCTATCCTCAGAGCCAAGAATATAGCCTGAACATACTACACATGTAATCAGTAAATATTTGTAAAATTAATAAAGAAATTATTGAAAGAAATTTGTAAGAAGGGAGGGGAGGATGAACGGAAGGCCATTACCAAATTTATTAAGGGCAGACTATTGCTTCATTTGTTATGTAACAGTATGCTCAAACATGGCAGGCACTTAATAAATACTCTTTGTTGATTAAGCAAATAAATGATTGAATACTATTGATTGCTCTTTAGTTCAAGCATTTGGAATTGGCTTTATGACTGGTTTGAATCAACTTGACATATTTCAGCTTAAATACTTGTAATTTTTTATAATGAAATCTAATTCTCAATCTCAGGTTATTGTTTCCTGACTACCACACCTACTCTTTGGCTTTTCCATTTATATTTAGAATTTTTTTGTAATAGGTAATCCTTTAACTGACACCAGACACTGCACTTCTTTAATAATTATTTGTTTTGTATGTCATTCAGATTCTCTGTTTGCTAAACTTTTCTCGCTTCTTTCATATTTAGTGGATTTGTAGTTATTTTCATGTACTCACCTCTAACTGCAAAAACAGTTTTTTCATTTTTTTTCTCCTTGGTGGAAGCAAACAAACCAATTTCTTCTGGCATGGAATAAGAGTTTTACTTAAATTATGTGAGGAAATAGCCCCAATATGTTGGTTTTAGAAATGCATGTCAACATTTGGCATTTGGATATTCTATGTAAATGCAAGCTTTCAGCAGAATTCCAATTGAACAAATTATAGTTTTTGGTTATAATTTGTGGAAATGTAAATATCTACAACTTTATAGGCAGTGTTTCCTAAATTACTCATGAATTACTAATTGCCTTTTTCAGCTGCAGGATATGCAAATATATTTTCACAGAGAAGAAATCCTAAAAACTCCAGGGACATTTGGTTAGAAATAAATAATGACATTAAATATCTTACCAACAGAAGAGGGCACAATTTTTCTTTGACCCAATAGCTTACTTTGCAGAAAATGCCCTAGTTTGATGAAAATTAGAAATTACAGGGAAATATCTTTGAATGCAAACCTTGTCTTAGGTTAGGCAGATATGTGGCCACCTTTATGAAAAGCAGCTCATCAAGAAGCACTTAAATTTGAAGCCCCCTAGATGTGGAATTCACTTCTGCCTCTGCCCTGTATCTGCCTCTTATCAATTTGGGATATTGGGCAAGTTGCTTAAATGCTCAAAGCCTCAGTTGCCTTATCTCAAAACTCAATGTAATAATACCTATCCCAAGCCTATGCAAATGAGTTTCATGAAAGCATATGTTAGAACAGGGATTCAGTGCATGCATGTTTTGTTATTATGGTGATAATGATGTTCCTGAGAGTCATCTGATTAGACTAAGAAGATCTAGTGGCTGAACAAAACTCTCTCCCCCCAAAGTCATAGTAACTGAAATTCTACCCCATAGACAGGTACTCACTTAGACTTCATGATGTCACAAAAATGAGCTATGCCAGTGATGATTTAACCACAGGATGATGTATCCAATATTGCATAAACATCAGATTTAGTGTGTTAGTTTCTGGTAAAATATCATAAGATATAGAAAAATACAGGATTTTAAATCAGAATGGGTATAGTAAGAATGGGATTCACTTACTAATTTGGTGGCATTAAGATTGTCCAAGTCATATAGCCTCTCTAAATCTAACATTAGAAAACCATTAAGTGGAAATAATAAGAAAAATGCATCATAGATTTTATCATTTCAACAAGCCCTTTTGGGGACCCTGCTATAAAATCCATGACACTGTCTCTCATGGAGTATATATATATATATAAGGGACAGAGTAAAAAATTAAATAATTTTATCATGATATGAAACTTAATAGAAATATATTATAAGATGCAAATGAAACAAAAAGTGAAGGAAATATTGTATTCTGAATTTAGTTATAGATTCTCAGAGGTAGCATCTAATGCTTATTTAAAATACTTGAATAAAAAATGAATAAAACAAATAGGAAGATATGTCATAATTTTAAATATAATGGCTTAAGTATAATAATCTCCCAAAATGTATAATTTGATAAGAAACACTCCCCAAATCATTTTAGCAATCTATTCACATATATATATATGTGGTGAGCCGCTTCTGCCGTTTCTGCAGACTATGGTCGCCATTACAAGATGGCACTGGCTCCGCTGTGGTCTGTGACAAACAACTCCTTATTTGGGAGAGTTGGCACATGATTTTTCACCACCCTATGAGAAAGCTCCACGTGGCAGCTTTGCATTGGGGCTTGAGATGCTTTATTAAGGCTGGGAGGGGCATCCGAAAGGGAGAAGAAGAAATATCAAGGACCTGAATAAACTGCTGAAAGAAGATTCCTGAGTTGCGTCTTCCTTGCGGGCAAGGGGTCTCGATATATATATATATATATATTTCTCCCAAACTAGATTAATTCTACAATTACTATAAAAAGATATTAAATATGTAGCAATTAAAAGTTATCAAGGCTTAAAATCTCAACTATCTAAATCATATCAATTTGGCACAAAAAAGACAGATCAATGGAACAAAATTTAAACTACAGAAAGTGGTACAAATATAATAATGAAGAAGGAAATGTGGAAAACTGAACATTTAAATAAATTGTATTAGACAAGTGGGTAGCCTTTTAGAAATAAGGCTAGATGAACCCAAATAATGAATATCAAGTAAAACTACAAGTGAACAAACATTTTAAACCTAAGGATAAAAAGAAAAAAAGGCTAAATATTATTATTTATAATTTTTGTAAGGCATATATTTCTGCTTCTCAAAACAGGGATCTGTAAAAATAAAAGACTAATAAACATAAAAACACCATCATCAAGTTGAATAAAAACCTGAGAAAGATAACATCATTCAAAGCATAGATTATCTTAATTTCCTTATATTTGAAACAAAATTTAAAAATTTTTATAAACAATTAAAAATGTCTAAAATATTATGAAAATACACAGAAAACTATATAAATGATCTCTAGTCATATGAAGAAATGCTCAACCTCAGTTTCATCTAAGTAATTAAGATTAAAGCATACTGACATAATATTTAACTATCAAATTGGCAAAAACATAAAAATCAGCACAATCTTTTAATGAAACTGGGAAACCAAGCTCTGGAAATATTGCAGGTTTTAGTGCCAAATGGCATACTGCTCATGGAGGATAGTGAAGAATATTCCAAAGATAAATATGGACTGCAGTATATCTTGGTGGTAGACCATTTGTCTACCAAGTACAAAGCCCTTGTTTCAAGTCTCACCACCACACAAAAAATACAAATGTATTCATTCTTCGAACTGGTAATCACCCCTTTGAATTCATGTTAGTGACACACTTACAGAAACACAGAATAACAGCAAATATACAAGTTATTTTTGCATTTCGTTTTATGAATGATTTGTTAAGTAAACTGATGTCATCACTCTATGATATGTTTTTTATAAAAAAGAATAAGAATGTACCCTTGAACCGATATGAAATTATTTTCCAGAATTTATTTTTAAACTGACAAAGAAGAAGAAAGAAGGACACAGGAGAGGTAGTGTTGGAAGTCACCCTGGCTCCAAAGACTAACTTCCCCATCCCCCAAGAAGAGCCGCCCAATGGTGAGCCCTACTGGCTCACATGATCCTTACCCACCAAACAGAGCCCTGCTGGCTCACATGATCCTTACCCACCAATCAGAGCCCTGCTGGCTCACCTGATTCTACCCACCAATCAGACTATCCCTACTGGCTCACCTGATCCTTACCCTCCAATCAAAAAGCATCCCATGCCAACTGTCAAACCACCCCTGGCTCTATAAATATGCATAGCTGTTCCTTAATAAATGTGCATTTGCTCTGATGATAAGCCTTGTTTGTTCTTTCAGGTAGATGGAGAGAAAGAAACCTTAGGAGGAAGGCAGGGATAAAGGAGCTGTGTGCACTCTGTTAGGCAGTATTAAACATCCCAGACTGGATAGTTTATAATGAGCCTTAATTTGATTTTCTCATAGATCTGAAGGCTGGAAAGTTCAAGATTGAAGCTTAGGCCTCTGACAAGAGCCTTCTTCCTATGTCATCCCATGGCAGAAAGCAAAAGGGGGAAGAGGTAAATGGGAGTCAAAGCCACACTTTTATAAAGCCATTATCCACACCTGGGAGGGTGGAGCTCTGTTGCCATGCCCATTAAATTTCATGATGAGTTGTGGAGGGAACGAATATTCAAATCATAGCAGATGTGAGGTTTTTTTATGTTTTTTATGAAGGAAAGAGAATAAGAATAATAAATATTCATAGTTGCTTGTGTAAACATATTTTTTTAAAATAAAAGAATAGAAAAGAAACTAATAAAAATGGCCGTCTGTGGAAGTAAGTGGAATGGGGTCTATAGAAAGAGAGGTAGGAGTATGAGTTAATATACCAATTATGATGTCATTACATTTTTCCTCAACTCCATTTTTGTAGCATTTCAGCTCTTCAAAAACTGTTGAAAGAATAGAAGGGTAAATACCCATTTGCCCATTGTGTTGGTTCAGCAGTTTTTACCATTTTGCTACATTGGCTTTAGCATTTGCTCACAGGAGAGATGAAAGGATTTATAAGAGTAATGAACAATGTAATGGGAGAGTTCATTGAATGAGTGGATAAAGAATGAGTGGTCATGTTCAACAGTGCATTTATTCCTTACTTTATTTCTTCAACAAATACTTACAAGCTTTAAAATTATTTACTGTTCTATGCATCGTGATGCAGTAGTGAACAAATCTGATCAACATCTTGGTTTGTAATCTACCTTCTCTTTACACATACCTTAAGGTGATGAGGCCCCTAATCATAGAAGACTCTATTTTTCCTAAGTATTATGGTGCTTTGCTTCCTTCCTGAGCCAGATTTCCTCAAATAAAAAAAATAGTATGTAAAGGAAACGTGTCCACTTCCTTTTTTTCTTTTAATTTACATTCACTCTTAAAAGATGTTTTAGAGGCTTCCACCAAATGCTTTCACCAAGAAATTCAATAGCTCTTCTAAAAACCATGATACAACGAGAGCATTTTCTTTGGGAAGAGGATAGAAAATTTCTTTGTAGAGAGTTGCAGTGTGGACAGATGTAACTGTTGTTTCCTGCCTTTTGGACCTCCATAAGCTGTATAATCATTTAGATGTATGCAGAATAGGACTCTGCTAGTAATAAAGTTTATGGGACACATCTCTCAAGGTGAGATTCAAATGGCAACTCTTACTAGGAATTTCTAGTCAATTTTTTTCAGCCCAGGGAGTAAACCTATGATTTTGTACTTTCTTTTAATATTTTTATTCATTTTATTGGTTCTTTTTAATTATTCAGTACAGTATAATCCATTTTGACACAATTATAAAACATGGAATTTATCTTATTCTAATGTCATCCTAGTGCCTCTCCTTCCTCTTCTCTTTCCATACCCTCTCCTCCCTTACAACCACTCTATTGATCTTTCTGCCATTTTTCCATAGTTACTTCTTTTTTAAGTTAGCGTTTTTATGGATGTACAAAATGGTGAGATTCACTGTGGTGTATTGATATATGTACAGAGAAATGATTCATTCCACTGGCTTTCCTTATCCCGTTCTCCCTCCCTTCCCTTCATTCCCCTTTATCTACTTCACTGAACTTCCATTCTTTTTATTCCCACCCCAACTTATTATGGATTAGCTTCCACATATTACAGAAAATATTTGACATTTGGCTTTTGGGGACTGGCTTATTTCATTTAGCATGATAGTCTCCAGATCCATGCATTTACTATCAAATGTCATAAAGTCAATCTTTATGGCTAAATAACACTCCATCATGAATATATATCACATTTTCTTTATCCATTTATCTGTTGAAGGATACCTTGGATTGGCTCCATAGCTTAGCTATTGTGAATTGTTGTGGTATAAACATTGATGTGGCTGTATCACTGTAGTATGCTGATTTTCAATCCTTCGTTTGTGGATAAAAAGATCTCATCAGGAATTGATTACTAGTAAATTTTTATATGCAACCAAATTCTTTAATTGGGTCTGTTTGGGGAAGTAAAACAGTGGGGTTTATAGGGTCACTACAATGGAAAACCTGAAAGGAAGACATTGTACATTTGCTATGTTATAGAAAGACATTTGTGGCATATGTGAAGTAAGATCCTATAGAGAGATAAGTGATCAGCTATCACAAAGTAGTAAAGCTTGACAAATTTCTAGAAAGGAATTGGCCATTGTCCTCTTATGCTTTCTGTCAGACTCTTGGGATTGCATAGGTGGCCTTTCCAATATGCATGCCACCTTAGCAGTCAGACTTCAGGCTTGATTAGCTGATGCTTTGTATTTGTCCTTTGTTCCTTACTCTTTTTCTCTGACTGATCTTGTTTTCCTACCGCTGGTACTTTCAAAGAAATGTAGAGATCATTATTTCCTATGTTGTTCCATCAGAAGGGCTCTGCTGTCATAAGGAAAAGCCTTCATAGTTATCAGCAGGAAATAATGGATGTCAAGAACTTTCTTACAACCAGATCTTATATTTCTAGGGTGCAGAGAGATCAAAGTCCAGGCTTTGCGATATGATACTCTGAATTACTTTGAATCAGAAAGGAAGTTTTTGGATATACCACAGTTGCTAGAGTTCCAGCAACATCTGGGTTCTCAATTCTTTTAGAATTCTAAGCATGATAGCACTAGCTTCTGCTCTAATGAGGTCATCTTTTGTTGTCTAGCATTATAGGTAGCTAAATCAGTCATTTTAAAATTCTTTTATTTTTAATTTCATATTGTGATCAAATTATATAATGTACCTCCACCTGACATCAGAAATATTTGTCTGATATTATAAATAGTGAATGAAATCCCACTTAATCATGTTATATAGTTAGAAAATTTCTGTATATACCCTATGTCAGTAGTAGGTGGAAACTGTAGTTAAATGACTCAAGTACATGTCATTAGCTTAGAAATGATTACTAAAAAAAAAAAAAAATCATGAATTGTTTTAATCTCTTATTTGTAAGCCAGTTTTTAAATAAGATTGTAAAAGTACCCCTCCCGTTTATATGTAAAATAAAACCATGAACTACCATTTATACACCAAAAATGCACCCATCATTATCTATGTAGCTGAAAAGAGTTCTATTTATCTCTATTATGGAACTTGCCGCAATGGAGTAATTATTATTATTATAATTATCATTTACTAACTTCCAAGAGATTAAGCTTAAATGCAGTGATTTGTTTTATTCATCTTCCTAGTTCTGGTGCCTAATTCACTGCCTGACTTGTAGTAAAGCTTACTGAGTATCTGGCAAAATGAAAATGCTTTGTGTTGGTCTTGATATATCTGAGGAGTTAATAATATAAAGTGGTTTCTAAATAACTATACGTCATCTCACTTTTGTTTTTTGTTCCCCTGTTTGTCTCACTTGGTTCTGCATTCCATATTTGTCCTGTGTCTTGTCAGTCCATGGGTCAGATGCTGTATCATACCTTAACCCTACACCAACTTTCCAACATGCTGTCACACTGGTGCCTCATGTAGCACCTCCAGCTCTACAAAGTCTCCTGCTGCCTTTTATTTCTAGAAGTCTACAATAGTTTCTCAGCAGATCCTGCCAACTGTTGTCCTTGTGCTCTGGACAGCTTCTGGGCATCTGATGTTCTCACTGTTTTCCTTCTTTCACATGGAGGGTGTTTCCAGGACCCAATTCCCTTTTGCCTCATTTCTAAGTACAGGGACGGTGGATGGGTGGGTGGGAAGGACAGACTGATACACAGAGATTGAGTGCTTTGATATAAACTGAGTGGCCTCCCTGGAGACTTGGTCTTTTTTTTTCTTCCACCTTTTCAGGGATCAGATAAAATTAACCTGGCTGGAAAAGACATCCAAAAAACATGTGATATCCCCCAAAGTTCATGTCCTAGAAACTTAATTCCCAAATGCAACAGTGTTGAGAAAAGGGATTTTTCAGGAAGTGATCAGATCATGAGAACTTGGCTTTCATTAATAGATTAATGAAAGCTATGGAGCCAATCCAAGGTGTCCTTCAACAGATAAATGGATAAAGAAAATGTGGTACATACACACAATGGAGTGTTATTCAGCCATAAAGGTTGACTTTATGACATTTCCCTTTCATGTGTGTACTCTCTTACCCTTCTGCCTCTATAATAGGATGGTCCAGCAAACATTCTCTCACCTGGCACAGGTCAGTTGACCTTGGATGTTTTGGACTCTAGAATTATAAAAACTGAATCTGTTATTTATAAATTACTTAATCTCAGGATTTTGTTATAGTAAGTCAAGACAGACTGGTGCACCATTCTTTTCCTCCATGCTTTTTCTTCAAAGTTTGTTCTCAGTGCCAGGCCTCAAGGACCTGCTTCTAATAGGTTTTTACTATCTGAAATAATCCTACCTACCTTTTAAGGTAACTTTTACAAATAATTGCCTATAGATTGGAAGTAGACCTGGAACCACAATTTAAATTTCATAGGGTTCACATTCTCTTTTTCATGGATTTAATCCATTCAGTGATTATTAATAGGGTGCCTAATATTCTAATGAGCAAAATGAAAATAAAACTTATGGAGCTTGCTTTATTATGAAAATAGAAAGAGAGATGTTAGTTAATGGTTAATTATATATAAGAAAAAATAGATTAGCAAATAACATGTCACATAAGATGGGAATATGGGCTTTAGATTAAAATAAATCACAAAAGAGGAATATAATATATGGGAGTGGCTGTTTAGAGGAATATAATATATGGGAGTGACTGTTTAGTGCATTATCTTTCCTAAGCTGACAGTTAAGGTGAGACCTAAGGAGGAGAGGATGGGAGCCATGGAGTATGTGGGAAGAGTAGACCATGCATAGGCACAGGGCAAGAGTTTTCATGCTAACTGAATCCTGGACATCATGAGGCATGCTAGGTGTGATATCCTGCAGCAGCCATCTCCCAATCTGTGAAGCTGGCTACATATTTTCTTAAATCTCATTTCACAGACCCTCAGGTAAGCTTTGAAAGTCTTCAGCATGTTAAGTAATATTCAACACTGGCCAGTGGAATTCATTTTCACTGCGTAAGCCTGAGAAACACTGTAGTCTATAGTAAAGAGAAGTCAGTTCAAATTATGGGAGCAAATCTTCTATATCTATTGAGGTATAGGATAAAAATAACAAAATGGAAATAATTTTGGACAAAGTTTCATGTTCTCATTTTCTCTGATACAGTTTACGAGTATAAAAATATAGCATTTTCTTAAAAGTATGTGATAATTAAAAAAAAATAAGATGTAAATATCCTTGAAAGTATGGTTTATTTTAAGGAAAAAATATAACAACATGTTACTGAATTCTCAAAACAGAACATGGGAGGATTCCTAATGTTAGAGGGATACACTTACCTAATCAGACAACAGAGTGTCACCATGTCCTTTAAGAATGCATTTACATTGTCAGCTTCTCAGCTTGCCATCAGTAACATGGATGGAGACCAGAGAACAAAGGCACCAAATTTACTTGGTGGTAGAAGGAATTTAAGAGCATTCATGAGAAAGAGGATATTGCAGCACTTTTAAAAGTACGAAATTATAAATAGAAGAAATTCATAAAGACTTACATATGGACATTTCCTCGCTAATCTTAAATTCAGACATATTTTAAAAATTAGTTAATACCTATTATAAAATTTAAGGGACATTTTGGCAAGTAGTTTCTTTTCATTATAATTTTCCTGGTAAATGGAGGCCCAAAGTAGATTGGTTATCTAAATTATCTGTCTTAAAATTCCATGTTTTATAATTGTACCATCATTGACTCAGTCATCCTAGGTAACTTACGAATATGCATGTTTTAAGTTTTGTATTTTTCTTGGGACAAATATTTGAGAATAAACTAAGAGTTTGATGTTGCTCATTTCCATTATTACAGTTATTTTATCAATATAATCTATTGGTGCAAAACCATAAACATCCTTAGTCTAATTAGAGGGATGGACTCCGAAGATTGAAAATCAGGTTTATAACACAAGAAGTCTAAAATATTCTTGTAAATGTGAAATTTTTATATAAATTATGCTTCCATTGTGGTGGAGGAAATCGTGTCCATGGATATTGTCAGGGTGGCCAGTTTGCCTCTTAGACACTCACATCTGCCCTCTTCTCTCCACCTACCCATTCCTCAAATCAGCTTTGTCCGTCAACTATCTTATCACAGCAGCTGCCTCATAACCCTTCCAGACTACTCCTTCAGGAGTCAAACCTGCATCTATGTGTTCCTGGAACCCCAGCTCCCAGGGAGAGTAGCACAGAGACAGCCCAGCCTGAAGTGGAGCCCTGTTAGCCTCTCCTGGAAGCCAAGTTCCAAAGAAATGGGAAGGCCAATCCTACAAACACTCCCTCTAGGCTACATTGAACAAGAATCAGGATGTTAAGTGAGTAAAGTCTTTTTTAAAAATGCTAATATAATCACATTATGCCTCTGGATAAAATGCATCAATGTTTTCACATCACACACAAGATTAAGAACAAACTCCTTACCCCGAAGGCTTCATTTTTCTGCCTCCCTACCATGCTCACTAAGCATCAGCCATACTCATGTAGCTGCCTTCCTCTGCACAAATTCAGTAAATAACATCTTTCTCAAATTAAAATGTAAATAAATAATAAACAGCAAAGTATAGCCTTTCTTTGACATTGTACCTATCAAGGCCTTCTGTCAAAAGGTATTTATTTAAAGGCCAATAGTGTATTGACTAGTTTAACTGTTTTTTTTTTTAATTTTATTAATTAGTTAATTTATTTTTGGTAACAGAAATTAAACACAGGGCACTTAACCAATGATCCACATCTTCAGCCTTTTTATTTTTTATTTTGTTTTGAGACAGGTTCTCACTAAGTTGCTTAAGGCCTTGCTAAGTTGCTGAGATTGGCTTTGAATTTACCATCCTCCTGCCTTAGTTTCCCAAGCCACTGCACTACCATGCCTGACTTAACTATTTTTGATAGAAAATTCTTCAAATCATTTTCTTTATAAAAACTCCAAGAAACCTCAAGTAAACTTAATTACATATGTATATTTGCATACACATACATATACACAGATAGTCATACCTATTTCATAGCTTACGGGTTACTCTATTGCACAGATTTTGATTAAGATAATGTAAAATAGTTAAAAGAAAGAAATTATAGATAATAAAATGTACATATATCACCATCCAGGTACAGTTAATATTGTCATTTTGATTTTTATGCTTCATATGTATGTCATATAATTCAACCTTCATATAGTTCAACCAGAGTTAAACTAACAGAAATTGATGTTTTCGCCAAAATTACAGCAAGCTACATATGGTTGCACATTCCAGAGAAGTCTATGGATATTGAACTCTAAAGTCTCATTTCATTGCACATTAAAACTTCAGTCAGCTTCATACCAGCATTGGTCTTTCCCAAACTATCTACTGTCACTTTCACATTGCGCAAGTTTTATTTTTACCTTCTATTTTCCAGGGTGCTATAGAGTAAGGCAATTCTAAGATCATTAGATTTTCTAACATGTTCAGTGTATATGACAGTCACTTTGCTAGTCTTTTCCCCAAGTTTTAAAAATTAATCTGTTTAAGTTATTCACCTGCCTATTTTATAAATAGTTTCAATGAGAATAAACAGTTTTACTTGGGGAGAGGATGAATACAGTTGTGACATTAAATCCATTAAGACCCAAGTTTTCAATTCTTCAAATATTTCATATGTACATTTGCATACACATACATATGTGTATTGAAAGAAGTTGGAAATTGTATAATTGTATAGCTTGGATATATATATATATATATATATATATATATATATATATATATATAAATGTATTATAACATAATTACATTCTTCTTATTATAAAATCATGTATAGATTATAGTGTGATAGGTATTCCACATCTGGCATGATGAAACAAAATAATAACTGAATTGTATGATTTTTTATTCATCTAAATACTGATACACCTCTTGTCCTTACTTCTTTATATTTCTCCTCTTCCCCTTCCATTTTATTTCCATTCTTTATTAGTGCATAGTGCTTGGCTCCTATGTGGTCTAAAATATATGTGTTTCTAAGAGATTCATTACAAGGAAGATACAAATTAATATTACATATTTCATCCTACTGCTAACTGGCCAACACTGTGAGCAATTCAGGGTCCATAGCTCTGATCTTTAATTCACAAGGAATGTTTTATCTTTCTTTACAGAAGTCAATCCTAAAATTTCATAGTTCTTGTCTTCTTTTCTGCCTTTTTTGAAACAATGATCTCAGTGAAAGACATAAATATTTATGTCAGGTGTAAGAGAGAGAAACTAAAGTGAGAAAAGAACAATATTTATGACTTTATACAACTTGGTACAAAAGAAAAATATCCTCTTTGGTCATCCTAGACATGTTTCCCATTGGTTTTTAATTGAATGATGTACCCTGTAACTTTCGAACCTTCTTTTACCTAACGATATTTTTGACCATATTTCTCCAGTGCTAATGTTCGCAAATGATGCTAAGATAATCATGTTTTGTTAAAATAGAAATAAAGGAAAAAACTGGTTCCCATACAGGCTTACCTCTCCTCCCTTGTTGTGATTTGTAAAGCCAATCGTAGCAGTGTGGGTGTGTGTGTGCACATGCACAACCTTGATCACCCACACATTTGAGCAAATTCATTGTTCATCTTGGACCCATGACAACAATGCCTGGGCAACTGCTCTTTCCCACAATCCAACAATTCTGTTCTCTTTATCCATTTTATATTTCTGGATTCCAGGCTTTTCAAATTTTTAAAAATCGATTTGAGGTCTGACTCTCCAGCAAGATAATTTATCAAGTCTCTAAGCTGGGACAAATATTTTAGTTTCACTCAGTACATAGCTTTCTCATTTCCATTTCAGGTCAGTAGATAAATCCGTCGCTTAATATTTCATAAATGCCAGGAGTTAGTTAGTGATGCTGAGATAGCATTAAACTAATTCCTTTGGTTCTTGACATAGCCTTTATTTTATTCTTTACCCCAGAAGATGTCACGTTTGTAGATCATATTTATATTTCATCTGAAACACTGTGAGCTGTGGTTTCTTCAAAATTGCAGTGTTCTGCAATGATGTCTTAACAGTCACTATGGGAAATTTTGCAACCTTCAGAAGGCCAAATCTTTCACAACTCATAAAATTCTCACCTGATAACTAGAGATCAGTACTTGGAAAGAAGACAGTCAGTTAGATTCTGTGCTTTGCTGGCATTTAGGTGGACTTTTTTTTTTTTTCTCCTACTGAAGGTTGGTATTTTGGTCACCTCTCTAATTAGGCAGCTGAGAGAAACAAAGCAAACTACTGAAATTTATTTGTTAATTTGGCAATTTTATGTAATCTACGGATTTATGAGTCATTGCACATTTAATGTGGTTACATTTTGCTATTTAATTGTTTTCCTTTGAGTTCAACAGTTGCCTTGGCTGGCATGCTGTAAACCTAAATTTGAGGATGCCCCTCTTCTTCATGCTTTTTTTTTTTTCTTTTCTACATTAGCCATGTTTAGTTTTCCTGCTCCCTATTTTTTATTAATTAATTAGTTTATTTTAGTTAGGTAGATATGACAGCAGAATGCATTTGGATTTGAATTCTTTTTTGATTAGAATTCTTTCTCTTCCTTCCCTCTTCGTCCTCTTTACTACATGGCCAAAATTTTTATTCCGAGGGTATGACCATGTTTTTATGGAATATTGTTCCTAATTTCTGCTTTATTTATTTATTTTTGCTTCTGTTGGATAATTTATATCATATAACTGCATGCATTTGGAATTCTTCACATGTTAAACTTAGGAAAGAGTCATCTTTTCTTTAATTGAGCCTTTTTGAAATAATGGCCAGAAAACATAGTTCATCTTTTTAAGATTTTTAGAACTTTACTAAACAAATAAACATCAAATTAGATAAATGTATTAATCACAAAATATAGAAATGTATGTAATGAGGGAAGGTTTATATGAAGACCAATTTTCAGATGCACATGCACATACACACATTTATGTATGAATTTTTTAAAAAAAATATTTTCTTAGTTGTCAATGGACTTTATTTATTTATGTTCAGTGCTGAGGATTGAACCCACTGCCTCACACATGCTAGGCAAGAGCTCTACCACTGAGCCACAATCCCAGTTATGAATTGTTTTTAGGGATTGAATTTCATATCAATAGAAGGCCAGACAGAGGGAAAAGATGTGTTTTCTTAACCAGAGCCTTTGTGATTCTTCCAGAATTCCACAATTGGCCAAGAAATACTGATTCCTTCCCTTTTCTTTTACTTCCGATTATTTAGAATGCTTACGACTCTTTCTCTGCCACTAGAAAAATAGGACTTATTTGAATGTTTAATTTGGTGTTAGTAAATCATCCTTCATTTTAATTTTGAAAGTTTCCCAAAGTATGCTTATGTATTCTCATTCACACTTTTGTTTTTAACATTTCATTATTACCAGCTCAGTGCTGTGCTCAGCACATCTTTGTTAATTGAAAAGTTTCTTTCTCATGAAGGGGAGCTAAATTTGTGAAGATTCTGTAGAAGTACATGATAAGATGGTTTTCTGTATCTGCATGATAACTCTATCATGCCTATTTGCATTGCTCTTTATTGTGCTACTGTTGTGCCATGTACTCGCAGTCATCTGTTAAAAATTACTGCTGGAAGCTGGATAAGGTAGCACACACCTGTAATCCCAGTGGCTCAGGAGGCTGAGGTAGGAGGATCATGAGTTCAAAGCCAGCCTCAGCAAAAGCAAGATAGTAAGCAACTCAGTGAGACCCTGTCTTTAAATAAAATACAAAATAGGGCTGAGGATGTGGCTTAGTGGTTGAATGCCCCTGAGTTCAATCCTCAGTACTCCAAATAATAATAATGATGATGATGATGATGGGGGCTGGGGATGTGGATCAGTGGTAGAGCTCTTGCCTAGCATGCACAAGGCCCATAGTTTGATCTCCAGCACTCTAAAAAACAAACAACAAATAAACCATACTTCTGATAACCAATGTAGTTCATGCCTTTAATGGAACATAAATTTAGATGACATATAAGAAGATATCTTGGGAGACCTGTCTTATATTAATGTGTCTAAAAAACAGTTAAATGGATAATATATTTTTTGTTCATTGTCCCTTTAACCACTAATAATAGGAGACTACAAAATTGCTATACATATTCATTAACTGTGAGATTTTTATGGTACTTAAATATTAAAACTGAATCCAACTGAAATAGTAAATTAGAGCTGAATTGACATTATTTCTATCCTTTAATTTCATAAAACTAAAGTTGATTATGTTGCTTTTTACCATTAAAAAAGTGAGTTCTTTGAATAATGTGTCATATTTGAAAAGGACCAAACCCAAAGTCATGAATGTTGGATTTTAGTCCCAATTACACCACTCATTGGACTGAGTAGCTTCAAACAACTCACTTGCCTCCCTAGAATGTCAACTGCTTGATTGTGAAAAAAATAATGGTGAAGATTAATCCATATTAATTCTTATTTTTAGCTTGAAAATTCTGAAAACATACTCTTTAGATTCAAATTTTAGACACAAGGTGGCACTATTAGTAGTGATTTTAATTTAATCCACAGATAAAACTAGGGAAATTTCAAATCTGTATATCCAAAGAAAGTATTTAAATATATAAGGACACTATACCCCCACCCCCCAACCACCACATACACAGAGCCTTGGCTGATTGCTGTTAACATCTGAATGAATGTTCTACAATTGAGTCAACCAACTGTTTGTTTGACATCACAGTGATTTATTTCTTTTTTTAATTTCCCTGAGAAAATTTCAGTGTTAAGGGAGACAATCAAGATATATTTGTCAAAATGTGTGCAAGATAAAGATTGATAATGGTATGTGATCTCAATATAAATAGGAGTTCTTATACAAGATCCATCAATTTTATAGAATATGAGGAAAGGTGTTGAAACATGGGCAAATTACAGAACTGAGTTTGCTATTAAATTTAAAGGAGTGTATGCTGATATGCAGACACTTTTCAAATAACCATAAAGACATAAATTTTAGAAATTGAAAACATAAATTTTTACATAGATAATTTAAAGTCTTTAAGACATTTCTTCTGAGATCTTCCAGTTTCTTAATTAGCATGTCCTGGAACAGTCCACATATACTGAGGACCAAAAAATATTTTGTGGCTAAACCAAAAATATGATTTACTCTGATAGTAAATATTTTGCTCTATATCTGACATTTCTCCCTTTGTTTCTAGGATGATTCTTCTATTATTTGTGATTAAGTTCAAAAGCGATACCTGCTGTTTAGTGTTTTTTCTAATCCAGCAAGAAATGATCTTTCCTAAATAATTTATAAAGTTTGTGCACTCAATATTGAAATGTTAGCCATCTCTTGACCACCGACTCCTTTCATTTTGCTGATGAGAAAACTGAGCTTGTAGATGAAATAAAAGATCGAGAAGCTTCACCTCTGACCCTGTGATAGGGGTAGCAACCAACTCAAATGTCACTAACCATGCCTTATTATGTATTTCCAATTCCTTTTAGAAAAGAGTCCATTTTCTCCCTCTCTTTTTCTATAGCATAGTATTTGGTAATGTGGAGATTGTCAAGGCATACATTTAAATAAATAATGATTAAATCTAATGAACGATTTTAATAGAGCTCATACTTCTTCTATATTTACTTGGGCCCACTGTAGTACTTCATTTCAGATAATAACATAATTTCTTTTCTTACCTCTACAAACCATCTGTAGTTAGAAGTGAGGGGTTTTTTCCCTAATATTTTATTGTTGGCTACTCTGAAATGGGCAGTAATTACATTTTATTATTGCTCAGTGGTTGTCACTCACCTGACCCCAATTTAAATTGTTGTAACAAAATCAGTAATAAAGCTGTGGCTTACACAATCCTTGGTTCATCAGACACAGGCTGAACATGTGCTATTTCCTGGAAAGCCTCTGTGTCATGCATGTGACTTTAGTAAGTGATTCAGTCTCCATCAGCCTCTACTTCCCCTGCCCTGTAGAAGGGGGTTGGTAGTTACTGCACAGACCTGTGTCACTGAATAAATTAGATGCATGTACACAGTTCCAAGAACATAGGATTCTGGACCAAGTATTATTAGGGCAAATCTCTTCCTTGTTTTGGAGAATACAGAATAAATCAGTATTAGACAGTAACAAAAATAAAATCATTGTCCTCTCCCAATGGTTGGGTGTCAGTAGCAAGCAAATGCATATGCAATGGCTCCTTGGTCTTTGCAAACAATTTGGTGACACATAAATTGTATTAAGTCACATAACTCTTGGTACACCTCTGTGAATGTAGAATCTTAACAAATCCCATTAAAGTTCACCCCAGTGTTTATGAGAGTTGTGGTAAGAAGTTTCACATGTGCTGATGGACAATTCTCTTGTGTTCTTCTCTGTGCTCTTTTTCGGTGGTTTTCTACTGAGACCACTTGCAGAGAGCAGGTACCTTCCTCTTCCCCACAGTCACCTCCCAGTGCCCTCTGCTACCAGTATGCATTGTGACTAAGCAGGTGACCAGTCTGGGCAGACAGCCTGTGACAGAGTCAACACTGTGCCTTGGCACTTCTTCAGGGCCTAGCATATTACTTACATGAGGCACATACTTTAAAATATTTGGAATGAACAAGAGTTATCAAACCTCTCCTAGAATTCTTAATATATTGAAGCAACATTGTGTTCAGCACAAAAGGAAGGAGAATGGCCTTCGTCTTCTTTCACTGTCCTACTTTCTCCCAAGTTTCAAAAGCTGCATTTGTTTAAGGTACCATGTTGAAATGTCCTTGGGTAACAGCACCTTCCTCTTGGCAGATCCCTCCTTCAGAATGCTGCTGCTTCAGTGGGCTGCAGGCCCAGGTCGGGGGGAAATGCTGCTCTTCCTTCCTTTCTTCTTCCACTCTGTAACTGATGCTCCTCCTCCCAATTCTATTCATATCCCTATGTAGAAAAGAAAAAGAGAATTTACTAAAATAGCTCTTATTAGTTTAGTAGGTATACCTAGAAATGTCTAATTTCCAATCTGGATTTGAGTGTTCACTGCTGGTGACAGATACTTCAAGAGGGAAATTTAAAAAAAAATTAGAAATTCACAGAAATAAGAAAGATAGTTTTAGAAAATTGTGGGATACAACTCTTTAAAAATATTTTTGTTGTAGATTGACACAATACCTTTTTTGTTGTTGTTGTTTATTTTAGCTTTCTGATGTGGTGCTGGGGATTAAACCCAGTGCCTCATGCATGCTAGGCAAGTGCTGTACCACTGAACCACAGCCCCAGCCTGGGATGCATCTTTTGTTGTATTCTACAAAATGTATGATTTAAATGCCTTAAAATTTATTACAAATAAATAAGCTAAAATTAACTTCAGGAACTAAAAGCAAAATAAAGATACAAAAATAACAGGATTAATAAAGTAATATTTTACAAGTTAAAATTAAAATAGGGCTAATAAAATTAATAAAAATAAACTATTTCTTTTAAAAACAATTAAAAAGTTGAGTAGTTAACAAGCCTAAGAAAAATTTTAAAAGGCAAAACTATACAATATTATGAATGCAAATTTTGTGATGTATCTATAGATAGAAATGAAATTAAGCAAAAACCATAAGATAATTTTATTTGTATGAATATAGAAATAAATTTGAACTACATAAAGTGGGTAGTTTTTTAATAGCAAAATATAAAATTTTGAAATTGGCCTAGCTACACACAAATAAATAATATGACATTAAAAACTACAGTATTAGTTTTGCAATGGGCAGAGCAGAATGACTGCTGCAAAGAAGAGTGGCAAGAAAGGTCATCAATGAGGTGGTGACCTGGGCATTTACCATCGACATTCATAAGTGCATACATGGAGTATGAACCAGCTGGGTGTGATGGTGCATCCCTGTAATCTCAGGTAACCTGGAGGCTGAGACAGGAGGATTGTAAATTTGAGGCTCTCTGGCAATTTAGCAAGGCCTTAAGGAACTTACTGAGATCCCCTGTCTCAAAGTATTAAAATGCAAAAGGACTAGAGATGTAGCTCAGTGGTAAACCAACTCTGAATTGAATCCCCAGTACCAAAAAAAATTTTAAGAGAGAGAGAGAGAGAAAAAAAAAAGGTACTTGCACCTTGGGAACTCAGATCTAGAAATCTGCCATGAAAGAATTGAAGATTTCAGATTTGTATATTGATAGCAGGCTCAGGACCAAAGGAATAATCAATGTCCCATAATCACATTTGTGGGCAATTTTCCAGAAAAAAAAATATAATGAGGATGAAGATTCACTAAACAAGCCCTATAGATTATCTTTTTTATCATGACAAAGCATAATAGCAACACATTTAAATACATGTCTCTTAATTTAAAAAATTAAATACAAAAGGCATGGATGAACATCTATGTATAAAATTAAAAGTGACATGCTGAGGGAAAATGAAGCGTGTATAACCAATAGATGTCTTCAAATTTTAAGAAAGGTAAACAGCTAAACAGCAAATGAGCAATGATTATGAACAAACCATTAAGAAAATAAAAAATGAAAGACACGTAACATGAAATGATTATTAAATTCAGGACAAAAAAATAGAGAAACAAATAATGATGATAAATACTATATAATCTCACTCATATATAAAATATAAAAGAGTTAATCCCACAGAAGTTTAGAGTAGAAGTGGTGGTTACCAGATACTTGGGAGCGTAGGAAAGAAGGAGCGATGTGGAAGGTTAGTCAAGAGGTACTAAATAAAAGAAAAGAGTAAGCAAATTGGTGTACTATGGCACAATAGGGTGGATATATATAACAATGTACTGTCGATTTCAGAAAACTGGAAGAAAAAATTTTAAATATTTTTACCAAAAAGAAATGATACCTGAGGAGCTGTATATGTTTACCTTGCTCTATTACACAATATATACATGTATCAAAACATCACATACTGCCCATAAATATATACAAATTTAATTTTTTTATGTATTCATTAAAATCAACTTAATTTTTGTAAAATTGTGAAATCTACATATTTTGTGCATTAAATTTAAAAACAAGCCAGGAACATTGGTTCATGCCTGTGAGCCCAGCAACTCAGGAGGCTGAGGCAGGAGGACCAGAAGTTCAAGGCCATCCTCACTAACTAGGAAAGACCATATCTCAAAGTTAAAAATGTAAAATAAAAAGGACTGGGGTTGTGGTTCAGTGGTAGAGTGCCCCTGGGTTCAATCCCCACTATCCCTAGAAAAAGAAAACAAAATAAAAATCTTCAAAACCTTCTATATATTGACAGTACTAATGTTGATAGGGGAGCTGGGAAATGAATACTCTCAGATAAGGTTAATAAAATACAGATTGGTCAGAATGTTTTAGATGGTAATTTGAAGCCTCATTTAAAAATTGAAATGCCAGTCTTCATCTTTTGGGACCTCCCACAAAAACAAATTAGTTTTATAAATGTACATGGTCAAGAGAGCCATTGCAGAATTGTATTAATATTGAAAACAGTGGGAAACTTCAAAAATATTCATTTAACAAAGAGCTAGATAATATGTGTGATGTTCAGTGGAATAGTACCACATTCACTATAGACATGGAACACATGTATATAGACTGAATACAAAGTATGCCTGAGCTATTTTATTGTAAAATATTAATTTGAAAGTTTATTGAGGAAAAATTTCTATTTAAAATATCTATATATGTATATAAAATTAAGTCTTTCTACAACCTGCATAGGCTTAATCTTTACTTGAGGATTTAAAACTTTCATTTTATGTATCCAATAGCTTAAGTAGTAATTTCTAATGTTTGTGATTGGTGATAAGGATGGGGGAGCATTTTTACTTTTGACTTTATATAATTAAAAAATGCAAATAATATTATAGTGCCTGGAGGTTTTTTTTTTTTGTTTGTTTGTTTGTTTGTTTTTAAAGCTTTTCTGGTTTTTCTCTTCTACAGTTTTCAAATTAAAAGAAATACACTGTAGAACAAATGATCGTGCCCAAGTGTTACAATAAGAAACCCAGATGGAGGGCAAGTTAGAGAGCTGTAGAAAGTCATGTGTTCACTGTAGAAGCAGGGATTCAAGGGGAGCTTTGGGTGTTTTGACTGTTATGAGCAAAAGCAAGTATAGTCCTTTCAGTGTGGCCCAAGTGGTCTTCAGACATTTTAGGTGGTGAGAGTACATGTCTTTTCAGCTGGAGTTCCATGCCATCACATTAACATCTGTGTTATCCCTGTTTATAAACATGCTCTCCTCACATGAAGCATCTAGAGAAATGGTCCCCAGCAGTGACATTCTTCCAACTGTGAGTCATGACATGTTCCTGAGGTATAGACTCAGTTTAGAGAGCTTGGCCAGGATGCTTTAGAAAATAAAATGATGGTGGAAGAGAGCAGAGTGCATTATATGTAATATGATGCTTTAGTTATGAAACTTTGCCTGTAGATAGATGGATTTTGCATAGGTTGAGATGTAAGATATGTTTTGTGTGTGTGTGTGTGTTTGTGTGTGTGTAGTCAAAAACAAGAGGTTTGAAAGATGTTGGTCACTGCCCAGATTTAGAAACTACCAACAGTGTCATTTTATGGATTCCTGTGCAGGTCTTGTCACCTATAGATTTGATTGAAAGGGTCCAGGGTAGGACTTCATGCTAGCAAATAGCAGTTTTCATTATTTGGATTTCTATCATATTGCTAAGTATGTTCAAATATTGAGGTTTTATTTCCCCCTTCTGTTTGTGACTGTATATATTTTTAAGGGGATTAGACCTTAATTTTTTTGAGGGGGGTGTACCATGGATTGAACCCATGAGTGTTTAACCAGTGATCCACATCCCCTTTCATTTTAGGTTTGATTTTGAGAAAGGGTCTCACTAAGTTGCTTAGGGCCTTGCTAAATTGCTCAGTCTTGCTTTGAACTCATAATCTTCCTGCTTCAGCCTCCTGAGCCTCTGGGATTGTTGGGGTTCACCACTGAATTCTTTACCATTTAAAATAATACATATAGTGCCATGCTGTCCTTAAAAACCACAGATTAAAAATTTTTATATTAAAGCAAGCATGGTCACTATTAAATTAAAATAAGCATGGTCATATTGTGAAAGAATGCAAAAGTCATATGAATTTATAAGATAAGATGCAAGACTTTAAAACGCTTCTCTCCTGCATTGATCACTAGAAGAAATGCTCCTAAAATCCCAGGGCCACTGGTTCTCCTGCCCTCCCTTCTCATGCAAGCCCCAGAGAGGACTTCCTTGGAGAAGCATAGCTGTGAACCATAGAAAGCCAGGACTCTAGTTAATAAGCAAGACTTTGGCAGAATTAATTGACAACTAATGAAAAGTAGAAAGAGATGTTTGAATAGGACATGTAAGGAAATACCTTCTGGCTTTACCAGGTTAATTTTGTTTTCAGGAAACAGAGTTCATTCAGGTTACCTCATTTACACTGGTGTTATTATAGAGATAAAAAGAAATAAAACAACAGCAGTAATAACAGCAATGAAAATGGAAACATCACAGGGATGCAAAATGTCCCACAGGTTAAAATGGAGCCTCATTGAAACTTACACTGTCCTTTTGGATTCCAGGAAGCAAGTAGTTTAGGGCCTTTGTGGCCCCTTCAGTAAAGGTGATGTTCAGCTTCGGCTTCTGTGAGTTGCCAATTAACTACCTGATCTTCTGGTGCTTGTTGTTTTATCATTAGTGTTTGGGGTTTTGCTCAACTATGTCTTCTGTATAAAATGTTTCTCAGAACTGCTGCTTCATATCTCTGCCACTTTCCTATATCTGACTTTGACTGACCAGAGAGCAGTTCTCAGTAGTGTGTCTAAAGAAGGGATATCCTACCCTCAGCAAGCCATGGGGGTTAGGATTATGGATTCTGGAACCTGCTAATCTGGTTCACAGCCCAGCTCAACTGAACAGTAGGTACATGACCTTGGGCAATTTGTTGAAAGTTCTGTGCCTCAGTTTCTTCATCTAAAAGTGGTATCAATCTAACAAAAGTGATGAAGAGTTGACAATAATAAGTATCTGTAAACTAATGTCTCTGACTCTTAGTAAAACCCTTGAGAGTAAGGGCAGCTTCTGTAGCAGTTCATCACAGGGCACTGAATAACCTAGTACATTGGGGCCACAATATAGGGAACATGATTTCCTAAATTTTCATGAGTACCATGGAGCAAGCACACTGGAGAAGCTTCCAAAATGGCAGGGCATGCTGAAAAGAAGCAAGTGATTTCAGAAAAATGAGCAAAGTAATTTCAGAGAGTGATAACTACACTGAAGAAAGGAGGATCAGTGCTGTGTGATAAGAGTGGTAGGATCGTATGAAAAATATAGCATTTTAGTTGAGCCTGAATGACCTATAGGAGGAACTCTTAACAGATAGTAGGAGTGAGATGAGCATTTTAAGCAGAAGAAATAGTTGCTAACGGAGCAATGAAACAAAAATCATGTGCCCAAAGCATGTTGAGCTGGGAGAAGTATAGTAATAGGTGATGATGTGAGAAATAAATAAGTATAAATAAGGTCTTCAAAGTGTGGAGTCTTATCAACATTTTAAAGCATCTGTTTTGTTACAAATATAAATTGTATTCTACACAATGTCCACTAGGATACATTCATATTTGTATCAAAAATTCATAAGTGGGGAGATTTTATGATTCATATTTTAAAGTACTTCTTGCTAGATTGTAAGTGGGCAGAAAATGTATAATAAAATTGTTAGGCAAATGCAGAGTAGGCATGGAGAAAGATGGTGGCTGTGGGTAGGATGGTTAGAGAAAAGTCAAAGAAGTGGATGAATTTGCAATATGTTTTGGACTGTGCAGCATTTGCTACTGGATTAGATAAGGGGTAAAGGAAGGAAGGAAATGAAAAAATTAAAGATAATGCTTAAGTGTTTGATTTAAACAACTAAGTAGATGGTTGTATCATTTCATGAAATGGAAATATACAGGAAAAGAAATATGTAGTACGGACACCAGGCATAGGGACTCAGTATTTATTTGGGTTGAATTTAAAATTGTTACTAGAAATCAGGGAGTCTGTTGAACAGATGGGACTGGAATAGGACTGGAACTTGGTTATAAGATCATAACTGGAGAAAGATAGATAAATGATTGTGGCGGGTAGGTGAGGAGATTGGGATCTCCATTCAGTGCCTATAGGGATGGCATTGGTAATCACTGAAAGGAATAAACTGAGAGAGAAAGTTGAATTCAAGTAAGGATGACATCCAGGTTCAGAGATCATTAAATGTTCATAAATCAAATAAAGGAGGAGGAGCAAGAAAGGGAGGCTGATGTCATGTTGAACAGGGAAGATTAAAACAAGGCATGTGGTCTTCCATATCTAAGGAAGGGTTACCCCAACATGTCAGCAAAAGGTCTCTTCAAACAGGGTTGAAAGTGTAGTGATATTCTGAGCTAATGTTTCTGCTTATTCTACCTGTGGCTGGCCAAGCACATACCTCCTTCTTACCCTACAATTTTGTTCACACATCTGCAGTCTTCCTGAGAACAAGAGCACATATCTACATTTTAATGTTAATAGGACAGGAACAACTTGTGTAGTGATATTGGTCACATCCAAAGATAATATCACTGGGGAATTTCAAAAGGTATTTCTTGATCTCTGAACCTATAGCAATACAACATGATATCCATTTATTTTTATTTCCTTCAAGAACTTGTTCAGGTATTGTGTTCCCTACCCGTCCTTCACTTATTGATTGATTTGTTAAGGTTTTCTCTGTCATCACAACCTATACCAAATGTTTGGAGTTAAATTGGGAGTTATTCAATAATTTCAGTAGAAGGTCCTTGTCAAAACTGCAGTGCCAAAATCTGTGTGTGGATAAGGAATGCAGTGGAGGTTTGTATTCCTTATCCCACATGCTGAGTAATGGAAACAGAAAGAGCATTATGCTCAGGTGGTGGGGCAGAATGCAGGATTCCTCTTTTTAAATCTGATGATGGTTCTTCCACTAATAAGGACTTTTCGGATTATAAGGACTTCTTATAAAGGAAGCTTGGGATTTGAAATGTACCATGAAGCCCAACGACTCTGAAACTTCACAGGGGTAGGAAAAACATGAAAGTAGTAAGTCAGAAGCATCTGAAAAGAAGTCACAAGAGTTGTTCCCTTCATTTTTTAAAAAATTCGGCCTGCTATGACCCATGTGAACATACAGTCACGTACATATATGCTCTTGTATTTGTAAAAGTGAACTCTTCCCTCTCTCCCTTCTTCCCTCCCTCCCATCATAAGTCTATACTCATGAAAATTCTACTTGATCTAGATAAAGGGCTCTTCCCCCAGCCAGAGACTGCCTTTGACAGGAAGCCTGTGGGGAGAGAGGGTCTCTGGCTGGAAGGCTGTCAGTTCTCCCTGCTGGGGGTCATTTATCCCTCCCACTGGCCCTCTTGGACAGTCCTGAGATTATCTACCCGAACTCACCCTTTGTGCACCTAGATGTGCTCCACAGAAGAATGGGAGCTTGGATCCAGTAGCACAGTCCAGCCACAGTACCAGAGCAACTCTCCTTGGCTTCACAGCAAAAGCTGCTGGCCAGACCACTACTCCTCTCTCCGTGATTCAGGCTGCAGTCAGACACCTTGGGTAGGTACAGTATACTCTCAATGGCCCCCACAGGTTTCGGTTTGTATGGTTGTTTATTAATTTGCAATGGTAGAAGCAAAATTGATTGTTAGTTTTTCATAATACCTGCCAATTAGTAGAGACCTTAGCTTTCTCTTTTCCACTGATACAGCTATATGATAACCATTATTTTAAACAGCACAATAAGGTTAACTATCCAATTCATAAATGAAGCTGTTTCCACTCTCTACCATTAAGACACACACAATACTCACTAGATAAGGGCTGGACTTGATTTTACCACTTGTTACTCCTTTTAGTCATAATTTGGTAAATCAACTCTATGTATTATTACCTGTGAAGGAGAAGGAGAGTAAAAGAAAACACGAAAATAGAGAGAAGACTGATACTGAGGGTTCAGGACAGGTTTGTTTCCATGTATTATCAGTTTTTATTTTCAAAACCATCTTAAGAAAAATGTATTATTACCCTTTCTTTCACTCAGGAGAATAGAGGTGTTTATAATTGGAGGCAGAAAACCACAGGATGGTTAAATATCTTTTTTTTCTCCAGGAAGCAGTAGGGACAGTCTTGCTAATTGGATAACTGATCACATTATAACTTCTTTAAAGGCAAAGAAGAATCTCTTTCTGAAGGTGGAGGGGAGGCATATTCCTTTGCGAACTTGTCTTCTCCCTCTCATCTTTTAATTTATTTTTTTTTAAACCAAACCTTCAACTTGGAAAGGAGAAAAATTCCCTTCCTGTTGCAATAAATAACAAATCTGGAGTTTTAGCCACCTGATGTTCTTTGAAATGTCAATTTCAAGGGAGAAAATTAGTGTTGGAGAGCCTGGGACTAAATTTCAACTGTGCCTTTCTAAATTGTGCATGCAAATGGGCAATTAGACCTGCGATGGGTAATTGCATGCCTAAGTGAACCCTTCCACATGTAGCTTAGAAGCCAATTTTAAAGGTAGAATTTGCAGAAGTCCTTATAAATTTCCTTTTCTGTTGAAAAAGTCTATGAAATCTCACCCTTGACCCAAACAGAGAAGGGTGCAGGTGCTTCAGCTACTTCTCAGCAAAGCAAGAGTTACTTGAGGAAGTAAGAAAGGATCATGCAAGGAATAAGTAGTGATAAATTTATGATGTGAAAATATTCGATCATTTTGGAAAACTTTAAAATTATAAATTAAAATAAATGTATAGTCACTAATAAGCCATTTGTGCATCTAGAATTACTATGATTAATATCCTCCATTTCTTTCCAATATTATTATATATTCATGAAATATACACATATAGCATAATAACATATTTCTTGAGGTTTAATAATGTAGTTTATAATAAACATCCTTCCACAATCACCTTGTCACCAGCTTTCTATTTTAATATGTTTCAATATATGGAATTGATATAAAATGTTTAATGCTTTAGATTATTTTCAATTTGCACAATTAATAAAATATATCCTTACAAAATTACAGTGGTAAACACCACAATCTGCTTATTTCTGCTTGATTTACTATTTTTATGCAACCCTAAATATTTTTTTTTTTTTTTAGATTTTTGTCATATAAGTGTAAGTTAACTATGTCTTATTGTTTTCAGTTACATTTCAGGTATGGCCAGCATCTTGTAAAGCCCAAAGTTTCCTTCCAGCTCAGCATTAATTTGAGTGGTCTCTGCTCTTTTTAAAAGTATTTCCTTTCTCTTATCTAGCAGTATTAAGTCCCAGTGAAATAAGTATGCTGTAGAACACACAATAAAAACCACTAATCTTGATGGCCTCTTATCCCTTCCTTCATATTCTGTCAAATAAGGCAGTATGATATTAAATATATTCAAAGATTCATTCAATCATGCATACTTTCATGCATTCATATTTATTTAAATCATTAAACATGAGTTAAATTTACTTGAAGTCAAAGGAAAAATAAAGAACTACTAGTCTTTGAGTAAAGCATTTGCTTCCCTCCCTCTATGCCTTCCTTCTTCCTTCTGTTACCCTTCTTTTCTTTATACATATAAAGATACAGATGTGAGTATATATGTATAAATTCAGGATATGTACATATAGATAGATAGGACATCCATACATCCCCTTAAGTATGATGCATGCCTTATCTCAGTGAATAACTCTTGGTATTTATCAATATTTCACTAACATTTTAAAGTCAGTTAGTCTTGCAAAGAACTGTGGTCACAAGCTAGGAAGTACAACTTTCCATAAGAAAAATCTCTTGATAAAACAAGGACTTATCAAAGTATATATGCAAATTGTTATTGTCCTACTATTTAGAAACAAGTCTGATAAATCCACTTTGAGAGAGAGTTAATCAGTCTAAGAGTCATTAATACATAGAAAAAATATAATTAAATAAATAAAAATTTGAAACCACACATGAACAAAAGTTCTTTTTGTGTTGATTCTAGGAAAAGTATTCGTCTATCATGATCAATTTTGTAGAGCTGTAGGAATCAAAACTTACAAATTCTTGAATTGTAAGTGAAAATGATTGTTTCATAAGATGATATTTCTGCCCTTATATATTAGCATTTTATGAGCCAATAGTGAATTGTGTGTTTTGTAAAGTTATATTGATAGTGAAATAATTTGTTTTATTAATGGAAAATTAATACATATTGGACACACACTCATTAAATTGAGTTATTATATTACACAAAATGCTTTATTAATGTTTGCCAGGTTGTTGGGTTGCTTATTTTTTGTTCTGCATTGATTTTAGCCTTTTGGGACTTTTAAGTTTCCATTTGAGCACCTAATTTAGTTAATAGCATGTGAACATACATTTTACAAATCAACTGCTACTGGTTTTAAGTAAACACATTTCAAATTATACCTCTTGAAAGGTTTATGGAAGATTCAGTTCATCTATTCAACTATCATTTACTATTATTTTCATTAATTTTGATAATCATTTTTGTTTGTTCCTGTAGATTGATCCCAGAGGCACTCTACCATTTAGCTACAATCTCAACCCTTTTTGTTTATTTATTTTTAGAATTTTGAGATAGAGTCTCTCTAAGTTGTTAAGCCTGCCCTTGAACTTGTAATCTGTCTGTCTCAGTCTCTTGAGTCATTGAGATTATAGACATGAACCACAGGACTAGGTGCAATCACTTTTAATTAATATGACACAGGCAATGGAACAACATGTTACAAAATTATGCCGAAGGTGGGGTGCTATTGTTATCACAAAATATATACCCCAAAGGAAAACCCCTAATGACCCACCTCCTCCATCCACACACTAACTCCCTATAGTCACTACTCAGTTAATCTCCGATTGAAATCACTGTGTATTCCATGAGTGTTGATTGTAAGGGACATTTTAACCCCTGGAAAATTGCAAATATGGAATCTACATGTAATGAGGATTGGCTGTATTTGGTGCTAGTGAAAAAACCGGTCCCCTATTACCAAAGAGCTCATAGTTCAATTGAACATAGAAAGTAATAATCCTACAAGGCAAAAGCAACATAAGGATGCAACATAATGAGAAATTGTTAAGGGAATTTAGAATAAACAATTACAACTGTATTCAGATGATGCTTCATGGGGGAAGTGGTCTGTGAGCAACACTTAGAAGAATACATAGAATTTTAAAAGAAGGATAAGAGAAGATAAATCTAGATTAAGAAGAATAGCCTTGGGAAATGAGTGAGTGACTCACAACCCACCCTACTGTGGTCTGAATGTTACTCCAAAATACATATGTTAAATTTCTAGCCCCTTTTGCATAGGAGGTAAGGCTTTTGACAGGTGATTACATCATAAGAGAACAATTTTCATGAGTTACATTGCAATAATAAAAGAGATTCCAGAAGAATACCTTGTTTCTTACCATATAAGAAACAATGAAAACATGATGTCTATGAACCAGGATAAAAGCTTTAACCAAATGCTAAGTCTACTACCAGATCTTAAGATTTCTTAGCCTTTAAAACTGAGAAGTGGGGCTGGGAGGGCAGCTCAGTGGTAGAGGACTTGCCTAGCAAGTGTGAGGGACTGGGTTCAATCCTTGGCAACACATAAAAATAAATAAATGAATAGATAAATATATATTTCCTTAAAAAAAGAAACTGAGAAGTCCTATTGTGTATAAGACATCCAATTTATGCTATAACAGCACAAATTTCCTAAAGCACTTATAAAATAGAGAGAATTCTGCAATCTGTATTTGGGGTAAAAATGGGAGTTCATAACCCACTTGAATTTAATGTATGAAATATGATATGTCAAGAGCTTTGTAATGTTTTGAACAACTAATAAAAAAATAAATAAAATAGAGGGAATAATTTCAATAGGCCATGAATCAAGAGGATAGACTGTACCAAAAATCCTAAGTGAAGAAGGTGCTAAAGTAGAAACAAAACACTTGCTGTGAGTGGGAAAGAGGAAAAATAACCACAAAGTACTGCTAATGAAATAGTCTCAGAATGTTGTCCATATTGATTAATTTAGAGTCAGCTGATCTGCAATCTAAATTGCATTTGTAAATGCTCTCTTCTTTGTCACATAATGTAATCTAATCATGAGCATGGCATCCCATCACAATCATTAGTCCCACCCTTTCCCAAGGAAATGGGAGTCGACAGGCAGCAGGAATCTTGGAGCCATCTTGGAATTCTGCCTTTCTTGAATTGGTTCAGGAGAGACCCTGCCTCCATGTTTCCTAGAACTTAACTACTAGTTAGTTAAAACTTTCTCAGTTTCATCAGTCTCATTTTTGCACCCATTAAAGTGGAAGATTCCAAGGAAGGACCTTTGTGTCCATGAACTGGGACATGAGATATAAACTAAGAAAATGCCCTAAGGAGAGGTTCTAGAACAAGGAGGAGAAAGGGACCTTTCCTGGGGTGTGTGAGTCCCAGGAAGCACAGGGTTTCACAGAGGCAGAGATGGGGAGAAAGGAAGCCAAATGTCAGATGTGGAGGTTGACAGGAGGAGTAATGGTGAAAGGAGGCTATGGAGGCTGCTCCTACACAAAGTAAACTTCTCCCACTTCTCTCCCTGAATTTTACCTTCAATATATTCACTCTAACTCTCCTTGTTTTTGAAATGGACTTGGGTGCAGGACTCTGTTACTATTTTGCTCTGTTTTGAGAAAATGACTAAAAATGGCCCCAAGTTTGATAATCAGAGTTCATGGCCAGTTTAGGTATTGTTGGATACTGTATTTTTATCTACCTACTATCAACCTGTCATATGTCTGCTGATCTTTCTATCTCTGTGACTATTTCTATCATCATTCTTCCTTCTTTCTTTCATCTATGTATCATCTATCTACGACCCATCTGTCATCTCTTTGAATATTTGGCTGTCTGATTGTATCTACGCATGTATGTATCCATCTATCTATACATCTATCCATCTATCATTTGTCATCTTTCTGGCTCTTACTCTTCTCCTTGCCTTTGAACCTCTCCTACAGGATTTCTCTCCCTTTCTTGCATGTATTTAAATCTCTTAGAATACTTCCATCAGCTCAAACCTTCCAGTAGTCTTTTATAGCACAGATAATAAAGCCTAAGCTGCTTACATAGGCTTTGAAATCTTCACATTAGGATGAGCCTGGTCTGGCTTTCTCTCTCATTTCATCTGATATGGCCCTCCCTTTCCTGCTGCAGCATTGACAGATCCCTCTGTTTCTCAAACATGCTAAGATCATTCCTGCTTTGTAGCTTCAACACTAGTTCCCGCTCTATGACTGGTTTTGTCATTTAGTCCAGGTGACAGAGTAAATTTTTTCCCCAGAGAATGCTTCCTTGATAACTTAATATAACACAGCCACCTGGTCACTTTCTATCAAAGCCCTTATTTTAATTCTCTAGCATGTATCACCATTTGATATAGTTCTTGTTTATTTGTTTATTTTCTATCATTTGCCCTCCCATTCCTTCTCCTGGACAAGCATGGGCTGCTCAAGATCAGGCACCTTGTCCCCACTGATTTACAGTGCATCACTGGTAATTAGAAAGATGCTTGACATACAGCAGATGCTTTACAATTACTTGTTAATAAATGAATCCATAAAAGATTAGGATGTGTTGGGGGCTATTTGTCAATGTTTACCATAACATAGCAACAACCAAAATGAGTTTGGGGTCCACTTAACAAATGGTAGCCCAGAGAAGCAACTGGGTGTAGATAAGAGAGAAGCAGTTTTGTCTTTGAGATACTGGGGTTTTAATCTTTTCTCTGTCAAGCCATTTGACCTTGTGCAAGGGCAAGAGATGTCTTCTGAGTTTTGGTTGAAAAAAAAAAAAAAAGATATGATTATTTCTATATACCCAAACTCTTACATCTTATCATCTCACCCTTATGGAGGAGGAAACTGAGGCTCAGTCAGATGAAGTAACAAACGATTTCTATGCTATGGAGATAGTATTTGAAACCACCTGTGTTTAGCTTCAAAGACTTTTCCAGCTCGGATGCTCAGCAGCCTGGAAATGCCATTTTCTTCCATATTTTTCCATAAATCAGATTTTCCCTGATCCAGCTCTGGCATTTTTTTATCCTGAATGACTTTTCCAACATATAGAAAAGAAGGAGACACGAGTGCACAAAGGATGAAATTTCTGAATATGAGGGCTTGAGACTGTGTAACTTTATTTTTCTTGTACAGCAAAAGAAGTCTGTCTCTCATCTTCTTCCACAGAATATCATCTTCTTTAAAAATAATGGAGTAATGTCATAATCAAAGAGGGTACTACTAAGCAATATTTTTCATTTCTTTAAAGAAATGAAAAAAACTAAGCAGTGGTAATATGCACAGTATTGTCTTTTCCGTTATCCTTAAGAATTTATATTCTAAAATAGTCTAGTTTGTGTTTATCTCAGCATTTTATTTTTTTCATCTCCTACTGTTTTGTGTGTTAAATGCTTTCTAAATGACTTCTAAGGTTGATATCTAAACAACACTTACATAGCTTAATCACATAGTTCACTCTTTTGAAAACGTCACCTTTTTTTTCAGTTTCAATACCTTTATTTAGATGTCAAATTATGCCAACACTGCCAATGTTAATTCAGCAGCAAGCAGCAATTATGTCACATATACCTATTTATTCTAATTCAGTAAAAAATCTCATTTGCTTTTGTTGGTTTTGTGTGTGGGGGTGTGTGGGTTGTTTTGTTTTATTTTTTTGCTTTTTTGTTTGTTTTTTGGTGGTTCTTTTTCTTTTAAGTTCCAAGTATGAGTTTAATTAGTTCAAAGTTTCAAAAGCAAAATTATTTCCTCGATGCATGAGAGTCACTGTGACATTAATGAAAGCTGTTTTAAGCTATGGATGAGTAATTGCTTAGTAATGCCCTCTTTGATTATGAGAGTACTCTATTATTTTTAAAGCTGATGATATTCTGTGGGAGAAGATGAGAGACAGATTTCTTTTACTGTACAAACTTTTGAAGAATGTTTGTGCCTTTCAATAACTATGTATAGCCACAAATTCCCTTTCTAACGAGAATAATAATGCTAACATAATAATATTAGCCAATTCTTGAGTATTATCATTATCCTCAGTTTACATGTGAGGAAATTAAATTTAGACAGGTTAAGTAACTCCAGTTAGCAAGGAGTTGATTCAGGGCTCTGACAACAAAATCTAAACTCTGACTGATAGTCCTTGAGTTTTAATGTCAATGTTTTCCATGTTCTGGCCTGCCCTGACTTACCTGCACTGCATTACTTGGCCCTGCCATTCCTCTTGCCATTTAGGAAACATGTATTGGGCATGCCAAACAAAGCAGGAGAGATACAACAAGGAGTAAGTCTATACTTAAGGTGCTCAAAGTTCATCAGAGAGAGAGGAGAGTTATATATGTAAATAAAAGAAAGCAATTATTTCAGTTTGAAAGATTCTGGAATTGTTTGTAGTATCTATCCAGGATTTGGACCATCATGTTAAATAAAAATGTATTGGCTAGAGGAAAAGGAGAACAGTTATTGAACATTCACTGTGAAAGTCAAACCGTTTTACATTTACATCTTAGACAAATTCGAACATTTTACTTTACACCCTCAATACATATATGAACAAAAGTTTCAATTTTTTTTTTAAAAAGTACAATAGCATGTGGACTCTCCCCAAAGACTCAGCTTTGAAGGAGAATCCTAAATTTGCTGATATAGTGTCAAAGAAAACTTCGTATCATCACCATTCCCTGCATTCCCAGGTATATCTGTCACCATAATGGCTAAATGTCTTTATATGAAAGATGAAAAAAATGAAATCAACATATGGTTTCTTTCAAAATACTGTATATTAAGGGAAAGAAAATATTATCCTGCATATTCACAAGTATCTTAAACTGTCATAAGCTATTTTTTTTCTGTATTCAAAAACTTATAGACCATAACAGGTGGAGTCAGCAATGATAAAAATCATCAATCCTGAATTATAACACATTTCAAAGTAAAGCATTTAGAAAGGCATATTTAGAGTAAAGCATTTACCTGAAATCATCAAGAGATAATTATAGGCTATTAAACTTTTTGTTTAGATTTCCTATTTGATAACAGGGCAGAACATAATATTTTATTTAGCTGTGCTCATTCTGCACATTTGCAAGGGGACAAAAGCACATCTCTGCCAGCCCAGTGTCTCAATCAAGTAGGCCCTCCTCCAGGGCAACTATAGTTCTATTTTATTGTTTTCCTCCCTTATTTCTGAGTTTTCTGATATTCAGGGGAGTAAAGGACTGCAAGAATAAATAACTTCTCTTGCCAGAATGCATTTCTACCAATACCAGTCTTATCCACCTATCCCCCTATATTTAGGTGTCTATTGAGAAACAATACATTGGAAATATTCTCATGATGCTGTGGAGTGCCAACATTTTAAACTATCTTCCCCATCTTCTCACAGAGTCGTTCCCTTCATTTTTAACTACTCTTTCTGAAAGGATCTTTCCAATGGATATAGCCTTTGTTTGTTTCAAAGCTAGGACCATCTTCCTGAAAGTAGCAAATGGAATACAAGTGTCAAATGTCTTTCTCTCTGGTTTCTGTGTTCTGAGGTTCAGTGTTAGTAGGTTAGCACTGCTATGTCTTAATCTAAATCACTGGGGCTTGAAAATTAGTGGAAATCCTTCCCAGAATGTGTCTAATGATTTTTGTTTCTCACGTTATTGCTAACTTTCTTTTTCTGCAAATTCATACATATTTTATAGTTCAATGGAGAGGATGTTGTAAAAGCAGTTTTTTAGGCATAATTGAAAGCTACACTGTTAGTGATTGCTACATGAGGGAGTGAATGAATGAATGAACAAATGCGTGAATAAAATAGTGAGGGTCACCAAAAATGCAAGAAGACCTTACCTCAGCCCATGATGACGCTGACAAGAGGGCCAATTCTGTGTGCAATCACTGAGAAAATTACTGCAATTTTCCAATAGGCTTAGAACAGGCTTGTTCCTGAGCAGAATGATGATATAAATGCCAACATCTTCCAAAACAAAAGACGCCACTAAAGTTCCTATTGTAAACACACTGTTTATCTCAAAATATTCCTGTTGATAGCTTGGCATTGGCAGTAATCATTGCATAACAATGCTTTCAAACTGCAAGAAAATGAGTATGAAAAATGAATGTTTCACAGATGATAAACATAAATGGAGGCAGCACTTAATATTTTAATTACAAGAAAAAGATTTTCTTTTGAATTCAAACCTCTAGAAGATTGCTCAGAGATATTCTCATCACTGGAAATGCAGCACAAAAAAATCAAGTAGCACTGCTATTTTAGTAACAGATGAAAAAAGAGCAAATGTAACAAGAGATTCCAGCTAGCTATACTAGGACTGGGACCATTTTAAGAACTAATAGAAGACAAAGGCAGTTCAAAGGAGATAAATGTAGCCTAATGATGGCTTTGATGAGCCTTTGTCTCTCATCTCTTTGTGTGCAGTAAAATATGAAGAATTAAAAAGAGAGAGAGAGCAAAATAGTCAAAGACTTAACTGTATGTGTCACTAATGAGTGATGAGAAATGGAAAGACAAAGGATGAATTTCAGTGGTTTTGATGGGCCTTTATCAGATATGTCTGCAGGAATTACAAAATATGAGACATGACAAAGAGTAGGAGTGGGGGGAAAGGGAGAAGATAAGTTTGATATGTGAAGAGTAATACATTAAACTTTTTGGAGAGGGATGTTGGTTGGGAGAGCCATGACTATTCTGCAGTTTCTATATAAATAATTGCACAGTTTACCATCTGCATGAATGTCCCAACAGGATCTGTACATTGGTGAACATACATTAGAGCCCAAAGCCTTCTATGCAGAGGAATCCTGAGTCTGGTTTGCAAGGAAATACTCAATTGACTTATTTAATAAGCTTAAGTCACAAACTATCTGCATAGACTGTCACTCCAGTTAGTTTGAGTTGATTTGATGTACCCATTGATTAAATTAGTAATTCAGTTACTTTCTATTTTTGACCTGATTTTTAAACTAAATGGACAATTCATTTCAGTCAAACTACCTATGTATGTGCACATGCAAATAAAATGTTACATGTTTTTGTCTACAAAAATGTGAGCCTAGATTGGAGCACTGGTTGTCCTCTTTACTTGCTGTGTTTTCTTAAGTCAGTTAATATTTGTTTAATATTCACTGAATATGAAAATACAGCATAAACATGTCTAAAAATGAATAGAAATGTATGTACATACAAATGCTATGCTATTTTATGGGGCAGAATTGGGGGTGGTATTGACTTGATCAGCATAAAAATGGGATACAAATTTGACATTAAAGGGTGGACAAGGGAGGATCTGTAAATTTTTATTGCTTTATTGATAGTGGATTTTTTTAGAAGAAATAAGTAATTGGTTTCTTCTGCAACCATGTTGATGAAGAAGAACAGAGACTGCATTAATATAATGTACTCTCCTGGAGGGAGTACCTGATTGCAGTCTATGAGCACCAACATCCATCTGATGTGCTGATCATAGCAGTAATTAGTAATTGGTAGATACTTTATTCTAGGATTTGGAAACTGTGATATGATAGGACTTGACCCTTTGAGGTTCTCATGGTGTAGTGATGGGATATATGCAAAGAGATAGTGATAATGCATCATAAGCTACAGGCCCAAATACTGTGAGATCATAGTCATTTTTTTAAATTTCCAATTCTATTGCTACATATCTTCTTTTATTATTAATTAATAAAATAATAGTTTATTATCAGAAGTATTACATGCTGATAATAACTTCTTAAAATAATATTTTTATTAAAAATTAGAAGTTATCATAAATGTCTATGCCAATATGTTCATTAACTGATGTAAATGGGTGTGTGTTCCAGTCTAGGTTACTGTCTTTTGGACAACATTTTCAAGTGCTCCCACAAGAATATAAATACTGAAAAGACTTTGTAAAATGTAAATTCAGATCAGTGCCTCAAGATAACCTTTAATTTTGATGTTACAATACTATTGGAATATTATTTGTTTTGGTGAACATCATCTCTGATGATTTTGATTGGCTTGCATAAATTTTATAGACGTGTGTATTTGTTTCTTTTTTTTTAAATTAGACTTTCTTAGGTGAACCTAATACAAAATGTTTCAGCCAAATTTGTATGGTTTTTCAAACATAATTAAAGACAATCTGGCAGAGAAGAAATGAAAAGCTCTTTATTTTTATGTATGTGTACTTCATTTTGAATCCCCAATTTTCCAGGTTCAAATCACATGCCAATATGGGATTTATGGGAATTTTGTTAGTATATCCTAAGCCTCAGTTTCTTCCATGTACTAATGGAAAAAGAGACACATATCGTACATTTTTGTGCAAATTAAATGGGCTACTTAGCCCCCACAATAAAAAAGAAAGCACTTTCCATGTTTTTCATGTAGCACACAAAGAGCCTTTATCATTAGTTATTTGCTACTCTCAGCCCTCTCCCTCATAAACAGAGGTCTCCTTCCTACAAATGTCCCATCTGCACATATATATCCCAACAATTTTCTTTGCTTAGAAGTTAGAAAGTTTCAGCAATTATTTTGTGCTAGATTGAAACATTTTAGTCCACCATAAAATATTTTGGAAGTAAGATGTAATTATCCAGGCCGCCCTTTGGGCTAGTGAAGCTGAAAGGCTAACACTGAACCACCATATGGGCTGCTCATGGTGGGGCCTATTGGAACCAAGCATTTAAATCCATTTCTTCCTGAGAACAATTAGATAAAACCATCCAATTCTTCCAGGAGCTTTGAAAATGATCACCTGTTGGAACCAGACTCCGGGTAAATTGCTTTCATTTGAATACGATTTGGAATTTGTTCAACTAATCACAGTCTGTTAATTGCATTTCGGAGGAAGAAAGAAATTGAATGAAGCAACTGGTTCTTGTTAGATCTGAGCCAGCCAGGGATTCAGCATGTGGCTACAGCATTCTACCTTGTTAATCTCAATAAAAAACAGACTTTGCAAGCTGTAATAATTAAATCACCCTTTACAAAACAAAATAAATTCTGTATGAACATGTTATGCTATACTGTATAAGTTTATATATATATATATATGTATATATATACACACACATATATGTATAAATATATATATTATATCCCTATTTATACTAAATATTTTCCTTATACAAAAATGTCAGATATCAATAATCTAATATATCTTGATTATCCAAGGACAACTATTTGTGTAATTTTTTAATAGATTTTATTTTTTAAGGGTAATTTTAGGTCCACAGAAAAATTTAACAGATGCGAAATTTTCCCATATGCTCCCTTTCTGCATGTGGAATGGTGATTTTTCACCTTGCAGAAGAGGGAATTTTAACATGATGATAACACCATTTTCCATAGTGCTGCTATTTTTCATTTCCTCTAATGTGGGACAAGGAAACAACATGATCTTCTTTCTAGTTAAGTCAAGCAAGATTTGAATACTGGTTGTGTCAAATTTTAATTGAGTAATTTTGGTAAAAATATAGCACTTACCTAAACCCTAGTCTGAAATGACCAGTTGTTGCTTAAAGAATATCATGGGATGGACCTAGAACTGTTCATGCATCATATTGAGCATATTGTTTATCTCACAGTGAGTAGTGATCATACAGTTACTGAGCAGAAGCAGCAGTAAGGTATAGTCATGCCACATTAGTCTTTGGAAAAATAAAACTGAATCCCAATTCGGAGTCCTTCTTTCCTTTCTATGATCAATATTGATTAATTTATTGACTTTCTTGACCTTTCTCTAAACAGTGATTTTATTCAGTATTTATGATTTACATAAAAAGTGTAAACAATCATTTCCTGCAAGTAAATTACGATGTACTTTAGGTGATATGAATAATACAGACTGGTACAAACAGAATTATTTTTTTTATTTTATTCTAATAAGACTGACTATAGAGAACTCATAAGACATGATACCAAGAAATGAATAGAAGTTATCTGCAATTCCAAAATTAAAGCCCCCTGTTAAAAGGCATTTTTTCCTGATCTTAGATTTTTAACAAATGCCCAAAGCTAAATACTACAGGTGATAAATGCTCACATATTCTAAAGAGAGGAACTAAATTTATCACCACAACTCAGGATGATAGGTGATAAAATCCCTCATATTCTGAGAAGAAGTGCATGATATATCACCTCCAACCTGCTGATATGTGACCAAGTCATCCCAGGAACTCTAGTTAATGCATTGATCACACATTTCCAAATTACATAAATAACTGCTAAAATTTTATCATGAAGAAAGGGAGAAGAGGATCTCTTCAATGAATTTCATAGCGGCAATACACATTTTAATATTTTTCCCAATACTACTGTTTTTAACTGGACTTCTCAAGATCTCAAAACAAGAATGGATGAACAGCTATGGGACATGTCAGAGATATCATGGTGTGGAGAACAGAGCAGATTGAATAAAGTTTGGGGGAAAAGTAATGTTTTTTTTTCTGATTGAGCCTCAAGGACTCCAACTCATTAATAAACTGGTTATATAATCAATAACACACACGCACACACAAACACAAAAAGAAAAAAACTGAATTCAATTACTGTTTTCACATAATATTAGAATCATTTTTCTTGCTAAATATTACTTGTTTTTAAAATCAATTTTCCATTTTTGGCACATATTTTTTTTTGCTGTTAAAAATTAAGATATGCATGAATAATTTTATGCATAACAATTATTCAGCATCTCTGGTTGTTTCCTTTGCATGAATTACCAAGCCCAAGGCTATGACCATTTGTAAAGATCTGGATACATGCTGCCAGCCTGTTCTCTGTAAAGGTTAAAATAATTAGAGATTTCATCAGGTTATACTAATCAGAGGTCCAGCAAGCAGTGTAAGATGAGACAGCCACTGCACCATGGAAAACACTATATAAAAAGAGACTAAAACAAACCCCTCCTATTTTCTCATTATATAATGAGGTTGACTTTTTAATTTACTTATTTATCTTTGACTTCTCTTTTCTGAAAATTACCTTTTTTGGTTCTTTGCTCATTTTTCTATTGGATCCCTTGAAGGATTTTCAATTAATTTCTTAGAGCTCTCTGTATCTGTCTACTATATTTATAGCGAAGCTTTCTTCCATGACAGTTGCTTGTTATGTGTGTTTGTTTTATTTCCCCTCCCATAAATTTGAAGACTTTTTCAAACCATGAATTTAGTACTACAAAGAGCCAATGAGTATGCTAATTCACATTCATTATTCAGTTTAATCTTCATGCACGACCTCTTTCTCTGGTGGTTTCTTTCAACATTAAAAATGAAAACCTGAGATTTTAGTAACTTGAGTGATTTACACAGGGAAAAGCTTGAAAAATACAAATTACCACCCAGTTCTGAGTAAGTAATGTTCAGTAACTTTTCCACCATACTATAGTAGCAGCAAGTAAGATTTAAATGCCTTCCATATTTCATGTAAACTAATTTGTGTAATTTTCATGGCTCTTTAGGGTAGGTGGTACTATACTCATTTTAAAGATAAAAAAGCTGCAGCTTAGAAAAAATGTTAGATTCTTTTGCAAAGTAAGGCAGAAGTAGGAGTTGAACTGAGTTATCTGAAAGAAGAGACAGGTAATATCTTTATCATATGTTAAAAAAATTAAAAACTAGATAATAATGATCATAAAAGTGAGAATAAGTGTGTTTATCATCAAATGGGCAAAAGTCAATCTTTAAAAAAATCTAGTTAAGAAATTCCTAATATAATGAGCTTTGTTCAAGGTGATATCATTATCTTCCTAGCCACTTTTGTATTGTCTAACACAGATAACTGCATGTTAGCAAATGCAGAAGATGACTACATATTTGTTAAATTAATTATGGAAGGTGTTGATATCCAGGGAATATAGGATTTGTGTAACATAGAGTGTGACTTGAGATTTTACCCGACAGTATGGATAATTGGGGCCTAAAAATAAAGAGCTGGGTGTATGTATATAGTAGCATGGTTCTTTTTCTAACTCTTTCTTGTTCTTATACTCTCTTGTCTAGCTTTTCCTAAACTGTTAAAATACTTCTGAAAAGTGAAATATTTGTCTCTGCTCTTTTCTCTTTCTTCATACCTGTCAATTCCAAAGCCTTTAATTTTAATGTTTAAATCCCTTTTCAAACTCAAATTGAAAATATCTCCCTTGGTTGAGTATGTGTATGTCTAAGAACAAAAGCTTGTAACAGCTTTCAGTACTAGTAGTTTTTCAAAGCTAAGTGACTTTAAAAATAACCTTCCTCACTGGATACCCAACAACCATAAATGAAAAAGAAATCCTAGCAAAAAGTACCAAAAAAAAAAATTAAGAAGTTGAATGGTCTTGACAGCTACATTGAACTATATATCACACTGCAGAGAAAGCCATGAATAATGAAGAACTCTTCTGGAAAGAAGAGAAGTAGAGGTCTGTGTCTTTGGAAGGCTATTCCAAATGTTTCTATCAACCCCAACATATCTGTTTATTATTTCTTGCTCCTTTTCCACATCAAAATAATGTTACTAATGTTGTGATGATGGTAAAGAAATGTGCCTACTTGGTAATAGGGAGCCTTTGACTTTCCTTAGGCCCTATTTCTTTGGTGACTATAGCAATCTAAGTCTTTTGACTTCTAGGGACAGAGGGACATTGTATTTGGGTGATTCAGCATTATTTGGCTGTCTTCATATTGCTGACCGGTATGACTTCAAGCAGATTGACCAATGGCACTTCTGAAAGCATGAGAAGCTGGTCATAGGCCCTGAAATCTCCTTCACAGACAGAGCTCTTCAAGGGATAAGAATGAAGGGAATAAGTATATTTTTATTTTATCACATGCTAACTATGTTTAGTTCATTTAGTTTTTACGTCTATCCATATATATTTTTTTTTCTTACAAATCAAAAACAGAACTTAAAAAGATTAATTAGTAATTTTGCCAAAATGTTGAATAATTGGAAATAATTCCCTTAAAGTGTAAATTCTCTTATTTATTAATCTTTATGTTTATTGGCAACCTACAATGTACAAGTATTGTTTTTGACCTGGAGTTGGCAAACATTTTGTGTTGTAATAGGCCATGTAATGTAGTTTTGTGGGCCACATGTTTTCTGTCATATGGACTCATAATTAATATAAACAATCATGGTTTTATAATGGATTTTTATTTATAACAACAAGCAGTGAGCTATATTTGGCCAATTGCTATTCCAGAAATCAAAGATATAGGAGTAATAAAATAAAGTGGTATTTTCATAAGCTAACATGAGGAGGCAGACATGAATGTATATGTAATACTTCAGATGATGAATAATGATAAATGTATTAAAGTGGAAGAAGCCGTAGTAAAGGATAAGAGAGTGACTCTTCTTTCATGAAATCTAGTGTAGACAATATTGAGCATTGCTTACAAGTGCATAGTAGACTTTCCTTATTGCCACAGTCTGGCTGGGCACAAATCAGGAGCCACTGAAGCAGGAACAAACTTTATTTCCGAACTCCCGCGAATGTGTGTGTGTGGGGGGGTGGAGAGCTAAATGCAAATAAACATTTTGATACATTGTGATACAAATTATGTGTTCAGTTTAACATCCAACTACTCTCCATTTCAGGTTTCCTGAGCTTTCTTCTTCAGTTCCACAATTAAATCTGACAATAGCCAATTGGTAACATTTTGAAGTAATATTCCTGATTGTTTTATTCAAAAAGTATTATATGTAAGCTTATCAAAATCTGCTACATCAAGGGTAATTCAATGACTAACTGATATCAGAGTTATCTTGAACTTACTTGTGGAGTATGGTACTGAACTTTTTGTTTGACCTTGGAAAATTTACTAATTAATTATCATGAAAATAACAGCATCTACTACAGATTACTATATTAAGCAATCAAGATTTTACAGGTTATTTCTTAGTTTGGCAAACAGTATACAGTAAGCAACTTCATAGAGTTTAGCCATTATTACTCTTTATGTTATTTTTCAAATGGCAAAATCTCTTTCCATTCATGGCCTGAGATGGAATATCCCTGTAGTTTGTATTTCCTTATTTTTTGAATTGATCTAGCATTTGTTGGTTTCTCCCAAAGGGTATGTAGCTAATGTTCCTTCTCCCTTTTGATAAAATAGTTTTATCCCAAGCTTCCACAGAAGCAGTGAAGGAAATAGTCAGAAGTTGTCAGAGTAGGGAAAGGAAAAATTCTGCCTAAAGCCTGCAAGGGTGTAAACACCTCAGCTGGTTGTTATTACTGTGACTAAATCTTGCTTTTTACCCATTGTAGTGTAGATAAAGCAACAAAGAAAATGGCACCATGGGAGAGGAAAACAGATACCTCTCTATTTTCTTATCCCAGCCAGCCCCTCATTTATATGACTAGGAAGGACAATTATCCTTCCCTTCAATCTCTATAGCTTGTGTTGCTTATTTATTATTTTAATTGGCAGTGAATCCTGGGGACAAAGCATATCTCAGGCAATGAGGCATCACTCTGTACAGCACTCAGAAGGCATGGGACTCTTGTGCCAAATGGTGAGCTTGTTTCATTAATAACAATAAATGCTCCTCCTGCAACCTCTTAAACCTAAATATTTCCCCCAGATGTTTTGCAATCATGTGTTAACAGGCCTCTGCTCAAGCAGTGTGGGTAAGCAAACTAGCCATAAGGATGGTAGAGAAGCACTTCAGGGAAAAGCCTAAAATGTCTTCATTTTCAGTTTCACCGACCAATGGGATCTCCCAGAGGAAAATGTGAAACTCTCCAGCTGTTGCTGCTGTATTAGAATCCGTCATTGTGTCCTGGACAGCAGAAATCGCTGGAAGGCATGGATAAATCTGAAGGATTTTTAAAAAGAGAAACAAAAATGAACACCCCAAGGGAAGAAAGGATTAGTTAAACCAAAAGCAAACTGTGAATCCATTTCCCTAGAGGAAGACAACTTGGGAAAGCAGTTTTCTGTTTCATTCTTTCAACCAAATGTGGAATAAATCATTGTGTCTGTGTCTGAAGAGAAAGGGCCTAGAACACAGAGGGCATCTTGGAGAAATGGGTGTCATCACTACATCCATCCTTCTCAAGCTAGAATAAACCTACTCCTTCCTAGAAACCAAAGTCAAAGGGACAGAGATATAGAATGTGCAAAATGAGAAAAGAATTTAAAAACTGACACATGTGTTGATATGCATTGTAGCATTATCCATAACATAGTCCTTACTTCGATCTTGTAAGGTAGGTTTTTTTTTTTTTTTTTTTTAAATCAAGCTATTATATTGATGAAGGAAGAGAGGCTCCTCAAAGCAGTTTAACTTTCCAAAGGTCCTAGAGCTTGTAAATATAAAATTAGGATTCATACCCATCTGCTGCATCAACACTGATCCCTGTTCTCTATTACAGAATCAATTTTACTTAACAATAAGTAATTTAAAGCATAATTTATTTAAACAAATTGATGATATCTTGTAGTTGCATATTTATCATGTTTTCATTGCTGGTTTTTTGTTTTTGTTTTTTTGGACCTCAATGATGGTTTGGTTTGGCCTATACTTTAGAACTGGAGTATGTGTTCCTATGAGCACAGATATTTTTTGAAGTTTTAAAAAACTCCATGCTGAAGAAGTAATAAAGCAGAATCTAGATCCATAAACAATAAATATATGAAGATCAAAAGTAGTCTGTTGTGTATCTGGAGTATTTATATAATTTTAATAGGGTTAAATTACACTGTCCTATCAGATAGCCTCCCTGAAGAAAGTTCTTAAGAAGTGCTGGGCATACATTGGTTCAATGCAAACCAAAGCCTCACATCATAACTTATTTGGCTACTTCTGAATGCCTCCAAGTAAAACCCTGGGGAGTCTTGGTTGAAATATGTTTTACTGGATGTTATCATGTTTGACCTTATATATGGTTCAGGAACCCAATGCAATGGCCCACATGCTTAGATACACATACAGAGGCAAGATCAACCTTGGATCAACGTACCAACCCAGGCTTAGAACTAGCATAGGAAGTAGGAGAGCACTAAAGAGAGTTATGTGCAGGTGAGTGACTTATTAAGCCACCATATCCCTTTGAAGCCCTGTGGAGGCACTGGACTCTGTTTAGGTCAGGTTAGCAACTTCTCTTTTCTTGACTTGGGAAGTGAAGGATCAGAGAGACAACACACAGATTGCCCACAGTCCCTACTGCCTTTATTCTTCCCTCCATGGGGTTAGTCTGCAACTCAGATCAACTTAGCAGCCACTCCCAGGATCAATCACTCAGAAATACAAATATTTCCTCAATGGAGATACTGGTGGAGTTTTAGGAAAGCCCAGCCTCTGTCTCACAGGGTTGTATGCAAGTGTGTTAACATGCTGCATCAAAACTAGTGAGATACAGTGTTCAATCAAAGTGAGACCTCAGACATTTTTCAAGTGAGTCAGTATAATCATTAACTTCAAATCTACCCTGTAAAATAAGTCAAAAACTTCATGCCCCTAATTCTAAATCTATTTAAAATGTTCCTTACATATTCTTCATACTAGTTCATCTCAACAGATCAAATGGTATGTTGAAAAGTGCTGTAGTATAAACTACAACTGCCTCCTTCAACAAATCCCTAAAGGAAAAAAAAAAGATCTAGATATAAAATAAACCTCAGAAGCAGACTACACTATTCCCCCTGTGGGTTATCTTTCTTGAAAACAGTCCTGTCTTCTGAATACCTCTTCTGTTGAGCAATCAAAAGCTCTGTTTCTCAAGTGTTCACTTTTCCAGGGTTCAATGAATTAACAAATCACACATGTACAGAACAGCACCAGTCCCAACCAACAAAACTTAGTATGTAATATATTTAATAGCTGTGTCAATGAACACTCCCAAGCAGAGGTTATGTTTCTCTCCCATTTTCACTTAAATATATTCTTATCTAGCAAAATCAAAATAGAAAATGTGGAAGAAAAAAATCATAGCTAGTTTTAGTTTCACTTAGATGTCATTAAATCCATGCTAGTTGTCCAAGGCCACAGGTTTGTATGATCTTTAAAGGGACATTGTGATTACATAGGCTTCTGTCAGGTGGCTTCTGAGCCCCTCTTTTTAAAAAAAAAAATTATTTATATATGACAGTGGAAAGCATTACAATTCTTATTACATATATAGAACACATTTTTTTATATCTCTGTATATTTTTATGCAATGTATATTCACACCAATTTGTGTCTTTATACATGTACTTTGGATAATAATGATCATCACATTCCACCATCACTTATAACCCCATGCCCCTTCCCTTCCCTCCTGAGCCCCCTCTTAACCCTGTAGTATTTCTGCAAGTATTTTCAAGTCTGTGCATTCAAAGGTTCATAATAAATATGTCATTTGCCATATGTATCTCCCCAACTCCTTGTATCCTATTAGTTTTTGGCCATTGTTTAACCCTCAGGCTTTGGCTTGTCTTCACCCAGTATCACAGAAATTCACCATTAAACCTGGACCTTCCTAGCCTTAGTTATATTTTGGATGTGGTTTGTTCCCCACAGGTTCACATGCTGGAGGCTTGGTCTGCCACATGGCAATGTTGAAGTGTGGACTAGTACACCCTGTTGAGAATCAAGATGAAAGGTGAATTAGGTGAGAGAAATCCAAAAAGCCAACCAAAGTGATAGAGGAATAAACAAAATGAGTCATTCATCTATGGGACAGCCTTTTATCCAGCATAGACAACCCGAGGACCATGACTCTTATATAGTTAGGGGCTGCAGGTTTACATAGCCAATAGGCCTTGCCTGAGCAGTCTTGGATATAAGACAGAGAGTAGAACAAGCTAGGATCCTCAAATTCTTCTAAAATTTGAAACAAAGTTCAAAAGTCTGTGAACAAAGGTTCTGTGTGACGTGTACATTCTCCCCTCACATATCTGATTTACCTCCATAAGAAAGATGGTTACCCTAGAGTAAAGTCTCTAAGAGAACCTGTTCTTTTCTCTTCTTACTTTTCTAACTACCAATGCTGTTCAGGCTCACCAAATATAGGAACATGGTTTCCCGGCATCATGGCATGTTCTGGATACCTCTAGAAGCTGTAGCTATGTTTTTGGCTTGTATTCACAGGCTCTGTCTACTTCATCTTTCCACACAACAACATCACTATGATGCTAGGAAAGTCCTGCTCAGAGTATGCTGGGGAACATTGCTCTGAACAATGAAAGACTGACTAAAAAGGAGAGTGTGTTTTCCCTTCCTAATTAGTAGCAAGAGAAAGAGAAAAAGGTAAGCTGGAAAAATGCCTGATTTTCACTGAGGCAAAGCTCCTTCTCTATTTACACATCTGTCCATCTGTACAGGAATGGAGGACTGGAAAAGACATATGACAGCATGATCTAAAACCAGGGTTTCTGGAGTCTGTTGACCTGTGGAGACAGGAAGAATGAGAGCAGGTACTGTGAGCACTGGATCTCACCCACAAAGAAGGTCTCACAAAGCCTAAGGCTATGAAAATCCAATTTGGAATTTCCTTTCCTTTGATGAGAGGAGTGTAGGTGGGAGAAGCAGCAAAATAAATGAAAGCATTTTCAGTCTCTAATGGTAAACCAATAGCAAAGAAAGGATGTGACAGCTGCATTGATGGGATGGTGCATGGTGACTAATAGGTGACTAATACTTAGGTAACAGCCCTTAGTGACACAAGGGATGAACCACTGAAGGGACACCAGGATTCTGCTAAAATTCATCAAATTTAGGATTGTTTGAACTAAGCCATGCATTAGTGGGTGTCATGCATATGTTCAAACTTAATCAACTCTTAGCTGAGTTCAATAATAATAAATAATAAGCTGACAATTTATTGACTGTATGTTTGCCATGTGCCAGATTCTATAGGCTACACTTTGCATATATTATCTATTAAAACAAACTGATGATCACAATAATTCTAGGCATTACATCCATTTAACAGAAAAGTACAGTAATGATTTGCACTTTGCCCAAATGATGTTGACAAACTTGCTCATTAACAAGAAGTCTGTAAATGATTAACACAAGTATTCATCCTGGCATGCTCTCATCTGATTGACAGTGAAGACTTTTTGGTGTATTTTTTTTTTAGATTTTAGGATTTTCAGAATTTATTGGAAAGCAGGATTTTAATATTTTGTTTCTCAAATATTGGGACCATTTCCTCCCAGTGTGAAGAGTACCAAAACAAACATTGTTGTGGATAACATTCAGCTTGCAGGCTGGTTGTTTACAACTTCTGAGTGTAATAGATTACAGTTTACAATAAGAGAAGAAGTATATAAGTTCAGCAAGCAGGTTAAGAATATAGCACTAGAGACTAGTATTATCTTTTATGTAATGCTATATGGCATTTTCTTGTAGTTCATTATAAATATTCATTGTATGCATTTTATGTGACTGGCATTGTGCTAGATACTGAAGATACAATAATAAATAAGAGATGAGGTCTCTTTCCTCATGGGAAAGAATCAGAAAAGAAGGTAAATAAAAAATTTAGTTCAATATGCATTCTAAATAAGGGAGGAAAGCATCTAAGGGAGGGTAGAGGAATAACCAAATCTTAAAAAGTTATACCTAGTATAATAACTGATATCTAATTTAAGATAAAATTCAGATCAACTCATGAACTTTCCAAGATATTGTATGCCATTGTCCTATCTAGAACCTGAAGGTTAAACTCAATATAGTCCACAGAATAAAGGGTTATATGACAAGAGCCATGGTCAGAAAACGAGGAAAACACCAAGTTATGAGGGCCTTTGATAATCACACTGAGACCATATTGAACGTCTATGGGCAGAAGACAGAAACAGATATGTTTTGGAGTAAAGTCACAATTAAGTGTGCATTGGAATCATCTGTCTATTCCCACTATGGAGGAATGGATTGGAAAAGTCAGGATTGAGGGCCTGGAGAACAAACAGAAGGCTATGATTGCAATCAGGTCATAAGATCAAATGCCTAACATAGATTAATCAATGATAAAGGTAAGTGTATAGAAAAGAGAAGTGTTTATTGGGGGTTGGGGGCAGAACCAACAAGTTTCCTTGAGTAGAAGGGAAACAAGATTTCTACTTAAAATGTCAAGTGATTGATGGAGACAGGTATGGTGGATGGAAATACCTGGGGACAGGTCTTGGAAGGCTTGGGATTTTCTTTAAAATTTCTCTGTAGCCCAGAAGCAGAATAGGTAAAGAGGAAGACTGAATAGAATTGGGGCTTCATTTTATAGTGAATGGTTGCAATGACATCATTTGATAGAGAAAGAAAACAAAAGAGAGACAATGGATAGGAAACAAACATAGTAACCTATAGAGAAGTCATCAGTCTTCCCCTTTCTTATTTGGCACTTTAGGATTTTTGGGAGTCAGTATTTTTATCATTAACCTGAGAATAAAAAAAAAAAATGAACAAACTGAATTTAACAACTCTTCGTAAGGCCATTATGGAACTGACATCATGGCACACTGTTGTCCGAAAATTGAAGAGACAGACAGGCAGATAGAGGAAATCACGTTACCAAAGAAGAAGCTCAGAACAGAACATGCCCATTAGGACCCAGAACCAGGGCAAGAAAGTCTGATCTGTAATGGGAGAGTTGCTGGAGACTCTGTGAATAAGTGGGCATGGAGGGAGTCCCAGGGTTCCCGCACCCTAGTGCTTTTACCTCCAGTAGCTCAACCATATTCTCCCTGTGGAGAATCTCCTCACACTTCAGCAAAGAGAGGGTGTGGAGAAGAGTTGATATTCTGAAAAATGCCAGGAACATTCATTCTGTTGTTATTAAGGGATGCCTTCAAGTAAAACTGCTTTATCAGAGCCTAATCTACTGGGGTTTTACCATAGTCTTACAAATCTGGGGAAAGTAAAAAATACATAGTTTACTTTAGCCTACCTGTCTCTCATTTAAGGGGAAAAGCAGACCAAAATAAAAATGGAAAAAAAAACACAGTGAGACTTAATCAAAGATAATAGTGACCAGACATACAAACACAGTTGAGTCCAGGGACAGACTTCATGTGCACACTGAATTTCTATAAAACTGTGATCAGAGAGGATGCTCAAACTTAAGATTTCAGAGGTGGAGCAAGAAAGTAGGTGCTGTAACATCCAAAATGCATAATCTGTCAAAAATGTGTTAAAGGGAATTTAGGAAAGAAAGGAAGGAATTGACCTACAGAAAGTACAAAGGGGTTAGAAAATATTGCTGCCTGGCCAGACAAAATACTTAGCAAGTATTTAGAGGAAACACAACAAAAAGGGAAACAGAAAACATCTATTAGTCTGTTGGTGGCAGACAGAAACTTCCCCACATGATTTTCATATTCATAAAGGTCAGGTCTTGCACTCAGATATCAGCATAGGAAAAATAAGAGATAAAATTTTTATTTTAGGTAGTGCAGATTTATGGAAAGTCTCTAAGCTTTTACTATCTTGGGGACTAGAATTAATCAGGCGATGTCGTTATTTGGGTTTTTCTAAGGGTAAAAAGTGCTATTTGTCTGTCATTCCTGTCTCCCCACCACAACCCCCTGTTGGTATAAAATGGTTGTGTAGAAAACAGGGTAAAGGTCAGGGTTAGTGCTGTGTGGCTCAGTGGTAGAGCACTCACCTAGCACACGTGAGGCACTGGGTTCTATCCTCAGTACTACATAAAAATAAATAAATAAAAATAAAGGGATTGTGTCCATCCACAACTAATTAAAAAAAAAAAAAAGAAAACAGGAGAAAGGTTACTTTTTACTTGGCTATTTAATAAGTCTCAATTCCAGGTGAAAACCACCTATAAATTATAACAGTTATCAATACCTCCCTCACTCTAGCTGATCCTAATGAACCCGCAATTATCTACACACTGCCTTGTCCCTCTAGCAGAAGAAATGAGAAGCAAATCTACAAGTAGGTCTGTGCTTCTCCTTATATGTCACAAAGGCCTAAAAATTAAATATGTGTGTGTGTGTGTGTGTGTATATATATATATATATATATATATATATATATATATATATATATATATTGCTTAGGAGATAGCCTCCTAAAATAAATGCATCCATTATAACACTCCAAATACACAGGCTATTTTTTAGTGTGACCACGAAGCAAAGTTTAGAGGTTTATTGTAGAAAATAACAAAAGCAGACTACTCAACAAAAATTAAGAACTCACAAATCCATTAGTTTCTACTATATTTCATATTCACTTATTTGAATAAATGTTACTTTCCTTTATGACAGAATGTGCATGGGTTTTGTTGCAGCCACTACTTTTTAGGTAAAGCATTTCTTTCTGACCAAAGTGATCATATATATAAAATACATACACAGGTAAACACAATACATACAGTATGTGTATACACATAGACACAATGAGCACTCAAATATCACCTGTTATAGTACCTACAGTCCTACAAAGTCTACAATAAAGATGTTTAGTATGTGCTCAGCTATGATGATACAATGATGAACAGAGGAGAGATTTTGTATAATGTTACCTAGACTCAATTTACATTTGTTATGGAATTTAAAACAAAATGATAATATGCATGATAACTAGGAACCTATAGGACACCAAGGATGACTACTAGAAATAGAGGTAACATAGATACTGACAGAGACAGAAAAGAGAAAAATTAAAGCTAAGATTTAAAAAGGATAGCTGTTTTTCATTTGTTCTGTTAATGTTGGAAGTGACACAGGAATAGATAATGGAGACATCAGGAGATAAGCAAGTACAAAGCCGAGGAGGATCTGGGTGGAGAGTTCCACTTGTGGTTTATAGGCATAAATGTAGAAGCAGAAATCAGATTTACCAGAGAAGACCAAAAGAGAAAGGACAAGACAGGAAAATTGAAAGGATTCCTGGAAAGACCCAATGATATGAGAAAGAACAGTGAATACTTGTTAAACAAAGTTAAAAAATTAGTTGAAACAACAGATGTGTACATGGATCAGAATTATTCAATTATTGAAAGAGGATGAAGAGGATTTGCAAGTTTGTAAAGCCCAAGAAGAAAGCAGACCCACTGATTGCTTTTTTCATCCTATCAGCAAATGTTTACTGAGCATTCGCCACCACTGTCTTAAGTCACCAATCACTTAAGGAAGCATTTTCCAATTGCAAAGTGATTTCTCTATATGTCCTACCATCATCACCCTTGGAGATAAATAGAAAACCTCTTTCCCTATTGCCAACTTCTTTATAACTGTTTTCTCTCCCCATACTCTCATTATTCTGGTTCTTACTTTAATCAAAATTGCCATCTGCCTTATAAATATTTCATGCATGTTTGCATCAAACATTATTGAGCACCCACCATGAGCCTGACATTTTGTTGAGTTCTACGGATGTATAAATGCCCACAAGGATCTTATAATCCAATGGTAGCAGATTGAGAAATTGGCAAATAAATATAATAAAGGATTGAATGTAGGATGGCAAAAGGTCTCTATTTATTAAAAAGATATCAAAGAGAGAATGATAAATTCTACCTGAAGATTTTCAAGAAAAGGCATCAGAAGGAAGATAAAGCTCCCAATGTTGTTGAAAAATCAAGATTGAATCAAGAGTGAATGAAATATAAACGCATAGCAGAGGAGCCATCATAAACTGATTTTGGGAGATCTGCTGAATGTTTGTGTCTGTCTTTAACATTTTGAAAATCACTCGGGGGTCAAGATATAACACACACACACACACACACACACACACACACACACACGCAAAGTCTCTTCCAAAGGAAAAAAAAAAATTCAACTAATTCACTTACCCTGCTCCCAACCCTTATACTAACCATTGCTAATCTTTGTAGTTCAATACCTTGTTCATAGTAGGTACCACGTCACTATTTATTGCAACAATGTACGAATGAAAATGCAACTTTGTCAGCTGTTGCATATTATAAAAATAAGAAATGAGCTTTCTTCTAAGTGAATAGTAACTGCCAAATTCTCCCCTTGCTATATGTTTATTATGCTGCAATAATAACTGGGAACTCCTGCCAGCACCAGAATATCATATAAATCAATGCTCAAAAGCAATATTATTGTACACCATCTTGCTTTTTGGCTTTTATTTCAGGACTCCTGAAGTCTGATTACAAATAGATCATTTATATCCGCACATTTATTTTTTATGGTTTTCATAATGAAAACTACTTTCCTACCATTGCTGTATGTGTACTCAGCTTTTATAAGCACAGCTATGTAGAAGATGAGTTGCTCCAAGTTGTAATGCAAATTGCTTGGTGCACTAAAAAGGCATTGCTTTCCCCCATGTAAATGCTTTATTTGCATTTTAAGATTCTTGTAAAACTCTATTAACCATCATTCTCCTACTTTAGTAACTTTTTTCATTTTGGTGTTTTGGGGGCACAAAATATGAACATTTATTTCCTAAGTATTATTAATATTTACAATAACTTTGAAGAAAAAAATATAATAATTTTGTTGCAAGAGCAACAGAAAACAAAGAAGCAACAACAAAAAAGGCAAGGTAGAACAAAGGAATATCCAGAATCCACTCCATTAATAAGCCAACTGTTTTCATTTACAATGGTTATTTTTAGACTTCAAAATGCATTCATTGGTAAAGAACAACTGTGGAATTAATTTTATGTGAGCGTAACAGTCTGTTTTATCTTCTTTGTAATAACTACCTTCTTGGGAATGAGAGCTCAGATAGTCCCGAGTTTCATCTTCTGTGCATTTCTTCCCTCTCCACTCAGGCTGCTCTGGGGGACTCCCTTAGAGGTGATAGTGCAGATGAGTGCATTAGCTGACATGCCTAAGGATCATTGGGCCTATTGAGGGTGGCCAGGCAGAGTTCTGATTTATTAGAGACTAAGGAAGAAGGCTGTCTATTTCAACAGAGTAATGATGTGAGGTAGCCCTGCAGTGGCACAGACTAGGTTAATTCTGGGCCCATTAGCTTTATCTTGGGAGGCTTTGGCAATTTAACTTTGCTAAAACCTGTTTTTGTTGTTGTTGTTTGTTTGTTGTTTTTAATCTGCAAATTAGATATGATCACAACACTTAACCTTAAAGCATTGGTGAGTAGTAGACAATTTAACATATGAAATGCATAGAACAGTGCTAGACATATGATTCACAGTAGATATTAGTGCATGTTTTTCCCTAAATTGAGCCATAGTTTCCCTATCCTCACTACCACCAAGTATGAAGAGAAGTACCAGTCAAGGTCAGAATGTTACATGGGCCTATTAAATATGCAATCTAGAGGAGCTAGACATTTAACAGACCTTCAGTTAAGAATAGATTCATTCTTCTTTGCCATCTGACTACACAAAGAATTCCATTTGGTTTGAGCTACCCTGGAGTCTGGTTGAGCCTATTTCCTACACATGACTTAAATTATTATGTAATCTCTCTTTATAGTATCAGGAAATTAGATATAATTGAGCAGAATAACTACTTGGGTATAGAATAAATACTTATTAGCTTTGTAACAAGCTATTTCCCATCCCTGAAACTTATTTTAATAAAATATGAGTGAGTTCTCTTAGATAATCTCTTAGGCTCCTAGAATCGCTCCTGAATTTCCATATGTATTAACCCAGACCAGTAATTCCAGGAATATGAACTGAGTCCAAAGAAAACAAGTGGGAGGCAAACACTCTTCTTTCGTCATATCTTTAAGAGGTAAACATCATCTACTAGGAAAAGAGAAAGAGAAATATTTTGACAAACAGTAGTCGTTTCTGATTCTGAAGTCTTATTTTATATTCACTCATTAAACAATAATTTATTACATCTATTTCATAATCCAAGCACTGTGCCAGATTCTGGAAGTATCAAGTTTAGATTCCTGACTTCTGCCATATGGAGATCCTGATAGGAGGCAGGTATATATTAATAAAGAATCTTAGCATGATAACATGAAGGCTATATATAATGTGTGAAAAGGGACCTTGAAAACACCGAAGCAAAAGTTTTAAATGGAATGGTGAAGCGGGAAAAGAATGGACTCTGAAATTCCCACACAGTCATTTATGAATTGTGTGACTTTGGGTAATTTGCTTAATCTCTCGGTTTTGTCATCTGGATTGGGGGCTGGGGTTATAGCTCAGTTGGTAGAGTGCTTGCCTCGCCTGCACAAGGCTTTGGGTTCAATCCGTAACATCAAAAACAAACAAACAAACAAACAAATAAATAAAAGTGTGTCATCTAGATTATGGCTTGACCTTGTTATGGCAAAATATCTAATCTGGATCCCTCTTTGTCTCAACCTCAGTAGGAAGTCACCTAATATCAGGTTACTTGCTGTGTTAGTCAGCTTTCCAGCACTGTAACAAGGTGTCCATGAAAAATGCCTGAAATGGGGTATTGATTTATTTTGACTCACAGTCACAGTGTTTTCCTTCCATGGCCACTTGGCTCCTGCCCACCCCCCAACCCCCTGTAGGTAGCTTTGAGGAGTCAGCACATCCAGGCAAGGGAGAGCATACTAGATCAGAGCTGCTCATTTCATAATGGCCCAGAAGCAGAAAGACAGAGAAAGTAGCTGGGGACCAAATTATACCTTTCAAGGACACACACCATGGTGACCTCCTTTCCCAAGAAGCCCCACCTCCTAAAGTATCCACCACTCCTGATTAGAACCATCAGCAGGAGACCAAATCTTCAACAGGTGAACTTCTTAGGGACATTTAAGATCCAAACTGTAACACTTCCTCTACTGTCTTCTAAGAGAAAGTGACATTTGATCTATACCTTAGAGGTAAGAGTTTGCTTGGTAGGTACAGTAAAATGAGCTTGGGGGAGGAGTGTGATATTGATGGAAGGAGAGAGAGAGGGGCAGACAGAAAGACAGATATAGTTTTCACCCTAGAAAGTATATTATAGGAGGAGGACATTCATGGAAAGAGTATAGTAGGAGAGTAGGAGAGCTTGCAAAGAGGATTTGCTCTCAGGTAGAAATAGCTTTTGCCTATCATACCATATAATAGGAATGGAGGAGGCATTGGAAGGTGATTTGTGTACTTTTTTGTTGTTGTTTTGTGGTACTGGGTATCCCAGCCAGGATCTCACACATGCTGGGCAAGAGCTCTATCATTGACCCACACCCCAAAACCCTGTATTTTCTGTTTATATGCTTGTTTGTAAGATTGTCTTGGCATTAATATAGTGATTGGTTTTAGAGGTGGGTGCTGGTAGGAGGACAGTAGAAATTGTCTACCAGTTCTTTCAGTATAGTGGAGGAAAAATAAAATAAATAATATGGATTAACTAAAAAACAACAAAAAAATACATGTTAACACAGCTATATTTTTAAAAGGATTGAGTTTGAGGTTTGAGGACAAATGGTAGATTTGACAATTTAGCAGAAGAAATAGAAATTTAGGGACATATCTTCAACAAATGTATTTATTTTTACTTAACAACAGCATCTGGGTATAACAGACAGGAAATCAAATAGTATGCTTAAAAGTAGAGGGCCAGGATTATGCTATAGCTCACTGGTAGAGGATTTAACTGGCATGTATGAGGCCCTGAGTTCAATACCCAGCCCAGGAAAAAAAATAATGAAAGGTGTGCTTAGTAAATTAAGATGCAAAAAGGCCAAGAAACATTTTCAGCAATGTACTGTAGCTTGTCGTTTATGAATGCACTTTCACATTTTAAAACTACACATTACAATTGGAAAAATTGCAGTTCCATGAAAGTTCCCTCACTGTGAGTGAATATATTTTTCTTAAAGTGTTTCTGAACGATAGTTTTGTAGAACAGTTGTACCTTGGATTAAAGATGAATGTTATATTTAAAAACAAATTTTAAAAAAAGTAGAAAGGATTTGTTGGTCAGAGAAGTTTTGAATCACTTGATCTCTTTTACACTACCTTCTATCACTAGCTACACTATACTAACTCCTAGCATAGGTTTATACACTCTGAATTTTTAAATAGGATTTATGTAGTAAGCTTATCTTTCCACATTTGCAAGGAGTGATTGATTAGTAAAAGTGTGTAAGTTGAATGTGTTCATCAGGATGATTTGATATAGGTATACATTGTGAAATGATTTCCATAATCCAGTCAGTTAACACATCATCTCCTCTCCTAGTTATCACTGTATGTGTGGTTAGAACATTTACTAACAGATTTCTTGGAAAGTTACAGCACAATACAGTCCCCCAAATACAGTATGAATAGTTTCCGACTTGTGATGATTGGACTTAGGATTTTTCAACTTTACTGTGGGGCTAAACTGGTACTAGAAACATTCACTAGAAAACACTAGAAAAGTAAATTCACTAGAAAAGTACTTCAAATTTAGAAATTTGTCCTTGGCAGAGACTGTTGGTCTGTGGTCCTATACTCTCTTGTGGCACCAGGCAGAGGCAGCAAGCAACAGTTCCCAGTCAGCCACGTGATTACAAGGGTAAACTGCGGGTACTCTACAGTGCACTGTTCCTGAGCTATGTTTTGTAAGGTGCATGCATTGAATACATTTTTTTATTATTAGTTGTTCAAAAATTATATAGCTCTTGACATATCGTATTTCATACATTTGATTCAAGTGGGTTATGAACTCCCATTTTTACCTCAAAGGAGACCCTCATCGTTATACAAAATTACATATAAGAGGAAGTGAGGGGAAAGGAAAAAAAATAAGGGGGAGAAATGAATTACAGTAGATGGGGTAGAGAGAGAAGATGGGAGGGGAGGGGAGGGGAGGGGGGATAGTAGAGGATAGGAAAGACAGCAGAATACAACAGACACGAGTATGGCAGTATGTAAAAAAGTGGATGTGTAACCAATGTGATTCTGCAATTTGAATGCATTTTTGACTTAGTTTTTTTAAATTGCTTTGGGTGTTCTGGATCTAACTCATAAGTCAAGGAACATCTTTCTTGTTCTCTATGGCTACCATGCGCTTGGTTAAATCCCAGAAACTCATCTTGTAACTGAAAGTTTGCACTTTCCCTGTGCTTGTTTAACAATGGGATCTTCCCTTTTATCTTACCTACTTTTAGCATTATAGATTTAATATCTTAAGCTACATACCTCAGGAAATTCTGTACTGTTTGAAGTTTTGTTTCCTTGCTTTTTTTCTTTGTTTGTTTTGTTTTCAGTGTGTGTGTACAATGATAAAATTAACAGGCAAGGAAGAATTTATGATAAAGAGCATTTTCCCCTAGCCTTTGGCTCAAAGGCAGTATCTTTTTTTTTTTTTTTTAAGAGAGAGTGAGAATTTTAATTTTTATTTTTTTAGTATTTGGCGGACACAACATCTTTGTTTTTTTGTATGTGGTGCTGAGGATCGAACCCCGGCCACACGCATGCCAGGTGAGCGCGCTACGGCTTGAGCCATATCCCAAGCCCAGCAGTATCTTTTAATTGTTTCTGTGTTTAATTCTTCTGGTGACTTTTTCTGTAACTCTAGGTATTATATCTTATTAACTTAATTCATCAACTTTAGATAATAGCAATTGACTCTCCAATGTGAAGATAAGTACTCAGTTCACATTTCTGATTGCTGTTTTCCCCTCAACAAATAGTGATGTTTGATATTTGTATCATTGTTTTACCATTTTTAATGATTACATTTCAATCTAATAATTTCATATCCTTCTCTATTCCATCAATTTTGATACGATCTCTTCATAATATTTTACATACCTTTTGGGACTCATTGTACAACAGCTCCATTTTTTTTTTCTTTTTGAATAATCAAAGTTTTTAATATTTATCTCCCACAAGCATTGATAATTCTTTATGACTTTGTGAACAGTTTAAATGCACAAAAAGTCACAAAGCTAAAGTACCATAAAGATCATATAAGTAAATAAATAAATATTATTGAGAATTAAAACAAAAATGAATTTCATTCTGTGGTAATCCAACATCAAAACACCTTTGACTACTTAAAGGAGAATGTTTCTAGAAACATAATGTTCAAATTACTCATTTTTTTTTTTTTTGCATTCTATCTACAGCTAAAATTCATTCATATTTTAAATAGCTTCATATTCAGTGATTGTGTTTCTTTCAATTTCTAACTAGTTTTATTTTTTCCTTCTTTGTTTTAGAAATATTCTAATTCCCCCAAGATCCTATCATGTGTTCTGCTCTGCCACATGGACCCTCCTCCCTCCCTACATCTTAAACCCAGCTCTGCTATTCCAGCTCTCCTCCTCCTACACCTCCTCCTACACTGTTCCTGAAGGCTGCATCCACTATTTCTCTGATTTAATTAAATTTTTAAATTATTATTTACTTTTAATTATTATTTTAATTTAATTATTTAAATCATTTTTACTGATGCTAGTAATTGAATCCAGGTGTAGTTTTTACTGAGCCACATCCCCAACCCTTTTTATTTTTTTTATTTTGAGACAGAGTCTCACTAAGTTGCTGAGGCCAGCTTTGAACTTGTGATCCTCCTGCCTAAGTCTCCCAATTTGCTGGGATTATAGGTGTGCACTAACACACCCAGATTTTACTTTTCTTTTTTGGGGTATAGTTATTAGAGTACTTCTTAAAGGACCCTTTCAGAAATGGAGCTAGCTGATATTTTTTTGTGTGAGAATATCTTGAACATATCTTGACTTCTCATCATTCTTCATCAAATGGTAGCACTATTTCAAACAACAGTTGGAAAATCATTTTCCCAAAAAAAGCTTTTATCATTGCCCCCCCATTATTTTCTAGCATCTAGTGTCACTAATCAAAAGCTGATGATAGTCATCATTCTTATTCCATATGTCTCTTTGTTTCTTTCTCTAGAAGCAGTCAGAATCTATACTTTAAAACATAGAAGGATGCAATGAGATTTGAGATTTTTTATTGTTTTTATTATTTGTATGCAAATGAAACTCAATGGTACTGTCAGCCTGACTTAGGCCTTTCTTTAAGCCATAAAGAAATCCTCATTCTTCTTTGGTAAATTTCCCCTGCACTATTCTTTTTTCTACAATCATCATCATGCGTACAGTACCTCTTAGATTGAGCCCTGTTAACTCTTGCATTCCTTCTTACCTTTTCTTTTTTTAAAAAAATTGCTATCACATATATTTTGAGAAGTTTTCTCGTCTTTATATTTTAGGTATTCTGTTGATATTTCTTTTCAAATATCTTTAATCATAATATTAGTCTGTAATAGTGGTTTTTGTATTTTGTTTTCCTCTTATTACATCAGTTCCCATCTTTTTTGTTATAATATTTTCTCAAATCTGTCTGGATACATGAATTAAGGAATTGTTTTAAATTATTTTGTTTCTTGAATTACTTCTCTTTCATTCTCAGGATAAACATTTCTGTTCAGAATTTCTGTCATTGTTCACGATGCTTAATCATCTCACAAACTAGTGACGCTTGGTACTTTGTTCATATTTAATTGTGTGACTTCCATTGCTGCTAGATGGATAAGGATATTTTCCAGCTACATTGATCCCCAGACTCAAATTGTATGATTCCAAGAAATGCATTTTTCAATGGAACAGTCCATCATTCAGGGAAATAGGAGATGGCTTGCCAACTGGAAACCCAGAGAGAGAAAGTCATGGTCAGGATTTTTTACCAGATTTCCAGCTTCCAGTTTGTCTTTTAAAAGAATACTGTTATGACCAACATGTGTGGAAGTGTTCTGTAGGATTTTTGCACTGCTAATTTACCTAGAGAAATGTGACTAAATAGAAACTTTTTAAAAAAAAAATAGTTGAAAACATTGACTAAAATCAACATGAAATTGACCCTGTTGTAACCCATGCACATGTGCAGAAAAGCACCTGAGTCTGCTTATGATAAACCACCCTGACAAAGTTAAGATGACTGGGTAAATCTCTTTAGACCCATAATGTATTTTTTTCATTTTTCACTTGTGGCAAAAAAAAACAAACAAGATTGAATCTAATAAATTTTTAAGTGTATAGCATAGTATTAACTATCAGTAAAGTATTAAACAGAAGATATGTAGAACTTTTTCATCTTACATATCTGAATTTTGTACCTGTGGAACAACAACTACTGATTTGTACCTCCCATCAGCCCCTGGCAGCAAACATACCACTCTGCTTCTATGATTTTGATTATGTTAGGTCACTTATATGAGTAGAATCATGTAATAGTTTTCTCTCTGTTTCTGCCTGTTTCACCATTCATGATGTTCTCAAAGTTTATCCATGTCACACATAACAGAATTTCATTCCTTTTAAGTATGATTAATACTCTATTATGTGTGTATGTATGCTTATTGCTTATACCATACTTTCTTTATCCATTCCTCTAGTGATGAAATTTCAGTTGCTTCTATATCTGGGATATTGTGAATAATGTTGTAATGGACATATAAATGAAAATATATCTTCAAGATCCTGACGTCTTTGGGGTAAATACTCAGAAGTGGGACTGAGGTTCATAATATGTTGTTTTTTAATGTTTTAGGAAATTTCTATACTGTTTCCCATAGTGAATACATAATTGTACACTCATATAAACAGTACACAAGAGTTCAAATATTTTTATATCTTTACAGCTACATTCATTTATTCATTCATTCACTTAATAAAATGGTCATTATTTCAGGCGTGAGGTAATACTTTATTGAAGTTTTAATTTGTATTTCAATAATAATTTGTGATGTTGAGCATTTTTGTCTCTATCTGTTGGCCATTTGTATGTCTTCTTTGTAGAAATAACTATTCAAATTCTTTGCTTTTTTGGATTTTTTTTGGGGGGGACTCATGCATGATAGGAAATCAGTCTAGCACTAAATTATACCTCTAGCCCCCTTTGCTGATACTTTAAATTCACTTATTTGGGAGTTTTTGTTTTAAACTTATGAGTTCCATGTACCTTAGCTATCAACCCTTATCAAATATGTGATTTTCAAATCTCTTTTTCCCACTTCACAGATTGCCATTTTACTTTGTTATTTTCTCTGTTGACCAGAGGGATTTATTGTTGCTCTTGTTGTTTATTTTTTGTTTTCTTTTGAATATAGTCTATGTATTTATTTTTGCATTTTCTTGGTAGAAATGTCACATTTGCATTTAGTTTCATAGCTTCGAAGTCATAGTTAAGACCAGCATCAAGAAAAAATTCCCTTGTGTTTCCTTCTAGAAATTTAAAAATTTCAGATTTTTATTTGTTTTTTTTTTATTTTAATTTTTGTTTTTGGGTACCAGGGATTGAACTCAGGGGCACTCAATCACTGAGCCACATCCCTAACCCTATTTTGTATTTTATTAGAGACAGGGTCTCTCTGAGTTGCTTAGCACCTCGCTAAATTGCTGAGGATGGCTTTGAACTCACGATCCTCCTGCCTCCACCTTCCGAGCCTCTGGGATTACAGGCGTGAGCCACCATACACAGCAAAAATTTCAGATCTTGTGTCTAAGTTTTTAATTCATTTCATTTTGGCATTTGTGTATGGTATAAGGTTCCATTTGATTCTTTTGTATGCAGATATTCATTTTTCCCAATGCTTCTTGTTCTATGCTTCTTCCATTGTGTATTCTTGATGTTCTTGCTGAAAATCAGTTAAAGGGTACACTTCTAGGCTCTATAATTCAATTCCAGCATCTACATATCATTCTTTATGCCTGTACGATACTGTTTTGTAAGCCTTTAATATATTTTGATATCAGGAAGTATAATGCCTTTAGCTTTGTTCTCTTTTCTCAAGATGGTTGTGTCGGGCTGGAGTTGCAGCTCAGTGGTAGAGCACTTGCCTTGCAAGTGTGAGGCACTGAGTTCAATCCTAGGACCACCTAAAAACAAATAAAGGCATTGAGCTAATCTACAAGTAAAAAAAAATAAAATAAAAAAGATGGTTGTGTCTATTTAAAGTCTTGTGATTCTACGTGAACATGAGGGATTTTTTGCATTTATATAACAAATGACCTCATGATTTTGATATGCTTTATATTAAGTCTGTAGATCCCTCTGGATAATATGAACCTTTTAATATTATTGTCTTTTTATCCATGAAAATTAGATGTTTATCCATTTATGTTTTATTTTTAAACAATATTGTTAGCCTTTTATCTGTTCTTCATTATTAAAGGGCAATTTTTATTAGATGTAGTATTCTTGATTAGAAATTTTACTGTTCCCTTTTAGCATTTGGAATATATAATTTTACTTCCTGCCTGTCTGCAAAGTTTATGTTGAGAAATCCACTCAATGTTAAATAGATTCTCTTATAAAAGTCACTATTTGGCTGCTTTATACATTCTCTTTGTTTGGGGCTTTGGGAATTCTTGAATCAAGGTGTTCATTTCATTCTTCAATTTTGGGAAGGTTTTGGCTATTATTCATTAAGTAAGCTTTTGACCCTTTCTCTCTCTTCTTCTTTTGGTACTTATGAAATGAGTATATTGGGCTACTTCATGGTGTTCTGTAAGTTTTTCAAGCTTAATTCACTTGATTCTTTTTTCTCCTCTTACTATTTAATTTAAATGGCCCAAATTTTTTTGGCTATTAGATCAAATGTGCTGTTGAACCCATATAATGAATTTTCCATTTCAATCATTATATATTCACCTCCCAAATTTCTGTTTTATACTCTCTTTGCCAAAATTATTTTTATTTATGCATATTTTACAAAGGTTAGAGGGCATTTTATGATGTCTATTTTCCTTTTTGTCAGGTCATTCATATATATTTATTTAGGATTAATGGCTAGAAATTAATTTTGTTTCTTTATTTGGGCCATATTTTGCTGTTTTTCTGGAATATCCTGACAATTTTTATTCATATCTTTGCATTTTGAAAACAAGCAACCTCTCCCAGTCTTTATGGACTGGCTTCATCCTGGAAGAGACTTTCACCAGTTAGTCCAATTAGAGATTCTGTAATTTATCAAACCATTTCTGTATTTGTGTTTCTCTGAATTTTGTGTAAAACTTCTAATTATAGAATTTTCTGATTTCTTTTTTCAAAAGTACATAATCTTACTTACTCGCATGTCTGTTTTCTATATTATGGCCACTGGAGCAGGAGTATGGCAGCTCGTTTACATTGTTAACTGTTATTGTTATTGATACCCAGGGATCTAGGGTATGATATGTCTGGTCAGAACTCTGAGACAGATAAAAAGAAACCAGTTCCCCAGGAAGCCCACTAAAAGTCCAAGCATTGGGTAGGTTTCAGTGTTCTTTTCTCCTCTCTAGGGAGAATCTGGGACCATGCTTGTATGGTAGTAGGAGAACTCTTATATGTGGTTCTAATCATTTACTTTCGTTCTCAGTGACCTTTATGTATAGAGTATGTTGGATACTACCAGTGCTCTGTTTCAGGTAAGAGGGTGGCCAATTCTTGGTTAGTGCTATGAAATGCTGGGACATTGGAGGCATGATTCATTCCTTTCCATCTCTGCTGGGAAGGAAGCCTGACCTGTTTTTGATTACACAAACCAAACTGGTTATAGCAAACTGCCCACCACTTGCCTTTTTTGTTCATAGCTCACAGGTATCCAAACTATGCCTTTACCTTACATCCTCTGAGTAGGGCTGGAACATTGTACACACTGTTTCTTCTTTAAGAAGTCATGAGCTGGATCTTCTCTGTGCTGGGCCAAGCTGACTTGGGGGAGGAGATATTCAAGCACAGCAGAATTATTCTTTTTAATGTCCAATTCTGTGCTTTTAATACATGTTTGTACTTGCCTAAGTTACAACTTCAAATTCAGGAATTCTCATAAAGGGATTTTGAACCATGTATCTGTTTTTGTTGAGGGGGAATGAGGTGTTCCATCACCTTGCGTACTCTGCCCCCTCTATATTTTATAAATATTTTCATATTACTCTTACACTATTGTCTTATAATTATTGATTTAATTATTTAGTCCTATTTCCTAAATTATAAATATTTTGATCCACTGTGTCACATTTATTTGGAAACACTCATGTGTTTAATTCACTTTTAAATCACCATTGCCTAGCACATTGGTACTCAGAAGGTACTCAGTGTTTATTGACTGGCTAAACTAATGAATGAAAGACAATTCTAAAATTTCCCACTTAATTACTCCTTGATCATAGTTAAGGTAATTCACCACTCTGATTAACTGTTTCTTTATCATAAAGATAATATTTGTTCACATTTATTTATTCTCACAGGTTTCTTAAAACAAAAATACTATAAGATCTACCAGTGCTTTAAAAATATTATATATATGTGTGTATATATATATATATATTATATATATGTGTATATGTATGTGTATATACATTATATGTGTGTGTGTATAATAATATAGTCATATATATGACTATTATTATCACTTTCATTATTATTATCATAATCTCATCATCATTGCCACCACTACCCTCATTATCATTCTCTGTTTGGAAAGGACATATTTTTATCTCTTAAAGCCTGTGTGTTTGATAATCTCCAAGTTCACCTGATTGATGAAGGTGTTTTTATTTTCTGACCTTCAATCAATTGTGCAGAAAATGCTTGTTCAAATTTCTAAAAAAGGTGTAAATTTACTGGCACATAATAATGGTCCTATGTCTTTGCAGAAAGTATCATGGCTTTTCTGCAAATACCACATACAGAAGATTTTATAATAGTGAGTGATTAACAAGGAAAGCAAACACTTTTATGTTTTTATACTGTACAAAATGTATTCACACAAATTTACACAATTTAATCACCATGGATACATAGAATTAATATATATGCTATTATTCCAACATAAGAGATAAGGAAATTGAAAGTGTGAAGGTTAAGTAATTTGTCCTATGTCAAACTTAATTAACAACAAAAGTTGTGACAGAATCAGATCTATGATGCACTAACTTTATGTAATTTTATTATATAATACTAACATGGGCTTCTAAATTTCAATTTTACCACCATTTTTGCTATAATCTTTATAGCAGTAATAGTTTACTTTAAAGAAATAATGGGAGCAGCAGAATGTGGAGAAAATCAAATGTATTTGGCATCTTTCAACTTATCCACCAGCTGTTCTTACTTTTAATTTATAATATGGTGTTAACTGGACCCCCAAATAACGAGTCTTTAATGACAGAACAGAATTGCTAATTATTTTCCTTAGCCAATTTTTTATTTCTCTGCCAATGAACTAATTATTGATGGGAACTTAGTTATATTTCTCCCAGTTTACTTTTAGACCGTAGTTAAAAAAGTGGAAAGAAACAAGATAGTGTCTAGGGAAAATTATTGTACCTATTTTGTTTGCAGCTTGAAAGACACAGAAAAAGCCCAAGTGGTGGGAAATGGGTGTTATTTTCCAAAAACGAAGTATTGTTTGACTCTTATGGCCAAAGAGCAAAGTCATTTATGTGAAATCATTGTTTCTAGCAAAATCATTAAAGAAAATAGCCACTTCTAGACCAGATGGAAATATTAGAGAGTCACACCTAAATTAGAGAAACCATTGACCACATGTGAATCCCAAGCTATACACCACAGTGTTATGTGATGAATTATTTCAAAAATGGCTTTAACAGTGAAATTTAGAGCACACAACAAAGAAGGATAACTTTTACAGAACACTAAGCCTTGGGCTATAAGGCTGGAAACTTGAGGTTATGTCAGAATGCCCCACTCAACCAGCTTCCTCACTTCACCTTAATAACTACCATTGTCAAAGTGCTGCCTTTTATGTTGTAAGGAGTTCTGGGTGGTTTTCATATATTATATCAAATCCTAGCAATAACCACACAGGTTGACATGAGGATGATCTCAGTAATCACAATGTTAATGGTGGAAATGTGTTATTTGTCACAAACATGAGTGGCAGTGGCAGCCATCATTTCTAACCCTCAGATGAGCCCTGAGTTGTAGGTACTATTATTTCTTTTCCACTTACAGATAATGAATCTTTTTTAAAAATTTTTTTCCTGATAATGGTGATTGGACCCAGGGACACCCTGAACCATATCCCCAACCCTTTTTTTGTATTGTAGTAAGAGAGCAAGTATCTCTGAGTTGCTTGGAGCCTTGCTAAATTGCTGAGACTGGCTTTGAACTCAAGATCTTCCTGTTTCAGCTTCCTGAGCCACTGGGCATATAAGTGTGCACCACCATGCCCAGCAGACAATGAATGTTAAGCCTAAGAGATTTAAGTAAGTTGCCCAAGGTTGCCATGCAGCCAGAATGTGAACCCAGGTAATCTTGTTCTAAAGCCCACCCTTCCAATCACTATGTTAGATTAATGAGAAAAGAGAGGTAGGGACACAGGAGGGAAAGTGAGGTTCACTGGGAAAGAAGGCAGAAAGGAGGGGAGGAAGGAAGGAAGGAGGGGAGGAAGGAAGGAAGGAAGGAAGGAAGGAAGGAAGGAAGGAAGGAAGGAAGGATGGATGGATAGTCCATCTTGCAATGACAATCTCTCTGATTTTAGGCTGCTGTTAGATCTTACTAGACATATATTATATCACATAACTAATTCTAGTTCTAGCCATATTGATAAGCCTATTAAAATTCTAAATGGTTGAGCATCACTTAGTCAAAATTCTTAAGACCAGAGGTATTTTGGATTTTTTTTTTTTTTTGGAATCTAGAATATTTGAATATGTATAATGAAATATCTGACTCATGTTTAAACATGAAATTCGCTTTTGCTTCATATTTACCTTATACAATTACAATGAATGTAACTAAAGTGAAGGTAACTTTATCCAGTATTTCTAGTACATCTGTTTAGGCTGCATCTCATCTGATGATCTTCAGTGTGGAATTTTGTACTCATGGCATCATGATGGTGCTCATAAACATTGGGATTTGGGAGGATTTCAGATTTCAGATTTTTCCAGATTAGGGGTACTGAATCCTTATTAAAGATATCTCTGTAAACAGGGACCAATAGGAGGTTAGGAAGGAAAGAATTCAGGCCAATACTTCTCAGAGTACTGTGCATACAGAAATGGCTGGTAAGCCTTGAAAAGCAAGGTAGATCTCTACAGCTGGAAAGAACAGACACATATATAACTCTCTTAATTGTTTTTATTTCAAAAATTTTAGTAAATCTTTTTTGGGGGGAAAACCAAATTTAATGGAAAATTTCAAGGACTGCAATAGTACAAAGAATATCCTATGCTTTTATCTTTTCCTTGAGTAAATTATTAACAGTATGCTTCAATCCATTTATTATTTTCATTTAAATGTGTACATACTAAGAACAGAAATAGTTTATTTCATACTCAAAGAATGTATTTCCTACTGTTCTACAGATAGGTCTGATTGGCTTCCAGGTGGCAGAGGAGGACATGTCTGGTCCCTTTGGCTTTTTAGCCCCCTAGAATATAATTTCCTTTTTTAAATTTTTATTTATTTATTTGAATTGGATATATATGACAGAAGAATGCATTTTGATTTATTGTACACAATTGCCCCAGAACTTTTCATTTCTCTGATTGTACATGATATAGCATCACACCATATGTGCAGTCATACATGTACCTAGGGTTATGATGTCCATCTCATTCCACCATCTTTCATCCCTGATGCTCCCTCCCCTCCACTTCCTCCCTTTTGCCCAAAGTACCTCAATTTTTCCCATGCCCTACCATCCTGTTCTGGATCAGCATCCACTTATCAGAGAATATTTGGCCTTTGAATTTTCTGAGATTGGCTTACTTTACTGAGCATGATATTCTCCAGCTCCATCCATTAAACTGCAAAGGCCATAATTTTAGTCTTTTCTAATGCTGAGTAATATTCCTTTGTGCATATATGCCACAGTTTCTTTATCCATTCATCTATTGAAAAGCATCTAGGTTGCTTCAACATTTTAGCTACTGTGAATTGAAATGCTATAAACATTGATGTGGCTGTGTTACCAGAGTATGCTGATTCTAAATCATTTTCATATAGACTAAGGAGTAGGATAGCTGGGTTAAATGGTGGTTCCATTCCAAATTTTCTAAGGAATCTCCATACTGCTTTCCAGATTAGTTTCACCAATTGCAATCCCACCAGCAATGCATGAGTGTGCCTTTTCCCCACATCCTCACCAACATTTATTGTGTTTTTATTCTTGATACAATTCTGACTGTCATGAGATGAAATCTTAGAGTAGTTTTGATTGGCATTTTTCTAATTAATAGAGATGTTGAACACTTTTTCATATATTTTTATTGATTGTATATCTTCTTCTGTTCAGCTCCTTAGCCCATTTATTGATTGAGGTTGTTTATTTTATTTTATTTTTTGGTATTCGGTGTTTTCAGTTCTTCATATATCCTAGAGATTAGTGCTCTATCTGATATGTATGTAGCAAACATTTGCTTCCAAACTGTAGGATCTCTCTTCACCTCATTGATTGTTTCTTTTACTGAAAAGAAGCTTTTTAGTTTGAGTACATCCCATTTATTAATTTTTGATTTTATTTCTTGTGCTTTAGGAGTGTCTTGTTAAGGAAGTCAGGGCCTAATCTGATGTGATGAAGAGATGAGCCTACTTTTTTTAGGTGCAGAGTCTCTGGTCTAATTCCTAGGTCTTTGAACCACTTTTACCTTAAGTTTTGTGCATGGTGAAAGATAGGGTTTTATTTTCATTTTACTGCATATGGATTTCAGTTCGCCCAGCACCATTTGTTGAAGAGGCTGTCTTTTTTCCAATATATATTTTGGCACCTTTGTTTAGTATGAGATAACTGTATTTATATGGGTTTGTCTCTGTGTATTCTATTCAGTACCATTGGTCTACATGTCTCTCTTGGTGCCAGTACCATGCCAGTTTTGTTACTATAGCTTTGTAGTATAGTTTAAGGTCTAGTATTGTGATGCCTCCTGCTTCACTCTCCTTGCTAAGGATTGATTTGGCTATTTTAGTTCTCTTATATTCCCAAATGAATTTCATGATTGTTTTTTCTATTTATACAAGGGATGACATTGAGATTTTAATTGGAATTGCATTGAATCTGTATAGTGTTTGAAAATATTAATTTTCCCTATCCAAGAGTATGGGAGATCTTTCCATCTTCTAATGTAATTTTTTATTTTAGAGGCCTTTCACCTCTTTTGCTAAGTTGATTTCCAAGTATTTTATTTTATTTTATTTTTTTGAGGCTATTGTGAATAGGCTAGTTTTCCTAATTTCTCAGAGGATTCATCACGGAAATATAGAAATGCCTTTGACTTATGGGTATTGATTTTATATCCTGCTACTTTGCTGAATTCATTTATTAATTCTAGAAGTTTTCTCATGGAGTTTTTTGGATACTCTAAGTATAGAATCCTGTCAGCAAATAATGATAGTTTGTGTTCTTCTTTTCGTATTTGTATCCTTTAATTTATTTTGTCTGTCTAATTGCTCTGGCCAGTGTTTCAAGAACTATGTTGAATAGAAGTAATGAAAGAGGGCATCCCTGTCTTGTTCCAGTTTTTAGAGGGAATGTTTCCAATTTTTCTCCATTTAGAATGATGTTGGCCTTGTGTTTAGCATAGATAGCTTTTACAATTTTGAGGTATATTTGTACTATCCTTAGTTTTTATAGTGTTTTGAACGTGAAAGAATATTTTTGTCAAATGCTTTCTCTGCATCTATTGCTATAAACATATGATTCTTACCTTTTAATCTATTGATGTGATGAATTATATTTATTGATTTCGATTTGTTGAACAAACCTTGCATTCCTGGAATGAATCCCACTTGATCATGGTGTACTATTTTTTTTTAACATGTGTTCGAATGCAATTTGCCAGAATTTTATTGAGAATTTTTGCATCAATGTTCATCAGGTATATTGGTCTGAAATATTTTCTTTTCTTGATGTGTCTCTGCCTGGTTTTGGTATCAGGATGATACTAGCTTCATAGAATGTGTTTGGAAGGGTTCCCTCCTTTTCTATTTCATTGAATAATTTGAGGAGTATTGGTATTAATTCTTCTTTGTAGGTCTTGTAGAACACAGCTATGAATGTGTCTTGTCCTGGGCTTTTCTTGATTCATAGGCTTGTGTTGGCATCTTCTATTTACTTGCTTGAAATTGGTCATTTTAAATTGACTCGGTTTGGGTTAATCATATGCCTGTAGAAATCTGTTCGTGTCTTTGAGGTTTTCTATTTTACTGGAGTATACATTTTCAAAATAGTTTCTAATTTTCTTCTTTATTTCAATTGTGTCTGTCATATTTATTTTTTCATCATAAATTTTAATAATTTGAATTTTCTCATTTTCTTTTCCTTAGGATGGCTAAAGGTTTGTCAGTTTAATTTATTTTTCAAATAACCAGCTTTTTATTTTGCAAGTTTTTTGAATTCTTTGTTTTGTTTCAATTTCATTGATTTAATCTCTGATTTTAATTATTTTATGTCTTCTACTATTATTGGTGTTGGTTTATTCTTTTTCTAGGACTTTGAGATGTAATTTCAAAGCCCTAGGATTTATATGTTGACTTTTTCATGTTTATTATTTATTTATTTATTTATTGGTACTGGGTCTGAACTTAGGTGCACTCAACCACTGAGCTACATCCCAAGGCATATTTGTATTTTATTTAGAGACAGGGTCTCACTGAGTTGCTTAGCACCTCACAATTACTGAGGATGGCTTTGAACTCATGATCCCATCTCAGCCTCCTGATCCACTGGAATTACAGGTGTGCACTATCATGCTTGGATGACTTTTTCTTCTTTTAATGAATGAGCTTAATGCAATGAACTTTCCTCTTAGCACTGCCTTCATAGTGTCTCATAAATTTTGATAAGTTGTATCAGAGTTCTCATTTATCTCTATGAATTTTTTTATCTCCTTCCTGATATCTTCTGTTATTCATGTACCATTTGATAGCATATTGTTTAGTTTCAGTGTATTGGAATAAATTGTATTTTTAATTTTATCATTGATATCTAATTTTATTCCATTATTGTCAGAATGTAGGGTATTATCTCTCTCTGTCTCTGTTTTTTTTTTTTTTTTTTGTATTCATTAAGACTTGCTTTGGGGCATAACATATGATCTATTTTGTAGAAAGAACCCATGTGCTGCTGAGAAGAAAGTGTAGTCTCTCATTGATGAATGGAATATTCTATATATGTGTGCTAAGTATGACTTATTAATTGTATTATGTAGTTCTATAGTTTCTTTGTTTAGTTTTTGTTTGTAAGATTTATCCAGTGGCCAGAGAGGTGTATTAAAGTCACCCAGTATTATTGTGTCATCGTCTATTTGGTTCTTTTATTTGAGAAGGGTTTGTTTGGTATTATGATTGTTTTGTCTTGTTGATGTATGAATCCCTTAAGTAGTATAAAATTTCCTTCTTTATTCCTTTTCACTAGCTTTGGTTTGAAGTCTACTTTATCTGATATGAGATGGAAACCCCTGCTTGTTTACAAGGTCCATGTAAGTGGTATGTTTTTTACACCCTTTCACCTTCAGTCTATGGATGTCTTTTCCTGTGAGATGAGTCTCTTGAAGGTCTCATATTGTTGTTGTTGTTTTTTTTAAAATTTTTTAATCCAATTTGCCAGTATATGTCTATTAATTGATAAGTCTATTTATACTCAGGGTTGTTATTGAAATATGATTTGTATTACCAGACATTTAGGTTTAATTTTGGTTTTAACTTGGCTTGGTTTCTCCTTTGACTGGCCTTTCCTTTAGTATACTTCCTCCCTTTGCTGATTTTCATTGTTGTTTCTCATATCCTCCTCCTGGAATATTTTGCTGACAATGCTTTGTAGTGCAGGCTTTCTCACTGTAAATTCTTTTAACTTTTGTTCTTCATGAAAGGTCTTTATTTTGTCATCATATCTGAAGCTTAATTTTTCTGGGTATAAGATTCCTAGTTGGCATCCATTTTCTCTCAGAGCTTGGTATATACTGTTTCAGGGTTTCCTGCTTTGAGGGTCTAGGTTGGAAAATCTGCTGAGGTGTGAATTGGTCTTCCCCAATGTGTGATCTGATTCCTCTGTCTTGCAGCCTTTAAAATTTTATCCTTGTTCTACATGCTAGGCATTTTCATTATACTGTGACTTGTGTAGATCTGTTATAATTTTGTACATTTGGTATCCTGTAAACTTCTTGTATTTGATCTTCCAATTCATTCTTCATATTTGGGAATTTTTCTGATATTATTTTATTAAAGAGATTGTGCATTCCTTTGGTTTGAATCTCTGTGCCTTCTTCTATCCCAATAAATCTTAGCTTTGATCTTTTAATGCTATCCCATAATTCTTGGATGTTCTGTTCTTGGTTTGTTTCCATCTTCACTGTGTGGTCAGCTTTATTTTCAAGATTTTATACTTTGTCTTCATTATCTGATATTCTGTCTTCCAAGTGATCTAGTCTGTCGGTGGTGTTTTCTATTGAGTTTTTTTTTTTTTATTTGGTTTATTATTTCCTTCATTTCAAGGATTTCTTTTTTTTATTGGTTGCTCAAGACAATACAATGATATTGACATATCATACATTTGATTCAAATGGGGTATGAATTCTTATTTTTCCACGTGTACAGATTGCAGGATCACATTGGTTATACAGCCAAGTTTATACATACAGCAATACTAGTATCTGTTGTATTCTGCTTCCCTTCCTCCCTCCCTTCCCCTCCCCTCCCATCACCTCTCTCTATCCAATCTACTGTGACACATTTGTCTCTCTTTTTTTCCTTCCCCCTCACTCCATCATATATATAATTTTGTATAACAATGAGGGTTTCCTTCCATCTTACGTGCAATTCCCCTTTTCAAGGATTTCTGATTGATTTTTTTTCAGAATCTCTATTTCTTCAAGTAATCTTTTGCTACTTATATTTGCTCCCATATCCCTTTGTTGATGTAATCATGTATTTTCTCCCTTATCTCTTTGTTTGAGTGATCAATTTTTACCTGTATTTGCTCACTTTGGTCATTCCTTAATTCATAGATCATTTTAATTATGTACATTCTAAACTCCTTTGCTGATATTTTATCAACTGCTCTATCCGTGGATTCTATTATTATAATATCTTGGTTTGTTTGGGACACTTTCTTCCCTCCCTTTTCATGTTGTCTATGTGTTTTCCTTTCTAGCAGTGTGGATCTGAGTTATTACAGTTTCTACCCTATAATCTTGTAGTGTCTCTGCAGATTACCTGTACCTCATCTTGGTATTGGGCTTCCTATCCCTAAACAGTGTCCCAAGTTGGATGCAACTAAAGATGATGGTGGCAATAGCAGAGTTAACTCAAGGTAGTAGAGGGGGTGTCAACCACTTTCAGAGATGGAGCTGAAAGCCTGGGCTACCTGTTTGGACATGCAGCTGCCTCCAGGTCCAATCTGTTGTCACAAGGTGGAAACTAATCCATGGGGAGGGCTATAGCAATGGCTGCAGTGTTCCAAAATGAAAGTGGGATAGATCTGGGTTCCTGGATGGGAACCCAGGTTAGCAGGGTGGGTCCTGGGACTGGGCCTGGGATCTGGCATGGATCTGCCAGTCAGTGGGTTCTCCTGGGCCTAACCTTGGCCTAATATCCCATCGGGGTCAGTGTGTTGGTTCTAGTCCTGGGCCTGGGCTCTGGCATGGGTCTGCCAGTTGGCAGGGTAGACCTTAAAAACAGGAATATTATCTTATAAAACCAAGAACAGTTATCAATGGCATTAATTATGATGATACTTTAAACTACTAACAATATTTCAGTGTTGTCAGTTAAGGAGTAATTCTTTTTATGACATTTTTTTCCCTTCCAGTAATAGATCCATTCTAGGATTGGTATTGTTTTAATATTTAAATATCATTTCTTTAAGAACATTTCCTAGCTTTTAATTTTTTTTGGTCTTTTATTACACTGATAAATTTTAATAATATTCTCCAGGCTTTAAAAATTAAATATTCTTTATTTTTTTCTCATGCTGCCTCATAAATATATTCAGGGTATGTATTTCTTTCTGAAATTGTACATAGTTGATACTGGTGTCTCCTCAGGGTTTCACAGTATCTGAAGTTGCACAATATCCATCTGTCTTTCACTGATCGATTGGTCAGGATGCTGTCTGGCTTCTTCATATGTGGTTCCTATATCTGCCTTACTAACAATAAGCAGACTATAGTAAACACTTCAAAAAAGGATGAATAACATGCTCTTCATCTAAACTTCCTTCCAACTTTAATATCAATTAATGATTCTTGCCTGGTCCTATAATTATGATGGTAACTGTAAAGAAATCATTTTTCCATCTCCAGCATTCTGCCTCTGTTTACCTGATTATACTTAACACTCAACTCCAAACAAGATTCAAGCTTCCTCCCTTTTAAGTGGTATGTGTTAGTGCATGCATACAAATGTACACATGCCCGCACACACATGCAATATGTAATTTTTATCATTTTGGAATGATGAATTCCTGTTTTTCCCAGAGTCTCAAAATTAATTACTATACTAAATTGTGTTTATGTTCAAAGAGTTCCAGATTTGGCCAGTGACTCCTTGAGGATGAATCCCATATACTAGTGCTATGTCCCTATCATCTAAAACAATATTTTTCTTTCCTTTTTTTCCCTTTCTCCTTCCTTCCTTGTGTTATTTTATTATGTAAGTTGCTTGATATACAAAAATATTTTGCAGTGGAATCACCACCTTTTCAGGCTCTCATCCAACATCAGACAGGGTGAAGAGCCATGAAGCCTGGGACCTAGGTTGTGCTACATACCATGAACTAGTTGTATAGGTCTGGGTCCTCCTCCTATCTTATGACAGGATTAAGCATGCAGTTACTATATTAGAATACAAGATTATATGATTGGAAATGTGAGGGAGCTGGAAGAAGCTGGGAGATCCAATAGACTAAGATAGAAGTCTGAGTTTGAATGAAAAAGCAGGAATTTGACTGAACACATCTCAGCCTGTGCAGATGAAGTTAGCTTTATCAAAGCCTCTGGGAAGTCCTTGAATCAAAGTGGGTCATCAGCTGGGATATGGTTTCAAAGAAATTGATTAGTCTTGATAGTTCCCTGCACTATCATTGGCAGCAAGAGCCCATGGGAGGTGTATTCTTAGCACAAACACTGAGATTCCAGACCACTACTCTGGAGCACCAGGACTGTTAAGCCCTCTCTTTCCCCCAGTAGACAGTTTTCTACACATTGTTTTGTCTGTGCACTGGGCTTTTCTATGTATCATGTACCTACTATGAAATAAGTTCACACTCATTGCCCTTCCTCTTCAGAGATATGTTTGGGAAATAAAATCAAGTGGATGAAAACACTTTGTGAAAGGCAAAATCTATACCAATATACCAGGATTCATGTTTCTATCATTAATTATTAGAAGTATCACAATACCCAGTTGACATAAGAAACAGAGGAAAAGCAATCTCCACAGAATAGCATTTGCCGTGTGAAAAAAGGCTTTGAGTGGGTAACAACATGCCATGGGAATATGTGGAAGGGACACTGATTCAGAATTAGAAAATCAGGGAAGACTCATTGAAGAAAGGATATCCAGGAAAACTCTAAGCATAGGAATTCCATTGGCTGAAATAGGGAGGTGAGAACAGAAGAGAGCTCTCAACTGTAATCTACATATGCAAGAACTAGTTTAGCATGTTTAGGAAATGTGAAGAAAATTATGGTGGGTATGCAGGGAGGGGAAAAGTAGAGAACAAACCTGTGAGATCAACAACCTTGGAGTCAGTGTTAAGGAATCACTAGCCCATACACAGGTGTTGACACAGTGCAAATACTAGATAATCCTGGCAGGGAAGGGGGCATTTTCATCATGCCATGTTTTGTTGCTTGTTTTTGTTTTTCTTTGAAGTTCCCACTACCTTCCTACCATTATCTTTTAAAGGAAGAAATGTGTGTACTACTTGGAGATTTTTCTGGATTCTCCTGGAAAGGAAATATCACATATGAAACTCTCCAATGTGGCATAAAGACCATGAGATCTTTAAAGTTAGAATCCTAATTTAAAATTTGTATTTAGTTTCAACAAATAGAATGGATTATCTAAATTAGAGATTCTAGTTTTCCCTTGGGGTGTCAATTTCATATCCTTGTTAATTAAGAGTTTCAATGAAAACAGTCCAAGATGCTGGTTTAGTTGAACCAACTGGAGCCTGCAAGATCAGAGATTGAAATACACATAGACTTACACATGAACTGTTTCCAAAACGACTGTTTGAAATAGTCCAAAAAATCTACAAGCTACAACTTAGATCAAAGAAACATTGGGGGTAATCCCCAAGTCAAACTGAATTCTCCATGGGTATTTGTGGCAATTTGACTGAAAACTGCATACTCTCAAATCCCTGGGGAGCTTGTTTGAGGTTTGAAGAGACATGAATAAGCATGCAAGATGGAAATTGTGAAGTCCACAGATATTTATTGACAGAGCTTATTTCACTTTTCCCATGCCAGAGACATGAAAAGATTTTCTGTTTCTTTTTAAGCACTTGATCCACTCCAAAAGGACAGCTAGATAAACACCACAGACAGGAGGAATTACTGACTCACCAGAAATACACCAGTGTGGGGACAGCAGCAACGTCCTGATTGCCAACTCTGTGAATGGTTGGTCTGTCTAGATATCACTGTCCATTGAATGTTTTTTTTTTTTTTTTCTAGTCAGTCTCTTACATTAATTGATTCCCTATGTCCATCTTTCTTTTCTACATCTCTTCTAATGAAGGAGCTGTGCAGAGGACTAAGATGGATGGCATATAATTTGAACATCAAATGCTAACAACTAGTCATTGCCAAAATATTGAGCAATTTTGTTATTCTTTTTTTGAGCATGTGTTTTCAATGATGTGACCATGAGTTACAGGGGTTTTTGCAGCTGTTATAACAGATGTATTGGACAGCAAGGAATGGTGTCAAATGGTAGGAGAAATAAGGGTAGTCTAATATAGCACCATGTAACACCGTGGAAGTCCATCCTCTATGGCATTATAAGCCCTGATTAGGAATCATTCTGACAGGACTTTGCTTAAAAAGCAGACAGACAAACCTTACCCTGGACCTCAGCCTTGCGGCTTACTAGTTGTTTGGCCTTGTGTACTCTGGTTACTTCACATTTTAAGATAAAATGGACTCAGTTTTCAAATGTAGAGAATGGTGTATAATTTCTGATTTATTTGAGGACTCAGTAAAATGAATGTAAAATACCTAGCATGCTAGAATTTCATGACATGGTAACCATTATAATTTATTACTAATATTGTTGCAAAATTGTTAATAGCAAGTACAGAGCTATTATCACTATTATCATTTCTTTGATAGAGCATACTTTGTCTACTTAGTTTAGTACCTAATTTAGTTAATTCACCTTAAATTTTTTAAAGTATTTAACACAAATCATGATGTAAACAGTATAGTATGTTGGCAGGAAAATGTATGTGTGTGTGTGTGTGTGTGTGTGTGTGTGATATAATCAACTAAGGTGGATAAATTATAGTATAATAAAATTTAAGTATGAACAACAATTGGGAAATCACAGATAAAGATAATGTATTAAGTAACTTTCTCTAGTTTAATTAAAAGAGGAAACCCAAACTATAGAAATGGCATTCGAACTGGATGTATCTGTGGTCTTTTGTTTGTTAGATATAGTAAACATTTAATTCTTTTATTTTTTCTGGAATAATTCTAAACACAGTAGCCAAACATGAAGTGTCTTATAGTTATTTATTAATTTAAATAAAGTATTTCCATAGGGATAGAAAATTTAAAAATAGGATTTTCTCCTAGGTTTTCCTTTTTGAGAATCCTCATTAAGTAGGTACAAGGAGAGCATCTCTAATTTGAAAAGTTGATGTTCAAATGCTCCAAAATCTAAAAGGTTTTGAATTCCCGTATAACATAGCAAGTAGAAAATTCCACACCTGACCTCCTTTGATGGATCATAGTCAAAATACAGGGACACTAAAAATATTGTGTAAAATTACCTTCAAAATATGATATTCACATATGTTTGTATGAAACATAGATGAATTTCATGAACAGATTTTGGATCTATCCCCAAGGTATCACATTATATATATGTAAATAATACAAACTGCAAATAAGTCTATACTCAGAATATTTTTGGTTCTAAGCATTTTAATATAAGGGATACAAAACTTGTACTTAAAAGAATATATGTGAGAATATTGACTTTTTTCTTATTTTCTGGTCCTATTTCCATATTTACCATATTAATTTACCTTATTCACTATATTCATTCACATGTAGTCATTATCCAGAAGTTTTTTAAAAATATAATAATTTGGATAAAGAATTATACAACAATGGTATTCTACATAACATGATCAAATTAAATGCTTGTAGACCTGAAAAGTTCTAATTGGAGGACTGTTCCATTAAAAATGTCTGGTTGATTTTTCATTGAGGAGGACATTTCCCTCAGTAATTTTAATTTAATTCTGTAACATAGTTATTCTATGCTATAAATATATTATTAGTTTAAATGTTAATTTCTTTGCTTATCTTTATATATAAGCTTGCATTTAACTTTCATGGCAAACTCTCCACCTGGAATAATGAGAACAATAGGCAGAAATGAGCAAAGTACATGAGAAATATTGGGAAATAACTTCTTATAAGATCTATCAATGTAGTCTAAACATTTGTGAAAGTTTGCAACACTAGTAATAGGGTGCATTGTTACTGTACTTTATAGCTAGAAAGACTGAGTAAAGCTCCTTGTTTGTATAGCATTATCTAAACTGAATCCTATTATCAAGTACTACATTTATTTAATTTGCGATAACCAATTTTCTGAAACTATGAAGAATATAAATGCAGAGAAGAATACTTATTTTTTCAACCAGGTGTTTTAAATTTAAATTAAAGTAATGTCATCTCATTAGGTATTGATAAAAAAAAAAACAAATATAGAACAGTATACAATCTGCTATAGGAACTTCGTGTGTGGTGATATTGTAGAGGGCAACAGGAAGAGCTGACTTCAGAGAGGCCAACAGAAGATTTAGTATAAGGTGAAAATAAGCATATATAGGCAGAAGTGCCCTCCAGACGTTGCAGAGTATAATCAGAAAACATAGCCAAGAAGTAGTATTCCGTGTACTAATATTATAAAGGAAGTTTATTAGGTAGCTCAAATTAATTTTATAGAGAGCTGAATAAGGCTTACCTCATTATGTCATTCACTTCTCCTCTATCTTAAACTCCACCCATGAGGCTTTATTCAGAAGAGAAAAGTCACATAAATAAACTCAGCAGGTTTTAGCTATGTGTGATTAGAGTCTATGGAAATAAACTTCTTCTTTTTTTTTTTTTTTTGGTTGTTTGGTTTCCAAACCCAAACATATTATGCTCACATAATAAGCATTCAACAGAAATTCATTTAACAAAATGTAAATGACCTTACTTCCTCATGTGTTGTCTACAAAGTCAGGTATGTAAAATTTTATTAAGCTGAAATGTTCATCTTTCTCAAAAGATCTGCTTACATTTGGAAGGATGGAAGTCTTTGGTAAGTTCTGACTGTTGGTGGTTTTATATTATATTGAAAGCATTTAACTATATTTTCAGCAAGGTAAACATAAAAGAAGGTTAAAAGGAATAGTCTTTTAGATAGCTAGGCAGCTAGTGTTTGACAGTATAAATTGAATCGGTCCCTTATCTTATAAAGGCAGAAGACACTGAGAATGAGTGAAGAAAATTGGACTTCTAAAATGATAAAATATTCAATAACTCTCTGGAAGGAAAATCTCAGTTTTCATAACTTGATTTCTAACCAAATTTATATTATGTGGAAAAAACACTGCATAGAAAACATTTCAGTCTCCTATTGCATTCTGAAGCATATTAATTATAACATAAACAATGGCGACAAGACAATTGGAACTGTTATTTAGTTTTCTGCAATGTGTTCACATTCATGTGTTTTGCATGTTACCTTGCAAATCTTTATAATAACTCTACTTTCGAGGCACTAAATGTGAGTTTAAGAAAGGCCGACAAATGCCAAAGATTCTCAGCAAGGATGTAACTGTGATTATTTGAAATACAAGTTCCATCTGGCCCCACAACTCATGCCTATTCACTACTAGTATTTATTAAATGTTATTTATTATTTTAATGAAGTTTTCCATATTTGAGTAACAATCTAAGTAATTTATTGATTTGTATGCATGTGTGTAGATATTTATTTATCTACACATATGTATATATATGTGTATATATATTATATATCATAGATTTTGCCACATAAACTCTTATAAGTATTCAGTTCATTGGCATTGATTATACTCACATTGTTATACAACAGTCACCATTATTCATCTACAGAATTTTCTCCTTATCCAAATTGAGACTCTGTGCCCATTAAATACTAATTGCCTAGTACCTAATTCCTTCCAGTGCTTTGTTACTGCTATTTTCTATCTACAAATTTGAGTACTCTAGGTACCTCATATAAGCAAAATCATACCCTACAACTTGTCCTCTTTTTGTCTGGTATAGTGTTTTGAAGGTGTATCCATATTTTAGGATGTATTTGAATTTTATTTCTTTTGTAGGCTGAATGTTATTCCATAGTTTTAATACATTGATCTGTTCCTGAACATTTGGGTTGTTACAACCTTTTGGCTACTGTAAATAATGTTGCTGTGTATGTGATTTTGCAAATATTTCTATTGAAGCTACCCGATTTCATTTATTTGGGGTATTTTGCAGAAATGTAATTGATGAGCCATATAGTAAATTGTTAAATTATTAATTTACTTGTAGAAATCATCTCATGTTATATTAAGTAAATTACTTTAAAAGGCCACTTTATCATTGATACAGTCAGGATAGATTTAATTAAACAAATAATGAATCATTACTCTTTGGACAGTAAAATCTTACATCCTGCTCACTCTGGATATCCCATGGGAATCAGGAGGAGGAGTGGAGGTGGATTCTACACAGTCCGTCAAAGATCTAACAGAAGATCCATCATTCTTAGCAACATAAGGGCCAGGAGAACTTTTCCATTTCAGGGGCAGAAAAAGTGACTTCTGGGGGGTTTTACAAAGGCAATGACATATTTGAATCTAAAAATGGCTCATGTAATATGCAGTTTTTAGATCATTTGTGAGAAATAATTTTCATGGTCCTGATAAATTGCCAGAAGTGTTGGACCTCTTATGTTTTTAATGGAAGAGAAAGGCTTACATAGTTTGTGTTGTGTGTTCTCTGAATCTCTCCCCATATAGTAAGCCAAATTCACCTTTGCAGGTTATATATATATATATATATATATATATATATATATATATATGTGTGTGTGTGTGTGTGTGTGTGTGTGTGTGTGTGTGTGTCTTTTTACCATTTGATTTCATTTGAACTATCATCAGATGTATGCATCCTACTTAGTACCATATTGTTTTATGCTTAAGAAATGAAGTCTTCTCAATAAGAATAGTCTTGTATTTGTTACCTCAAACAAAAAGAAACCCACAATATTAATAAGTAATAAAAATGAAGAGAATTTGGATGAAGAGGAAATGTTTTTCAGAAAAAGTAATGCTTCATTCACTTATTATTCATTTATACATACATTTAGCAAGAAATAGACATTAAAATGAGAAATGATTATGACACAAGAGATTTTGTAACATATAAGCAAGATATACCTAAAATGTAATTTTAAAATAAAATTTCTTGGGGATGGAAAAGAGTAAGGCAATTCAAAACTATTAACTAAATACAGTATTTCTTGAGTTCAGAGACTAAGGAAATGAAGGTCATGTGAGGGGTGACACTCTCTAATATACAAGCATCACCTGTGTTCTCAGACCAGTGAGAAGAAAGGACTCCTATCCTTTCAGGTAGGGTTCCTAATCTCTGTCCTGTGCATGAATGATTAAATGAAGAACAGAAGAAGTTAAATGACAGCAGGACAATTTGGACACTTGAAGCTTGCATTTAAACTCTATTCTTGTGAACCCATTGAAATGGTCTTTACAACTCTGTGATTGTTATCTAAATTGAATATCAGACCAGAATCTGTTTTCTTTTGAGAAAGATTATAGGCAAGTAAAACCTAGGTTACATAAATTAGTGACTTTGAAAGGCTGGGGAAAAAATAAAAATTCTGTATAACAAAATATGAATTAGAATAATTGAATTAGAATATCAATTAAAGGGATTCCAAATTATTCAACATTTATGATGACAAAAAAGCATAATAAGATATTTTATTCTTTCCAGTTGATAAGTCTATTGATGGAGGTGTTTTTGTATTTCGGACCTCAAATTGGTACAGCCTTTTTGGATGACTATTTGTATCAAGAACCACATAGTTTTTGTCAATCTCAATTTTTACCAAGTAATTCTGTTCCCAGAAATTCATTCTAAATAATCAGTTATAAACACAAAGTATATGTATATCTAAATCTCTACATCTGTATCTTTTTCTAATGTACAATCCAACATTTCTTTTAACAAAAAATTAAAACAACCGAATGTTTTTACTCAGAAATTTATACAATTTTATACAGCCATTACAAAACACACTAAAAAAGGAATATCAAGTATAAATAAAAAATGTTAAAATTGTTAAATGGGTCTGAACAGAAGCATCCTAAAGTGTGTCTCTGACAGAGAGGACAGTCAGAGCATCAGAGGTTACACTGTTCCTAGGAGTAAGTGAGAGGAACTCAGAGCCTTCAAGAGCAGTAAGGACAACCCTAAATAGGCCTGAGAATTAGAAGACAACAAGAGAAAAATATGTTAATTTGAAAAAAAAAAAGCATCTTAAATTACAATATAGGATGTAAGGTGAATTATATAAGTGAATTTATGTGTAGAGTTAAATGCCAAATCTGTAAAATTTGTTTTTTCTTGGTGGAATTCAATGACATCACCTCCTAACAGCCAGTTGGGCTGGAGAAAACACTTGAAATGAGTGGAGTTTGGCAGATTCTCTTTCCTGTCAATTGGGACTTCAATCTGTTCTGTGCTGTGCTGTGATGTGCTAAAGATGGAGGCGGGGTAGACCTGTAGTTCTTGGGGTATGCACATGCCAAAAGGAAGGGTCTGAAAAAGAAAGAAAAGGAAGGAAATGATTGGAGAGAAGCAGAGATGAGGAACAGCAGAGTAACCTGAGCCCTGATTCCAGGTGCCATAAACTCTACCCCATGAAATATCTATCTTTCCATCAATTCCCCTTTTGGATTAAACTATTCTGAGTCAGTTTTATTTTCTATGCACTTAAAATATCCTAGACTAAAACTGTATATGACAGTTACTAAATATATTTGATTTATATATGACTGAAATTTGGCTTTAGAATGAATGAACTTGAGGATTCAGAGGACATTCTAGGAAATGGCTGGACTGCTTTATTCTTCATAAAAGACTCAAAATAGCATTACTGACTTTCATTCATCTTCTGTTTAATTATCTCCAGCAAGCAAGTATTCTCTCCTGTGAGAACTCTTTACCTTTTAGTTTCATTCTCCTGTTCTTCCTACCAGTGTTTCAAAAACTGAATATTTTTGTAGCATTCCCTTCAAATCTTCTATGCCTTGAATAATATTGGCTAATTGCTCTGTAATTTCAGGCCTTACTCATTTTACTTCTGACCCTCCATCATCTTGCTTACTATAAATAATAAACACAAGCATGGATTCTGTGTGATGTGTCCAGGCCATGTCTTATCCCATAATGCTTAATATACTGTAAAAGAATCTGGAGTTGTAACAACAGAATTACCTCATTAACAAATTATGTGATCATGAGAGAATTCCTTAACTTTTCTGAACTTTGGTTTCATCATTAGTAAAATAGTTGCAACCTCTGTTTAACAGGGTTGTTATTATGCTTTGGATAAAGGTTCAGAATAACAATGGTCAATTTAAATATCAATAAATATAGCCTTTTTGTTGGCATGCTCACTTTTTGAAACTAGTAAATATGGGGTCAAAGAGGCATAAATCAATGCTTATCAGGCTTTTCTGGCGCTTAAATTTGATATTTTAATGTAGGAGTTTTGTAAGTAAAAATAAATAAATAAATACTAAGCTTATGAATACTATTTATTAAATATCATTTGATAATTTTATGGATATTTATGAAGTTGTAATATTGTTAAACATTTGTAAAATTATTTTCCTGAATTATTACATGTGCCATGCATAGTAATGGGTAGATGCAACTAATCCTGTTTTTACAGATGAGGAAATTAAGGTTCAGAAAGGTTAAATAATTTACTGAAAGTCAGATAGAAAATGAGTGTCAAAGTCACTATTGTAACTGGATTTATTGAGCTACAAAGTTATCATTCTTTCCTTACAGTGCCTTGCCCCTGAGAAAGAACACTGTTAATGCCATATTACAATGATTGAAACTAATTCACTTTGATTTTTATTTTTTGGCAACATGTAAAAGCAGAAAAAAAATCAGTCATATTTCATCAGTAACTTCCTTGTGGTTATGTTTAAAAATGAAAATCAGAGCAGTGACCTTCAATCATCTTTCTTTTCCCAGTGTGCTGATTATCTTCTATCTGTCCTTCTGGAGGAGCACACCCTTCTGTACCCACCCTGCTGTATCTGGGAGACCAACTTGCAAGGCTACACCAATAAATCTCTAACCTGACCTTTTGTTGGATTCAACCAATGGAGAGCCCCAATAGGAAGCAGTGGGAAAGATAGCAAATGAGAGGGAATTACTTTCTAATTATTTTAGCACTTGGTCCTCAGTTCCTTTCTAACCCCAGGGTAGGTTTGTAGGAATCCACTCGGAGCACATTTTGATAAATAGTTATTTTATTAAACCATCTCAAAATAATAATAATTAATTTTATTCTAGGACCTTGTCATTTGTTTTATTTTCTGATGCTTTCTCATATACTTGATACAAAACAGGGGACTTGACACACTAAATATATGTGAAAAAATGTATAAACTCTAAAAGAGAATAAAGTGACTTCATTAGAATAAAATGATATATTTGCTTTTTTCTTATAGAAGACACACTAGCTGGTGCAACAACTATAGGTGTCTGATAATTCCAAAATAGTTTCTTCTTCAACAGATGTCATTATACCAAATAGAAAAACAAGTTTTTATCCAGGCTTATTTTCTCTTTTATAAGCAAAGGCATCTTGGAACCCCATGAAAGCTGAGAAGACTCCGTCATATAGCCAGACTCCCTGCCTGGGAAACTGAAGGTAATCCAAAATGAGGTTCCAGGAGGTTCGCCTAGAAGCTGTGTGGTCACTCTGGTCTGGCAGAGAATGAAAGCCCTGGAAGCTTAGAACTGCACTCCCAAACAGCAGTCTTTCAGCTGGGATTAAAATGTTAGCCAACTTTGGACCAGATGTATTCTGAAAATAAATAAATTTCCCAAGAAGAACCATCAGTAACACAAATATAAATTCAAGTCTAGGATTTGTCTTGAACAAAGGGATACCTCTCTCTTCTCAGATAGCACTTCTGTTTTGTTGACTGAGGTATCTCAGCCATTAGAAATGTGGTCTACTTATCTCCTAGGAATAATTCATGGAGTGCTTAATTTTTCTTTTTACTCTGTATACAATCTTGTCCTCTCATAGTTTAAGTAAGAAAGAGGCAAAAATTATGCCTTTTGGACAGCCTAAAAGCTACTATCTGAGATTTTCATTCATCAACTCTTATGCTTTAAAGAAGGCACAGGAGTTCTCAAACCATTTACTAACTCAATGATCATTTCAGATCACTCAATACAACATAGCAGGTACTGCTGACATACCAATAAAAGACATTTGATAAATTGCTATTGTGATGCAATTATGAAATCAATTTGCTTTTGGATACTAGGGGCTATATTCTCCCTCTCTAGAATTTCTGTAAGAAGTATGTTTTAGCATTCCAAATTATAAATTAATAAATGGAATCTCTGAGGAGTAAGGCTACTTGCTTAAGGTTTCACATAGAAGAATGAGTAAAATGAGAAACCTGACCTCCTATTTCTACCAAAGTATTAATTTCACCAGGGAAAAGTATCCTCTGATTTTCCCCTAGATCTATCAGAATTCACATAGCAACATGTAGGGAACATCATCAAATGGAATGGATTGTAATCTGGACTGGCTGAGGACACATGAAGGGCTAGGGAACATCTGGTTTTGTTTTGTTTTAGTTCTGCTATTTCTATACATATTATCTTGTTACTGAAATATGTGTGTGTGTGTGTGTGTGTGTGTGTGTGTGTGTGTGTGTATATATATATATATATATATATATATATATATATGAAAAACAACTATTTTATTGAATTTTTGGTTCTGAATCATATTTGTTCATATACCTAGTGTGACATTGATGTTTTGATTCTGAATCATATTTGTTCATATTCCTAGTGTTATATTGATGCCTGGAACCAGCACCAGATATTCTGAATTGATTTCAACTAGTTAGCTTTTGAGAAGCTCCCCAGATAACTTTAATTTATAACCAGGGTTGAAAATTCTTTCTGTATAAGTATGGTGGAAAGAAAGGAGTATTAGAGAAGACAGAAGGTAGGAGAGGAGGCAATAAAAAATAATAGTAGAGAGAGAAGAAGGAAGGAAGGAAGAACAGAGATTTTTATCTGAGAAGCTGAAACACATGGCATGATTACAAATATCAGGAGTTAGTGAAGACCAAATGCCAAAAACATCATTATGTGTCATCTGTACAAAAATTAATTCAGAATGTGGACATCTTGAATTAAGAAAAAAAGTCAAAGTCTTCATCCTCAAGACACATTTTTTATATGAAATTACCACATATACACCTGCTACTTAAGACTCTTTTTCTTCCTGAGTCTGGATTCTATAAGTAAATATTTACATTATTAGTACATTTACTTATGCAGTTCAACACTGTTAACACAACACAATGTGGGGCAACTGGCATCACTGTGAGTGTACCAAGGTTTCATCTCCTGGTCTTGCTCTACCCAGCAGTGTTCCCCTTTACTATGCTCTACTTCCCATTCCTTGAACCGACTATTTCAAACTTCTATGAAGCCTACAAATCTCTGTTTCCCCCACCAATTTTCTTGCACTGATCAAATGCCTCTGACTCACGCATCCTTGATCCAAGCTAGACCACCTCAATAGATCTTTCACCTTGGGTTCCATCTTCCCAGTTTGTGCTCTGGCCAGTACCTGCTCTTTTTTCTCTTTATTTCTTCCAGGTACATTTGCTGTTCTCTTCCTCAATATCTCAAGCAGCCTTCATTTGTAAACCTATATCCTGATTATTTATGCTGTCTTTGGAATTTAGCAACATTGAATATCAACATAGATTAATCTCTCCTGTGTTTTCAACCTCTCCTTTTAGTACTCTTTCCACAAGCACTAGACAATGCCCAGCCTTTATCTTCCCTTAAATGAAACAAAAATGTTTTGGGCTTATATTTTCCAACCAGTTGCTGATTTATTTGCTTTCATCCCATATAAACTAAATTTTCAGAGACATCTGTATCTTGATTTTTTTCTCTTCCCCTCTCTTCCAATCTTATCTGCTAATTTAAAGTGGATTCTACTTCCATCCCTCTGTCAGGAGGGGTCCCTTTGGACATGTTGCTAAACACAGTGGGCATTTTTTTTTCCTTATCTTGTTTGATTGTCCACCAGAATTCAGCTTGATGCCTATGTTTTTCTTAAAACTTTTATCCCTTAACTTTTGTTGTAGTTCTTGTTCCTTGATTTTCTCTACTTATTTATTTTTGTTTTTTATTTATTTATTTATTTATTTTGCATTTCTCCACCATTTATATTCATCCTATAACCTATGATCATGAGTACAGGCTGTGGAGCTAACCTCAACTCAAACATTCAGCTTTAAGTCCTACCACCAGAGCCAGCATAAGTCACTTCTCTGTAAAAATGCTGACAATAACAAATTCACCATAGAGTTCTTTAGAAAGCAATAACTCTCCACTGTCTTCAGAACTCTGGTTTCACTTGGTGTTTTTTATGGAACTCTTCCATGATTCCTGGCACTGTATCATATTGTAGTTGTATATTTTTTTGCTAGTATTTTTCAAGTTTGTAATTAAATATTGATTATTTGCTGAGCATCTTTGTCTTCTCTTCAATTGTAACTTTATCACTTTTTCTAATGTTCAATTAGAATATCTATAATATAAATATTTAAACAATATGGTTAAAGAAGTGAGCGATCTTTGCAAGATAAGGTGGCAACCTAAAAGAAGTTGGATCCCATGGATGCATCTTAGGGTTATAGTGTCAAGAAAAAGTGCCCTCGCCTGTGTCATTGGCTTTGATCTGAATTTGATGGGATCACAATCCAAATGATTAAGTACAATTAAAAACTATCATGCATTGAAGAAGTAGAAATTAATTTAGCCATATGGAATTATAAATAGATTGAATCAATACATCAATCATCAAGGGAGAAGGAGAGCTCTGGCTTATAATAAAATTCCAAAGGTCCGTTGATTAATGTAGAGGGAATATGGGAATAGGGAAATTGTATATTATATTAAAGACTGGATTAGGAAAGAAGTATCAATGTATGCTAATCTAGAGGGAAATTTTGAGGAGCTGTATCACATTCTGTTTATTTCTCTATATATACACATGATCATCTACATGTATGGACATATTCAGATCCACACATATGATGTATGTGTTGATATGCATACATATGTGTACCCACACACATGGATTTCCATGCTTACACAGTACTTTACTGATGTTGTGTTTAGATCCCATAGCTATTGTGTCATATTGTTTCCAAATATTTGGATGTTATGACCAAAACAAGCTGGACTTGATTTCATATTCACCCATTTGTAAGCTGTTAATCCTTGAGCAAGTTACTTTTCAGTTCTTCAGTTTCCTCATTTGTTAAGTGAATATAATAATATTTCTTACGCCCTAGAAATGCAATGAATATAAAAATCAGTACACACACAAGCAGATAGTTACAAAGGCCTGGCATAAGTAGATACTCTTGGAGTTGCTGTTATCACTCTTCTATTTTTATGATTAATATGTTATGATAAATTGGGCCTGGAAATATGGTTTGCTTCCTCTTTGGCCTAGGGCAGTCTCTCAGGGGTCCTCTCTAACTGGTCCAGTGGCTGCCTGTTCCCTCTCTCCATCAACAATTCCCAACAAGCATTTGAGCCAAGGTCAGAGTGGTTATGGCAGCTACCACTTAGATGATAAGGGCTAGAATTTAAGGGAGCTGGAGCTAGCCACCTTTTCTGATAGTGAAACTCTCTGAGTGAATGCATCTGAAAGGAAAAAAAAAATGTTTGATTTGTGTTCCAAGAGGTAGAACATAATATTAAAGCACCTCAACCTTGTTTGTAATGACTCAGAAGCCGCCCTTCCCCACACAGTCAGCACCAAATAAATCAATTCCTTCACTCCGACTTGCTCTTGACACTGCTTTTAATCTGTGAACTATGAAATGCAAAAAATCTTGTGTGTAGTCCTTTCCTTCCATCTGTGCGTGGCTGTCAGGCAAGCAGTCAACAGCACTCCGTAACAGAAGTTAATTGGAAGGAGCTGGTGTCTCCAGCTCCTTTGGTAATTATTGAAGTCACTCGCCTGGTGTGGAATAAAGCCTCTCGCCTTCACACTGCTTGATAAAGAGACTCTTTTCCCTCCTGTTACAGTCACAGAAGCAAAACAAAGCTAAACAAAATGAAGCTCTTTCTGTTTGTTTGATAAATCCCAGAATTACTTTAAGGTAGATAAGCAGGGCTGTAGCTTCCATTTAATTTAAATACAGTTTAGAGCCTTCAGGAGGAAAATGTGTCTAGTTCACCTGTGCCCCAGTGCTCATCTCTGTCGCTGACTCAAAATGAAGACTTGGTAAATGTTAGAAATTTTCATTATTAATGCTATTATTATTAATTCCAGGTTAGCTCCTATTATTCATGAGACTTTTAAATCGGCTCTATAGGGGAAAATGTTTAATTCTCAGGTTGCACTAAGTTGGATTGAACTCTTAACTCTAGCATCACTAGTGATGATACTCCAGCCTGTTTCATCTTGCTAAACATCACCCTTTGACAATATCAAGGGAATCATATATAACTCACAGGCTGTGTAGATTAAATGAGTTAAAGCAATGAAATGCCTTGTGTTCTGGCTGGCATATACTAATTGCTTAATATACCATGGCTTTCTTACATTGATTCACAGTGTGTCTAGACACTATAAAGACCACTTACTTGTTCCACTCAGATACTTTTTGCTTCATATCTCTGACTTCAGTATAATTAATTTAGAAGGAGATGCACATTTCTCTCCCTTGCCCTCCATCACTCTCAATTCTATTTATCTCTTTCCAATATCTCCAATATCTCAATTCCAGTATCTCAACTCCAACATCTCTTTCATTTGTTTCACTGAAGCTAAAGAACATCCATTAAATAGATATTCAATAACTCCAAGAAGATTTTTATTGTGTCCTACTTCAGTGGCAAACTTTGTGACATGGCTGGGGTAGATAGCAATGAGCAAACTGGGATCCCTTTCTTCTTGATCTTTGCAGTATTATCAGGGAGCAGGGACCCACATATCCCATAAAATACAGCATGAGAAATTATGAATGAGAGACATTCTTAGAATTACAGTGCTAGCTGATCACAGAGTATGGTGCAGCCAACTCTTCTTAGGAAGCAGAGGAAATGTATTAAGAAAAAAATCTGTAAAGGAAGTGTCCTTTCAGATAGATTTTGAGGGATGGGCAAATGTTTTCTTGGCTAAAGACAGGCAAAAGATAATGAAAGAAGTGACAGTGTGTGTAAAACTTCAGGGCATGTGCCCCGAGATGAAAATATATATTTGCTGCCACATGGTTCCATGCTATGTTATACAGCAGAAGAACTTTGTAATGAGCTATGGGAAAGTCAGACAACTGGCAGTGGTGGGAAAGGGGATGGTAGATATTCCATACTGCCTCTGAGGGAGAAAAGGGGTGTAGCTGCCCCAGTTGGTGTGAGTCTTCAGAAGCTAGAGCTTATCTTCCTTGACAGTTATCTGCAGAGCATTAAGACCTTGAATATCCGCCTGTATCCACAGGCCACAGAAGGGCCAGTCTGAATTTTACCAACCAGCCCAGAGACAAATATCTATGGGTTTTTAGTGAATCATTGGTCACAAGGTTCACGCAGATCAAGAAAAGAGAGGGCTGAATTCAGATGGGAGACTGCGTAGGTGCAAGGATAACAGAGGTAATGAAAGGGGACTATGAAACATTTAACTGCAGCTTTAGGGAGCTAATGGTCAATGAATACAGGAAGAGAGTGAAGCAGATAATTTGTGTTCTTTAGTGACAGATGACATGATATTGTGATATCAAAAGGAACTGTTATTTGAGTTTTTTAACTTGTTCAATAAAAACAGGATTTTGTATGTAAACAAATGATTAAACTTGTCATTTGAAATGCGAACAGCAACACAAGTCACAAAACTATTCATTCTTTATACTTGAGTCATACTTATAAAAAAACTGTGCATGAAACTTAAGGCTAATAATTTGATAAATTGAGAAAGTTTGTAATAGTCAATAGTGAATTTTGTATCTAAATAATATTTGCACTAAAGTAGAAAAACACAGAAAGTCAGAAAAAATGTGATTTATAATGCTGATCAAACTCCCTTAATTTTCCATAAAATTTGTTTGTGTTACTTTTCAGAAATTTTCATAGACTCAAATAGCTATTATCATTGAATTTCTATTATAATTCCAGTTATTGTCAAACTACACAAATTTACCATAATAGTTCTTGCACATAACCTTGTGCAGGAGCACGCATTTGGCAAAATAGGATTAAATGAACAAAATATTGGAAATTAAATAGAATTTCATGGGCAGGAAGGAACAATGTAGGCAAGAGATTTTGAGATTTAAGTATAAAAATTTGTGCATATATTTAATATTTTGTAATTTTTTTTACAAAATGTTCTATTAAGTCTATCAGCAAGTATCAATAGATACCTGCAGCTCACAGAAATTTTTGATAAAGTGATGCCTATTTCTGTGGTAGGCTTTTCACCTACTGTACAGTTATTATCCCTTTGAAGTACTTTAGCCATTCACACTGTATGATGATAACTTTATCACACACACACACACACACACACACACAAAATGAATCTAGCAAGAATCCTTATGTCATCCTACTCATGAGTTTAAAAGAAAAAATTGAACAGGTAATTAGGATTTGAATTTGGATTGATGTGTACTAGATTCCCTCCCATTTCCACTATTTACCTTTTCTCCATGCTTCTTTCCTTTTTATTGGACTATTTTTTTAAAGAGGGGTAGACTATACAATTCACCACTTTCTAATTCCTAATTCTTTTTGTATAATTGGTTTTATCTTGGACTATGTGTTTTTCAATACCAAAAAATAACAAGTACAATAGATTCAAAGTCATAATGTCAAGGGATTTTCAATATGGCACTGAATACTAATGGTCTGAATAATATTAAGCATACTTTGGCCAGAGTTTTTATAAACTTGTTTGTGATTTTTTTAAATTTTATTTTTATGGCTATCTGTGTATTGCTTGCTCTACTTTACTGGAAAGCAGGGTGTAACATGATAGGATAGGTCATCATACATATTTTGTATTTTATTTATATTGGGGCTATGGTTCTTTTTTGATTATTGTATAACCATATAGACAAAAGCTGAAACGATGCATTCAAGAAAGTTATAGGTAACTAATTTTGTGCAAATTACTTAACCTCTTTGAGCTTTGGTTTCATTTTTATGAAATGGGGATAATAATCAAATATCACAACATTGGAGTGAAGACTAATGAATCAAAAATTTCACTAGAGGATGAATGTTAGTGTGTGTGTTTGTGTATGTGTATATATATATGAGAATGAGTGAATGAATGAATATATATATATATATATATATATATATATATATATATATATATACTGTCTGAGAATAGTACTAGCAAGTCTAAATCTTAGGAAAATGCAAGTTGGGTGTTTAACACAGTTACCATTTATTAAGTACTTTTATATGCAGAGCCTATTCCAAGTGCTTTATCTATATTATCTTATGCTAATATTCATAACCCTATGAGACTTCTATTTTATTATCTCTATTTTACTGAGGATAAAACTGTAATTTAGATTAGATAAATATTTTCCTGAAGTTTCTACAACTGCCAATAGGGACAAGATTTAAATTCAGGTCTTTCTGGCTTTAAAACCCATGATCATAACATAGACTTTTAATGCCTCCCTGCAATTTTTTTAATGTAAACTTATTTGCTAAGTGGGATGTAGGTACCCTAGTTTTTGATGTATATATGCTTGTTTATGGAGAGAATGCACATGGACTGAAAATGGTAGTAAAGACATTCAAATGATGAAATTTGGAAGTAGCCAAAAATTACACACTTTAATAGAAAGTCTTATAATTAATCCAATCTCATAACATAAAATACCACCAGCCATATTTTGCCTCTTTTGGTAATTCCTTTGACTGCTTATTAATTTCTTTAATTTCAATGTAAGAACACATTTATTTGAGAATGGGAAAGAAATGAGACATTCTGTAGCCTAATTGAGTTTAGGTCAAGTTTAAGCATTTACAACACATTTGATTACTATTTGTCTAAAATGTTTGGGGCATCATGAGATCAATAATATTTCCAAGTTTGGTGTGTGAAAGCAGTATCTCTCTTTCCTTTGCTATCCATTGACTTACAGAGAGCATAGCTTGTTAGAGTTAACAAATTATAAATTAGGACAACACAAAGTGCTGTCTTTCTGTTCTTGATATTAAAGTATTATTTTAGTCAGGTTGGGTGGCAGTCATATTTGCTTACACAAATTCATTCTCATAATTCATTCTCATAATCCTGATGACTGGGCTGGCCAGGTAAGAATCCTCTTCTCATCAATTTCTCACATATCAGTGAACAAAGAGAGAGAACAAACTCTCCTGTTTTAATAAGGGCACCAATTTGGTTTTCTAGACCTCCACTTTCATAATTATAACAGTCCCCTTCATCAAAGAGGGGTGCATTGCAAGAGCTCCCAGTGGATGTCAGAAATCTTGGATAACCCGGAATCCTGTATATAGTCATGCGTTGCTTAATGACAGAATGCATTCTAAGAAATGTGTCATTAGGCAGTTTCATCATTGAGCAAATATCATCAGATATACTTACATAAACTAAGATTGTTCTGACATCAATAGAACACATAAACTATGAGACTACCATCATCTATCCAGCCCAATGTTGACTTAAACAGCATTACATAGCATGTGACTTTATGCACATATGTATGATAAAATTTAACATATATTAAGCACAGTAAGAAATTAAACATCACTAATAATTAATAACAATATAGTGTAATGAAAGTTTTATGAATGTGGTTTTCTTCTGCTTTTCTCTCTATTATTTTACTATAGTACTTCTTCTTGTTGACCATGGGTAACTGAAAGCAAAGGAATTGAAATCAGTTTCAGTTAAGAGGAGAATACTAGAGCACTGAAAGGCCTCTTCTCCTGATACCATCACATTGGATGTTAGGGTATTAATGTAAGAATTAAGGAAGGAAACAAACACGCAGTCCATAACAGTGATCAAATGTAGAATTAAAATGGTCTCATGGATAAAACAATGGACTTAATCTCCACGCTTTGATCTAGTAACTGTGTGATTCTAGGCAAGTTGTTTTCCTGTGTCTCACTTTGCAGGGGATTTGAGGTCAGAAGAACCAGGATTAAAATGTCTCTAGTCCTCAATAGCTTCTTAAACTTTGACAAAACCCTTTATTTTCTCTAAATTTCAAGTATCTCTTGAGAAAAACAAAGTTTGTAAGAGAACTTGCTGCATGGTATTGTGAGGAATAAGATAGAATAATGTATGTAAAGTATTTGGATTTGTGCTTTGCAATAATAAATATCTAAATTAATATTAATACTAAGGAGCATATATATTTCCTATCACTTAAATTTCCCCACTCTTTATCAGGTATTGTTCTAGTGTCAAAATAAGGTTATATAATTGAAGATCATAATAATGATTAAATTAATTAATATAGAGACTAAATAGCATTAATACAGAGACTGATTATAAACATCTGGAATTTAGTAGATCTCAATAAATATTAGAATATGGGATATAGTGATATATAAGTAACCCCAAATTCCATACAAGCATAATTTCTATTAATCATGAAAATAAAAAAAATAATTTATTTGTTTATTTTTTAAATTCTTTTATTCTATTCAATAATATTTACTGACAGTTCTGTCCCTATGTACCAAGTGGGAAGGAAGGTTTATAAGGCACGGTTTCAGCTTTATAGGTTGAGTCATTCTGAGACCCAGGCAGCTATGGATGGATATGTTTCAGAGTGCATGAATTCTCTAAAAGAATATTCAAAAATGATTTATTTTCCCAGGAAGAGCATCTGCCACATTCATCAGTGTCTCCATGATCCTTCTTCACAGAGCTCAATATTGAGTAAAGGGGAAACCCTGCCTTTCAATTTCAGCTTTGTTGGTACTATTATCTGTAAGTGCCTGGATTTAAATTTGGACATTACTAGGTTCAAATTTCAAATGCTTTCCTGGTTGCTCTGTGACTTTAGCAAACTTTACTTTCACACATGTAAAAGTGGGATATTGATTTGCACCTCTCAGACTTTTCTCAATAATGTGTGTCAAGACATTTCTCTCAGTATATGGCATGTAGTAGGAATTCAAAGGAAGTGGTTTCTCCCATTTATGGTTCCTTTCACATTGGTACCTATGTTAGAATTCATCAGGATGTCTTTTTTACCAAAGGAGCGCAAATGTAGCTTAGTGATTGATTAAGTCAATGATCAGAATCACGTGCTAGTAGGAACAGTCACATAAAGGATCAAAATGTGAACACAACTAGAATCAGACAGAAAACCTTGGCTCACACTCCTGATCTCCCTATCATAGTCCACAAACATCAGCTTCCACATCTCATATAGCACCTGTCACTCTCAATATTGTCCCTGTCACAGTTTAATTACCTGACACTGTGATTGAGATTTCCCCGGGCACTGTAGAAACTCACTCACTATGCACATAAGGTGGATAGGTGACACAAGGGCATGTTTTCTCTATGAATGATTCAAACAATCAATCAATCAATACAGGGACATCAAGAAACTTACAGAAACACAGGATGGTCAGACGTCACAACAAAAAAACATGCCTGTGAAAGTCACAGAAAGGTATACAAATTCTGAATAAAAACAAAATAGTATTGTTGGGGGGGTGTTTTATAGTTAATCCAATAAATCGCTGTGAAAATGTAGTCACTGGAAAAAATACCGAGTCATGCAGTGTCACAGTAAAGCATTTCCCAATCTTGCTAATAGTACTGCAGATTATTCTAAGCATGGTGCACTTCTGATCTTCTTTCAGTAAAAAATTACAACTTAAAGAAGTTTTGTCATAGAACCTATAGTATTGGATCAGTCTATCAATCCAATATTGTCAGTAAAGAGCTGAACTGCATACCTGAGTTTGATATATCATAAAAACGTAGCCTCCAAGTACTAGAAACTGATGGGTACCTTATGATCATCTTGAGTGGAAGTCTTTATAGTGAATACATTGTCTTTCTTTTCCTTATTAAGGAAGAAGTATTTTGAAGAGAATTCAACATTTTCTAGTTTGTTGGAGAATATTATTGATGATATATTTTCTTGACACAGTGATATTCCCATTTATTTGTTGATAATGTCCAAATTCCTTACCATTATATATATATATATATATATATATATATATATATATATATATATATAGTGTGTGTATACATTTTTACATATAAATGTGTATATATATTAACATATGTAAATATATTTATATTAGGGGATTTACCAATATGTTTCTCCATAGTGATTAACAAGCACATCATGGACTTTCACTTCAGGGAGCTTCTGCTCTACCAGAAACAGTCCAATGAAACAAGTGCAATCAGGGTGCTGTTGAAAGCAGGAAACCTGCAACTGTCCACCACAAAAGGACATCACACAATAGGGACACCAAGTCAGATTCAGAAAGTTGTTATTTCTTAAAAGAATTATCAGTGGACTAGGCTACAGATGAGTTCAAATTAACCAGACAGATCATGGAGTTTAAGGAAAAGACTATTCCAAACACAGAGAGTCAAGGAACAGAGGAAACTGAGGTATAGATTGTATTCTGGGAAGTGAAAGAAATTAGGTCTTACTGGGTATGAGTTAGCAAGTGGACAAATAATGGCAAAGAAATAACAGATACATCAGTTCCACATAAAATTTTGTATGCCATTGCTCTGGGAAAACTTCTCAATCAAATCTTTATGAAAATTCCATTTTTCTTTGTCCTCACAGGTTTAGGGATCCAAGAGAAGTCCTAGATTGGAGCATGTTTCTGTTGTTCTATGGCACAGACTGTAAATTAAATTAATAATGTATGGTTTTATATATATATATATATATATATATATATATATATATACATATATAATATACATATATATGTGCATATATACACACATGTATATCAAAGTAGGAGAGAGGAATTTAAAACCATAAAGAAATGATTAGTTTAGGGGCTGGGGTTATGGTGAAATTGTAGAACACTTACCTCGTACATGTGAGGCACTGGGTTTGATCCTCAGCACCACATAAAAATAAACAAAATATTGTGCCCATCTATAACTAAAAAATTAAAACAAAAATAAATGATAATGTTTAAGGCAATGGATATGCTATTTATCATGAATTGAACAGTTCCATGTATCCATGAATCAAAACCTCACATGGTACCTCATAAATATGTAGAATTATGTGTCAAAATGGTGAAAAATTAATTTTAAATTATTTAGCACTGTAAAAATTCCCTTGTAGTGAAGAAGATTGTAGATAACATAACTATATAACATGGTGTTCATATTCAAGAAAATATGGAAAATTAGTGCTTTATTAATTAAAAGTAAATGGTCCAAAATGAACCCATAGAATAGCAGTTATCTAAAATTATTCAGACTCTCTTTGAAACCAGAAAAGTCTCCTATATAGATTTTTAGATAATCACTTTAACTGAATCCAGTAAATGCCTGACTTTTACTGCTGATGACATATTTTTTGCACTATCCGCTGTTCTTGTGCACATTGTGTATAGATCATATCCCACCTTATTGACACTATGCAGATTATGCTACTTTGATATAAATTTTAGAATTAAAACTGATCTTTATAATGTTTGTGCTATTTTAATCATTTTTCTTCTCTTCTAGTTTATTGTGCTATTTCATATATATATATATATATATATATATATATATATATATATATATATATCACATTTCAAACCTAAAGTAGCATGCTATCATATTACTGTTAATGCCAGAGGCTTCTAAAATTAGAACCATGATAAACAGAATGCATATGAGTAAAACTTACAACTTCATTTCTCTTTTCATTTTATCACAAATTGGTTTTTTGTTTGTTTGTTTATGACAACCAAATTAAACAAGAAATAAGTCTTAAAACTCTACAATTTACCCATTCTTAGAAAGAAATCATAGGATTTTTTTCAAATCTACAATTATTTTTAGTTTTAAATATTTTTAAAACAAAACTTTAATTGATGTCTCAGTGTTCAAATAATTCTTTATCCAGCCTCGTTTTGAGATTCAGAAGCATGATTTCTCATCCTAGTTGTGCTTGCACATTGAAATGTAATGACAGGATTATTATTTATGGTCCCACACATTTCATTTTAGCTACTATAGAATATGATGCATACATATATTTAGAAATCCTTGTAATATAATTCAATTACAGGAACTAAACACAGATTGCATTTTCCCCGGACCATTTATTCTACCTCAAGCCTTGAACACAGAGTTTTTAATTTTATATTTGTTCTTTAGGAGTGTGTATAAAAAATGCACAAAGAGCTGCTGCTTTTCAATACCATTGTGGTCACAGTGAGTTAAATATTTAATGCCACCAAGCACAAGGCAGGGCATGTGATGAGCATGAACTGTACTATAAGACCACAGTAATGGGTTTAGCTCCCTTGGGTCACTGGTGTGCTGTGTACCAGTATAGTAAAGGAGGGAAAACCCTCAAAGAGATGCACTTGTGAATAGGAATCTGTCCTGTTATGTCCATTGACAAGATTCAGCATAGATCTATGAAAGCGATGTACTTCCTTAATATTCTAAATCACTTTACCTGTTTGTAGCCAAGCTGAAATATTGGGTGTGGCTTTGTATAATTCATGATAATTCTTTTCAAAGTAGCTCTTTCCTACAAATTTTAAGTTTTGATGACTTATTGAATCTCTGGTAAAAGCTTCCATTACTGATTTTCCATTATTTGTTGCATCTGTCTGTTGAAATTAGAACAATTTTTTTTTTTTTTTTGCAATAGAGGCAAAATAATGAAAGAAGGCAGGAGTCCTTTCCATGAGGAAACTCATCTATTTTCTCCATGGCATCTGTCATCAAATGAAAGGAAAAGGCAATAAAACAGCAAAAAACCATTATCATGATATTTACTCTTGTGAGTAAAATAATCTACAATTTAAAAATAAGACCCAAATGATCTTTACAAAGTGAAATTGTGATTTTATTAGTGCCAACACACTATATTAACTTAAAGTTGTTATATCTCAAAGAGAATTAAGCAGAGTTTGTAGCAAGACAGCCATATAATTAAGCAGGATATCAGTGCTTACTAATTAGATGAAGTTTCATAATTTTTCTGGCCTTTAGTTTCTCATTTGTAAAACTGAAAATATTTTATTTTGGATTTTCTATGATGATTGCATAATATGATATACAGAAAGTGATTATCACAATATTTAATTGACATAATGACTACATGTAAGCTTAAAAATAAAAATGGAACTTGGATACAATGTCACATGTCTGCCCAGAATTTCTATTGATTTAATCATCTTAAATATGAATTCAAGATGTAAACTTGATAAAAATCATTATATCTGATCCTAATGCAAATTCATGTCTCCTTGTTTCATGGTGATATATCCTTTGGATAATTGGGGAAAACTGTATTGAGACACTACATTCAGGGTTGTTAAATGAGAAACTGCTAAACTCAACTAGCTTTTATTTTTCTCTAATCTTCTCTTACATGTAGAAAAATACCTTTAGTTTCAGGATACAGTAGGACTCATCTGAATTTTCTGGACCATCTTCATTAGCTCTTTCTCTCCCCACAAATATCCTTCCATCTCCCCATTATATGTACCCAAGCTCCTTACTTTCTTCAAAGTATAGGGGTGCATGCTGTTTGTAATCCTAGAGACTTGAGAGGCTCAGGCAGGGGGATTGCAAGCTCAAGGTCCACTTTACTACTTAGCCATACCCTGTCTAAAAATTAAAAACTTAAAAAAAAAGACTGGGGATATAAATCAGTGGTAAAGTTCCCATGGGTTTAAGCAAGTTCCACACACACAAACATACACATACACACACACACACACACACACACACACACAAATTGCACTGCCAAAAGCCTCCTTTGTGGTTACTGACTTGACTTCCTTAGTCCCAATTTTACTTTAAATTTTCTAACCAAACTGTCTCTACTCATAAACAAGATGATCATGATTGTGATATAGCAGCAAAGAAAGATACTGTCAGTGACCTGCTCTGGATTGCCCAGCCATAACTCAGTGTAGAGAAAGATAAAGCCAGCCACTGAATCCCTCCTGGAAGGCAGATCACGGGTTCAGTCCAGGCAGAAGTGAAAGTAGTATTCTGAGTAGAAGAAAGTTGACAAAAAGAATCTGTCACTGAGGTTATGTGGATAGAAATTGAAAGAAAGAAGGTGTCCAAAAGAAGTAAAGAGTAAAGCTAGAGAGCCAAGAAAGAGGCTCAGAACCAAGTCAACTGGTGGATAGTTTAATTTTAAAATATTTCTACTGAATTGAGTTATTTTGCATTATTATAAATTAGTGTGGATGTAGTGGCTTAAGAAACTACATTTAATCTTACAGTGTTGGAGGACTTGCTTGCTTAAAATCCAAGGGTGTTAGCAGGTTGCATTCTTGCTGAAGGCTTTAGTGAAGAATCTGTTTTCTTACCTTCCCAGTTTCTAGAGTCTACTTGTACCCTTGGATCATGGTTGCTTTTTTCATCTTCAAATACAGCAGCATCCATCTTTAAATTTCTTTGTGACTCTGTCCCATTTCCTCTACTTTTCCTTATAAGGCCCCTTAGGTTACTTATGGTTTAAATATGTGGTATCCCCCAAGAGCTTAGGTGTCAGATATTGCCAGAATGTTTAGAGTTGAAATGATCATGTATTGAGGATTTAACCTAATCAGTGCAGTAATCCACTGATATGAATAAACCAGGTAGTTTATGTAGGTAGGAGAGGAGTCCTGGAGGGGGTACATCACTGAGGGTGTGCCTTTAGATTTATATTTTCTCCCTGGTGACTGGAACTGTGTCGGCTTCCTGCCTGCCATGTCCTGAACTGTTTTCCACTGCCATGCCCTTCTAATGTGATATTCTTCCTCATTTGAAGTCCAGAGCTGTGGAGTCAGCTGTCAGTAGACTAAGATCTCTGAAACTGTGAGCAAAAATAAACTTTTCCTCCTCCCTCATTGCACTTATCAGGTCTTTTGGTCATGAATATGCAAAACCTGACAAAAACAGAGAATTTTTGTCATTGTTGAGAATAACCTGAGCATGTGGTTCAAAAGTCTTTGAAACTGGTTTGTAGCTAGAGTCATTTTGAAAAGGTTAGAAACATAACCAGGGGAATCTTTAGAATATTCTTATCCAATTGCTTTACTGGCAATTCTAAGAGGAGCTCAAAAACAAAACAAAACAAAACAAAAAACTGAGAATGCTGACAGTACTTTGGACAGTAAAAAGTGGGCTTATGAGGTTTCAGAGGAGGAGGACTGAATTAGAAATTGGACTAGAAGCCATTTAAGTTATGTTATGCTTGAGAGTTGTTTACATTTTCCCCATGTCCTGAGACTTTTTGTGAGCCTACAATTAAAGGTGATGTATTAATTAACCCAGTGAAGGAAATTTTATGGCAGTCTAGCATTCAGGCAGTGGCATGGGTATTGGCTGGTGATTTTAAGCCAAATTTGCTCTGTTAATCAGGAACAGAAATTATAGCATAAAGATTTGAAAAACTTGCACTTTGGCCAGAAAAGTGCAAGTAAACCCGAGACTAGACTAGAAAGTTGTGGTTCTTAAAGACATTATAGCCACTAAAGAATTGCTAATTTACCCAGAAACATCAAGAAAATGGCTTGAAGACATCTCAGGAGTTGGCAAGAACACACTCGTCTCAGATTCAGAGGCATAAAAGTAAGAATTTCTTTGATAAAAGACAATGGGGGTACCCTGTTTGCACAGTGAGGCCTAGGAAATTTTTTTCACTGTGCTCAGCTACTCAGGCCCTCAAAGGCTGCTGCGATTATGGACTCAGGAGACTTGGCTACTGCTTAAGATAATAGCATACAGTGAAGTCCATCACATGATTCTGGTTCTGAAAGAATAAAGGATGCTGGAAGTCAGGGGTCATGGAGGATTTCATCAAGATTTCAAAGAAAGGCATGAAAAATCAGGTAAAGTGTATCAAGATCAGAGTTCCTGCAGACTGTCCCCAAGAGAGTGATGTGGAAAGTTGTGAGAAGGAAGCCAAAGCTTCGGTGGAAACCCCTGAGATTAAGAGATGTCAGGCCATGGAGGATCTGCCAAAGAAATCTGTAGGAATTGAGCAGAGACAAGTCAAGAAAGAGTCTATGTTGATTGTAACTTGGAAGGTAATAGGGGCAAAGCCCTTCAGCGAGAACATCATGAAGCCATGTGCCCTAGATGCCAGATGTGGAGCTATAAGACTTGTTTGTCCAGCTGGATTTCAGTCTAGCATTTGTCCTACCCCTTCTTTCTATGCTCCTATTTTTCTCTTATTGAATGGAAATGTTTCCTCTGTGCTATTATATATTGGATATATGCAACTTGATGTTGATGTTTATAGGGGAAAACATCCATGAGTTTTCCATGAGTCTCAGAGGAGACTTTAGACTTGGGCTTTTGGGCAATTCTGAAAGTGATAAGACTATGGGGACTCTTGGAAATGGACTTAATGGACTTTTGGGGGCCAGTGACAGAATGTTATGATTTAGATATGAAGTGTCTCCCCAAAGCTCATGTGCAAGAAAATGTAAGAATTTTTCAGAGGCAAACTGACTCCATTATGAAGATTGTGACCTAATTAGTGGATTAATATGATCTGATATGAATAAATTGGGTGGAAACTATAGGCAGCTGTGGCTGGATGAGATAGATCACTGGAGGCATCACTTTGGGGTTTATATTTTGTCCATGGTGAGTAGAGCTCTCTCTACTTTCTGATTGCCAAGTCCTAAAATGCTATCCTCCCCCATACCCTTCTGCCATGATGTTCTGTCTCACTTCCAGACCAGAATAATGGACTTGGCTGTCTATGGACTGAAACCTTTGAAACAGTGACTCCCAAATAAACTTCCTTCCTCTAATTGTTCTATCAGGTCCATTCTTTTGGTTACAACAAAGCAAAAGCTGACCAAAGGAGGTTATACCCAGATAAGTCAGAATAATAGCTCCATCTCAAGTTACTTGATGTGATCATATCATCAATGTCCCTACTGCCACATAGAGGATGAATTTCAGGTTCTGGAGATTGGGACATGGGCATCTGGAGTGGGATAGGAGGAGCTCTTAATGGCTCATCATTCTGTGATTAATATTTATATCTAACATTTCTTGAATAAAATTTAAATAGATAATATTCTGAATATTATCTTTATGGCATTAATGAATAGTGTCATTGTAGTATTTTTTACTGTTCTAGGAAATCCTTCACCTCTAGTAAAATTTTTTTCAACATCACTCTGTATTTCTTGGCATATGAAATTTAAAAGTTCTCCCTAAATACATATTAAGTACCAGGGAGGTTATGTTCTCCCAAATTTGGCGATTCCATTTGAAATATGTTCATTTTACTAATTTCTACAAAAGTATATCCATCACATTACTCATGAGTTGGCAGTATGTTACAGAATACTTGGGAGTTTGTGAAGACAGCCATCTACCTCCTTGATCCCTTCTTTTCTTTTCTCATCCCTAACTTAACTGCTGTTCCTCTTCTTATCATACTTCTTAGAGTACCCTGACATCTCCAAATTCTTCTATAGTCTATGAAAATCAGTTCATTTTTTGAAAACTGTAATTATCAAACTTTAAAAATCATCCTAATGCACTTCAGAGAAAAGAGCCACCATTCAAGAGGTTCCAGTGTTTATTGAAAACAGCTGTGGCTGTAGCTGTCAAAATAACATTTTCCCCACCAATTGTAAAAACAATTTTATAATTTATTTTAAATATATATCATTATCATATATAATCTAAAATAATGCTAAGTTGCTTCTATTCTTTGGTATGGATGTATGAGTATTATCTTACTGGCATTCATCATTTATTAATTCATTTTGCTTTATTAAGTACTCACTACAAATACCAGGAACTTCCTAATTACAAATCCAATAAAGAAGAATAAAACAAAAGGTCTTAATGTCATTGGATCACAATTTTATTGATCTGCTTTAGCCATTGCCCATCCATAATTTTACTTTGACTAGCATCTTTGGTGAACTGACTTATACCCACCCACGAGTAATGGTCAAGATAAACTGACGGCAGTAGAAGGCTTAAGCTTAATACTACTACAAATGGTCTTCATTATCTCAATCCCAGTTGCCATACAAACAGAAGTTTAAAGTAGGATATTTCTGGAAAATACAGTTGATGTTCTGAATACGCTAAAGACAAATACCTAACATATTGAGATCTCAGAAATTTTAATTCCTTTATGCACCTACAATACACCTGCACCTTGCAAAGCAGAACTGTAACATGGCAAGAACTATATTTTACTTATTCATGTGACTTCCTCCTTGGAAAGCATATAATTCAATTAAAATGATTGGATTATTAGATACATATATTAAATACATATATCCAAATATTTAACAAGATAATAACAACTTCCATTTACGGTCACTTAATTTTGTGCCAGGTATTGTGCTAAATTCGATATTTATATTGGCTTTTTTTTATCCATATCACACTTTTAAGAAAAATAAAATTCTGGGGAGGTAGGTAACTTGTCCACAGCCATGTAGCTCTCTGTAACTTTGATATTAGCTGTTACCCTTTATCATTCCATAGTTGTAGTGAGTTACAATTATCTTGTAGAGTCACTACTCCTTGACTAGATTATAAAGTCTAAAAATGGTAATTTTCACTTATATTTTTCTGTATCACCAGCACTAAGCTCAGAGTCTATCAAAGTGAATGTGTTCAGTGACTGTTTCTAGAATGAGGTGATTCATCTTTACAGAATTCTTCAAGATGAGGAATCAGTGCAGAGCCTGTGGAGACTGGGAGAGCTGCAACCCATTAGATAAAGAGTGAATTGAGCTATAGCAATTGGGTCATGATCATCTCCTAGTACTTTTTTCTCACAGATAATGTTCACTTCAAAAGAAGTTTCAGGTGAGGGTCAGGTACACCAAATTTGATATCACATTATAATAAAATACTAATCTCAAATAGAATTCTGCAAACACATAGAATTTTATTAAAAGCAGACATCCATTATCAAACACAAAACAGTTCATCCAACCTGAATCTTAAAGTTGTGTGATGTTTTTAGGAGTTCTGAGACTTCTGTTTAGGTTGATATGAACAGTAGCAGAATTCTGTCAACTCTTAGAGTTGTTCTTAAGCAATTTCAAATTCCCCTAACCTAAAGGCTGAGCACATATAACTTTATTTTTTTAAATTTTTATAAATTTAAATTCTTTTATAAATTTATTCTAATTAGCTACACATAACAGTAGAATGCATTTTGGTACATAATACATAAATGGAGTATAACTTCTCATTTTTCTGGTTGTATATGATGTGAAAGCATACCAATCGTGTAATCAAATCATGTATGCACATAGTGTAATAGTGTCCGACTCATTCTACTATCCTTCCTGCCCCAGAACCCCTCCCCTCCTTTTGCCCCCCGACCCCCGTCTAATCCAAAGTGCTTCTATTCTTCCCTAGTCCTACCTACCCCTTATTGTGAATTAGCATGTGCAGATCAGAGAAAACATTTGGCCTTTAATCCTTTGGGATTGGCTTATTTTGCTTAGCATGATATTCTCCAGCTCCATTCATTTACCAGCAAATCAATTTAGAATAAAACCATGGCCACTATTGTTGAGGCTATAGTGCATAGTCCCACTCAATTCTCATCACAATGTTGAGAAGAGGGGGAGGTTTACAAAAGTATATGAGTAAATTCGTGTCTCTTAAACACCTCCAATTTCACCAGTGAGAATTTATATTTAATAGTTACACTAATCAACAAACCACAAGTTTCACCAATAAAGTAATTTTTTATGTTCATCAGGTTTATTTTTAAATCCTCGTGTACGGGCAGAGAAAGGGATAATAGAGTCTTATAGTTGATTCTGGAGGCCAGTCTTTTTGATATAATACCAGGTAAATATCACTCAGAATTTGTTGTTATTGTTGGGAATTAAATCCAGGGGCACTAAGCTACATTCCCAGAACTCCAGATTTTTTTTTGGGGGGGAGACAGGGTCTTGATAAGTTGCGGAGGGCCTCACTAAGTTGCCCAGGCTAACCTTGAAGTTATAGTCCTCCTGGCTCAACCTCCTCAGTAGCAGACACTACAAATATATCTGACAAAACGGTTTGGAATTTAATTCTTATAGTATAACTAACTGAGATTTGTATCTTTAACTAACTATGTATCCATATATATATATATATATATATATATATATATATATATATATACACATTTTGTATTTGTTTGTGCATAATCAACATTAATATATTTTCTTCCAGGGGCCAATTACTCTCTAGAATTAGGGCTTAAGATTTGTGATATAGGTGTTTTCAGTAAGTCTGCATATCCATGCCCAGATAAAATCATGCTCAGTATAGAGTGGATACACAGCAAATGTTGTTGATTGACTGAAAAGCATCCTATTATGTGACCATCATTATTAACATTTGCAGGTTTCTTTTCCTAATTTCAAAATGCCTTTTTCATTTTAGATCACCCCAGGTAGCCATCTCTCAACATCAATCTATTGATTTTCCCTGCACGGCAGGAAGAAGAAAGAACAGTATCAGGTATGTTTTTTTTTTTTTTTCACTACCAAAAATTATCCATTCAAAATTAAATATTAAAGTTTCAGATGAAAACTTTAAGAATATTCTTACAGTGGAACTTGAGCAAATTGATTTTAGAAATTACTAGAAGTAAGAGACTTTTTTCCCCCTAACATAAGATCTCTTTTGTGGAAAAGAAACTATTTATACAAGTACTTGCTAAGATTCCACATTGTAATTTACTCCACCTAATAATTACCCTATCAACACATATTCTGTCGAAATGTCTTTAGTCACAGTCCTTCTAATGTAATCTGGGGATTCATTGTTCTTCTGTGTGACATGCTGGGAGCTTGCAGCATCTTCTTATTCTAATCAGTATTTGAGTGCATTGTCTATTGAAATAAAAGTAACAGTGATTAGTAGGACAGATGTTTCCCTGGAATGTGAAAATGTAGGGGTTAAAACCAGAAATTAAACCAAATACTCTATTCTTTGCATGCACTTTTTAGATAGTAAGATTAAATTATTTTCAAGTGAAAAATCAGGTATTGGTTAAAATTATGAAAATGTATGACCTGCAAAATAGATGACATCTGGAAACAGCTCAACTGCAAAGGATGTACAGTAAGTATGTTGGTAAAATTAAATTTTATTTCATATTATTATTATTATATTATGAATATTACTACCATATTATTTCATTATTTGGTAAAATGAAATATGAGTTGACTTTATGCCTGTGGTTTTGACAGAGACTGGGAGAAATACAGACTAGGAAACAATAATCAGAATTTCAAGCCAGGTGTATTAGTATATAATGGAAGGATTACAAAAGTCTATGAGTAGATTATCATTATTCATCTGTACATTATTATTCTCATTTAATATTCAATGTTTCTCTGCTCCTGGCTAAAAATGCTGTAAAAATCAGATGTTTTGATATTTAGTTGCCAAATATATATAGATTTTATAATAGCTAAGTGACTTTTCTCATATGGGTTATTTTTAGATATTGTATCTATGTTTATTCCTTAATGTTTATTTCTTAAGTTTTTGTGTATGTACCAATGAACTGACATTAATACAAGAAAGAGTTAAGAAACAGTATGGCCAGGGTGATTTCTACTCCATCTAATCCAAAACCCCCTTTTTTCCTTCCTTCCTTCCTTCCTTCCTTCCTTCCTTCCTTCCTTCCTTCCTTCCTTCCTTCCTTCCTTCTTTTTTTTGTAAAAATAATGTATTTATTCATTTTATTTAAGCACATTTTGCATTGATCCCTTCTCTTCAACCTTCATAAACACTTGCTGGCAATAGGCAGTGAATAAAACTGCAGAAAAAAACATGAGCAGCCCAGATAGGGTGTGGGTACCTACCTAATAAATGTCCTAAGCAAGAACAAAGAGTCAACCTTGGAACCCTCTGTAGGCTGCAAGGTTTTTCACATTAAGAGTGATCATGGGAATTTCTTAAAACAGTGGTCTCAATTGTCAGGTTGAATTTATAAAGTGACCCCTTATTTATTTTTTCCAAATTGCCTAAACAATTAATAAGTGGATGAATATTTTCATGTTGGAATGATTCCCTGGACTAATGACCTGCTCACAGTTTGTAGAAAATCACTATTCAGGTCCTCTAAGATCATGAGGCCATGATGGTAATCTGCCTCATTATTCACATATGATTAGGAGACTCTGAATGAAGCATCTTTGGCATAAATGCTCATGATTAAGAGGTTATTGAGAGACACAGCAATGGTGAGTGTGAGTACCTATTGCCACTGAAGACTTGAAGAAAACTTGCTGCCCAGAAGGACATTTTGAAGGTTTTGTTGATTGGAAGAAGTTTTTCTAAAATCCCATCCATTGATCTCAAAGACTTAAAGAAAATTCAATTAGGACTGTGGAGACACAGAAGGTGACCCCATCCCTGATTTTTGCTGTCTGTTACAAAAATCGGCTTTTTTCCAGTTTGGCTACAACACTGGTGCCATCAATGCTCTGGAGACTATCATAAAAAACTTTCTCAACTGCACTTCGGAAGAAAAGTTAGAAGACCTTCCCAGTACAATGTTGCTCACAACCCTCTGTCCTTGTCTGTGGCCATCTTCTCTGTTAGTGGTAGGATGGCTTCCTTTTTGGTGGACTCTTTGTCTATGGTTTTGACAGGTGCAATTTTCAGTGCTTATGGTCATCCTGTTGACCATTGCTAGTGGCTGCCTCATGGGGTTCTGAAAGATTGTTATGTCAGTTGAGATGTTAATCCCTGTGTCGCTTGGTTATTGGCATTTTCTGCAGACTCTCCACAGGTTTACTGCCCATGTACACTGGAACAGTATTTTCCCCTGATCTGTAGGGTGCCTTTGGCACTCTCAACCAGCTGGGGATCATCATTGGGATTCTGGTGGCTCAAATCCTCGGTCTGGAAGTCATCCTGGGATCTGAAGAACTCTGGCCTGTGCTGTTGGGCTTAAAACTCATTCCAGCTGTCCTAAAAAGTGTAGCCCTTCCATTGTTCCCTGAGAGTCTCAGGTTCTTAATCATTAACAGAAAAGTAGAGGAGAATGCTAAGAAGACCCTGCAGTGGTTCTGAGGCACACAGGATGTGAACCAGGAAATCCTGGAGATGAAAGAAGAGAGTGTCAGAATATCATAAGAAAAGCAAGTCTTTGGGCTGCAGCTCCTTAGGTCATCTGGCTACCAACATCCCATCCTCATTTTGATCATGCTTCAGCTCTCCCAACAGAAGTATGGGATCAATCCTATGTTCTGCTACTCAACAGGAATCTTCAAGGAAGCAGATGTTGAGGAGTAAATATATGCCACCATTGGAGCAGGTGTGGTTAATACTATTTTTACTATAATTTGTCTGTTTCTTCTGGAAAGGGCAGGAAGAAGGACTCTACATAGGATAGGCCTTGGAGGTATGGCTGTGTGTTCCATTATCATGACTGTTTCTTTGTTATTGAAAGATGAGTGTGATGCATTGAGCTTTATCTGTATCACAGCTGTCTTGATCTATGTGGCCTTCTTTGAGACTGGACAAGGCCCCATTCCATGCTTTATTGTGTCTGAACTCTTTAGACAGGGCCCATGCCCCGCTGCCATGGCAGAGGCTAGTTGTTCTAATTCGACCTCCAACTTTTTGGCTGGACTTCTCTTTCCCTCAGTGGCAGCCTATTTGGGAGCCTATGCTTTTCATGCCTTCACCACTTTCCTCATTAAATTCCTGATCTTCACCTTCCTCAAAGTCTCTGAGACCTGAGGCAGGACTTTTTAGATATCACCCGGGACTTTGAAGAGCAAGCTCACAAGTCCAGTATACCTGGTGGAGATGAGCAGCATTCAACCTGTTAAGGAGTCCATCACCAATGTCTTGTCAGCCTTCCTTCCACCTCCCTCCCAACATGGAAAGCAACCTTACCCTGAATATGTAGAGAGACTTCATCAGGATGAACCCAGGACTGCTTCTGAAGGCTGCTACTTGATTCTCATCCCGCACAGGCCTGAACACCCAGATAAACCCAGTGCTGGGTTAGTCAGATCTTCACTTCTTTTTAAATATTTCCTTTTTCAGACATTCTTTCCTGTTAAGGAGAGATCAAGTGAGCCTACCTTCATCTCAGGAGGGATTGACTGCTTGGTATGTGACAACTTTGTCAGCTCTTTTTCCCACAGGTTCTAAGAATTGCCTCACTGGGGCACATAGGGGAGTAAAGAGTGAGCGTGCTGTTCCTCCAACCTTGACTTGACAGGAAGCATATACACACACCATGTGGAGAATTGTGGGAAATTAAACAAGAGCACCTTCCTCGCTTTCGCACAGCTCTGCACAGCAAAGTAACTTGAGTTTTCTTATTTCACGTTCTGGTTTTATTGCATAAATATTTAGTTTTTAAGTAAAAAGCAGTTTTACCAAACAACGAAAACATAAGGATATAAAGGTTATGGGGGTGTTTAAAGAGGGGTTATAGGGCAAAGATTTGTTAACTGGAGAGATTAAAGTGGAACAAGAAGGAGGGATTGAGGAAGAACTGTTTGTTAGTGGAGGGTATACAAAATGGTGCCTGAGGTTTGCATGCTGCCTAATGAGAGTGTGTTTCAGATGGAAACTTAGTTTAATTTCTCAGAAGAGTCTAGTGACTATATAAAAAAGTTACTGATTTTCTTTGGGACTTTTCATCAAGATTATGGTTTATAGTATTACTTGAAATCTGATGATGTTATAGTTAATGGCAGTTGATCCAGAGAAGGGAAGGTTATTTGCAGAAAGCCCTCTTCTCCTTCCATAGTCCAAACATCTTCTTCCTCTGATAGTTGACTCATGTTTTAAGTAATTCCATCACCTATCTGATGACAGAGTCCTCCACATGAAAAACCTAAAAAATTGGTTTCTGCAACATGTTCAGTATTTCTTCATTTTGTTCTTTAAGATTTTATGTGTTTTGTTTAAACTTGTTTTAAAGAGATTTAGATTAAAATATTTATAGCTAACTTGGAATTCATAACCTTAGCCCTGGGAGAGGATTTTTTTTTTAATGATTATCTAGTTTTAGTATGTTATTGCTCTAAGGTCATGGCTTGCCTGTCTGTGCCTGTTATGTGACAAATTACCCTTATTACCATGTTACCCTGATCTTATATCAGGTATGCTTAGGGAAATTGAATCTTTCTGATAGACACATTTGAAGTAGTCTGAGTACATGTGCAGTATAGCCCACACTTCAGAGAATATGAATGTATTTGCACTGTCATATTGTTCTGGTTGAAACTAGTTTATTGTTCTTTTGTTTATATGGCCTTGTTTTGGATAGATTATATTAAAACTCATCCCTATGTATCTATGTTTTTTTAAAAAGAAGTTATTAGACTTCATAGTGGGGGAGATGGCATTACAGTGAAATTCATGGCACCTCTCCTAATTCATAATACAACCCATACCCCATATCTACAGTGCTTATTATTTCTTCTGACCATAGAAGTTTAGTTTACTTAATGTATGCTTATGCTTATGTTTCTTTTTTTTTAGATTTGTTCTAGTTAGTAATACAAAATAGTATAATACATTTTGACATATTATACATATATACTTCTCATGCTTCTAGTTGTACATGATGTAGAATTACATTGGTCATGTTATCATATATGCACAAGGATAGTAATGTCCAATTCATTTTACTATCTTTTCAATTCCCATTGTTCCTCCCTTCCCTTCATTGTACATTGTCTAATTCAAAGTACTTCTATTGTTCCCTAGCCACCACTATACCTTATTGTGAATTAGCATATATCAGAGAAAATATTTGGCCTTTGGATTTTGAGGATCGGTTATTTCACTGAACATGATATTCTCCGGCTCTATCCATTTAGCAACAAATACCATAATTTTATTCTTTTTAATGGCTGACTAATATTCCATTGTATGTACATACCACATTTTCTTTATCCATTCATCTGTTGAAGGGTACTTAGGTAGTTTCATAGTTTAACTATTGTGAATTGAGCTGCTATAAACATTGGTATGGCCGTGTCACTGTAGTATGCTGATTTTAAATCCTTTGGGTATAAACAAAGGAATAGGATAACTGGGTCAAATGGTGGTTGCATTCCAGGTTTTCTGAAGTAACTCCATACTCTTTCCAGAGTGGTTGCACCAATTTTCAGTCCCACCAGCAATATATTAATGAGCCATTTTCCCCACATCCTAGCCAACATTTATTGTTGCATGTATTCTTGATAACTGCCATTCTTACTGGAATGTCATGAAATCTCAGTATAGTTTTAATTTGCATTTTTCTGATTATTATTGTTGAACATTTTTTATATATTTGTTGACTGATCATATTTCTTCTTCTGTGAAGTGACTCCTCTGTTCCATAGTCCATTTAAGTTTGAATTATTTGCTTTTTTTTGGTGGTAAGTTTTTTGAATTCTTTATATATCCTGGAGATTAATGCTGTATCTTAGGTACAGGTGGCAAAGACTTTCTCTCATTCTGTAGGCTCTCTTTTCACATTCATGATTGTTTCCTATGCTGTGAAGCTTTTTAGTTTGATTAAATCTTTTTTTATTAATTCTTGATTTTACTTCTTGCACTTTAAGGGTCTTATTAAGGATGTTAGTTGTTAAGGATGTTAGTTCCTAACCCAGCATTATGTAAATTTGTGCGTACTTCTATTAGGCACAGGATTTCTGTTTTAATGCCTAAGTCCTTGAACCACTTTGAGTTGAGTTTTATGCAGAGTGAGAGATCGGAATTTTATTTCATTTTGTTACATAGGAATTTCCAGTTTTCCCAGTATCATTTGTTGAAAGGCTATATTTTCTCCAGTGTATGTTACAGCACCTTTGTCTAGTATGAGATAACTACATCAGTGTGGGTTTGTCTCTGTGTCTTCTATTTTATACCATTCGTCCACATTTCTGTTTTGATGCCAATGCCATGCTGTTTTTGTTATTGTTGCTCTGTAGTATAATTTAAGTTCTGGTATTGTGATACATCCTGCTTCACTTTTCTTGCTAAGGATCGCTTTGTCTATTCTGGATTTCTCATTTTTCCACATGAATTTCATAACTGCTTTTTATATTTATATGAATAATGTAATTGGGATTTTAATAGAAATTATATTAAATCTTCATAGAACTTCTGATTGTATGGCCATTTTTTTTGTTTTGTTTTTTGTTTTATTTTTTTTTTTTTATTGTTGGTTGTTCAAAACATTACATAGTTCTTGATATATCATCTTTCACACTTTGCTTCAAGTAGGTTATGAACTCCCATTTTTAGCCCATATACAGATTGCAGAATCACATCAATTACACATCCATTGATTTACATATTGCCATACTAGTGACTGTCGTGTTCTGCTACCTTTCCTATCCTCTACTATCCCCCCTCCCCTCCCCTCCCCTCCCCTCTTCTCTCTCTACCCCCTCTACTGACCTTCAATTCTCCCCCATGTATTATTTTTCCCTTTCCCCTCATTTCCTCTTGTATGTTCTTTTGTATAACCCTGAGGGTCTCCTTCCATTTCCATGCAATTTCCCTTTTCTCTCCCTTTCCCTCCCACCTCTCATCTCTGTTTAATGTTAATCTTCTTCTCATGCTCTTCGTCCCTACTCTGTTCTTAGTTACTCTCCTTATATCAAAGAAGACATTTGGCATTTGTTTTTTAGGGATTGGCTAGCTTCACTTAGCATAATCTGCTCTAATGCCATCCATTTCCCTGCAAATTCTATGATTTTGTCATTTTTTAATGCAGAGTAATACTCCATTGTGTATAAATGCCACATTTTTTTAATCCATTCGTCTATTGAAGGGCATCTGGGTTGGTTCCACAGTCTTGCTATTGTGAATTGTGCTGCTATGAACATCGATGTAGCAGTGTCCCTGTAGCATGCTCTTTTTAGGTCTTTAGGGAATAGACCAAGAAGGGGAATAGCTGGGTCAAATGGTGGCTCCATTCCCAGCTTTCCAAGAAATCTCCATACTGCTTTCCAAATTGGCTGCACCAATTTGCAGTCCCACCAGCAATGTACAAGTGTACCCTTTTCCCCACATCCTCGCCAGCACTTGTTGTTGTTTGACTTCATAATGGCTGCCAATCTTACTGGAGTGAGATGGTATCTTAGGGTGGTTTTGATTTGCATTTCTCTGACTGCTAGAGATGGTGAGCATTTTTTCATGTATTTGTTGATTGATTGTATGTCCTCCTCTGAGAAGTGTCTGTTCAGGTCCTTGGCCCATTTGTTGATTGGGTTGTTTGTTATCTTATTGTCTAATTTTTTGAGTTCTTTGTATACTCTGGATATTAGGGCTCTATCTGAAGTGTGAGGAGTAAAGATTTGTTCCCAGGATGTAGGCTCTCTATTTACCTCTCTTATTGTTTCTTTAGCTGAGAAAAAACTTTTTAGTTTGAGTAAGTCCCATTTGTTGATTCTAGTTATTAACTTTTGTGCTATGGGTGTTCTATTGAGGAATTTGGAGCCCGACCCCACAGTATGTAGATCGTAGCCAACTTTTTCTTCTATCAGACGGCGTGTCTCTGATTTGATATCAAGCTCCTTGATCCATTTTGAATTAACTTTTGTGCATGGCGAGAGAAAGGGATTCAGTTTCATTTTGTTGCATATGGATTTCCAGTTTTCCCAGCACCATTTGTTGAAGATGCTATCCTTCCTCCATTGCATGCTTTTAGCCCCTTTATCAAATATAAGATAGTTGTAGTTTTGTGGATTGGTTTCTTTGTCCTCTATTCTGTACCACTGGTCCACTCGCCTGTTTTGGTACCAGTACCATGCTGTTTTTGTTACTATTGCTCTGTAGTATAGTTTGAAGTCTGGTATCGCTATACCGCCTGATGCACACTTCCTGCTTAGCATTGTTTTTGCTATTCTGGGTCTTTTATTTTTCCATATGAATTTCATGATTGCTTTCTCTATTTCTACAAGAAATGCCATTGGGATTTTGATTGGCATTGCATTAAACCTATAGAGAACTTTTGGTAATATCGCCATTTTGATGATGTTAGTTCTGCCTATCCATGAACAGGGTATATTTTTCCATCTTCTAAGATCTTCTTCTATTTCTCTCTTTAGGGTTCTGTAGTTTTCATTGTATAAGTCTTTCACCTCTTTTGTTAGGTTGATTCCCAAGTATTTTATTTTTTTTGAAGATATTGTGAATGGAGTGGTTGTCCTCATTTCCATTTCAGAGGATTTGTCGCTGATATACAGGAATGCCTTTGATTTATGCGTGTTGATTTTATATCCTGCCACTTTGCTGAATTCATTTATTAGCTCTAATAGTTTCTTTGTAGATCCTTTTGGGTCTGCTAGGTATAGAATCATAACATCTGCAAATAGTGATAATTTAAGCTGTTCTTTTCCTATTTTTATGCCTTTAATTTCTTTCATCTGTCTAATTGCTCTGGCCAGCGTTTCGAGAACTATGTTGAACAGAAGTGGTGAAAGAGGGCATCCCTGTCTTGTTCCAGATTTTAGAGGGAATGCCTTCAATTTTTCTCCATTCAGAATGATGCTAGCCTGAGGCTTAGCATAGATTGCTTTTACAACATTGAGGTATGTTCCTGTTATCCCTAGTTTTTCTAGAGTTTTGAACATAAAGGGATGCTGTACTTTGTCGAATGCTTTTTCCGCATCTATCGAGATGATCATATGGTTCTTATTTTTAAGTCTATTGATGTGGTGAATAACATTTATTGATTTCCGTATATTGAACCAGCCTTGCATCCCAGGGATGAATCCTACTTGATCATGGTGCACCATTTTTTTGATATGTTTTTGTATCCGATTCGCCAGAATTTTATTGAGGATTTTTGCATCTAGGTTCATTAGAGATATTGGTCTGAAATTTTCTTTCTTTGAAGTGTCTTTGTCTGGTTTAGGTATCAGGGTGATGTTGGCCTCATAGAATGAATTTGGAAGTTCTCCCTCTTTTTCTATTTCCTGAAGTAGCTTGAAAAGTATTGGTGTTAGTTCCTCTTTAAAGGTTTTGTAAAATTCTGCTGTTGTATGGCCATTTTTAAAACATTAATTCTGCCTATTTGGGGCATGGGAGATCTTTCCATCTTCTAAGGTCTTCTTCAATTTCTTTAGTATTATGTAGTTTGCATTGTAGAAGTTCTTCACCTCTTTTTTTTTATATCGATTCACAAATTTTTTGAGGTTATTGTGAATGGGGTAATTTTTCCATTTTCTCTTTTAGTAGATTCACCACTGATATATAAGAACAAAATTTGATTTATGGATATTAATTTTATATCCAGCTGTTTTGGTGCCAATGCCATGTAGAATTCAGCTACTTTGCTGAATTCTAAATTAATTTATGAGTTCTAGGTGTTTTCTGGTGTAATTTGGGGATCTTCTAAATATGGAATCATATTGTCTGCAAATAAGGATATTTTGAGTTCTTCCTTTTCTATTCATATCCCTTTAATGTCTTTTTCTTCTGTCTATTGCTCTGGCTAGAGTTTCAAGGATGCAGTTGAATAAAAGTGCTGAGTGAAGGCATCTTTGACTTGTTCCAGTTCTTATAGAGGATGCATTCAATTTTTCTCCATTTAGAATAATGCTGGCCTTGGATTTAGCACACATAGCATTTACAGTGTTGAGGTATATTTCTGCTATCCCTAGTTTTTCTAATGTTTTGAACATGAAGTGTTGCTATATTTTGTCAAACGCTCTTTCTGCATCTATTAAAATGATCATATGATTCTTGCCTTTAAGTCAATTGATGAGATCTCTTGAATACCTGGGATGAACTTCACTTGATTGTGGTGCACTATCTTTTGAATATGTCTTTATAAGTGATTTTCCACAATTTGTTGATAATTTTTGCTTCTATGTTCATCAGGTTTATTGGTTTGAAATTTTCTTTCCTCTATGCGTCTTTGTCTAGTTTTGGTATCAGGGTGATATTAGCTTCATATAATGAGTTTAGAAGGGTTTCCTCCTTTTCTATTTCATGGAATAATTTGAGGAGTATTGGTTTTAATTCTTCTTTGAAGGTCTTGTGGAATTCAGCAGAATATCTGGTCCTGGGCTTTCTTTGTTGGTAGGGTTTTGATGATGTCTTTTATTTCATTGCTTTACAAATTCCTAAAGACATATGACCCATGCTTATATATCTTTTACTTTCATTGAATTAACCAAAATCCTTCAGTCAAGTTCATGTTTGAAAAGTAAAAAAGTAATGAAGTGGTAGTGTTTCATACTGTATACCTCTGCACACAAGATTCTAGGAAAACCGCTAATATTCTCTTCCTTCAAACTCATAGGATGAAAGTTCCTTCTTAGGGGAAGATGAGCTCCTCTCCTGTGGAAATTTCCTGTTCTTTCTTTTAAAATATTGTCTTGGTATCAAAGAGATCTATCTAAATAAATTTTTATTGTTCCATTTGATGACTACTGGATTACCTGAGTGTATTTACAGAATAAACTTACAAAGAAATACATTAGAGTCAAGTACCATTCTCTTCTTTTACTAGATGTGACTTAAGAACAGGTTCTTTTAATTTTCCTTGTTACAATTTCTGAATATGTAGGTTAGGAATAATGATATAAACTAAAAAGGCTTTTATAAAAATTAAACTAGGAATTACATTTTAAGCTCTTATTACATTGAGTAACACAGAGCAAGAACTCAAAAATGGTCAGCTATATCATGAAATTTCTTAGATTGTTAGAGAGTATTCACAGAAAATAAGAATGGCTGATCTGTTTTTAAGTAATCAAAATAGAAAAAAAATATATATATTCACCATGAAAGTTCACTGAATATGGCTTAAAATTTGAAGATTTGTGATTACTTGGGTTTATAGCACTATCTATTATCATAATAAATTTGGAAACCTAGTAGTACTGAACATTCCAAAGCTGGAATTCAATATCTAAAAAAGCCAAGAAAAAGTGACCATCAATAGTCCAAAGATTTTTTCTTCAAGTGAGATTTTTAAAATTTAGTTTTGATTTTGTTTAATTTCTTAGATGGAACTAGATGACATAGAAAAGTTATATAAGGAGAAAAAAACTATAAGAGAGCTGATCTCTTTGGAATGGTAAGGCCTCTAATTCTTGTCTTTTCAATTCTTGTCCCCCACCAACAAAAATCACTAAATTTGCTCTAAATTCTCACCAGTGAGTGGAAAACATAACTCACAAAGCTCTGACCTGTTTTATTACCTTAATATTTATGGTAGATAAACAAAATCCATTACCACAGAAGCCATATTCCCAAGTTCATACAATGGAGAGGGCAGGTCTGGATGTGTTGATTTCCATCTACCTGATTGTGCTAACACTTTTGTTGAAGTCTTCTAAGGCTTAGGATGGCAAATATGCCTTTGGAACAGGTTACCTTTCTTCCTTTTTCACCTACCATATTGTTTTGGAGTTTGCCCATCAATCATGACAGCAGTTCTTAGTATGGTCTCCATCCAACTTCATTAGTATTACTTGTAAGAAATACATTTTGCTGGGCCTAATCCAGACTGAATCACAAAATGCAATGATGGGCTCAGAAACTTATGGTTTAATGCAATGGTGGGCTCAGCAACTCTTCTAGATAATTATGGTATTTTCTAAAGTTTGAAAATCTCTGACTTAAAAATACTTGGGCTGGACTCGGGGTAGACCTCTTGCCTAGCATGTGCTAGGCCTTGTGTTGGATTTTCAGTGCTGCACACAAACTAATTATTTGGAAATTAGCTACACATGTAAAATAATTTCAGTTACTTGACTTTCTTACCAATGAGCAAAACTCACTGTAAAGATACATAATTTTTTTACAAAGAAGTGATATAATAAAATTTAAATTTGCTAATCACTTTATTTATACAAAACACTCTGTTATTGTATTTAATACTATAGTCATGTTCTGAAGTATATTTTATTATCCCAACTTAACAATGGGAAAATTCACTGACGGAGACTAAACTATCCAGGATAATTTATCTGTAATTTATATGTCTAGAATTTGAACCTAGATGTAATTAATTCCAAAATCTTATTGTACATAAATACTGAGCCACATCTCTAGCCTGTTTTTATATTTTATTTAAAGATAGGTTCTCACTGAGCTGCTTATGGCCTTGCTAGGTTGCTGAGACTGGCTTTGAACTTGCAATCCTCCTTCCTCAGCCTCCTGAGTCACTGGGATTATAATTGTGCACAATTGTGCCTAGCCAATATCTTAATTCTTTTAACTATGCATTGAAACCCAGTAAATTTGATATGTATCTATGATGGAATATCTACAACATTAGAAGAAAATCAATGCCTTATTTTTTTTTTTTACTTTCATTGTCCTTCTGTAGTTATTTTATTTTTGTTATTTTTAGGAAGCAATTTATATCTCTGGATATTACACAGAAACAATGACTTTTTCACACATAAATTAATATATCTTTTTTACTCATCTTTAATTTACTTACTTCGAATTCTAAATTTCTGTGTGCTTCCTTAATAATGACAGGTTAGTATGTATGTACTTATTTTTATATTTTATGTGTATGTAGTTATTTTTCTCCAGAAATAAATATAGTTCTAGTGAATCCTGTTTTGGGACACTTAAAATTTTTTCTGAAATATGAATCATCACCTTAGATATTATATAAATAAAATCATGTAAGTATTATGTAAATGTAATTACATATAGAAGTAATTACATAGATATGCAATGCTGAATGTTGAAGCTATAATATGGGGAATTATAGCAGAGAGTAATTACATACTATGTTCCCAAAAGACTCAACATCTAGGAAGAAGTTCATCACTTTTTATATTGAAAAATACACAAAATTTCTTACAGTATTCTGCAGAGGCAGGTGGTGAATGGGTGTTCTGATTAAGAAAATGAAAGATGTAGAGGGTGGTCCCATTGTGCAAGCATCTCAGTTCCAAAGCTGTTAAGATTACATGTCAGTGAGGGGAAAAAAAAAAAAAAAAACTAAGACATATCTCCTATTCCTGTGTTCTGTGATTAATTAAAAAATCACTTATAAATTCTAAATCTGACTAGTCTCTACTAGAGATCCATCTTTCAATGCAAGAGAAGATAAATTCCCCTTGTCTCCTTCATGATCTAGTGTAACTCTTAAAACCATGTTAGATGGGGCTGGGGCTGGGGCTCACTGGTAGAGCACTTGCCTTGAATGGGTGAGTCACTAGGTCAGATTCTCAGCACCATTATAAATAAAAAATAAAGGTTTGTCAACAACTAAAATGAATAAAATAAATTAAATTTAAAATAAGAAAACATGTTAGATATGTTGTCTACTACCTGGAGAAGTTGTGGACTATTAAGCTTGAATGGGTAGGTCATACAAGTGAATACCAGAAGAAAAAAAAATGTGATAAATATCAGAATTTGGTAGAAAAGTAGATGCAATATCATCCCTTGAAGAGTTGTACCAAATACTGTTTCTGAAGCTTACTAATTAGTCAATACATAGGAGAAAAATCAGAACTAAGGTAATAAAATCAGATGTGGAAACTGAACAAAGCAAAAAGTTCAGGTACTCTATCTCATTAAAAACAAGTAAGTATTTGGGAACAGATCAGCTAACTCTAAAAATCAGGACTCAGAGGATTCCTTCTTTCTAAGGTAAATGTAGTAATCAATCACCTGTATGAAGTTCAATATTCTATTCAAGTCCAAGCCTTGTCCATTTTGTAAGCAAATGTCCCTCTAGTTTATTTTCTTCTCTTTGCTTCCACTGCTACTACTACTTTCCAGTCTAACATCCTCTCCATCCCCTGAGTGACTGCAATTGCCTTCTAACAGGTTGACTCGTGCTGCCATTATTTTTTTTTCAGTCCCAAATCACTCCAACCAAAGTGACTAAACTTCCAATAATTTATTATTTTATTAAATAATAATAAAATGGTATTTTATTAAAATCCTTCACATGGTCTACAAGATTCTGAATACTATTATCTGTCCTTTTTTCTGTAGCTTCATCTTATCACCTTATCATCTTATCACCTCTCCTCTCTCTCTAACTCCACACAGCCATTTTTAGTTCCTTTAGATGACTTACCTGCCCTAGAACGTGTCTACATTAACCTTTCCTCATTTGGTCTTCTAGGTCTCTATTCAAGCCAACTATATTAGTAATAATGCAAAATATAAGTGGGCTAAGCATTCCCATTAAAAGTAAGAGATTATGAGATTGGAAAAAAACTATATATTACTTATGTGTTAACTGTAAGTCAAACATATTAAGTATAGAGGTACAAATAAGCTCTGTTAGTCCATGTTCCACTGCTATCACAAAATGCCTGAGATAAACAACTTAAAGCAGTTAAGATTTGCTGTGGCTCATGTTTTCAGAGGTTTTAGTTGATGGTCTGGTGGTTCCATATTCTCTGACCTTTCGTGAGACAGAATATCATGACAGAGGGGAATGGTGGAAAAAAGTTATTTACTTCATAGCAGCTTGACTGTAGGGAGAGGTAGAGAAGAAGCTGGTGACATGATAGTCTCTACCAAAGCATCTTCCCAGTGACCTACGTTCTCCAAATAGACCCTATCTCCTAGAGTTTCTGCTACCTTCCAGTACTCCATTCAATTATGAAAACATCAATAGATTAATCCATTAATGAAGTCAGAGCCCTCATGAGTCAATCATCTTCCAACAACCATTTTTAATTCTTTTATAATCTTAATTTTCTTTTTTTCCTTTTTTTAAATTTATTTATTCTAATTTGTTATACATGACACCAGAATGCATTTCAATTCACAATACACATATAGAGCACAATTTTTCATGTCTGTGGCTATACACAAAGTAGAGTCACACCATTTGTGTCTTCATACACGTACATAGGATAATTATATCCATCTCATACCACCATCTTTCTTACTCCCATGCCCCCTCCATTTATCTCCCTCCCCTTTTCCCTATCTAAAGTTCCCTCCATTCCTCTCAAGCTCCCCTCCCAACCCCCATTATATTTCAGCATCCACATATAAGAGAAAACATTCAGGCTTGTTTTTTTGGGGGATTCTCCAACTCCATCCATTTACCTGCAAAGGTCATGATTTTATTCTCTTTTAATACTGAGCAGTATTCCATTGTGTATACATCCTATAGTTTCTTTATCCATTTTTCTATTGAAGGGTATCTAGGTTGGCTCCACAATTTAGCTATTGTGAATTGTGCTTATATAAACATTGATATGGCTGCATCACTATAATATGCTGTTTTTAAGTCCTTTGGGTATAAACCAAGTAGTAGAATACCTGGGTCAAATGGTGGTTCCATTCAAAGTTTTCCAAGAAATCTCCATACTACTTTCCAGATTGGTTGCACAAATTTGCAGTCCCACCAGCAATGAATGAGTGTGCTTATTTCCCCTCACCCTTGCCAACACTTATTGTTGTTTGTATTATTGATAGCTGCCATTCTGACTGGAGTGAAATGAAATCATAGAGCAGTTTTGATTTGTATTTCTCTAATGGCTAGAGATGTTGGACATTTTTTCATAGATTTGTTAATTGATTGTATATCATTTTCTGGGAAGTGAATGTTCATTTCCCTCATCCATTTATTTATTGATTGGGTTATTTTTTGGTGTTAATTTTCTTTATAAATCCTATAGATTAGTGCTCCATCTTATGTGAGTGTGGGAAAAATTTGCTCCCATTCTGTAGGCTTTCTATTCACTTTACTGATTGTTTATTTTGATAAGAAAAAAAGCTTTTCCGTTTGAATCCATCCCATTTATTGATTCTTGATTTTATTTCTTGCACTATAGGAGTCTTGTTAAGGAAGTCAGGGCCTAATTAGACATGATGAAGGTACGGGCCTTCTTTTTCTTCTCTTAGGTGCAGAGTCTCTGGTGTAATTCCTAGGTCCTTGATCCACTTTGAGTTGAATTTTGTGCATGGTGAGAGAAAGGGGGCCTTAATTTCATTTTGTTGCATGTGGATTTCCAGTTTTCCCAGAACAAGTTTTTGAAGAGGCTTTTTTCCTATATGTGTTTTTGGTGCCTTTTTCTAGCACAAGATAACTATATTTATGTGGGTTTCTCTCTGTGTCCTCTATTCTGTGCCATTGGTCTACAAGTCTATTTTGATGCCAGTACCATGCCATTTTTGTTACTGTTGCTCTGTAGTATAGATTAAAATCTGGTATTGTAATGCCACCTGCTTTACTCTTCTTGCTAAGAATTGCTTTGTCTATTCTGGGTCTCTTATTTTTCCAGATGAATTTTATGATGTCCAAAAGCAATACTCCTAAACATTGTTGCATTAGGAAACAAGTCTTCAAACCATATGCCTGTGTGGTACATTGAAGATCCAATCTATAATACTAAACTAAAGAAAGCTAGAGTAGATACAGCAATGTCAGAGTGAATTTTAGCCAGGCATGGTGGCACACACCTGTAATCCCAGCGGCTCAGGGGACTGAGGCTGGAGGATCACAAGTTCAAAGCCACCCTTAGCCATGATGAGGTGCTAAGCAACTCAGTGAGACGCTGTATCTAAATAAATTTAAAAATGGGGCTGGGGATGTGGCTCATTGTTTGAGTGCCCCAAGTTCAATCTTTAGTAGCCCCCCAAAAAGTGGATTTTAGAGAAAACTTTTATAGAATTACAAAGGATCATTACTGTTTTGTAGGTCAACTTATTAAAATGGAAGTAAAAATACTAAACCATTATGTACCTAATGATAGAGCTTCAAAGTATATGAAACAAAAACTATCAGAACAAAAATCAGAAATTTATTAATCTATAATCATAATTGGAGACTTTAACATTTCTCTCTCATAACACAGTAAAAATAAAGAGAAAATCAGTAATGTTATAGATGTTATAAACACTAAAATCCATCATGATCTAACTAACATTCATAGAATCTTCACCACACTAAAGCAGAAACCATAATTAATACACATTCTTTTTGAGTATGCTTTGAACATTTAATAAGATAGACCATATTCTGGGTCATGATATATTTTAATAAAATTTAAATATTTCAAATCACACATATACCTTCTATCACTACACTAAATTAGATTAGAAATCAGTAACAAAAGATGTCTGAAAAATCCTCAAATATTTGAAAACTAAATCACACCCTTGTAAATAGCCCACAGACCAAAGTAGATAAACCAATGGGGAAATTAGGACATACATTGAACTGGATGAAAATGAAATTCAACAGACCACAATTTGTGTGATTTATCTAGAAGAAGACAGAACTTAGGGGAAGTTTGAGAGCATGAAATGCTTCATCTTAAAAAAAAAGAAAGAAAAGAAAAAAGAAGGGGAAGTTTAAGAGCATGAAATTCTTTATCTTAAAAAAAAGAGAAAGAAAAGAAAAAGAAAACAAACTGAAAGAAGAGTATATTCAATGCAAAGTAAGTAAAGAAGGGAAATAATGAAGATTCAATGCAAGCTCCCTCAATAAACTGGAAGAAAGAATAGCAGTATACAAAATCAATGAAACCAAAGGCTTATTCTTTAAAAAATCAATAAAATTAATAAATCTCTAATCAGATTGATCCAGAATAAATGAAGATAGATACATGCTTTCCAAAATTAAAAAAAAGAGATGAATATTATTTAAAACTTTGTGACAATAAATTTGATGACTTCGTTGAAATGTAAATATCTTTTCAAAGACATCAAATGCTAAAGCACAAGGTAGTGAGTTAAGATAGCTTCCTCAAAATTGTCTTTACATATATAATTGTTAAAGATCCGAAGATGAAACTCTCCTGGATTTTGGCAGAATCCCAAATTTAATGTCTTGTTTATTGTGAGAAAAAAGATAGAGATTTACACTCAGGAAGACAAGGAAGACTATGAGAAGACAGGCTGATTGGAGTTTCAATGCTACAAACTGGGGCATGGCAGGATCAACCAGAAACCAACAATGAAAGGAAAGGTGTTTCTCCAGAATTTCCAGGGATAGTTTCATCCTTGGGACTTCTGGTCACCCTAACTGAGAGAAAAGAAATTTTAAGTCACAAAAGGTATGATAATTTTTTTTTTTATGGCAGTCCTAGGAAACTAATATCTCCACTCAAAAACAAGTAGATAAATTAAGTGGCCTTATAACTATTAAGGAAATTAAATTTGTAGACAATATACTTACCACAAAGAAATTTCCAAATCAAAATGATTTTACTTGTGAATTCCACTGAACATTTACAGGAAAAAATAGTAATTAATGATTTTATACCCATTTATACAGAAAATTGAAGAGCTCTCTTTCCCAAATATTTAATGTCAGAATTTCATTGATACCTACACCAAAGACATCACTGTAAGCTATGATTTCTCATAAGCATGCATAAAAAAATTTTTAACAAAAATTTAGTGAGTTTAATCCAACAATATGTAAATTGGAACTGTACATGCTATATAATTGGGATTTATTTCATGAATGTAATGTTGAATTGACATTTGAAAAATCACTTAACGTAATGCACCATATTAACTAATCCGATCATCTTGATTGAAACAGAAAATATATTTAAAATATCAAAGGTACACTCCTAATAAAAGTTTTCCTTAAGCTTTCCTCAATTTTGGAATAGAAGGGAATTTCCTTAATCTGTTCAAGACCAGGAAATGATAAAAGATTGAATATTTTCCCATATGATCAAGAACCATGTAGGAATATTTGCTCTGACCACCTGAAATGCCAAGTTCTGCTAAAGAAGGCTTCCAATCCATGCAGTGAGAGGAATAAGGAAGGGAGGAAGGAACAAAGAAGGGAAAGAGGGAGAGGGAGGGGGAGGAGAAAGAGAGGGAGCAAGAAAGGAGGAAAGAAATAAGGGAGAAAAGGATTTGAGGGGGTGAAGAAGGCTAAAATAGAGGGAAAAAATGAAAGAAAAGAGAGGGAAAGAAAGGAAGAGGACAATAAGGAGGAGGAGGAGGAAAAGGGAAAGAAGAAAGGAATCCAGATTCTAATAGAGAAATTCAAATCATGTTTATTTGTAGAAAACACTATTGTCTTTGTAGAGACTATGGAAATTACAAAATAGGTACTAGAACTAAAGAGATATAATGAGAATTTGAAATTTGATTTTAAGATACCATTTAAAATAATATCAAAATTGTGAAATATTTAGAGATCATTCTCACAGAAGGTTTATAAGACATGTACTGAAAGCAAAAATATTGATGAACGAATTTAAAAAAACTTAAATAAATGGAGATATAATTGTGTTCATGTATTATAAGACTCAATATTAAGATCAATATTAAGAACAAAAAAAGTTTGTTCTCCCCAAATTTACCTGTAGATTAAATATAATCTCAAAAAAAGTCTATAATTTTTTTATAACAATAGACAAGATGATTCTAGTGTTCACATGGCAACACAAAGTACTCAGAAGAGCACAAACAACTTTGAAAAAGAAGTGTAAGCCTGGAATTCTTACTATACCTGACTCCAAGTCTTATTTTAATTCTACAGGACAAAGTAGTGTGATGGTGGCATAAAGATAGACATATGGATCAATGCAACAGAATACTGATCCTCAGAAGTAGATTCATACAATTATGAACAATTGATTTTTGACACAAGAAAACTCAGTGGAGAAAAGATAGTCTTTTGAACAGGCAGTTTTGGAACAATCAGATACTGATATCAAAATGTGAAGTTGGATCCATACTTCTCACAGTATATAAAACCTAACTCAGAATGGCTCCTATGTCTAGATATTAAATGTAAAACTACAAAACTTAAAGAAGAAAACACAGGGAAATATATTCTTTTTATCCTTAAATTAGGCAAAGATTTCTCAGATACACCCATGAAAGCATAATCTGTAAAAGAAAATATTGATAAATTGGATTTCAACACAAATTACTATTTTTGTTCTTCAAAGGACAATGCTAAGAGAATATTTAAAAAGCCACAGCCTTGGAAAAAGCATTTTCATTTCAAATATCTAATGATAGACTTAGTTCCAGAATATATTTTAAAAAACTATCCAAATATGATAATCAGAAAAAAAATAGTAAACAGGCAAAAGTATTTTTTAAAAACAAAACAAAACTCTGTGTGTGTGTGTGTGTGTGTGTGTGTATATATAAAATATGGTGGCAAGTAGTGTTTGTCATTAATCATTAGGGAAAAGTAAATTAAAACCACAAACAGTGCCTATACATACCAAATAGAATGCTGAAAATTTGTAAAAGTAACCACATGTGTGTTGGAAAGGATGTGGGACAACTGGAATTCCCATGTATTGCTGATAGGCATATAAAATAGCACAAAGCCTTGGGAAAACATTTTGGAAGTTTTGTCAAAAATTCAACATATTTCTAAAGTGATTCAGTCATTATAGTGTAAGTATTCACCCCAGAGAAATTAAAATATCCTTACATACAAGAACTTAGCCATGAATAATTAACATGTATTTGTCATGTCACAAGTTGAAAAAAACCACTTTTCAAATAATAAGTTACACTGTATTATAGATATACAATAGAATCATATGCTAAAAAGCAATAAAAAATGAACTACTGTTAAAATACAGAACAGCAATTCTGAACAATACAGAAGAGCTAACTATGCCAAGATAAAGAAGCCAGATGTTTCACACAGAAAAAACTGTATGATTTTTGTTTATGTAAAATTCTAGAAGATAAAAACAAATCTTTAATAAAACAAAATAAGCTAATAATTACCTGGGAACTTGAGGTAGGCAGAAAAAAGGAAGTAAAAGGGACAAGAGAAACTTTTCAGGGTGATGGGTATGAATTCATTATCATGATATTTGGATCATTTATTGTGTGTGTGTATGTTTGTCGAGGTTTATTAAATTTATACTTAAACAGGCAAAAATCACACTTTCAAAAAGCTAAAAAGCAGACCGAAAGTTGCAATGGTAACAGTCAGAGTAGGAAGGCATACAAAGCCTTCCCCACAGCCTCCTAAGGACCATGGATTCCATTCTCCAGGCTGTGGAGAGCCTTCCAAGGCTGTCAGAGGGGCAGTGGCATCATTTGCACTTTACTCTTGATGGTGAAGGGGGAAGACTGGCCACACACCCATCAGGCACACCTGCGCAAACACACATTTTTTATCATGGTAATTGAACTGCAACAAATGTTCTAAATAATCTCTGCAGGATTTCCAGAGGAACCAATTAGCATACATTTGAAAAAGTGCTGTTGGGTTTATGGACTCATTCTGTAGCCATTAAAACAAATTGGCCTACATTGGCATAAAAATGTCACTCACTCATTCATTCATTCATTCATTCATTCATTCATTCATACCAGGGATTGAACTCAGGGGCACTCCACTGAGCCACATCCCTATCCCTATTTTGTATTTTATTTAGAGACAGGGTCACACAGAGTTGCTAAGCATTTCGCTGTTGCTGAAGCTGGCTTTGAACTCATGATCCTACTGTCTCAGGCTCCCCAGCTGCTGGGATTGCAGGTGTGTGCCACTGCATGGACTGACATAAAATTTTTAAGTGGCAGGGAAGTGAATTAAACCAAGCCTCTGATTTCAAAGTCCATTTTACTTTCTGGTAAACAGTTTTCCTTCTACCTGAATGCAAATCTGATTGCAAAGCCCAGTAGTAATGAGATCTCATGTGCTCAAGTGAGAATTTTCAGGATGTTCCTCAAATCAAAATCTAGGTCAGATACTGAATCTGCCTCTGCATGCTGTGGCGGTACTTGATGAAAACTGAATGGACTGTCCTGTCATATGGCTGAAGCATGCTGTACCACTCATGGATTACATCTGCACCTCAGTATTTATAAAAATGTGAGTCAGTTTCCAGGATCATTCCCAAAGCTGCACCATTTGAAAGTGATGGGAATGTGGAGTCTGGCTTAAGGACAGTGAATTCAGTAGTCCACAATACCACATCTGGGTGCAATGCTCCATGTTGGCTCAACAAGAGTTTCTCTAATCTAACTCTAATTAGATTGTTTCTCTGGGGAGTGCTGAGTAGAGAGAGTAGAAATCGAGAATGCCAAACTTAAATTAATTCGGCAAAAGAGAAGTTAAACTTTAACATTATCAGTCTCTCTGGAAACATGAAAAACAGTTGCCTCTACTCTGTCCTGTTTGGAAGCCTTTGAAGAAATTCGACATTTTGACAATCTGAAGTGTCAGTCACTCATTTATGGCAAATGCATATAAACGTACATGAAATGTGCCTTTAGATTTTTCAAAACTATTGAACAAAATCCTTCTTTGGACTTCGGCTAATAGTACTAATCAAAACTTTAATAATAGACCTGTCATTTAGCCTTTTTTTTAATTACAGTTGGATGGGTCTGGAGGCTGCTTCTGTAGTGCTAACATAAAAGAATAAGCAATGAGTGTTTCACTCCTATTACAAAATGAGTTTTGAAGAAATGGCAAGGAAGGAGAAGAAAAAAGACTGGGCCTAAAGATTAGGTTATTTCTTCCTAATTTGGCTGAAATTCATTTAGTCCTAGAGAGAGATGTTCTCTTTCACTGGTCTATCAGATATTTACCGAACTTACCATGCAATTCATCATGCATTAAGCAGAAAGGTAAGAATACAAGATAGAGAATATAGACCTTGCCCTGTTGTTTAAGGGGCTTGAAATGAAAATTAATAAGACATAGTGATTAAAATGTGTGCCTTGGCCTCTCACAAACTAGATTCTAGTACTGATTTCCCCTATACTTCCTGTTTCTCTTTCTCTCTTTTTTTTTTTTAGATTTATGATTAACAATCAGATAACAACCATAATATATGAGGGGTCATATAATAGCAATGCACAATTCAGCATGTTTCAGTGAGGATCACATGACATTGTTCATGATTTTAAACTCAATGACTTATAGAGTGTGTGCTTGTCATTTTGGACATCAAAAAGTTATGAATATGGCACAGTTGGATATATCATTGTGGAGGACTGGGATGAACTGTGGGTCAGGTACTTTGTATTTGGTATTTCATTTAGCCCTCATAGCAAATTCTATATACTTTTCATTTTACCAATGAGGTAACTGGGGCACAGAAAATTTGATAAACTTTCTTAAGTCATTCAGTTAATAAACAGCAGAGTCGGATTTGAATCAAATTCCCTTTGGTTCCCCAAATTATAACATTCTGCAATGCTGCTTTATAAGTTAAAATTAAAGAAAAGAAATACCACAAGAAATATCTATTTTATGAGAAAATCCTTTGGTACAGTTTTATTAGTAACCAAATGTGCATAATTGTATCTATACCCAAATATGTAATTAAGTTGCAAAGTAAATGCATATTTTCTTATTCAATAACATGATGTACCAGAAAATATTCCATAAATTATGTCCTCTCTTCTGGAGTTTCTATAGATAAGTTTTGATTGAATTTTCTAACCATGTTTATGTTAAAGGCACTTGCTGATACAAAATTCTAGTGTTCTTAAAACAAGTAAGGCTTTTTAAAAATTATAAATTACAAAATTGCACAAATAGTTGCAGCCCTTTTAAAGTCTATGAAGCAGGATAGTGTTAGAAGAATGACTCTCAGGATATTCTGATAGTAAGTGAGGGAATCTTATGAGATTCTAATGAGAGACATGCACTCTGAATTCCACCCCCAGTCAGTCTCTAGCTGTGTGGTCATGGTCAGGTTAATCTTTTCAGTTCAACTTACTCAATTTTAAAATGAAAGTAACAGTAAGTGCACCTATGTATGGGTTGTTTAAAAGATTCAATGAGATGATGGTGCAGATGAATTAGCACAGTCCCTGGAAAGTCACACAGTTCTGAATAAAATGAGGGTGTAGTTGCTGGTGCTTGTGGAAATCTCCACAGCCATCTCTTCTTTTCAAATTCAAGGGAAACGGTCTAGTAAATAGCCTATTCATTGAGATAAATTCTTGATGGAAAATTTCCCCAGAAAGCTCTCCATTTGCAATCGCCTCTATGTTCTCCTAATTGATTCAGAGAAAGTTCTCAATTATGCATTAATTCATAAAAACACCTGACAATTTTCATTTGTACAAAGAGGGGTTCTATGAGGAAGATTAAACTGCAGCTCATCTTTCTCTGACTGCAGCTGCTATAGGACTGAGCAACAGGAGTCAAAAGATGCAAGTCCTCAAGCTATCAAGTCAGAAAGCTCCATCTGAAATATTGACTGCATCACAGTGTACAGTAGTCTACACACTTATGAAAGAGGACAGAATGCGTCCATCAAGAGATTATAGAACAGCACCAAAACCTTGGTTTCTGATACCATTTTCTAGTAAAAGTTACCAAAGCTTCTTGCAAGAATACCTAGTTTTAGCACTAGGGCATGAAATTTACAAAGTATATCTAGATCATCTTGTTAATACCAGAACTGCTTAAAAAATAAAAAAAATAAAAATAAAGAACTTCTTAAAAACAAAATGATCAAATTATGTGAAAAGGGCAGAAAACAGCTGAAGAAGCTCCCAAGTGCCAAAACTGGAATAATTTGGGGAATGGCAACAAAATATAATGCAGAATCGTCCTATATGCAAAGGTATAAAGCCAAGTGCCTATTGGTAAAGATAAGTTATAAAATAAAAATAAATGGTACAATTCTCCTATGTAGGACAATTTAAATAGTTTACATAAATACTCATCCCTATACCACTTAATTATGTGCTATACTCAGTGACCCACAATGTACAATGTGGGTCACTGAGTATAGCACAAATCCTAACTTAGATAATTAATAAAGGTCAGCATCATCAGTGATAAACCATGTTTACACACACATGCTCTTGATATGTGTTCCCTATGGCATCCCACGGGTGGGGTTCTTCCTTACAAAACCCACAACCCTCTTTGATCATGAGAAAAAAACAAAAACTATCAGACAAATCTAAATTGAAGAATGGTCTATAAAATGTTTGACTAATAGTTTTCAAAATTCTCAAACTTAACAAGGGAAATCTGAGAAACTATTACACCGCAGGGGAGCCTAAAGACATATCATAACTAAATGTTATGTATCATCTTGAAAGGAAAAGAATATTAAAAACATTTTTAAATATATGAATAAAACATGGAGTTATTTAATAATAATGCATCAGTATTTGCTTGCTAACTGTGACAAATATGTCATATTAATATCTAATGTTAACATGTAGGGTACACAGAAATTTTGTACTATATTTGTAACTTTTCCATATATAAAATATCCAAAAATAAAACAAAAAAAAAAGATGGTATTCAAGGTAGTCCTGAAGTTACATAACTAGTTTTAAAATTATTTTTTGATATTTTCTTTAAAAATTATTCTTGCCACCAATATGGTAGGTTTTAATCACATGTGACTCTAAAACACTTGAAATGTGACTAGTCCAAAACAGGATGTGTTATGTGCTTTAAATATAAAACACAATACTTGATTTAGAAGACTAGAACCATGCCAAAATATAATGTAAAATGTTCTGATTAACAATTTTCAGGGCTGGGGATGTGGCTCAAGCAGTAGCGCACTCACCTGGCATGCGTGTGGCCCGGGCTCCATCCTCAGCACCACATACAAACAATGATGTTGTGTCCGCCAAAAACTGAAAAATAAATATTAAAATTCTCTCTTCCCTCTCTCTCTAAAAAACAATTTTCATATTGAAATGATAATACTATTAATACATTTGTTTAAATAAAATGCATTACTAAATTAGTTTTATCTTTTTATTTTTATTTTTAATGTAGCTACTAAAACAGTTTATATGTGGCTTACATTGTATTTAAATCAGATTGTGTTGCTCGATGACATTAACAAGGACATTTTAATGTTAAGGTATATTTAGAGTAACGAGGTATGTGTTCTAAGTTTACTTAAATGCTTGCATACATGTGGAAATTTCATATATTGGTTTTTCAGTGTTGTACATCCATCTCAGTTCTTTGTACAGGCTAGGCAAGCACTCTACCACTGAGCTACATCACCCACCCTTACTTATTTATTTATTTATTTTAAATAGAAGAAAACCCAACATTATGGTTTGAATCTTAAGTGTCCCCAAAGGCTCATCTGTTGAAAGCTTCATTTCCAGTCCCTGGTACTCTTGGGATGTGGTGAAACTTTTAGGAGTTGAGACCTAATAGAATTAAGTTAGGTCATTGGGTTCATGCCCTTGAAGGTGACTTTGGGACCCTAGCCCCTTCTCCCCCTTTCACATATAGGATGCCATAAACTGAGAAACCTATTCTCCCACCACCATGTTGTGCTATCCAACTATAGGCTTAATATAGTGTGTCTAAGCAACCAGGAACTATAATAATGAGCCAAAATAAATATTTTTCCTTTAAAGTTTCATGTCTCAGGAATTTTGTTACAGTGACAGAAAGCTGACTAACACATTGGAGTACATAAGGATGGAATCCAAATAAAAACTTTCAGCCTTTAGGCAGGTTTTACATAGAGTTGTTCATTTTTCTGAGATAGCACTTAAAACTAGAATAGACCCTATGAATAGTTTGATGGATAGTGCGGGAGACTAACTTCTCACCTCAGATGTTGCCTGCAGGGCCCATCTGCTGTGCTAAGATTACTCTCTGCATTATTTTTCCCCAATGATTCTCTGAAATACTCTGTAGTCAGTTTAGACCAAAAACATTCAAGATGGACATTCTTTCTTCTCTTTTATCTAAAACTATGTATCTTCATTCATGAGCAATGTGACTGTATTCCAGTCTTAAAAACCCCTATTACCTGAAATGGATGGTGGTTTATGTGAATATGAGGAGTAAAAGGATAATCTTATTCAAGCTATTTTTGTTTGATTTTTCTTGATTAACAAAAGAAAGTATAAATGTGTACCCTCCTTCTTTTCTCCCTGGAGAAAATCTCATTCCTCAAAACCTAGCTCTGGGCACCTCTTATTTTCCTGTCTCAATGATAAATGTCTCTGTGCTCCAAGAATGTTGGGTGGAAAATGCTGTATCTGATATTATTTCAACATATTCTTATCAGGTTTGCACCAATTAGTCTTCACTATTCATTTCTGATATCCTTAGCAGAAAAGCTATCTCTTTATGGTAGCAAGATGGTGAGAAAGGATTTTTAAGACTAACATATGTGCCAATCCTTGTTTTGGAGAAGTCCAAATCCAATGAGGAGTGAAATAAATAGAGGCAAAACAATCAGAACAAAACTGAACAATAAATAGTTATTAATTGAATGGACAAGTCATAATAATATCAATATCTTTATGCATGCATATTTATGCTTATGCTACTTAACTCCAATTACATTTCAATAGATCTGATTTGCAACCACCCATGTTTTCCCAAATGTAAGTGTTCCCATCAATCTGCCTTGTTACCTTTTCCTAAGTTACCAAGTGATCCAATTTGACCTTCTAATACTGCTGATTCTCTTATATATGTTAATGGCTAGAACTAATTTTGGAAGAAATGGAAAAATAAGAGAGGTCTTTTGCAACCTACAGGAAGACAGATTAGCTCAACCCTACAGTAAATCAAAGGGGAACACATGCCTGGGATGAAAGCATTAAAATTATATTGTGAAACTAGATGGATTGAACTTTACTTCAGTCTTATTTGGGGGGGGGGGGAGGAATAAAGGGTTGCTTTTAATAGTACTAACAGAACCCATGAAATATATTTTAAAATTTGATAAATATGACAGTATATTATAGTTAGGAAGATCTATTTATCAGGAGAGTAAAAAGGGAGAATAATATAGAAGACAATTGCAATGCATATATCTGAAAGGACTTGTTTCCAGAATATATAAAGGACTTCTACAAATCAATAGGACACCCAAATGTGCAAAGGACTTGGATAATACATAAAAGAGGATGTCCAAATGGCTATTGAAACATGAAACCATTCCCAAGTTCATTATTCACTAGGGAACATAAATTTAAAACACATTGCTATTGCATTATATATATACACCAGAATATAGAAGATGAGCAAGAAGGAAAATACCAACAGGCAAGGATATGGATAATCCAGAACACTCATGCACTGCTGGTTGGAGTATAATTTGTTACAGCGATTTGGGGGAATATTTGACAATATTTGCTAAAGCTGAATCTATGTATAACCTCACAATCTACTTCTAGAATGCAAACACATTCTTATCACAATTCTAGAAGTTATATACAGAGTAGAATGTTTATTGAAACCCAGTTCATAACACCACTAAATTGGAAACTACATAAATATACATCAAATTAGTTGTGTTATATTCACAGGATAGAATACTATAAAGCAAAGATAATTGGTTGATCTACAGATATATTTGCAACTATAGATTAATCTCACATTTAATATTGAGGGAAAATTCAGACAAGATGGAGCATGCACATTAATTTGTGTTTTTGGATGTCAAAGTAGAAGTTCCTCTTGAGTGAGAGATGGAGTAGTGACTGAATGGGAACTTACAAGATACCTGGGGTGCTAGTTATATATGTTTACTTGTAAAAAAAATATCAAATATTCTTTATGATACATAAGAAAACAACTTCAAAAAATCATTTACAAAAAAAAATTCTCCCAATGTGAATTCTTGTTGATGTTAGGTTCTGGGATGATGTAGAGTTCTAAGTGTTCAAGGAGCACTTACATGACATTGCATTGGACGGAGCCTTACACAGGTGTGCTAGAGCTCATCTGTAGTTAACATTTATGGAAGACTATTCCAGACACTGCACTAAGAAATGCACATGCATTATGTCATTTAATATGATCAACAATCTCAAAAGGTAGGAATTATTATCTCTAATTTACAAAAATTTGCTTTATTTGCCTAAGGTAGAGGAAGACTCACACTCATTTTCACGTCAGTTGGATTTCAGAACCTGACCTCTTAGCTACCGTGCCACAGTTTAATTTTTCTACTCTTTTTATTAAATTGTATTCCTTGCTCTTCAGGGGAATATGTTATAGGGCAATTATTGGCTGCCAATGACCTGAAGGCCTCACTACAATCCTTAGAATCCCCTCAGTCTAGAATTACAATATGGGATTTGTGAACCAAGTTACTCTGTTGTGCCTAGAATACAGATCTGTTCACAACACTGATATATACCCTCTGTAGGCAGCTAAGAACTAGTACCTCAAGGAATACACATTTGGTGGGTAGTGACTGATAGGTGTAGCAACAGAAAGAGAATTAATTCTTTCTGCTAGGAGAATTAAGTTTTTTTCATTTTTTCGTCATAAAATTTTTGATGCTGAGCATGATACGTGTGTCTTCTGAGCATTCAGTTTTGCAGCTGAAAAATGGAAAAAATAGTTTCTAATTTTTCAAGCTGTACTTGTCTGCATCTTTCTTTCTTTCTTTCTTTCTTTCTTTCTTTCTTTCTTTCTTTCTTTCTTTCTTTCTTTCTTTCCTTTAGTGCTAGAGATAGAACCTATGTTCTCATGCTTGCTAGGGAAGCACACTACCACTGAGCTATAACTGCAGACTGACTGACTTTCTTTTTTGTTTTTCTTTTTTACTGTTTTTTCTTTCTTTCTTTCTATTTATTTATTTATGCTTTTTTTTATTTTTTACCGCTTACTATGTACTATTGTCAACCTGAGAAATCATGGTGAGTTCCAAGATGAGTAGTATTTCCAACTATTTGTACTAAAGATCATGGTGAGTGGCAGGAGTCAAAGGTAGACCCAGGCTGCTGTAACAAAAACTGAGAAGTTCTCCTTCAGGAAAGCGCACGCGCACACACACACATAGTATTAGGTAAGAAAGTGTGTATTTATTTAAAATGAGAAAGGAAATCATTAAATGACTGGTGATATTAGATCCTTTTCTTCTTGAATCAGAATGTGGACATACAAATGTGTATATGAGATTTCTTTCTTTTCAGCTTTCTATCTGCCTCTAAGCTGTAACTCCTAACCATCTCCAGAATATGCAAATAAGAAGACATGAAATATAAGTGACATAAACTTTATTATAAATCCACCCCTAGAGTCAAGTGAAACAAAACTGGTGTGGTAGGTGTAGCTCTGAGATGGGAACAAGAATCCCACCTGTGTTAGTCAGCTTCTTGCTACTGTGACTAAAAGATCAGACCAGAACAATTGTAGAGGAGAAAAGGTTTATTCAGGGCTCCCAGTTTCAGAGGTTTCCATCCATAGACAGATGGCTGCATCCCTTGGGGCTCAAAGTGAGGCTGAACAGCATGACGGAATGTGTGGCAGAGGGAAGCAACTCACATGGTGATCAGAAAGTAGAGAGAGAGAGAGACCACACTCTCCAGACACAAATATATAATATCATAAACCCATGTCCCCAATTCCCACCTCCAGCCACACCCAACCACTTCAATTACCACTCAGTTAATCCCTATCAAAGGATTAATTCACTTATTGGGTTCAGACTCTCACAACCCAATCATTCTCCTCTGAACCTTCTTGCATTGTCTCACACGTAAGCTTTTGGGAGACACTCGCATCCAAACAGTAACACTACCTGAATGATGTGCAAGTCAGGTGAATCCCCTGCCATGAATGGAATGAAATCTATAGGTATTATGATGTCAGTCTGATGAATAGGTTACTTTATACAGTAAAGGTGGAAGGATTTTGCAGCTGTAACTAAATCCTCTAATTAGTTGGTTTTGAGTCAATCAGAATGGAGACTATCCTGAGTGAAGCTGACTTAATCAAATAATCAATGAAAAGAGGAGAAAGGTTCTCCTGCTATCTTAGAAGAAGTTGCCATGTTATGAGAGGGCCATATGGAAGGAACCATGAATGGCTTTCAGGAATGAAAATCTGACAGCCAACCAAGAAGGAAATTGCCCCACAATAGGAAGAAATTGAGTTTTACTAACACTTACATGACCTTGGAATGGAACTGCAAATTTTGGATAGGACACAGTGTGGCTGAAATCTTGATTACAGTTTTGATCCTGAGCAGAGGATCCAGAACAGACATACCTGGACTCATATTCCAGCAGCATGAGATTATAAATGTATGTTGTTTTTAAGCTCTTAGGTTCAGGGTGGTATGTTGTGCAATAGAAAACTAAATTCACCAGGCAAACAAAAATGACGAGAGTTTAGTATGCTGCACTTTGACATTCATAGTGCTTACAATGATTTTTGCCTCCATAGCACTACCACAAGGATAAATGGCTGGACCTACCAGTCTGGGGTACTTCTAAATTTTCTAGATGAGATAAAGTTAAGGACAACTATTTAAATTTCCACTGGTACTAATTAAAGGGCTGTCCTGGATTCATCACTCCCTCATATGTTTCATTATTTTGTCTTCATGGTAAGGGTATGAGAACCCATGACCTCCAAAGATCTTGCTAACTCTGACAATTTCATGAAAGTATTTCTATCACATATTCTTTGAAAGCCAATGGCTCGGGCTGGGGATGTGGCTCAAGCGGTAGCGCGCTCGCCTGGCATGCATGCGGCCCGAGTTTGATCCTCAGCACCACATACAAACAAAGATGTTGTGTCCACCGAAAACTGAAAAATAAATATTAAAATTCTCTATCTCTCTCTCTCTCTAAAAAAAGAAAGAAAAGAAAGCCAATGGCTCCTCTTAACTTCTTGAAAGTTTCCATGAATCTAGAAGAATAATTTTCATTTAAAAATGTCTTGGATTCTCTTTTGTTCTTTCCTTTCTGCATAACACAATTATAGGATGGAGGATGATTTCTTCTCAGAAATCCTCTATTCACTTGGATTAACCACACCTAAAGCAGGAGCATTCTTGACCTGATAGTTTTCATTTAGAACTTGCTGATTCAATAGAAAGACATCAAATTATATCCACTGTTAATTTTAAATTAACTCAAAGTATTTAATTAACACCTCTTCAAAGAGAAAAGAAATAAGGATACTTTCCACTAAAGGCGATGAAGACCACTTAAGAGATTTTTGTAAATCAAATTTAAAACTTGTATCCATTCAAACCTTTTCATAATTAAGAATATTCAGAGTAGAGATGTATATAAAGCAATTAGCAGCTCTTGGGACTGAATGGGGGAAGGATACTAGAAAAGATTTGATTAAATGTTGACATGCGGTGAGGCTGAGCCTTTGCATAATTGTAGATGAGAAGTTTAATCCCTTAGGTATATGTTAAAAGAAGAAGGAAAATTATAAAACTCATGAGCTTATTAAAGACCATTAAATTGGAGAGATAACAGAAGAATCCTGGTCAAATATTTGATTTTGAAGTCTCTGTATTAGGGAAAAACTGTGGGGGCTTGGCTAATAGACGCAGAAGCTCTAACATTAGCTTGCCAGATGTTCCTGGCTAGGTCACCAACAAATTTGGGCTTGATTTTTCTTTACTTTAATTAAAAATGGTGTGCTGTTTTTATTAAATCACCATTCTCCAAAATGCATTTGTTATGGTTTGGATATAGTGTGATTATGTCTCACAAAGTTTCATGTACTTGAATGCTTGGTCCTCAAAGTGGCAATGTTGAAAGATGATGGGGCCATTAAGAGATGGGAACCCGTGGGAGGTGATTTGATCCTGGGGCACTGCTCTATGAAGGCACACATGCTCTTCTCCAAGGATTGCATCCTTGGGTTACATTCCAGGAGAGTAACTTATTACAAAGTAAGGCTGCCCAACATGCTTGATTCCTTTAGTAGGTGCCATTTTTATTTTTGCTCCTCTGCCATGGTGTTACACAGTCACAGAGCCCTCACAAGAGACCAAACTGGTTTTCCAGTCTTGAACTTTCAACTTCCAAAACTATGAGCTAAATATCACTTTATTTTTTTTTAATACAATTCTCAGCATCTGGTATTTTATTATGGTTAAAGGAAATGGACTCAGCATTTCAAGAGCCACCTGATCCACAGACTACTCATATGTGTTCAAATACATATACTAGTTTTCAATGGCAAAATCAGTCTAAGGAAAGGTTGAGTTAAATTGACTTAATAAGCTGTTTTTTCTTGGAGTTTTTGCTGGGTAATGGGCCATGTGAGTCTCCCAGGTGATTGCCCTGTCTGCTCATTTGACAAAAGGATCCCTGTTCTCAGACAAGATCTGGGAACTGTGTTGAACAGAACACGTGTTGGAAAGCCCCAGATGAGGTGATCTCTAAAGACCTTGGCAGCTCAACATTCTTTGAATCTTGATCATCTTGTCTGCACTTTAACTCTAGGTACATTCATGAGCTGGAAAGGATGTTAATAGGCATAACACTTTTGACAGTAATTTACTAAGTCTCCTTGATGAGGACATTTAATTAAATATTCATTAGTTTCAAAGCTAAGCCTTGTTAACCATGGATTGATTTCAAGTGTATATTGAACAACCTTTCCTTTTTAAGTTCTCTTTATCATTGCAGATATATGCCCTCACTTATACCCCAAAAGTTAAGATTATTGAACCAGAAAACAAATGCCTTCCATGCATTTTGGGTTCACTGGTCCTTTCCCTGTCCTTACCTACTTTACTTGCAAAGTATAAATTGCTGAGTCGAGATAGAATTGAACTATTTACAATACAAACACAATGTGTAAAGAGGAAAGACAAGATAGTACACTGGGATCAAAGAGGGTCCTGAAATGAGATTTCTGGTGTATGTTTACTGAGTATTTATGAATGTTCATGAATTCAACATAAATTCTTCATTTCTTGTAACTAGTCCAATTGTTATTAAACAAACCTCTTCAACTTGTTGGATGCTATTGCAGCTTAAGTTTGCCAATTCAATGTTCTTGACTCTCTTTCAGAGTAAAAAGGATTCTTTTATTTAAAATAATAATGTTTATGCAAAAGTTCAGTCTTTTAGAATTCTCTCTCTTTTTGTCTTCCTCAAGAATGGTGTTTGGTGTTGAAGATGTGGCTCAGGGGTATAGCATCTGTCTAGCATGTGCCAGGTCCTCAGTTTCATCCCCAGCACTGAAAAAAAAAAAAGAAAAAAAATGGTGTTGGAGTCATTAAAAGTATCTTCTAAATAGTGCCATTATTTTGTTCATGGTTTGATCCAATTGAGACTTAAAGGAGTAAATTAGATGGCCAAAATACCGCATTTCTTTGAATCCAGTAAATGCACCATTTTTTAAAATAAACAAACCACTATTATATAGATTTTAGGAAGACAACATCGCTAGTTAATATTTGGCAATGAACTTTCTTAAAATTTATAATTTCTATTTTATTTATGATGAAAGAAGTTAAATTATTCATTTTTTTGGCCAAGCATTAGTCATGAAGATACAAAGAGAACATATAAACCAAATAAATTTATAAAGTTTTCCTAAAGCATCTTTGCATTTTGTTTTTCATTCAGATGGTCAATTTTCAAGCTTTTTTATGCAGTATTCCCCTATTGTAAGCAGAAGTCTTGGTGGTGAAGCAATTTAAAAACAGTCCCTTAAGCAGTGACAATAACAACAAAATCTGGAAACCATAGTTCCTGGACTTTTAAGCTGGCTTTTCAATGTCTAGCCTAATTTTAACTGATGCTATGAGAATGTTCCTAAACATATCTGATGTACTTCCTCAATGTTTGGTTCCTAAATTGTAAAAACAATTGTCAGGATTCCCCATGTATATTTGATAGTCATTAAGCTGGTTTTGACACTGCTGTATTCGATATCAACAAGTGGGTAGTCAGTAATCACTGTTATGACTACCACTTGTCCAACAGTGACTGTCACACCCTATTTGTTGTGAGATGTGCACCAATTGCTGTCAAAATGCAGCAAGGATATGAACCTTAGAATCACTGAAATGCTGTATTGCCTTTCCTAACAATAAAGTCGAGTTTTTAAAAATCGCCTAATGTCTATGGGCAAGTAATCTTTTTCTAATGCTGGGAAGAAAACAAAAAATACTACTTACCCAGAGACTCTGGTCTATCAATGCTTGCCCCAAACAAGTAGAAAAGAAATAGAGAAGGAAGGGCTGTGCTGCAAAACTCCTTTTCTTGTTCATATTTCACAAATCCGTGAAGCCACAATAGGTGTAAGTGAGGACATGGACAGGGTCTGGGAGTACCATATCAGTGGGCCTCCATCCAGTATGGATGAATCATTGCTCTGTAAGAACAATATTTTGAGTGAGAGACTTTCAATGTTGTCTTTGGTGAGGCAGCCGAAGAAATCTCAGAATTCACTCCGTTGTCTCCCCTTCAGTCTCTGCCACACTGGATTATCTGGTCTGCTCTCAATGTGACAGTACACACTGTTGAACTGGGAGCCTTGGAAATCCTCCTGCTCCCACAGGAGATCTTTGTAGGTCTATCAGTGTCTTGCTATCTCCATACAAGACATGGATGTACTTTCATATTTCTGCATACATCATTCTATGGTGTGGGATTTGTCATTCCATGCATAAGTGTCCACCTATCTGTCTCCATCCCACATTTCACACAGAGAGCTTCTAGAGACTACAGGCCAAGAGGTTTAAGGGTACAAACTACCTATTGAAATGGGTTTCTAACACCTAGAATATTCTCAGGTGTTCCTAGGCTCCATGCCCTTCTGAGATTTCTATGACATATTGCTTTCCTAGGTTCCATATTGACAGAAAGTGGGGACACTGTCATTTTTTCACCTAAGCTTCCTCAACGTTAAAATAAGTTAGAGTTCGAACTTCTCTTTCTTTTCCATTGGAATATACTTTCTTTTCCCCAGGTCTATTGTGGCCAGGAGACAAAATTAAAGGGCAGCGTGGTAATATGTTTTCAACTTCAAATTAAGATAATTTCCAGTGTGAAAGGGAGCATTATTAATTGGAACACAACCTGAACCAGGGACAACCAGGCCTGGTCAAAACTGTGATGTGCTGCCCATATCCCCCTTCAGGGACGTGGCCTTAGTGAAGGAGGAGCACCCCTTTCTCAGAGCAGTGCACATCTTAATTTTCATTCCACTGTGTGTGTGTGTGTGTGTGTGTGTGTGTGTGTGTGTAGGGGCCAGGAGGTAGCCTGCTCACCTCTGCTCAGAGCTCTGCTGGGTTATTTCAGTTTCAGAGCTCCCAAAGATTTTCTGGGCCCTCTATTAAAACCGCATTAGCGTTTTCTACACTCCCTTCTTCCCAATTTTCCTTCTGTCCTTCCCACAGGGAAAAATCCTCAGGGTCTTCCTAGTCAACATTTTTGCTCTGAAGCCCATCATCCATGGCAGACTGTCAGCTCAGGGAAACCAACCTGAAACCCTTGGCAAACTGTAATGTAAGGTCACCCTATTTATGGTGAAGAGTGACAGAAAGCATACAGGGAAGAGAGGCATTTTATTATATATAAACTACAATTTGATAAAATGTATACACACTCTGACATAGCATTTTCAAATTATCACTAAAATTAAATTTAAAAAAATTCTCTGTTCCTTTGTGAAGTTGGAGATAACCTAACCATATTTAAAACTGAAAATTGAGAAAGTGAATGTGAAAGGCCTGAGGTCAGACCGACACTCAGTAATATAAGTAGTAGACCATCTTCTGTATTTCAATTTCCTTTTCTAATTTTCCCTCAAAAAAGTGAGATTTCAGTGTTCATACACACACACACACACACACACACACACATACACACAATGTGATTTTATTCTTCACAATCCTATATCAAATATCCTAAAACTTCATTAAAGTGTTCACAATTATAGGACACAAGTCATGTTATGCCCAAATGGTTAATATTAAAAGGTTCCTATTAATTAATCATATCATGTGAGATGAATGGCAAGAATTGCAAGAATTTCCTAAAAGCATTATAGTGAAGATACCATCTGGCATGAAAATGACACTTGCATTGCCTTCCCAAATCATTTATCCATTTGGAGTAAATGCATTTATTTAGTGTTAACTATAATCATAGTACTTATTGAAGGTATAGAAACTAATATTATTATTTTTTCTGATAAACTATGCTTAATAGTAAAAAATGTATATGAAAGTCAGAATTTTAAATTATATTGTATGTTCTGCATAGAGGAATACCTGGATATTGTAGAACCTGAAGAAATAGCAATTAACTCTGCCAAGAATAATGAAGTAAACAAAGTGTATATAACAATTTTAAACAGAGGAAACAATGCAGACAAAGGCAAACAGTTATTACAGAACTCAAGAGTAGTGCCAGGACTGTTGGCACACACCTGTAATCCCTGTGGCTGGGGAGGCTGAGGTGGGAGGATCGCAAGTTCAAAGCCAACCTCAGCAAATTAGTGAGGTTCTGTCTCAAATCTCAAAATAAAAAATAAAAAGAACTCGTGATTTGCATAAGTGGTTAAGTGCCCCTGGGTTCAATCCCTCCTACAAAATAAATAAATAATAATAATAACAAAAGGAACTCAGAGTATCCAGTAATCCACAAGTAATTTTGTAGATTGGGATTTAATGTTTGTACATGAGGATAGAAATGCAAAGGGATAGAAGAGGTAATAATAATTAACTTTTATTAAATGTTTACAATAAGCAGGAGAATGTTCCAAGTATGCTGCTTGGATGAAGTTGTTATATCCTCACAATAACTTTGTGAGTTAAGAATTGTAATTACCCCTTTTACTGGTCTTAAAACTGAAGCACAAAAGATGGAGCAACTTGTTCAAGGTCACACATGCATCAAGTGACTAAGCTTGAATTTTAATCTAAGCAGGCAGTCCCTGTATACCATGTTCTAATCCCACGCTCCATTTTCACGTTATTTTGAAGCTGATATGGAATCATTGGAAATTATATCTCATCTTAGATATATATTAATGGTACAAAACCAAATTATTTGAAATCCAAATATGGAGAGGATATCAGAGGTTGATTTTAGAACACAACATTTATAGTGAAAAATAGTAAATTCAATATATCTTAAATTTACGTGTTTATAGTACCCATTGGAAGGATTTTAAAGTAGATTCTTCTAAAATTTGCAGAATATCAAGGTCATAAAAGCACCTTTGGAGGTCAAATTTTGAATGCTAATTTTATTCAAAATTATAATTCTTGACCATAATTAGAAAAACTTAATTTCAAATCATGGCCCTACTGATCACTAAATTTAAGAGTTTGATAGGTCATCTAACTTCACAGCCAAAATATTCGCTTTTTAAAATAGAAATAGATATCAAATATATACCTATAGATATATAATGATGTATATATGTATACATGTGTGTATTATTAATATCTTCAAAGTACTTTGTGTTTATTAAATTATTCTAATAAGATTCCTAAAATATTATAGGTTCTTAATACATTCTAGTTGTCATTCCTGTGATGCTACAGAATATTTAAAAAGTAGTTTATGTGCCTTAGGATTAAAATGCTAATGATTGGCAAGCTGTAGCTATTTTATGAAAGATATGTATTTCCCTTTTTTTGATGTGCATTGAAAATATTCCTTCCACTGCAGTCATTTTGTTTAAAACTCAGTCACTTTGACCTTACAAAGTCAATATTGTTGTTTGTATTCCTCGAGTTTGGCAAGAAACAAGGTCCCAAGCACTGAAGCAAATCTTTTTCTGTCTCCCTTGATCTATTTTTCCTGCCTTGAAGAAAATGTTTCATGTATTTGACTCCTCTATTTATATCTCAATTCACAGTGTTACCAGATTTGCATGTTCACATTCACATTTTCATTTGTAAGATTTATACAGAACATGTCCTTTGCATAAGTGTGCAACATAAAATACAGTCTGTATATAAAGAATAAAATGCATTTCTTATCTATGAATATATGAGCCCCAAACATAAATTCAATAATGATACTCCATTCAGAGAAAAATTCCAAGCATTGAGAAACTACGGGGAACTGAAATAATGAAATTTTTGTAGTAAGAAGAGCAGTGGGTCAAATGTTTTAGGGAAAGCCCACAAGTAGCTACAGCTAGGAAGGGAAGAAGCACATGGTGGTTCAGGGTATGCCAAAGTGGGAATAACCAGCAGGGCTAAATGTACCTGAGGGGCTAAGTAGTAGGCAGCTTTATAAACATCACTAGTTACCATTCAGATATCCACAAGGGATAACACAGAGTGTAGAGGCCTCAGGTTGTTGGAGAAGGAAGACTGTGGTGTCCTGGGTAGAAGAGGATAATTGGGTAAACATTCCTTGTCCCTATTCACAACTGCTGTAGGTCCAGGCAAATCTCTTTTAATCTTCTGAGTCTGTTTTCTTAACTACAAAACAGCTAAGATAATGCTTACTTTATGGTACTGTTTTGAATGTTATTGTGAAAATATTTGAAGTATGTGGCAAATTTTTTTAACAAAATGGATTCTTAAAACATGTTTGATAGTCTTCTGAGGTTCAACATTTTAAAATCTGTATTCAAGATTTGCTTTTTCTCTTACTCCTAAAAACAGACTCTCATTCTTTCAATTTCCAGTGATCTTGAAAACCAGTGGTTTTTCTTGTTAATGGTTTTCTAAAGTGCTAGGCAAAAGGTGTAGTAATCAAAAATTCCAAATTAATTTTTTTTCTTTAGTCTTTGAGCCAAAATTACTTTAAGATTATCTTCTAAAGGAAGAGCAGTGGAATTAATGTCATTAGAGTATTTTGCTCTTCTACAAAATAATTTTCACTTATGTAGATTTAAATACATTCTAGAATATTCTGTGTATCTCATAATCTGTATTAGTTACCACTACTCTAGGTGGTGAATGTCCAAGTCTCAGTAAGTTGGTGCAAGAGACATCTATTTCTTACTCACCCAGAGACCACTCAGCAGAAGATAGGAAGAGAGGAGGCTGGTTGTGCTGAAGGATCCCAGATCTTAGAGATTCTGCTCTTTCAATATTTGGCTTCTAAGATCACCCTGGACCTTGACAGCTAACTTGCATAAGGAAACAAAAGATCATGAAGCATTGCCCAGGGTTTGGGGGCTAGTCCTGGAAGTGGGATACAGCCCTTCATTTACATTATCTGGCCTGAGTTCAGTTCTATCTAAATTTGAGGAGGCTTAAGAAATACAGGCTGTGATTGATTAACAACCACACAAGGTAAAAAAGAAGTCTAATGGTTTTGGTAGTCAGATTGCCATTAATGCCATAGTTCATATTTTAGGTTTTTGATCTGCTAACCATCCAATAAAGAGCTCTGTTTGGCTAAGGATAAATGGTAGTGCTTCATTATTCTGAAACTTTCCATGATCTTCTCAAATATTCAAAAGTGTGGTGAGGAATGAAGTCTTGCCCTGAGTGTCAAGGGGAGTGGGATTTGAATCTCCACTCAGGTCTGTGTAGCTGGATCTTGAGCTTCCTGTACTCTGTCCTCCTCCCCTGTGAAAGTATGATCGTACATCTCTTGGCAATGTTTCTTATGAGTTACTTGAGTGTCTGAGCATTGAATTCTTTGTCTGTGGAATTGAAAGTACAGAAAAGATCTTATCACTGTTTCCATGAAGCCTGAGGGTTAAATATGTTACATATGCAAATTAGGTATTTAAATGTCTAGCACAAAGTGGACACTGAATAATTGTTAGCTTGTATTGCAATTATTTGCATTAATATCAAATAAATGCTGGTTTGCAAAGGCTGCATCATGGATAACATTCTTGATATATACAACATGGTAGTAATCCATACACGTTAACTTTTAAATCATTGAACACATATTAATGGTTTGTTTTTTATAAGCCTTTTAAATATCGGTGGCCTTCAGCGTTCAAACTCATGTAGATGATGGTCTTAATTTCTTCATGCAACAGTATGGATTAATTTAGAGGTATGTTGGCAACCAATCAAAACGAACTGTCATTTTGCTTAGGGTATCTAAATATCAGTTAATAAATCAGTATATCATCTCCACTATCTTTGAACAACCAACTGTCTATGGTAAGTGTACATCAAATGTTCTCAGACATTTGTTTTATTTTACTATAATATTTAAGACCTTTGAAAGAAAACCTTTTGAGAGGATTGTTTTGTTAATTTGACATGTCAGTCATTGCTGGATATGTCAACAGAAAAAAGTACATGAAAGTTATACTGTGGCTATGCCCTAAGGAGGTATCTCCTGATACACAGAATTGATGACTTTTCAGAGTAGAAGTATCTTATGGAAAGTGTAATGGTAACTTTAACCTTCATTCTTATTTCCTAAGGAGTTAAGTTAGTAATGTATCCCTCATTGTGGAAATGTACGAGCATGAGAAAAGACAACGTCCAATCTCCATTCAGCTCAGCCTCAAGAAAATAATTTAACCAGTCTAAGCTCTGTTGACTGTGAGGTAAGAGCAGTGATATCCACCAAAGTGATTAAAACCATTCAGAGCAATAATGGTCAAACCAACTGCTCCATATCCATTAGTTGTACTTCAATCTAAATCTGGAGATTCTCTGATAATTTTGAAAACTTCATTTTAGAAAGTTCTGCATTTTTGTTATGGAAAGTGGTTACCCTCTAAAAGTCACTAAGTCTAGGATACAAACAGAGCACACATTAAAGGAGACTGTAAATGCCCTGTTTGCTTGCTACTATTTACACATGTTTTCCAACACAATTTACTGGGGAATGAGATGAGATAAGTGGAGATGTTTGTACTAAACTCTGTTTCCTGCATTTTTAGCTACATAAGTGAAAGCAGTTTTCTGGATTCTAAGTGCTAGAGAATGAATTATTGAAGTGTGAAAGCAGAACTGTGTCTTGAAAATTGCAAAGCATGCAGAGGCTGGCTGGTCTGCCTTGTCAGAGAAACTGGTTTTGCTAGCACCTTGGTGGTTAGACCTTAAAGGCACCTCTACCTCCTTGCTGACAGCAAATTCTGTACCCCTTCTTTCCTGCCTCTTGCCCCTGGAAAAAAAAAATCCCATAGCTAATCTGCTGTAAATGTTAATGAATTCAGTGCCATTTCTTTCACTATCTCCTGCATTTTAATTGCCATGCAGTCTAAACCAGTGACTATATTTCCCAAACCCCGAATGAGGACACATGGCCTGACACATGGTTTGACCCTGGGCTATAAACCATGCCAGGATAAATAAGCAGGCTGTCACAGACTGAAAACACAGGACTTTACAGCCACTAAGTAATCTCATGGCATTAACCAAGTCTCTTTATTCCTTGGGCAATGTGCTCAACTAGAAAACCAGGAAAGTAGACATGAGATGTGCGAGTCCCTTAAGATTCATATTTTTGAATTCCATGTCTGGATGTGTGAGACATTGTGAAAGACATCAGTTCTCAGAAAAATACTAAAATGGCTAGCATACAATGTGCATGATTAGGACCCTACTAGATTTTTAATCTATTACTATTTAACCTGCTCTACAACTTACATTAAGGGAAAAGGAGAGGAGAGGTTGAAATTGAAAATGACTGAACATTTAATAGGTCTCAGCTATAGAGAAAGAGCCCATATCTATGGTTACTAATTTAATCTAGCAATCCTCTTTTGAATGTTTTGATTTTATGATTAGAGAAACAGACACTACACAAAATTAAGTAATTTGTCCAAGGTCACAAACCCCAAATAGCAGATTTAGAATTTAAATCTAGAACCTTTGGTGAAATCAGGTTAAATTCCTACTATTCTGTTTTAACCCAGCAATTTAATTTACACCATTCCAATACCAACCAGTTCCACAATCCTCTAATCCAAACTGTTGTCTTAGGAGTCACTTTGATTCTAACACAGATCACAGAGTCCAGAAGACTTTTCCCACAGCTGTGCATGGGATACCCAAGCTATGTGCAATTCTACAAATCCAGGGGTTCCCACAGACTCTCAGGTGTGACAGTGTGCTAGAACACAAAACTCAGGATAGTGCAATAATTACAATTACAGTTTTATTGCAAAGAATACAACTCAGAAACAGATGCAAGAGAAGCATATGGGAAGGAATAGAGGGGATAGGTCCACAGAGTTACTGTTTCCTCTTTTTATGGAGCTATGACCTTCTGAAAGACTGAGCCAATTTGTCAACTCACTTCTTCAAACCCCGATTCTTGAAATTAAGTCAGAAAGATTTCATATATGTTGCTCAGAGTCATAGGAATGAGTTTATTGAGGGGATAGAAAAAGGTAAAGGCATAATCTCAAGGGAGAGAATGGGTCCTCTCAGAGAGGAGAGGGACAGCATGCCAGGTTCATTGGAGATCCCATTCTTATAGTTGTACATGATGTGGAATTACACTTGTCATGTATTCATATATGAACATAGGAACATTATGTCCAATCCATTCTACTGTCTTTCCTATTCCCATCCCCCATTCCTTCCTGTCATTCCCCTTTGTCTAATCCAATGACTTCTATTCACCCCCACCCCCATTCTTGTATGTTAGCATCTACATATAAGAGAATATTTAGCCTTTGGTTTCTTTCGGTTTGTTTATTTCCCTTGGCATGATAAACTCCAGTTTCATCCATTTACCAACAAATGCCATAATTCCATTCTTCTTTATGGCTAAGTAATATTTCGTTATGTATATATACCACATTTTCGTTATCCATTCACCTGTTGAAGTGCACTTAGGTTGGTTCCATAGTGGCTGTGTCACTGTAGCATGCTGATTTTAATAGCTTTGGGTATATGTTGAGGAATGGAATAACTGGGTCAAATTGTAGTCCATTCCAAGTAGTCTGAAGAATTTTCATACTGCTATCCATAGTGGTTGCACCAATTTTCAGTCCCACCATCAATATGTGAGTGCACCTTTCTCCCTACATCCTCACCAACATTTATTTTTCCTTGTATTCTTGATAATTGTCCTTTTGACTGGAATGAAATGAAATCTCAGTGTAGTTTTAATTTCTCTAATTGATAGGGATGGTGAACATTTTTTTTCACATATTTTTAGACCATTCATATTTCTTCTCTGTTCAGTTCCTTTACCTATTTATTGATTGGGTTATTTGGGGATTAGTTTTTGGTGTTTTTTGAGTTCTTTATATATATATATATATATCTTAGAGATGTCAGAGTTGCAGGTGGCAAAGATTTTCTTTCATTCTGTAGGCGTTTTTTTCATGTTCTTGATTTTTCCTTGGCTGTGAAGAAGATTTTTAGTTTGATACCTTCCCATTTATTGATTCTTGATTTTACTTCTTACACTTTAGTAGCTTTATTGAGGAAATAGGTTCCTAAGCCATAACAATTTGGGCTTACTTTTTCTTCTAATATGAGCAGTATCTCTGGTCTAATGCCTAGGTCCTTGATCCACTTTCAGTTGAGTTTCGTTCAGGGTGAAAGATAGGGGTTTAATTTCATTTTGCTACACATGTATTTCCAGTTTTCCGGGCCTATCTATTCTCCAATATATGTTTATGGCACCTTTGTCTAGTATGAAATAACTGAATTTATGTGGGTTTGTCTCTGTGTTTTCTATTCTGTACCATTGGTCTTCATATCTATTTGGGTACCAATAGTGTGCTGTTTTTGTTACTATAGCTCTATAGTATAATTTAAGGTCTGGTATTATGAAGCATCTTGCTTCACTTTTTCTCACTAAGGATTGCTTTGGCTATAAAAATAGAAGCTACTCTAACACCTGGAGACTGAGTAATATGCTATTAAATGGCCAATGGATAGAATAAATCAGGAATAAAATAAAAACATAGAGGTAAATAAGAATTGGGATACAGCATATCAATGTCTTTGGGACACCATAAAGGCAGTGCTAAGAGGAAAATTTATTGTATTGGGTTTGTTTAATAAAAGAATAGAAGGTTAACAAATAAATAACCTAACATTACATTTTAAAACCCTAGAAAAAGAAGAACAAAGCAACACCAAAAGTAGTAGAAGACAGGAAATATTTAAAATCACAGCTGAAACCAATGAATTTTTTTAAAAAAATTCAAAAAGGTGATGAAACAAAAAGTTGGTTCTTTGAAAAAAATAAATAAAATTGGTAAACCCTAAACTAAGCTAACAAAAAGAGAGTAAAAACTCAAAATATTCAAATTCTCAATGAAAAAGAAAATATGACTGACACCACTGAAATACAGATAATAATCAAAAATTACTTGGAAAATTTATACTCTAATACAATAAAAATCCTAATTGAATCTTAACCAAACTTTCTTACAGATTTTATGGTTAGGAAGAATTGTCCTTATCTATAAGAGTTTCTCCCAGAGTATCTGTATACAAAATTCTCCTATTTTAGGGTAACTTAGTTTCCTCTTATCAACATTATTTTGAGGTCTGTATTTTTCCTGCAGTCAACAGGTAGTTTGCTGAGGAATGTGACATTTCTTATCTAGGCCAGATAGGGCTGCAGGTCAATCACTTCTAGGAAAAGAAAGCATGTGGGGGTCAGCACAGTGGACACATATTATAGAATTATTTTCTTAACCTAGTGTTTCCACCATTCACATCTGTCTTTCTCCTAACATTCTCAGGAAGCAATCAGCACATTCATGTGTTTACCAAACTGGAAGCTCACTCAAACATTATAGTTTCAGTTCTTAACAGTTTGGTTAAGTAAGCATGTTTGATTAAGTCATTTGCTATTGGTGATTAAGCTCAATTTCCAGTCCCTCTCTTGTCCCCATAAGTTTGTTAACAGTTCTAACTCTATAATCAGATGCTTGGTTTCTCTGGTGACCAGCCCACCTCCTGAAGCTATGGAAGGGTGTGCCAAGAGTCACATCATTAACATAAACTTAGTCATTGCCAAAGGGAACTCTTTGTGAGTAACAAAAGATGCTCAGGAAATGCCAACTCCTTTAAGAACTCACCTGCAAGAATCAGGGGCAGAGACCAAATATATATATATATATATATATATATATATATATATATATATATATACACACACACACACACACACAAACACACAATGTGATATAATATAAAATATATCATTATATACTATATTTATCCATATCATGAATAACAGCAGGAAGTCTTTACATGAATATAATTAAATTTATCAAACAGGGCCTCTTGGTTCAGAGACAATAAATTATTTAACAAACTATGCAAGGTTTACAAAGTAGAAATATGTATCAGTCCAGCCAGCCTGGATCTTATACCAGCAAAGACTTGTATTCCAGAGAAGTAATTGCCTACTTGAAAACAGCCTCAGGACCATTGAGCTACTTGAGACAGTCTGCATCCACAAGTCATACTATTATTTTTAGTTGGCACATCATAGTTCTGTGGTACTTAAAATTGAATTTAGATATAATTTTAGTATTAAAATTCAAATTATTTCTGAAAAATCCAGAAAATTGTGATAAATGATTTCTTAAAGATGAAGAGAATTAAAAATTCATTATCTATGCTGTCTCCTTAAGGCACCTATCAGAAAGAAGAAAAATTCCATATATGTTTCCAATTCAACAAGCGAAAACTGAGTTTGGATCTTATCAGTACCAGTTTAAACATCTTTAAACATCAAAAATGACTTATTATAGTATAATTAATTAACCAATTAATACACATTTATATGCTTAATGTCTTTCTTTTACTCCTAAGTAATAAGTTTGCAAATGTAAAGACTATATCTATATTGTTTGCTATATTCTTAATACTCGCATAGCATTTAACATACAGTAAAATCTTCATAGATTTGTTGAATAAATTAATGTAAAAGGAAACCTCATTTTGAATCTTGAGCTCAATATTTACTTTGACACTGAAAAAAAACTACTTAAATTCCCTAAACCTCAGTTTTCTAAATATTTAAATAGTACTAACTTCTTTCAATTATTAGAAATTTTTTAATAACAATGCATGCAGAGTACTCTCAAATGGTACATATTCAATAAAAGTTAGCCATTATTATTATGTGAACTAAATTTAAAGGGTATAGTAGAGCAGAGATGGAGTTTATGATATTATGATCCATGGACCATATTTCAATAAGCCTTTCAATATGTTAATTTATTAAAGCTAAAAGATTAAGTTGAGTTAATTCTAATTATTACCTTGTACATAGAATATATTCATGCTAATTGAATTTAATGTTTCAATGCATAAGTAAGAATGCAATATTGAATTTCATCAAATAGGTGTGAGCATATAACATATGATAAACATAATGATGAAGAAAATATCATCTTGGCACTAAGGATCTTGGAATATATTTGTAGGGAAGATATCTAGATAGAAAATTGCAATGAAGATTGATAAATACTGTGGTCAGGCATCTATATAAATATTCACAGAGCAAATCACAAAGTGTCTTTACTATGGTAGTTTATGGTGCAGAAAGCTTTTTCAAATCCTTATCCCTTTTATTACATGAAAGAAACATTGACATCTTTGGGGACTCATTTCTCAGGTGCAGAGATTGGGGCTAAGAGAATGCCAATGATTTACCCCAAAATTTGGAGACCTAGAAATGGTAACCATGTGTTTAGTGTCCTTGTCCAGTATCTCTGGTAATAACACTATACTTCCCTTCATTTTGATCACTTAGTAGCTAACAGTATTATTATTCCCCCTAAATGTTGATGACTTTAATTCTACATGCATGTGAGTTCTCTTTCCATTAGTCTTTCTTCATTGATTCATTTTATGTCTTTTTGAATTTGCAAGTTAACAAATTCCTTTAAGTACTCTTATAAAGTGACAAATTATCCAAGAGACTTCCCATTAGAAGTAACAGTGAGGATTTTGATCCTAAGAGTAACTAGACCAGGTCAGTATCAATACTAGCAGAATGAGGATTTAATATCAATAAAACAGTGCAAATAGTACTTATCTCAGTGGGCTACTGTGAAGATTTTAAAAATAATAATATGTATATAAATCCTAGAAAACAGTATCTAGCACAAGCTGGGTATCAACATTTGTTTGTCCCCACCCTCCCTTCACTGTCAGGTTGCACAGTATTTGCAAATCTTTCACAGTGACCCCTACAACTGCACACACAACTTTTAATGTCCAAGAAAATGGCTTTTGAACTCCAGAGATGGCATTATTTGGAAATAGCATTTCAGGAAACACACACAGCAGGACCGAAGACATACTGCCTTTTATTTATATAAGAAAGTTAATAGCTCTGTTATGTCTCTATCAGCCCCCTCCTTCATTCCTACACTGCAGCCCAGGCTGTATGGCAGAGACTGTGCAATTCCAAAGATTTTTTGAACTGTTACAAATTAGAATCCACAAGGGAAAGGCTCACTAGAGGACATCACAGGCGAGGTTATCATTTTCTTCTTTTGAAGTTGGGCCTCATATCTTTTTCTCATTACAATCATTACTTTGAAATATGATTTTTTTAAACAGTAATTTTCTAGAACAAAAGGGATAATACCATATTTCAAAAGCTTTACTGTGAAATTAAACCTTTGAACTACTGTGAAAGAAATTATTCCCTCAAGGCTGCAAGGCTTAAAGGTTATTAAAAATTTAATTTTAAAGAAGGCATCCAGAAAAAAAAGTATATAAATGCTACTTAGAACCCCGATTGCCCAATTTAATAACTCCCATTGCTCCTTATTTTTAAATAATCTGGAAATGTGAACAAATGCACTTCATTTTTTTTCCAGTGGCAAATCAGTATGTCAACAGATGGCTGGCACTGCTCATTAACATCGTCCATTTCCAACCAGAAGCACATGCAGTGCGGGGGTTCAGCTGTGTCTCTGCCTCTCCCATTTAACAGAGGTAACAGCACAGTGTGGAAGATGCAGCAGATATAGGATATGGTGAATCAGACTTATCCCCAAATGCCAGATATTATTACAATTATTGCACGAGCAAGGATCTAAACCACAGTATAAATGGTCAACATTAAAAAACTAGTGTGATTTGAGTTTGTTTTCCCTCCCCTGTGAAATAAAGTGCATTGTCTTCATTCTGTGATATGGACATGAAATTAACACCTTCATGACAAAAGGCAGAGTGACATTACCTTGCTTAGCTTCTTAATGCCCCAGTTTCCTCAGCTGTAAATGAGGATAATTATAGTGTTTTACTCACCTATCTCATATGGTTATCAGAGAGATCACATCGATGCATGTGTATTTAGTACTGGAAACACTGCCTCTCACAGAATAAGCACAATGAGTTATTTTTTCACTGATATTATTTTTTTCTTTCGATTTTTTTCTCCTACCATGTCTAAGTAAGGTAGTGCTTTCTTAAGATACAAAGGTAGGTAGCTAATGGCTATGCCCTTAAGGGGCTCAAAAGGAATTAGAATAAAAAGTGACATAAGCAATAACAATAAAACATTACAGCATGGTAAGGACAAAGATATATGATGAGGATCTGCCCAGGTGTTAATGGTGTCAGAGGGGCACACTGTTAGAGGAGACTTCACCAGAGATGTGCCTCAGGAGAAGCATTCTAAAAATGTTCATGGAGAATAGATAAAGCTTCCTTCAGAGAACAACTGCAGAAAAACAAATGGCATGTAAAATCATGGTTCTAAACCCTGCCCTCAATTCAAAACTATTCACAAAGCTTCTTGAAAATACATCCTTTGACCGTCTGAGTCAGAATGCACAATGTTAGGGTCTTGGTGTAGACAATTCCAGCAATCTTTCCATGTTCATCTGATGCACAGCAAGTCTGAAATCCATTGACAATGTCCACGTGAACAGCACATGGTATACAGTAAAACGTGAGAAGGTAGATATTGCTGTTATTGCTTAGTATTTTAAGTTCTTCATTACAATGATTTCAGAGCCTGAACACTTTCTCCTCCTCCTCCTCCTCCTTCTCCTCCTCCTCCTCCTATTCCTCCTCCTTCTTCTCCTCCTCTTCCTCCTTCTCCTTCTCTCTTTATGGAGGGCTGTCAATTACATTCTCACACTGATAAAAAGTGGCAAGAAAAACTATAAATGACAAACACAAGAAATTGAACTTACAAAAAGCTTTTCCCAAGTTGGCAAAATAACCAGACTTTACTGTTCAAAAAACATAGAGACTTTTTGTTGTATATGTCTACTTTAGGCTGTGTATCTGTTTTTCTGATGCATATTGAACATTCTATGCTAGCATAACGATCTCGTAAAACTAGTTAAAAGCATTCCAGTTTATGCAGCAAAATTATATTTGTCTGTCTTGACAGCAGTCACTTGCTGCAGTCACCTCATTAGCTTCTCACCCAAGACTGAATTGACCTTGAACCTACTAGAACTGCCAGGTCTTTCCACCACACTGCCAGCTCCTGAGGACAGTGACAGTAAGCTTGCCATTCACTGTTGGTCCTGGGCTACCTTACAGAGTACCTGCTGTACTGAAGGTGCAGTGAATATTTATGTAGCACATAATCATTTGTTCCGTTATGCCTGGACCTAACTTGAATAGTATTTAGTGCTTTATTTGAATGCCTTTAGGAAAAGAGTCATTTCTTAATATTCAGACATTAGCTTATTTTAAAGTTATTTTATGAGAAGTAGTCATATTTTCCTAGGATGATTGTACACAATTATTTTCAGAATAAAGTACACAAAAAATCTAATTCTATTTTGTGCTTCCATGTCAGACAAGAGATGAGGCCCATGTTTGCCCTCCTGGGCTATCAACTGGAGCCCCTACCTCCTACATTAAGGTACTCAAATACATTTTATGATAGAATACATTTGAATCAGCCTATATTTGTACCTGTCATATTCCTTGATAGCCTGTAATAATGGCAATATCTGATAATTTGTTAAGTATTCTAGTGTGCTCATGTGTGAGTAATTATATATAATGAAACATTTCTAATAAAAGATATGCACAGTTTCTCTTTAGAAGTCCTGGGTGTTCCCTTCTCCTTCCTTCCTTATCTAGAATTAAGCAAAGCAAACAATTTACCACATTTTTTAAAGAAGATTTGCAAAGACTTTCAGTGTGCGTAGTATGAAGTTCCTTATTAGTGTGACTATTTCTCTCCTAAATGCCTTGTGTGTCACTAAAAATGAATATTCTCATTAACCTCAAACATGCCAACTTGTCAAATTATGATGAACCAAATAAGACTGTACCCACAAATTGAACTGCCATCATTGCACTTACATGGCTTTGCCAATTAGTCTATAAATAACACATTTTTGAACACACTTCTTCGGAGTTTTCAAAAACTAAACCACTTCTGGATGTTCTCAATTGCAAGAATAGCAAAATAAATTATCCAAAGAAAAGGAAAGAAAAGTATTCGCTCTGGTTTGGAGAAATGGAAATCACTTAAAGGAACAGGGATCGGATGATCATATAGATGTCAACAAATATTTATTGGACATCTGATCTATGCATATAATTTTCTTAGGAGTAGTAGGTGTGAATTAGTAAAAAAAATCCCTAGGATTTTTTTATTCAGTGGAAACTTGTCCTTCAGCAAATATTTATTAAACTATAATATGCATTGTGTAGGAAGGTAGGGATGAAGTAAATAAATGAATAAGACAAATTACTGTGTTGATGGAACTCAGATTTTGGTAAAGTCAGATAAGCAGATATTTCAAGAAGGAATTAGGAGGTCGTTGTGATGGCATGTGTGCATGTACACTGGCAAGGTATTGGTGGTTAAAGATAGAAGAGAAATGTGCCAGAACAGGAAGGTCTTAGAAACTAAGAAATGATTAGACCCAATTCTATAATACAGGGTGTGCTTAAGAATGAAGGCAACTTAGGAATTTAATCAGTGCTTGTTTGAATCCTAGATTTTTGAGTTCTCCCCAGTATATATTTAGAGGAAGCTCTGAGGAACATAGGAAGGGCTGGCAGGGTCACTGATGACAGAGAACACTCATCTCCTATGGAGAGTGTCCATCTGAGGCTCCATCATGCCAATCCTGTGTGACAAAAACTAAAGTGAAAATTAACAGAACCATGTTCCTCAAAGGTAACTTAGAGGGTAACTCTTGTGACTCAGTCATTTTCACTGACAGTACTTACCCTCATACCCAGCATAATAAACTGTTTTCAACCCCTTGTATTCTTCTCTTGAAAATATGTTTGAAGACATAGTTTTCCCCATCAAATTGTATTCATAGTGATGTTTTAGTGCCTTCTGATTTTCCAAAATCCTGTATATGTCCAGCTGGCTTACCCATTAATGCAGATTTTCAGAGAACTACTGAGCAGTTAAAGCAGAAAATAAGACCAGTTTTGAAAACAATATAGTAATTAAATGAATTTATGACTTCAAGGTATGTAGAACCATGCCTGGCATATAGTAGGCATCAATAAACATGAGCCATTAAGTAACAACTGCAACTACTGCTACTAATAATACTACCAAGTAAGAGAAGCAAGACACATACTAATACTTCCTATCGCCACCCTTAAGTGACAATCACATTATGTCTCCTCTGCTAAAGAATGACCCATGAGAATAGAAAATATTTCTCTTTTTGGTTGACTGATTTGTGCCCAGTTCTTAGGGTTGCTCAGTAAAATTGTGTGGAGCAAACTCAGGATTAAGCTAACACTCCTCAAAACCCTGAGGTTTGTTTTTGGGTTGGAATAATGAACCAAATTTATTTTCCCCCCAAAGAAAATTCATATGAATTTACTCATATTTTTAAAAGATTCCATTTAAGAACATAATTCTCATCAAAGAATAGGAATTGAGAAACAGGCATAACATTAGGGAGTGAAGAAAGGTACAGAGATAAAACAAAGGGATTTTTCTCTATTGAAGAAATGATGCATATTCTGTCTGCCTTACTGTTTTAATGGAAATATTATTTCTCATTCTATTTTGGAGAGTTGTGAGGATGATGTGAAGATATCAGTGACATGAGGGGAGTAGGGGATGAACCAAGCAGTATCTGCACATGTAGATAGTGCATCTGCAAAGCCTGACCCTGAAAAGAAAGTGGTAGGTAAAGAATGACAGTGTCATTCCCTCCACAGAAGTCACACAGGGATTTTTCCAAATCTTGAGTTCACTTCAATTTTGAGAGGATAGTAATAGTGGAACATATATGAAGTTTTATGACTTTTTTTGGTCAAAAGGAATCTGTACATATAGCATCATACCTACGCTTGAACTTCTCCTACATGAAATGGGAACATACTGAGTGATATCTCTAATATAGGGTATAGAGGATTACATAAAAATGCAAGTACAAGGTGTGTAACAGGTTGGCACACACTAGGGATTCACGGATATGAATGTTGGCTGCTGTTTTTTGTTGTTGTAGTTGTTAATGACTCCTCACCTCAGAGCTGAGAGAAGGACATTTATTAACCTCATTTTGCAGGTGAGGGAACATTTGGAGAAGTGAATTGGGCTTCTGCCCTCTCTTCTGTCTCTTTACAAGAAACAAGGAGCCACACCTCTAATTCAGGGATTTTGCAAAAATATTCCTTCTTCTGACATAAAATCTTAATCAACCTTTTTTTTAAGTTGCAGAGATTTTTTTTTTTTTCATTTGCTAATCTTTAAAGCATGCTCTTAGACTCCTTCTTGTCCCTATTCGTGTTAGCGTTTGGTCAAGTCTTTGTTGCTCTGACCGAAACACTTGACAAGAATAGCATAGAGGAGGAAAAGACTATTTGGTGCTGGTGATTTCAGAGGTCTTCATTCACAAGCTGAGAACTCTGTTGCTCTGGGCCTAACTTGAGGCAGAGTATCATGGTGGAAGGATGTGGAGGAGGAAAGCTGCTCAGAAAATGATGATTAGGAAGCAGAGAGAGAGAAAGCCACTCACCAGAGACCCACCTCCTGCAGTCCTACCCCTCCTGCCGGTGGTATCCACTCCATTGATTCCTATCAGTGGGTGAATGCATTTATTAGGATAATATTTTCATAACCCCAATTATTTCACCTCTAAACTCCTTGCTGTGTCTCACATGTGAGTTTTTTGGGGGATACCTTATATTTAAGCCATAACTAGTCTGATTTTCATCATTGGGGCATAATACCTGAGAAAATCAACTTGAGGAAAGATTAATTTTAGTTCATGGTTTCTGATCTTCTAATAATTCCATGAACTTATCAACTCATCCATAGGTTAGTCTATTGATGAGAAGAGCACCTGTGATGCAATTGCTTCCCTGGAGTCCCTCTTATAAATACATTGCTGCCTTGGGGACCAAGTCTTCAACATATGAGCCTTTTGAGAACATTCCAGATCCACACTATAGCAATATTTTTCAAACTTGTCAGGCTTTTGACTTCAATTGAAAATGAGTATATTTGGTGGTTAGACAGGAATCATCTAACTGCATAGGAGCAGTCATGATTTCTGTCTGAACTTCAGGTTACTAGAACTAAAAGGCCTGGACTTCAGACAGAAATCATTTACTTCAGTTAAATACCAGTTATGTGTTAGACACTGTCCTCTTAGCTTGATATTTTTGGCGAATGTCTTCTCTGCTCTGATAGTAAGGCTTCATCCTCCTCAGATTGCCGTGGTCACTAAGAGCCCAATTGGGAGATCCTGCACTTTTCCTGGAGAGTCACGTCACTTCTCCAAACAAGTGCCAGGTTAACAGTGTTTAAGAACTGGATTTCGGCTCTATATACCAGAGCTACTGAAAATTATAATACATGATTGAGAACAAACAACGTTTCTGAAAGGGCATTTATTTAATTTTGTTCTGAGAGGCAGTAACAGGATCAAAGATTTAGAGATGTGCTCCAGGGCTGTCCCTGGAAACCTCTTGACTGAGGCATTTCCCCCAAGGTCCCTCCTGTGTGTAAAGGAAACAGAGTGAGCAGAGGATCCCCAAGCACTTTCCAGACCACATCATGACATGCATGAGATGACTAGCACTGTGTCCCCAGATCTCAGTATCCTATCCCTTAGATAAATACCTCTGCGGTTCTCAGAACAAGAAAAGCCTTTTCCTGCTCTGACAGGGGTGGGTTAGCCCAGCCTCAGGTGTGGTTTTCCGGGCTGATAAGCACCATTGGGAGCTCCGGTGCTTGGCCCAGTGATCAAAGGAAACTGTGTGTTCTGAATGTTGGTTATTAAGATGCCCCATGATTGAAAGAGGCTTAGCCCAGACCCACAGCAGTGCTGCTTTTCATCTTCCCAGGTTTCACCACCCACTATGCAACTCCCTTGGCTGGGTACACATACCAGTAAGACAGGCCCTTAGGGTTTGCCCAGAGCAGCTTAAATGAAAAATGCCTCAGGCTTCCCTTACTGCAAACAGCAGAGGGAGAAAAAAGAACTTGCATCTGCAGATGCTTCCAGGACTACAGCTCCATAAATATCCAAGCTTCTGTTAATACTTCTCCTGTAAATACCTGCCACAGATGCAGATGGGTGTAATTTCCCAGAATAAAATCTAAAATGTCCTAACAATTTCAGATGCTTATGAGTGTTAGGGAAAGACTGCTATTGAGAGGAATGGAATCTTGATGCCACTGTCTCATTAGTCTGAGATGAACTTTGAATTGATTATTTTTCTCTAAATTCTAGGATTAATCTCAGAAGTTCACAAACCTCCTTTAAGTTTCTATTCTAGGAAAGAAAGAAAAAACATAAAACATAAAAAGCCCACAAAGTTTCCAAACTGATTAGCAATGCTACTAGTGCTTTCCATCTTTCCATTCGATAGGCAGTAGCTCTCAGATCTTCAAACATTTTTATCAGTGATGATGCCAATTAAGCAAAACTAGGTTTTAATGCAGGTGATTAAGCAGATAAGAGCTGGTTGTGGTCACCCCCTGCTTGAAATCAGGCATGATTCATTATTTGGAAAAAAAATATCAACTTATTATTCAATACAAAGAACAAAAAATAATTCCCCATATGCCACATTATAATATTTTCTATATTCTGAGGAACGATTCTGATTTGCTAGTTTTTACAGTATCTTCTTTTAAATGCATTTTTCCTTTCCTCTTTGTGCATTCTAATCCTGATTGTACTGGTTATTAACTGGGCCACCTTGGACAGATTAATTCACATCTTTAAACCTAAATTCCCTAAAGTTATAAAACGTGATAAAATGTGAAGGAAGTGAGATTAAATATCTAAGGACCATACAATTTTCTTTGAATTCAATGAAATGCACTCTACCTTTATTGAGCACATATTTGTCAGGCACTCTGTTTATGTTATTTTTCAATCACCACAAAAATTAAGTATCATACAGTCATATAGAGGAAGAATCTAGAGCTCAGAGTTAATAAATTTGCTCAATTTTCACAAATGAGTGATAGAATTGGGATGCAGATTACTATAAATCAAGATCCCCTAGCTGTGTCCCCAAGTACACTTGTTATTATAGATAACCTTGTTAAGTATGTTCAAATGTGGTCTTCCATTAGGAAAATGTACCTACTTTTGGTCATGTAGACAGCAGAAAGAATGAATGGCGCTGATAATCTGGGAAATAACCTGAAAGATAAAGATGGGAAGAAAACAGAAGTGAAATATGAGTAAATTATCTGCTAAGGAACACATACTACAACTTAAGTCGTAGTTTGCAACATTTTCACATCATTGTAAAATATATTCTATCAATTTTTTTTTCATTCTTCTAATAATGTCACCTTCCCCTCCCCCCACACACAAACACAGATTTCTTTATTCCTGTACAATTCTGGCTTTGCTTCAATTAAATAGTTCCCCTCCCCTCCAGGAGCTGTGCTTTGTCAGCTTCTAAGCAGCAAAATCCCATCAGCATCAGAGTGAGCCATGGCTGTCTTCTGAATGTTGTTCTGTGGTAGGACCTCTGGGAAAAAGTATACAGATAAATTCCACAAGAAATAGGGTTCTGTTGATCACAACAATGATGGAAAAGATCATTGCAACTATATTCCAGGTATTCTATTAGTTTCCAGGAATATGAGGATAGATTTAGAAATGGATTTCATACTACAAGGCGCAAAGATTCAAGCATATAATAATAGTGAAAGGTGATAAACTCAAAAACCAAATTGCATCATAGTAACATGAGTGGAGTGGTATCTACCATGGGAGACTAAAATAGATTTTAAAATGTTGTGATAATAGAAAAAATATCTAAAATGGAGGAGGACATTGGAAAAGCAGAAATGTAGCCAATGCAACTCAAGGAAATACCAAACAGAGGCAGGGTGATACATAGAAATCTCAACATGTTTCCACCCTAGACGTGAGCTCAAGTGGAAAAAACATCAAATAATTCTTGTTATGAATTTTTATCATAACTCTAAACACAAAACCAAGCAACAACATAACAAAAATTTTGATTTTGAGTTACATAAAATTTATGCTGTACATATTAAAAAATGAGTGAGTTCATCTATTTATTCATCCAAAATTATTTATTGTTTGACTATTCTACCAAAAACTTAGGTAGTGTTATGGTTTAGGTATGAAACATCCCCCAAAAGCTCATGTGTGAGACAATACAAGAAAGTTTAAGGGTGAAATGATCAGTTTATGAGAGTCTTAACTTAATCAGTGGATCAATCCCCTGATAAGGATTAACTGTGCTGTAACTGTAGGCAGTTAGGGTGTGGCTGGAGTAGCTGGGTCATTGGGGATGTGCCTTTAGAATATATATTTTGTCCTTGTTGAATAGAATCTCTCTCTGCTTCCTGGTGCCATGTTCTGAGATGCTTTCCTCCACCACACTTTCCCCTCATGATGTTCTGCCACACTTTTGGCCCAGAGCAATAGAATTGGTTGTCTATGAAGTAAGACCTCTAAATTGTTAGCACCAAATACACCTGTCCTCCTCTAATTTTTTTTCTTGTCAATTTGTTGTGGTCACAGCAGGAAACAAAACAAAACAAAAACTGACTGAAACAGCTGGCTACTAAAGATTCAATAGTGCATAAAGTAGACAGAGCCCCTGCACTCAGAAATTTTGTTGCTTCATGGAGAAAGAAACATTAAACAGCAGCAAAAAATTAAACAAGTAATGTGTGATTGCTGATCTGATAAGTTATTTGATTATATCTAATATAACGAATGAAAGGATAATTTTTCAACATATTTGTTGGTAAGATTGGTGATCAAGAATCAAGACAAATAAATTTAACCCATAGGCAAATATATATACAAACCATCATAGAAAATAAAGGTTGAAAATACCGTTTTTAATTTTGAAAAGAAACAAATGACTTCTTTGGCAGAAGGCTATTTAAAAAAAAGGTTTGAAACATTGTATTCCAAACAAAGCATAAACAGAATTAATCATGTTGATGCTACTGTTTGTTTTATATTAACCCAGGGGCTTCATTAAACTGACACATATTTTGAGTGTGATATTACTACTCCGTTTTACAGATGTGTCTGACTCATGACATTTGATTCTAAACATTTTATTTTAAGGAGATTAAGAAACCAAAACTCTCACCAAGAAGGGTGCCCAGACCTACAAACTATGTATGTGTAGTAATGGTTAACAAGAAAAAAAGAGAGGAAGGGAGGGAGAGAGGGAAGGAGAGAGAGAGGAGGAAGGAAGAGAGGGAATGAGAGGAGGGAGAGAGGGGTGGTTTCTTATCAACTTAATATTTGTGTGCCTCCAAAATTCATAAGTTGCAGTCTGGACCTCCCAGGTGATGATATTGAGAAACAAAGCCTTTGGGAGCCAATTATGTTATATGAGTGAAGTCCTCATGAGTGAGACTAGTACTGGCATAAAACAGAGCCCAGAGAGCTCTTGTACCACTGCTGTCATGTGAGGATATAAGGAGAAGATGGTCATCTGTGAATCAGAAAACAGGTCCCATCCATCACTATATCTGAGGCTCCCTTTATCTTGGACTGCTCCATCTCTGGAGCTATCAGAAATATAGTTTAGCTTAAGCCACTCAGTTTATACTATTTTCCTTATGGTTACATAAATCAATAGTCAAAGACAGGTTCCAATGCTGGAGGGGCACAGAATGGTTGTAAGAACTAGCATAGTCTTGTATCATGTTCAGTCTCACCTCCCCCGGTTAGGTTAGTTGCTATACCTCCCAGAGCAATGTAAGGTCTCTAAACCTTAATTTGCTAATATTTATTGGAGATAAAAATTCAATCTATTTCATATGATTATTGTGTACATAAAAATGCATAACACAGGTAAAATGTTCGGATTAATGTCTGTCACGTAATATATGTTCAACAAGTTCTAGTCACCCAGTACGCTTTACTAATATGCTAGTTAGAACACTCCCTTACCCAATACCCAACCTGTAGGAGCCCCAAAATTGCCCTGACTTCTGTAGTCTTCCATACTTAGGAATTGCTTCCAGTACCTTGCCAGTAAATCTCTTTGTTCTGTTTAAGTGAGTTTGGATTGGATTTATTCTGCTTTCAGTTCAAAGAGTTCTGAGTAATAGTATTACTGTTGTTGTTATGGTCATTGGTGAAGAGCCACTATGTAAGATGCTTAGGAACAAGTAAATTCTCACTAAATGTTTTTCAACGAATTGAATGAGTAGGTGAATTTTTGAAATTAATACATCTAAAGAGACTATAAAGACTGCTCCAAACTGACTATATTCAGAGTTAAATAAAATATAAAACCAAAATCTATAGAAAGAGACATGAAAGAAATAGTCAAGTTTTTCAAGTGGAGATGACTTAAATTCAAATCTCACATTTACCACTTACCAGTTGGGTGACCTTGGAGAGTTTCCTTAATTTCTCTGAGACTAGATATTCCCAACTGTAAAATAAAGAAAATAAGTACTCTCCTGTGATGTTATTTTAAGTATTGACATAAACATTATGAATCCTTTTATCTTCAGGAACTCTTAATACTCAAGGCTCTTTGATCATATGACTATTCTTTGTTTTTTATACCTATTTTTTTTTGGCACAAGATACATAATACTAGTGCTCCATTAGTGGCACTGTAAAAAAATGCAGTTAACTCAAAAGACCACATCCTGGGGTTGGGGCTGTAGCTCAGTGGCAGAGCACTTGCCTACCATGTATGAGGCACTGGTTCGATCCTTAGCACCACATAAAAATAAATAAAATTAAGGCATGCTGTCCATCTACAACTACAATTTTTTTTTTTTGAAAAGACCACATTCTAAATTCTAATTATATTCTTTTCTTTCAAAAGTTTCTAAGGAAAATTAAATTTGATTTTGTTATATTTTTAAGTGTATTGTAAATAACAGCTTCATGTAACTAAATTACATTTAAGTATAGATAAACACTTTTATACAAACTGCAATAATTATCTTGACAAGCTTTAATTATTGACTGACCATACCACCTTTTCTGTTCATAACACATTGCCTGGTGAATCATTTCTTTACCCAATTGTTAAATGTATGCCACCGATAACAGTTTTCTTTATATATTTTAACATCTTCTAATGAAAGCTTTGCACAGTCAGTAATGAAAACAGTAAGGCTTGGATCATAGACTCACTGCAGCCTCTGCCGCCTTTTGAATGCTTATCTTTCCTGATAATCGAGGATATTATTTCCCATAGACAGCCTCATGTTTCTGAGACATATTAGAAACTGTCTTTAACAATCATTTTCCATTACCAAGGGAGTTTGGGATAATGGAATGTGTAGTCACTTTCAATTTATGTCAAATTTTCTGATGCATTTGTACCACCAACATTTTATCAGCTTGTCACCGGAACAAATGAAGTTGCAAATTGCATTGACTTTTTTTTTTTGGTGAAATCTTTGAAACTGTTTATTTTTAACATGACTTCCCTTCTCTGCTTTTTTATCTCAGTAACGTTAGCTGGCCTGATTTTCAACTTTCAGGGTCTTTGTCACTTAGTGAGTATGGCAGTTAGCACAACAATTTCCTGGGGCCTTGAAGGTTCTGAGGGAAAGGATTCTGCCTTATAGGGCATATTAAAGCTGAATGCAGATTGAAGCAATAAGCATGGAGCAATTTGATGAACTACTTGTAGGCAGGGGTGGAGAATTTCTGGCACTCCAGGAAAGCCATTATGCTCCTGTTATGTTCAATAGCCCAGTTGGCCTAAAAGGTTACCAGTGATGTATGTTTTCATTATCTCCTATGGGCTTGATGCCTCAGAAGACCCCAGATGGCTTATTCCGGCTGCAATTCCCTTCATTTGCTCTATGGCAAGGTCTGTCAGATCAAGCAAATATGTTTGTGAGGGTCAGTTTGCTTTGAAGAATATTGTTCCGTGATCTCTGTAATATTCTTCTACCTGCAAATCTGCAAGGAGTTACCACCTAGGGAGGTATCTGAATGCTCTTCAAAAAGACATTTTTTGATTTCCTAGTATCAGCTGTCAATACGAAAGCAATCATGTCAACAAAACAACATCCACAAAATTAGTTATCATGTATTGAACATATATTATGTGTCAGGCATGCCTCACATAAGTTGTTTTATGATATCTTATTTATCACAATCCTAGCAAGCCATTTATCATGATTTCTACTTATACTTAACAAAGGAAATAGAGTTTAAGTAACTTTACCAAAATTAGATTCCCAGTACATGCTAGAGATAATGTTTAAACACAGGCCTGAACTCTAGGAAATGCCTATCAATTGCTAATCATCTTTAGTCTGATATGGAGAAACTCAGGATGAAGTTGAGGGGAAAAATATATCTAACTATTTGTATAAAAGTAATTTGTATTAAAATATTTGTATATTTAAGAGGCAAAGGAAGCAATGTGTATTTAATTCTACTAATAGCTATCTTTAGGGGGAAGTAATTAAATCTACAAAGGATGGGTCAGAACATTTACAGAGAAGAGGTATCTCATCAGTGGAAACACAGCCTTTGAAGTTGTGGAACTGGTTAAGCAAAAGCTCAAACTGACCCCTGAAGAACACAGTGTGCTGAAGAAACCACAGAAAGCCAAGGTGTCCTAAGAAAGGAAACACTCCAGTCTCTAAACCTCTGTGTATGTGCTGGAGAAAAAGTCAAGGTGAAAAGTGCCCAGCTGTTGCTCTCAGAAGAAGATAGACCAAGGTATAGGGCCAGAAAAGAAAGACACTCACATTTTAAGTTATAGAAAAATTTCAAGAATTTGAAACCATAGTGACTGTGTGAGAGACAATTATTTTTAATATGATTCACAGAGATTATTACCTTCCTTCCTTACCATGTGGGATTATTCTAATGTTGAAACAAGTATTGTACAGATCACAGTAGTTGTTAAATAGGCAACCTGACTGTCCTGCTTGTGACTGACTTCAACTGTCTTCAAATTTTATTTCAGCCTTCTTTCTTTCTTTTTTTTAAGGAAATGAACTAAAATAAACCAAGCTGCATTTTTGTTAATATAATTTCTTATTTACTAGCATTTATTCAAGTAATCTTCAACAAATATTTCACATAAAGTAGAAGTGAGGCCAAGGAAACCCTAGTATCTGGCACAGATTATTTACATAAAATCTCTGTCCACTAAATAGTGAAGTCAATTTTGCAGAGGTTTCCAATGCAACTATCATGGCATTTAGTAAGTAGTTAGAATGTCTTTAGTAATAGACCAATAATTAATCTGATCTTCTTTTGAAAAAGCAAGTATTCCTTCACTTAAAATGAACTTGTGTCATATGTGTTAAAAGGTTAATCTATCACAAGGGAATTTTGTCTCATCCATTTGTCTTAGAATGCTATAGACTTGTCTTAGAATAAGAATTGCTCTTTCATTACCTAGACTATTATTTGCTTTGTCAAATCCCTCATGGCCTTGAGCATGTTCTGGAAATAGGGATTCTTTGGAAATGCTGATAACACTGTTCTATTAAAGGGTAACCTTTATAAATCTCAGAGGATGCTCAGGTATTGGTGTAGCACTGTAAGGACTTACATAAGGAGACATACAAATCTGGACAAAGGAGGACATAGCTGGGACCTATCTGGGCCTACCATTTGAAGGAGCTGTCCTGTATAATGCTGATTTCTTGTGTTTTGGTTACACAATCAATACATGCAGCTTTGATTTTAAATAGCCTTATTGAGGTATAATTGTTATATCATAAACTGCACATGCTTAAAATATATTATTAGACAGTTTTGATTTATGTTTATACTCATGAAACTATGATCACAATCAAGTTAATGAACATATCATCAGTGGTGTCTCTCTTTTTAATTTTGGTATAGTGTCCATTGAACAGACAAAAACATTTTGTTTCAGTTTGCCTGTTGGTATGTATACATCCTTAACTTTAAGTTACCTTTCATAAACTTTTGTTTCATTTTCCTGATATTAACAAATCCTTTCTGAAAGAAAAGAGTATTTCAAATGCTAAGTTCCCCACTGTTTCTAGGTCAAACAGAGGAACGCGTTCTTTAAGACTACACCACAGTGGAGTTAGAATGCCCATGACCATTGTAATCACAGTCTGATGATGTGCATACCACTGGATCAAGTTGTTTTCTTTTGTGTTGGGATAAGCTGCACACAACTTCACTCATAACATGAGCTGTTGTTCTATTTTGTGCTTTCATTTTTAATTATTTTACTAAGCAATTCATGAGTTATAAAGTTGTAACTAAAAACAAGCATAATGCATTTGAATCACTTAATCAATATGTTTTAAGGTCTACCATATGTTAAGCACCAGACGAGGAAGAGCATATTTAAAAGTAAAAATGGCATTCTTTTTCTTTCACACCCCCAAGTGGATTTATTATGAAGTTAATGCAAAGATTAAGTTTTGAGGTCCCTTGTATACGTGGGGTCTTCCAAGGCCCCAGGCTTAGCCATGTCTTCATATGGTCATGTGTTTTGTAGAATTTTTAAAATTATTGTATTTTAAAGGCAATCAATCAGAACCTATATCCCTATACACTCCATCTTTCCAACTGCACAGTTTTCCTCAGGAAGATTGGAGATCCCAGAAGATCTAAATTGAAGCTGGAGTTCAGAAGATGATAGATTGACTGATTCAGGAACTTAATTTTTAGGTATAAAATATGTATGTATAATTAATTATAAGCTGGGTGTGGTGATACATGCCTGTAATCCCAGGGGCTTGGGAAGCTGAGGCAGGTGGATCACAAATTCAAAGCCAACCTCAAAGTGAGGCACTAAGCAACTCAGTGAGACCCTGTCTCTAAATAAAATACAATGGAACCACCATTTGACCCAGCTATTGCCCTTCTCGGACTATTCCCTGAAGACCTTAAAAGAGCGTACTACAGGGATATTGCCACATCAATGTTCATAGCAGCACAATTCACAATAGCTAGACTGTGGAAACAACCCATATGCCCTTCAATAGATGAATGGATAAAAAAAAAATATGGCATTTATACACCATGGAGTATTATGCAGCACTAAAAAATGACAAAATCATGGAATTTGCAGGGAAATGGATGGCACTAGAGCAGATTATGCTAAGTGAAGCTAGCCATTCCCTAAAAAACAAATGCCAAATGTCTTCTTTGATATAATGAGAGCAACTAAGAACAGAGCAGGGAGGAAGAGCAGGAGGAAAAGATTAACATTTAACTGAGACATGAGGTGGGAGGGAAAGGGAGAGAAAAGGGAAATTGTATGGAAATGGAAGGAGACCCTCATTGTTATACAAAATTACATATAAGAGGCTGTTAGGGGAATGGGAAAAAAAAAACAAGTTGAGAAATGAATTACAGTAGATGGGGTAGAGAGAGAAGATGGGAGGGGAGGGGAGGGGGAATAGTAGAGGATAGGAAAGGTAGCAGAATACAACAATTACTAATATGGCATTATGTAAAAATGTGGATGTGTAACCTATGTGATTCTGCAATCTGTATTTGGGGTAAAAATGGGAGTTCATAACCCACTTGAATCTAATGTATGTTTTGAACAACCAATTAAAAAATAAATAAATAAATAAATAAATAAAATACAAAATAGGTATGGGAATGTGGCTCAGTGGTTGAGAGCCCTGCGTTCAATCCTTTGTTACCCCCCCAACAAAATTATATAGCTATTATTTTTAGGATAGATGTATATACTGCATAGTAACTTATGTGTGTATTAAATTTGACTGGCCAACTCAAAACAGAAATATTATGGACCACTGTATAAATTCACTGGGCTCCACGATCAGATGAGGAAACTCCATAAACTGTTAAGCAATTTAAACCTGTCCATTTTCCATTGGTGTGGGACACTGGCAGGATGTAGAGGATGGAAGAAAACTAGTTTTGAGTTGGTCACACCCACTTTGTCTATAAAAAGTGTCTGTATAAAGACATTTTAGGCAATTAAATAGGAAGGCTGTAGTATTTTTTTCTGCATATGGGGATGTTTATAATACATACCAGATTTCAAAATTTCTACTTTTAGGTAATTTCTTTTCTCACCCTAAGTAAATATTCATATATGAAATTAATTTTATATTTGTAATTTTGAATTATTTTTATTAAAGAGCTCATCACCCCCATTTTACATATACTTGAGACTTCACATAATTGGGATGCAGCTGTTTCAGTGAATTGGTCAGTGAAAGAGGTGCACTAGTAAATATTCAATTAGACATAAGGTTACAGAAACTAAGAACCTTAAATACCATAAGAAAATGTATAGGACCAGATGTAATTCTTACTTGGCAAAATAGGTCATGTTTCTTGGAGGAAGTGGCTTCAAAGATTAGGAGTTGGACAAGCAAAGACATATAGGTCTGAGTGTGTCTATGTATCTATTGATATTGGGTGCAGGGAAGGGGAATGGTTATTATAGAGGAGGCTTTATCCATAAACATAAAGATTTTTAAAATAGATGTATGGGATATGGCCCAAAATCAGTGTTGTATGCATTTTATGAAGTTATTTCTAAAGAGGATGATTGAGGAAGGTGAAGACTTTCAGCAAAGAGACCATATTTGATTGAAGTCATTCAATACTTAACACTGGGAATACATTCTTAGAAATGTGTCCCTAGCAGTTTTCATTTTGCAAAAACATGTACTTACAGGATCAAAGATGGCTATGCTATCACTAGATAACAATCTTATGGGATGACTATCATACCTGTGGTCCTTTATGGACTTTAATGCTTTATGTGACATATGATTGTACATGTCTTCCAAACTGTTTCTTTCATCTAAGAAGTCCTTAATTCCCTAAAGGCAGTTTTCAAAAAGAAGTTTTAGAATGTAGGGACACTTGGAGAGAGAGGGCTTCTTGCTGTATTGGTTGGTATCTCTGGTTTCATCCAAGATACCATCACAACCAAGACCACTGTAGCTTTTCCTATATCAAGCCATTGTGAAATTCGCCATTATTTACTCTACTGAGTCAGAAGTCACAGACTGAGTCTCCATTTATTACTGCAGTACAGTACATTTACTATTTATTTTGTGAGATTGACAAGTCATCTCAATCCTCTAATACTCAGCTCCCTATGTTTAAAATGAGGAAGGGGTGGGAATCTTCTTTTGTAAGGTAGTTTTAGAATAAAAAGATCTAATATAAGGATTTGAGATAGAAATGCCCATCATAAAGTAAGTGTTTGATTAAGTTTTAAGTGAATGCACATTTAAAAAGACTATCATTTTATAATGAAATATCATCTTTAGTTCCTCTCTGATGTTCACAATGATATAATCTTTGGAAAATGAACAATTTCCCCCCTACATATAGAACACCTCTTTGAATTAATACACTTAGTAAAAAAATGAATAATGCCTGGAATTTCTTTAAGAGGGTAATTTTACAGGTCACAAAAGCTTATTTTATATCCTTTCTGAGATACTCCAAATTATTTAATAATCAGAGATAGTCCACCCCCTTTAATAAAGATTGGAGACAATCAATGTATAGCAAGCATTATCTTGGATGCAGTTTTGAAAAATTAATTGTGAGTAAATGTCTTATCTCACCCTTGTCTTCATGTTGATTTCTATGGCCCCAAGTGACTTCTCAGAATACCCAATTTTATCTTATTTTTAAAGATATAGTAATAGTAGGCCAAGTGTCAGAAATATGAAGCCATGAATGTGGATTGGGATAATACCTGTGAGACGAATTCTTACCCCTTGTAGCAGTCTCACTTCACAGGTTACTGTTTGGGGAGCCATTTTTTTAGCCTTGAGGCCAAGTCCCTTTTTACACTTCCTTAGTGTTCTGGGTCCTATAATTCATTGCCTTCCGTCCTCTTTGTTACAGAGGGAGCATGTGATTGTTTCTGCAATAGAGGAGCTAAATTAGAGCAACTGAATCTGACACATTACACATTATAGTTCCTTTACTTCTAGCAGTTCTAGCCCATAGCATGTGTTCAATAAATATTTATCAAGTGAATGAAAGAAAGATTATATAAATTATCACTTAGTTAGAAATCAAGACAGCAAGCAGAAAGAACAGTCAGCGGTCTTTTAGGATCCCTTTAGAAACAGAACCATGTTCAAATTTTTAAACTGAGGAAAGAGAAAATTTGGGGAGATACTTCAGTGAAGGAAATTGAGGGACAAATGAATACAAAATACAAAAGCAATATTCATTTTATTAAGCCTTGTGCTATTTAAAAACAAAAATTGCCAAATATAACTTGGTTTGCTCATAAAGTTTTAGCATTTGATTCACTAAATTGAAAAGCAGAGTTTATATAAAGGAGTAAATATTGACAAATTTAATTTACTTTGGGATGTTTCATCTTTGAATAAAATTCAGTCTCAAGATGCTGACCTTTATAAAAGCAACACTCTTATCATTTGCTGGGTGATGAGATGCAGGAGAAAATTTGAGATTAGAAAATAATCACCCATGGTGCACACAAAAGATAAAGTTATTAGGGTGACTGGCCTGATATTCTTTAGTGACAGACACTGAAATAGGAAGGAGGAGCAGAAGAAGTGAATTTGAATTTATTGGGCATTTATCCCAAGACAGTGCCAGAGTTGGGCACTTCCTATGGATTAATTCAATTAATTTCCATAACAATAATTTAGAATGGATACTACTATTCTCATTTTTCTAATGAAAATAAAACTGCACAGAGAATACAACTAACTTTTTTCATTTAGACAGAAGGATTGCAATTGTAACTTGCTTCATCCCAGCCCCAATTTCCTCGCTCCAGGCAACAAATGAAGCTCTCATTTTTAAAATACAAGTTCACCAACAGCTATATTCTGGAATCTTTTTTTGTCCTATAAAAAAAGACAAGGCTTCCAAATGTAAAATGTGTCTTTTTATCTGTATTGTTTTAGATCTGGACCAGTTTCATCCAATAAGGTCAGCCACACATATAAAATTACATTTTCTAGGTGCCACACTTTTGGAAAAGTAAAAAGAAATAAGTAAAATTGATTTTAATACTGCATTTACTGATCTCCAAAAGACATCCACTATATTATCATACCAACATGTAAACAATTACAAATTACTAATGTGAATTTTTCCCCAAATTAAAATTTTCAAAAATCTGATGTGTATTTTATGCATTTGCCACATCTGGACTAGACTCATTTTAAGTGTCAGTAGCTGTGGGGTGCTAGTATTATTGTATAATACAATATGTGGAGATTTATTATATGGCACAAGATGTGAAGATTTAGTATATAGCACAGATGTGTAGGTTCTAGTGAAGACTACTAACAAAACATCTCAGGCAGGAACATTTTCGGCCTTCTTCATTGTAAATATCTACAACATCATTTTTGTTCTTGACTCAGTGTTGTATGGAGATAAATAACCTAATTTAGAGTCAAGTTTCTGTCAAACTTTGTTCTGCCACGTACTGACTAGGAGTCCTCAAACATGTTACTTAACATGTTTGAGTCTCCGTTTTCTCATTTATAAAATGGGGAGAATGATGCATACATAACTCAAAAGGTCATGCTGGATTATATATAAATCTGACACAGGGCAGTAGCTTCATAAGTAGATTCTATTAAAATTAAAATTGAATCTCATTTTCTTATGTGTAGACTTTAATAGAGATGAAGTATACTGTATTTGACACAGAATTCTTATATACTTTAATATTGTACTTATTCCCACCACTCTCACCAGCACCCTCAGCATAGATCTTTAACACTGCCCACATATCCTCCAGGGCAATGTCTGTCCCTCCTACCTCCTCTTCCACTTCCCTCCTGTGCTCTGGGGCCATAATTGCACCCAGTTTTTGCAGTTCCACAATTGTATCTGACTTTCTCTTACCTCAGTGCTGCATCAATTATAGTAAATCTGGGTGAGTCACTCATCACTCTCTATGAGTCAATAAAAAATGTATGGATCTTAAATATGTTGATGTGTTTATTATATTTTCTGAAATATTGGAGTGTCCTGTAGAATGACCTCTGTAAGCTAATTAGAATAACATATAACCTTTAAAAGAAAATCCCATTAGTCCACTTATAGATGAATTCAGCATGCCACAGTGCTGAGCTCTTAAAAAGGAAAAGAAAGCCCATGTACTATCAACTACAACCAAAGAAAATGACAGACTTTACCACTCACTATTTCCCTCTTTCCCTGAAGAAAAGAACTTTTATAAGTCCCCGCCTACTGTCTCTATGTTTGTTCTGATTTCAGGCTATCTACATAATTCTCTTTGGCCTGTTCCAGAAATACTGAAGGACTGTGGATAGTTCTCATGATCTTTACAGATGGGGTGTATACACTGCTAACTAAAACAGCGGCTTTGTGTTCAAAGCTCAGAATTGTGTTCAGGGTATCTATCTCCACTTCTACTCTTCTTCTATGGATTGGATATGATTTAAGTATGGCTCCAAGTGGTCTATCACTTAAATGCTTTGTCCTCGGTGTGACAGTGTTGAGGTGGCGAGATCTTTAAGATGTGGGGTATAGTCCGAGATCCTTAGGTCAAATGCCCTTGAAATGTATTGTGGATCTTAGTTTCTCCCTTGCTTCCTGTTTGTACAGTTGTCTAACACACATTTCTATCATCTGCCATGAAATTCTCTATAGAGCTGAGCTTATGCAAGTACTATGCCCTTGAATCTCCAGAACTGTGAATTAAATAAACCCCTTTTCTTTATAAAGGTAGCCTGTCTCCAGTGTCTCATTTTAATAATGCAAAATGTACTAATATACCATATAAAAAGAACCAGATTCTTACTTTCTCCCCAAAGCTGTTATCTCAGAATCAGTGTGTTTATCCAATAGGCTTATTTCCCATTTAAAACCCAGTTAAAGAAGTGTTGCAGAATTCCAGGTAGAGTTGTTTCAAAATTTTCATTTCTGAAGAAAATATGCTAAATGAATCAGAAAGCTATTCTCAATAGGCATAACTGACTTGTGTAAAATTATCATTTATTTATTGTATCTTTTGAGCCAAAACAAAACAATGTTTATGTTCTGGCTTTTATTTCCCAAAGGAAAAACCAAATTCAGAGCAAAATTTTCCCTCACGCATTCTAAGTCTTCTCTCAAAAGTTATCACAAGATAAATCTTATGAAATATTCATTAAAATATGATTAATAACCACCTGAATTGGGGATTTAAATAGCAAATTGGGAAAATATGGAATTCCTATGTTTTAAAAAAAGCATCACTAACAAACATGTATGTGTGTTTTTGCAATTTTTTTCTGCTTTACTATTTAAAGTTTCAGGAACTAGCAAAAGAAATAAGAGTATTAACAGGTCTTTACATGGTCACTTCAAATTCAGAAGATATTTTATAATGTTTTTAATTCTCTTATATTTTGGATGAACAAAAATGCTTTACAAGCTCTGTCTTTCATAGACAAGGAAGCTTAAATCTTGAGAATTCTAAAGGTTTTTTTTAAAGGGAACACTTTTATTTTATTTTTTTCCTGGTTGAGCAAAGGATATGGTAAGCTATTCCAACATAATTATGAGGAAAAAACTTTGAAGTATTAACAATTGACACAGCTAAGTATTATTTTTTTGATACTTACAAAGATGTTCTTCGCTAAATAGACCCTTTTATTCTTTGGTTAGAGAAAATAGACTGATTTATATATAACAATGCAGTTTTAACATATAAACATCAGCTTTATGCCTCAATTAGGTGGTATCCATTGCATTGAACAGCATTATGTGAGGGAAGTCCCTGATTACTCCTATCATGACTCTGTCACTTATGTTGGCCATTGACCTTGGAAAATTCCCTTCAGTTCTCAAATCTTCACTTTCTTCATCTGGAGGGAAAAATGTCCTGCATTCCCTAATGACTTCATGATAATGTTATGAAGAACTAGTAAACGTGATACATGACTGTTGAAAATACTTAAACAACATAAAAATCATAAAGTGTCCTTAACACTCCATTTTTTGATGAGCTGGTTAATTCAACATGGCCTAGAGAAATTAATGTAGAACTCAGAAATAAATTCTCATGAGTTGGAATCTTGGCTTTGACATTCCTTCTTCTGTGATCTTGGCAAGGTACATGGCTACTTTGCTTCCTACCAGGATTGTTCTGAGAGGTATGTCTAGTGAGAAATACTCTTCAATTCCTGAGATTGAATAGCATGGTTACTAAAAAGGACCTCTCTCTCCATTACCCTGGGGCACACCACTGTCATTTCTTTCAACTTTTTTCAAGTAAAACCAAGGCATGTTCAGCCTCTGATTTACAATGACCAATCTGAAGAGATTTATGTATACTCCTCACTTTAAGAGGTAACTCAATTATCCTTTGAAAACAAAGACCATTCTACCACCAGGCACTGTCCTCTGCCTTATCACCATGGCATTTCTCTCATTCCTACACCATTGCTCATTAGCATTTAGTAATAAAATGAGATAATCATTATACTACCTGTCATTATAGGGAAAAACATAAAATGAAAAAGATGTGATCATGCATCCAAACTGTTGTTTTGTGTACACAGTTCAGATGGCTGCAGTAGGTGCAGGTCGACAAATAGACCGCCAACTGGCATATCTATGAGTGAACAAACAAATAAACCACAACCAACAACAGCAAAGAGTTCCTGCATCATGCCCCACAGCAATCTCATATTCCTCTCCCTGCACATTTGATTTAGGCAGTTATCTGAATTAATTTGCATTGCTCCAGAGAGGATCAAAGGTGCTAAGTTGCGTTATTTACAAGTCAGCTGCCTCATTCACTATTTAAAGCCATAAATGATCTCTATCCCTAGAGGAACATAAATGATAAATGCTTTAAGACCCCAAAAATGTCAGTGTGACCCCCTTATTAAAGAACCTTCACCATTTCCTAGACCACCTCTGCATATCAAGGATGGCAATAGTTGTGTGAAAATATTTTAGATAATATACAACAAGAGAGACACGAATAATGAGAAAATACGTGATAATTTATTATTTCTCAAAGGGAGTACTATTGTCATTCTGGGGGTAGGACAACCTTCAATTTGTACAACATTACAGCACTTTGAAGGAGTTTAGCTTTGCTGGGCACTATGCACTAAATTCTGTAACTCCTCTGAGTGCTTTGGGACAACCATAAAAACCTCCAGCATTTCAGATTTCCTCCAGGGGGTACTGCTACCCCTGACTGAGAGCCACATAGATAAATTTAGGAAAGGGAATCTCATCCAGACATTGAAAGCCGATTTTCGGAATCAGTGAGATTTGGATTTAACTCTTTGATATACTTACTCATTTCATAATCTTAGAAAATTTACCTCCCTGAGCATATTTTATCTGCAAAATGGGGATAATAATGTGTATCATTATCCTCCTTTATATATTATTATACTCCTTTGTCAAAGGGTTATCAAGTTAATATTAGTCAAGTTCTTATTCAAATGCTTAGTATGTGAAGAAATGATTAATAAAGGGTAAGTGGTGCATTCAATAGTGGTGGTCATAGTGGTCCTGGAAGAATATGATACTGGTGGTCTTTGCAGTAAAGTGAAGTAGTTGGTAAAGTGTTTAGGATGTTTCCTGTGGTGAATTTGAATTCTATTGCCATCAGATCCTAGCTGTGTCATCTGGGACAATTCCTTATACTCCCTATTATTGTTTTCTTATGTAACATGAAGAAAATAATAGTGCATATGCCAATACTTTGTTCTAAAAATAAAAAAAAATAAAAAAAATGGACCAAGGACTGGGATGAAGCTCAGTGATAGGGCACTTGCTGGACTTGTGGGAGGTCCTGGGTTCAATTCCCAAGAACATTAAAAAAAAGTGAATCACTGGAGAAAAGGAAAGGAATGAATCTCTGGACTTTATGTTTTTGCAATCTTGAAGCATATTAGCTTCAATGTAGCTTTTATCCAGCAGGCTCCACCAGTAAAGTGTTAAATAGTTTCTGAAAGAAGGTCCTCTTGTTTTCTCTGGTAATTTGATCTGGCTCAGACAGTCTTAACTTGGAGAAGAATTTACTAGTAAGATGTACTCCACATTCTAGCCAAAGCAATTAGTTCTCAGAATACCAAGCATCCATTATTATAAACTAGACCATCTCTAAATGCTGTCCAACAAGATGAAGACTACTGAGAGGGCTTGTGTGAAATCCTAAAGTGGAAGGAATGAAACTATTAATAGTTTAGCATCAAGACACCCACAGAAACTTATATTTTCATGTACAAAGAAAAGCAATTGTCAAAATGTTTGTTATGTTAACCAACTCAGGACTAATAAAGTATGAAAATCATATTAATAAATGGTAGTCATTTGCTAGTTTGGCCTCCTGATCATAAAAAGTCTTATGTTGTTTTGATTTTCTATCTAATCTTCAAGCTTTATGGTTTAATATGAATTTAAAAAGACAACTGGGAGTTGATTTTTCAAATGAGAATTCAGGCTATTATCTGATTATTTCATACTGAATGTGAAACACCTACTTATAAATGTTTTGTTCATCATCACCACATTATGCTGCTTCTCTGAAAATTTAATTGCTAATGTATAGGGATGCAATATCCTAGAATGCAGAGCATTTCTTTTAATACTAAGTAAGTATTTTTTCCATATGGGAGAAATGTTTATGAAAATAGCATGATAGTTCAAAAAAAAGGTGACTTCATTCATTCTCAGATTCCATTCATCATTTGCTTATTGAGTGACTACATTTTTTAGGCTACATGAAGGAGATGTGAACATGTTATAAGTTGTTTGTATTCATGGACTGGCTTGAGAGCATTATATAGCTGATAACTATACTACATTAGGATAAATACAGTAGAGGACAGAAACATTTGTAGAGACCAGGTAGTCAAAAAGCATAGACATAGCAATCTGTTGCATAGGTCTTTAAAATATTATTCATATAAATAACTCAGAAAAATAAGGGAGTTTCCAAAACAAAGAAGTAATCTGTTCTGCCTCATTTCTTGTTGCTTCCTGGGAAGCACACCAGGAATGTGGTTTAGGAAAGGGACCTGTAGCCATAGACTCTCCTTAGTCCACTTCTGTGTTGGATATGCAGGCTGCACGGCCTTGCACAAATTATTGTGCTTTCTTAGCTACAGTTTTTATGCCTGTAAAATGGAGTAGATAACATACTATCTACGATTGTTATGAGGTTAAATGCAGTTACTTTGAGACGAGAGAATAATAGTAAAGTCTTTTCTGGGATAAAAAGTCAATGACATACAATAATAACTGTTAGCTAAAATTATCTCATGATCCACAAATTGTCTGCCTTATTCTTTATCATGAATATGCAATACTTTGCTACTGTTATTGTCCATTATATTTTGCTTATTGTAAATCCAACATAATTTCTTATAAGTAGAAATTAAGGTTTAAAAAATTTGTCTTTCAAATGCATCAGTGTAAAACTATCACTTATTACTATGTTATGTTTTTTTTTTCTCCCCACAATATCTATTAAGGACAAGTGTACATCTTACTACTGAACCTAGTCCCTTGGTATAATTTAGTTGAAAAATGAACCCTCGGTATTAATGTGTTGAAATAAATTTAGTCATAGATAATTATTGAGGATTACTCTTTTTGAATTTTGTACAAACTACATTTTGATGTATTATACACTGAGACTCCCTAAACCATTTTTTTCTGCAGCATCTTTAAACTGTATAAGTCAGGTAAGGAAACTTCATTCGATCCCAAGCTGGCTTGAGCTAGAAGCTAGCAGCTCCAATTTATATGCATTGACACCTCTACTTGTAAAGCAATATCCATTTGTGAAAATATTTTAATATTTCATTAACTTTGCCTTTATTCATTTATACAAATGGATGCAAAAGTGAAAAATAAAACTGCAGAGACTAGTGAGAAGACACATAAGTTTCCTAAATTTAATACAGTTTGGGAAAAAATGGTAATCATTAGGTCTGATACGTGATTATTATCAATAAATTCATATCTTTGTATTTCTGCATCATTTTGTTTTATTAAAATGCCAGTCATAATAAAGAATTCTATACTGTCTTGGGAGAGAAGTTAGATTTACATCATAAATTTTGCCATTCAAAAGCATATATTTTCTTTTTTGGCAGGAGGGGTACCAGGGATTGAACTCAGGGGCATTCAACCACTGAGTCACATCTCCAATCCTATGTGACCTCAGGTCTCATTGAGTTGCTTAGCATCTTGCTTTTCCCGAGGCTAGCTTTGAACTTGAAGTCCTCCTGCTCTCAGGCTCCCCAGCCACTGGGATTATAGGAATGTGCCACTGTACCCAGTGCTGAAACGCATATATTTTCTAAATATATAAGTTACAAGGTAGCTATTTTATGATAGCATAATGCTTTAAAACTTTAGTGTGAATATGAATCACTTTGGAATTTTGCCAAAGTGTAGATTTCAATTTAGCAGATTTGGGATGGAGCCTGAGATCCTGCATTTCTAATAAATTCTCACACAATGTTGGTTATGATGTTGATCCTGAGCTGTACTTGAGTAGCAATCCAGTAGACTGCTGAATATAGATTATACACACTGAATATATAGTATGTACACAATGCGTATCACTCACCAGCTATAAATCTGGACTCAATCATACCCATCTGCTTTTCTCCATCTCTACCGCCATGACCCTACTGCAAGTCACCATTGTTTCTCAGCTATTACACCAGCTTCTACCTGTATTCTTGGCATCTGACCTTGCCTCTCTCCAGTCCACTTTCCACACCATAGCCAAAGAAATTCTTTTTAAAATATGAATCTTTTCAGTCTCCCCTACCTACACTTCCCTTAATAGGTTTTAATGACTGTCCTCAAAGAAAAGTTGAAAATGATAAATAAGACCCATCAAGCCTCCAGGAGAAGTCCTGCTTTGCCCTCCTATTTCATCCCTCTTTACTGCCATTGTTCATCAGCTCCATCCATGTGGGCCTTCTCCTGGCTCGCCTAAGTATAATCCTAGGCCAGCAGATGCTTATCACGTGGAGAGTGGTCAAAAATGTAAATCCCCTGGTCCTACCCCAGCAACTCACTCCCCACTGGTTAGAAACTCTCTATCAAAGGGAGGGAATTTAAGTTTTGTTTCTTTCTGACTTTCCAGCATTCAAAACAGTGAATGCCTCAATGTAAGTTCTCAATAATATTTTGTAATAAAAGAGAGAATAAATACTTTTAGCCTCCATATTTTTAATTTCTTTATCTATAAAATAGAGCATTATCTTAGTCTGGGTTTAATTCATATTCATTAGTATATTTGAAAGTAGAAAGAAGAAAGCCTGTTTTAGAGATATTTAGGCTGTGGATGTAGTTCAGTGACCCAGGTATGTGAAGCCCTGTGTTTGATCCCCACATGGAAAAAAAAATCATTCATTTATTCAAAGAATTTTTATATTCTGTTGTTCCATTTAGAATATCCCTTTTACTAAAACAATGAGTATTTAAAACTTTGTTCATTTATTCACTAATACATATTCAAATACATACTATTAATGTTTGCTAATGCCTACTGCTGCTTGAAATATTCTTCACTATATCTGCCATTCTAGCTGATTCTTATCTGTAAAGTGTTTCCTATTTGCATTTGAGTGTGGTCATTTAGATTGTGTGCTTTAAATTTTCCTTTTTCTAACTACTTAAGACGTGTAAAGAAATAAATGCTTTGCTTATTGCAAGTGAATAGTATTTCAAGAAAATACTATGTGTAAAAAAAAAAAAAACGTAGTCCCTAATGCAATCCAGTGCTTTCAGGACTATGAAACCTCTGGTAATTTTCCATATCCTTTATATTGCAAAAAGTACAGTAGTTTGGATAAATTCATCTGGCAGTTTGAATCATGTAGATAAGAATGTTTGATCATATTAATCAACTGATATTGTCTCCTATTAACATGAATTCTTCTAACACATTATAAAAAATATATTTATTAAATGCATACTGCAAGGATTTTTTAATAAGTACAAGTAAACATAAGCTATTTGGATATAAAATTACAGTGCAATTAGGTGCCATAGTAAGGATTGGGTTCTGTAAGAATATTTGATCAGTCGATTTTCAGTGTGTTTTCTAAGCCATTTTCAGCTCTAGTCCTAAGTGAACATCATGATTCACAGAGCTACTTCCTTCTGCTATTGTAGAAGCAATTAAATTAATTTGTAGGAAATAACATTGTCTACTGTTTGCACTGTACTAGATTAGATTTTCACTGAATCTTCCTGGGTTTCACTGTGCAATGTGTGTAACACTTTGAATTTTAGTAACAAGAAGTGTAGTTTTCCTTTGCTTATATAAAAAAAATAGATACCAAGTACTCCCAAGAAATAGGGCTTCTCAGAAACCTGCATTTACTTTCAGAGACTACTGCATACATTTCCTGTCACTTTAGGATCATTTAGAATAGGAAGAAATTGAAAGAATATAGAGATTCTTTTGATTATGTGCACATCTCTAAATTTGGGTATTTTATTTTTTTTCTCCATAATCTATCAGGGACAAAGAATTCCTATGCAGAGACAAGATGCTTTATAATGGATAAGAAATCATGGCAGAATGGAAAAATGTAATCGTGTTTTGTGAATTGTATATAACAACTACAAATCCCTCCATTCACTAAGTGAATATTTAGTAAGCACTACTCTAAGACATAATATACCCAGAAATACTATATATTTACACACACATAGGCAAAGTAGAAGTGATTTGTATATAAAGTTGAAATGTGCATGTGGGGAAGGCACAAAAATGTAAAAAGGGCAGTTAGGAAGTGAGTTGAATAATTTTGAATGAAACAAAAATATTTATTTTGAAGTGATAAGCCATAATATTATGAGACTGAGAGGTAAGCAAAAATCAGGTACATTTAAGGGTCTTTTAAAAAAAATAATAAGGAATTCGGACATGTTTTTGTAGGTGACAGAGCTGCATCAAGAGTTGGTGTGACCCAATTGAATGGTCAATTAATGACAGAGGCAATGTTAAAATTCAGTTCTCTTATTCACTGTTCCCACAATCTTTTCACAATAATGCAAGGTACACTCTTCTGGGATGTAGAACTCTGCTTTTGTCAACTATAGGAAACAAACAAAACAGGAAGTATAAAAAAATCTATGGATCTTAAAGTTACCCCTTTTAATTATAAAAAGTTTTACTTTGACCATTCATTGACAGTAGTACAAGTGACAAAACCTACAGTCCTTGTAATACAGTATGTCCTCAAAACTGCCATTTTTATTCACTATGTAGGTCCTTCTCCACCTGGACTCCTCCAAATGCTGCTATTTAGCTATCCTTTTTGGATGCTTACCTATAAGACCTGATCCATTTGTCTCACAACTGACTGAGCTTCAGCAATAGGAGATAAGACAATTTGAAGATTGTGATCACATTAAACATCAGGGAGGTGAAAGAGCTCTATGGAGGAAGATAGAAATAGCTAACTACTCTGTGGCCTCAATTCTTCTTTTTTCCACCTCTGGTTCATAAATGAAGAAAGCAGAGAAATAGATATTACAGTACATGAGGTGAAGTTGTTTCTTTTATACTTTTTCAGTCAATGTATGACATTCTGAGCCAGCACAGAATATTTTATTAGAAAAAAATATGAATAAACTAAACATGCATAAATGCCACACACACACACACACACACACACACACACACACACACATACACACATACGTGGAGAAACTCTTTCGGAAGATAAGAAAATTAACTTATTCACTTTTAGGAATAGAAAAAAAATGCATTTCAACATCAGAAGATAAAATGTTGCTTATTTTTCACTAATATGCAGTCACTTAAGAGTCTGAAAAAGGATCTGACCAACAATGTGCTTATTGCCTGCCAGCCTTTCAAAACCTTTGACACATTTGATCCATGTTATTGGCTTTGCTTCCCCTTAGGCTAAGGATTCTGGCTCTCTGTCATTCACTAATGGCACAATCTGAAGAAAACTGATTAGTGCCTCTGAACTTCACCTATCTCATTCTTATCCATAAAGATAGACAACCCTGCTTGCAGTAATACTGAGGAATAAATGAGATGATAACTCTGACCTTGCCTAACATTCTACCTATTGTTTAGTTGGTAATAAATTCCCTTTAGTTGCTCCCAAACCAGAGCCTCTATGACTTGGACAACTCTTTTCACTCTTCACTTCTTCTTTTCTACATATAAAGTAAGGTTTTGGCTGAAACTATTTCTTAAATTCATCACTTCTCTCACATTCTATTCTTTGTGTCTCCTTTTAACATGATTACAATGGAAACCAATAGTATTCTTAAAACATGTGGAACTATGGGCATTTCCAATACTTTACAAGTTTATGGGAAGAGGAATAAGGGCAAGTATGTTAGTGACCAGCAGCCTTTAAACTTATATAACCGAATCATTTTCTTTATCTCCTAAGCTCCTCCCTTGTTCAGGAGACCCTGAAGCTCAGGAGAGTAAATAATTCAAATTATAGTTAGGTTCAGGGGCACAAGTCTGTAATCCCAGCAATTTAGGAGGGTGAGGCAGGAGGACTACAAGTTCAAGGCCAGCCTCAGCAATTTAGCAAAAAAAGAAATTAAATTTTTTAAATGCGGATGAGGGGCTGGGGATGTAGCACAGTGGTAGAACATTCCTGAGTTCAATACCCACAATCACTACCAAAAAAAAAAAAAAAAAAAAAAAAGGACATATTAGTTCCTTTTTTTAGAAAATTCTGAACCATTTCACTTTTTATATACTCCTTTTGGTTCATGACTGGCACTGACTAATCCATAGTATCTAAAGTTTGACTTGTATTACTTTTTCTTGACTAGTTGTTTTTCTCTGACCTTGCTTCACTGATGGCTACAGGGACATTCCCTAGCTGGGTGAGATCTCAGCCCTTTGGCAAGATGTTGATATTTACCTTTATCTGAAGTCATATAAATGAGTCTCATAAATAATCAACTTCTCCATTAGTTTCTTTATAATGGTCTCAGACTAGAGGACATGATATCAATTGACATATACCAAACAAGACACCTGCTTTATAATTTGAATTTTTTTTCATCCGTAATTACCTCTATTTCAGACTTCTCAAGCTATTCAGTACTCGGGGATTTTATTTTCTAACTCTGTAACTAAAGTATGAGCACATTGACAGTACATGTTAAGATCCAATGTCTTTTTCACCTTTATTTTTACTGTGGTTGACATAGAGGATATTATTGCTAAGATGTAGGATGGGCCCTTGTCATGGAATAGATGAATAAAAACATGGGGGCTATCTCCAATCAGTTAAGTTTAGCTATGAGACATACAAATGAAAAAAAAATAGATTTGCAAAAAGTGAATACTATCATAAGAACATAAGGGGAGTGTCAACACTGAATGTAGGGCTCAGACATAGATAGTAGTTGATGAAAATGAATATAATAAGCCAAACTGAACTCCTGAGCAACATATAAGTGAATTAAGTCATTTTCCCAGGAAAGGGTGAGAATAACTGTATCCAAGAGGTAATATTTGAGATGTACTTTGAAAAAAAGGATTTTGACAAGTTCAATTTTGTTGAATTCATGCCTGTTTGTGGTATTAGGGTAACTCTGCAAATATGCTCAAGGCCATGATGACTCAAAGCCTCATTCTTTCGCCTTTGTTTCTAAAGCAGTGAGAAAACAGCAGAGGAAATGATAACAAAACTAAGGTATAAAGAGACAAGGGTGAAACCAGAGAACTTTGTACATCATGTTAAAAATTGGGAAATGATAAACCTATTCTTTAATTTTATTTTTTGCTGTTTATTTTTAAGTGACATGTAAAAGCAAAAAAAAAAAAAAAAAACAAAAACAAAAACAAAAACAAAAATCTATCTACCCTAGCTAACTATGTTCAAATTGTAAAAAGCAATAATAATAAATAATAGAATAGAAGATTCCTCATTTTAAATATATTGTCTCCAGAATAGAAAATGTTAAATGGAATTTCATAGAAATAAAACCAGAGTTCTAAAAGCCTGAGTTTCCCTGTAGTTCCTTGATGGTTACTCATCAAAAACATAGAAGCACTCTGCTATGATCTGAATATTTGTGTCTCCCCCAAATACAGACGTTGAAGTTTATCCCCAATGTGAGAGTGTGAAGCTGTTGGGCCTTTAGGGAGGTGATCAAGCCATGAGGGCAGAGCCCTTATGAATGAGAACAATGCCCTTATATAGAAGAGGCCCTGTCAGCTTGTGTATTCCTTCCACCTTGTGACGAAACGGCAAGGATATGCCCTTTGTAAGGAAGAGGCTCTCACCAGACACTGAGTCCACCTGTGACATAAACTTGGACTTCTTAGCCTCCAGAAGTGAGAGAAGAAAATGTCTGTTGCTTAGAAGCCACCTGTGGTATTTTGGGACAGCAGCTAGGATGATTAAGAACCAGTTTTTTCACATTTGACTAAAATCTTTTGGGAGCTTTTTATAAAACTAAAAATCTCAAAGAGGCAGAATTATGCTTATCATTGACCCACATCTCGATGTAGATGATTTAGGCATAATTTGTAGGGAATGTAACCAAATCTTTAGGAAAGATCCAAATAAAAGAAGAATTAAAATCAGTCTCATATAAAAACAAATGAAATTTAAACTATACATTCTGACAACCTGAAACAGGGGGGAAAGCATTGAATTTTAGGTCAAAATCTTACCTTCTTAATTGGATTCTGCAAATTTTTTTATTGTGTGATTTTGAGCAGGTTATATAACCTAACTCAGGCGAAATATGTGAAGATATTGCCATTTGGTTTATCTCCTTTACAGTTTTCTTTGTAATGAAAACTCAATGACAGAAAATATATTGTAAAGCCTCTTGTGATATATAAAATGCTATTTAAATGCATTATTTAATTTTATCCATGTGTCTCCTATGACACTGACATGATGAGTCAACACATAAAAAATTAATATACAAGCTATTTTTCAGAGGATTTTTGTTATGCAAAGTGAAGTACTAGCATATTGAGCTAGATAGTGCTGTACAGCTGTGAGTTTTTTGAATCGTATATGATTTTTACCTGCTATGAATAGCGCACTGGAATTTTCAAGTATTATTTTTTTGTTTTCAATTTCATAAGTAACATGTGTTATATGTTGGTACTGAGGAATTGCGATTGCCCTAATACTTCTGATTAAGCATCTGTGCCAAATCAACTACAGAGGAGCACAGCTTGTTTTCCCACTCTCTACTCAAGCAAAGGGGAAAAAAAAAGTGACCCATTTAAGACTGGAAAAATACTATATCCACCCCCTCCCCAACTCACAGATGAATAGAACTGTAATGAAGTGCAATTTTCCTCAGAAAATAAACTCCAACAAATGGAAAATTGGGGTTACAGTGCATGCATTGCAAAGTAATAGTCACTTAAGTATTGAATCTAGCCAAAGGACAATTGGAAAAGATGAAGGACATTCAAACAAGAAACTAGAAATCTGACAAAGGTGAAAAAGGGTCTACTGGAAGCTTTATTGAACAGTGATTGCAACTGTAATGGTGAAATGATTTCAGTTCTGCAAGACAGAAGAGGTGAGAAGGCAAGGTACATCCTGCTTTGTGGTCTAGCTGACAGCTCTGTCTAGGCCATGGTTCAATGTGTGACCTCGCAGATAGAAGAAAAAAAAAAAAAAAAAAAAAAAACAAATCAATGGAAATAGAAAAGTGAGTTTCGAAAACTAACAACCCAGTATGGATCATATAAGGTCAAAACTAATATGGCTTCAACTGTCGCTATTTAGGGGGTTCCAAAGCTCTGAAAATACCTTGTTGTCATATAGACTGTTTGTTTATGCAGCCATTACTTATAAGTGCTTACTGCATGCAGAGCATAGGAGTTCATCAGGGAAAAAAATGAATATGTTGTCTTTGTTCATGGAGCTTCATACTAATGATTTTCACCTGATGCAATGAAACCTATCATACTTAGCTATTAAGAATACTAGTATATCAAATCATTGTAAACTGTTGCTTTTGTAGGTCAGAAACCTTCAAGTATTGGCAATTTTAAAAGATTCTGCCTAATATTATCCCATAACCTTTGTTTGAGTTTGGAAAACCTTTTAAATAGATGGTCCTTACTCTGAGAATGTTTTATTTCCCCAAACCAGCATTTTCCTTGTTTGATTTTAAAGTCAATGTCTTCCTTCAGAATCCTACGAAGAACAGAGAAACAATCACTTAACATCTCCAAATTAAGTAGCATTTCATGTTATTTAGGAGGTAAATGTGGTCACCCTCATGTAACAAGGGATAAATATAATGCAGTATAGGCTTCTTAGCATTAATCACTTGGTTAAGATTCCTATGTCAGGCAGAGTTTACAAAACTCTCAAATTTAGTGTGGCAATCCCACTCATAGGTAGCATTGCTATGTAAGAAATATTTACTGAGATTCTTCATTACATTTTGGAGTCATTCTTTCCTTTGTCTGAGACTAAGACCTCTACTCCCAACCTGCGGGATGCATATCTTATCCACCTCACTGAATGGTCCCTCTCCCCAGTTCCCCTGTTCTTCTCACTTTTCCTATAACCACAATATTCATCTAAAACAGTGATTTTCAAAGTGCGCTCACAGGTTGCCAGCATCCAAAAACCACTAATGGGGAGACCTGAGGTTGCAAAGCACTAGTCTACTGAAGTTCACAGTTCTCAATTGATTTTGGTGGCTGCATTGCTGCCCCATGCTGTTCCCTTTGGTCCAGGAGCTTAGATCATTTGAATTTTTCTCTCACCTCCAGTCTCTTGACATCTCTAAATTCTGGACTCCCCTGTGCCATTCCCTTCCTTTTGTGTCTTGGAAATCCTCAGGTCTGCAGCAGAGACTATGAGTAAGGGGCAGTTTTCTTCTTGATTACTGTAGCTGCTTGGGAATAAAAGGGAAAAACTTTGCCTTTAAGGTTGGATGACAGAAAACGTAGGAGGGATTTGGTAGTGGACTTAACTCTAGACGGAAGTCAACAGGTATAATATCAGGTGAGTGCTGTTCAAAGCATCTGGGAGCTGAAATGCATCCCGGTACAGAGAACAAAATGATGCACAAAGGTTGGATGGGTTCAATGCAGGACATGGTGATTCTTTGCTCCAACTAAGAAGAATATCTTGGGGTTGCCAGGGAAGGGGAGGGTTTCTCTTAGGAAAAAGGCACTTTGTTGTTGTTGTTGTTCAAGAAGGATTTAATCAGTTCTTTTAGCTGGGCTTTTGCTTTTCTTTTTTTTTTTTAAATATTTATTTATTATAAGTAGGTATATATGACAGTAAAATACATTTTGATTCATTGTACACAATTGCAGCACGACTTTTCATCTTTTGGGTTTTACATAATGTAGTGTCACACCATATGTGCAGTCATACATGTATCTAGGGTAATGATGTCTGTCTCATTCCACCATCTTTCCTGCCCCCATGCCTCCTCCCTACCCCTACCTCCCATTTTCCCAATCAGAGTTCCTAATGGCTCTCTTAAGTCATAGGGGACTCCAATGCCAACTCATTTGGTTTTCTTCTTTCTGAATTTTGTGTTCTTTCCTAATATCTAATAGACGGTAACTAACAATACAAAGGTCAACATACTATAAATAACCAGACTTATCTGTGTATAATGGTCATATTTCTTATTATCCATGAAAATAAAGTTTTCAGATATTTTTACTAGAAAATATTTTACATTTCACTCTTTAAAGTAATATATTATCATGTCATACTTGTGATGCGTTTGTGTGCCAATTGTTCCTTTTCCGGTATCTAAGTTGTTTTATTTTTTCTTTGAATGGAGGAGTCATTGACCACATAGGATTAGCATCTAGGGGAAGCCTTCTGTACTAAGGGAAGTCAGAGGAAAGGAGAAGAGAAAGGAACAGCTCTAGTTTGGAAGAAGGTTCAGGTTCAGGAAACCCATTAACCACTAGTTCAGAATCACCCATATTAACCATGTTTATATTGAGCTATCAGCAAGGCAGAAGCCCAGATTCCTGAACATTGCTCAGCTCAGTCTTGGAATAAAGAAGTTAATGGCTTGAGCAAGGATTTGGAAAAGAGGAGAAAAACAAATAAATGGACATGAAATGTAATTTTGAGGCCATTTGTATAATACCTGGTGAATTGTCTCTTCCAATAGACCAGAAGAATCCATGTCTTTCCCCAGTGTTAACCATTTGCTTTCTCTCAAGACTATCATTCATAAGGTGGTTTGAATAACGTTTTCTCTTTGTTATTTGAAGACATTTATTTAGCCTCATGAAAAACTTTTGCTCAGGGAACCCTTTTCTGTCTACCATGGGATGACAAAATGCATGGCGAAGAAATGACTCTTAATTTAAAGTGCTTTTCTTTTTTTTTTCCTTTCAAAATCACAAGCACCCCAGCTTACAAAATTAAGCATTCAAGAATATTTGATGCCTCATTTTTTGAAATGTCAGAACTTACATAAACCTTTCCCAAAGTAGCTATAGCTTTTTGCCCTAGACAAATTCATAGAATTTCTATTACATTTCACTATCTCTTTAATGAAGGTATTTTTCTCTAACTACCATCTAATTCTGCATAATTTGGGGTCTTTACCCTAGGGATGCTAAACTCCGAGGAATGGAAAGGTATCAAAGGTCAGGATTAATGTTTAAAGGAAATGCAAAAGAGAGTGTTGCCAAATAACATCAGTCATATTTTCTGGAGGAGAATATTTTATACTTAGATATGGATGCCTTAAGCAGGAACAGTGACTTTTGACTCAAGAGAATCTTCAGTAGAAACAAGTGTGACTTTCCACATGCTTGGATGGAACAAATGAAATACTTTGGCACTGATAGCTCTATTGAGCCTTCCATTTACTCTGTGCTGTGTTGTATTTTTATTGTCCCCACTGAACACATTATTTGTAGACAGCTTTTATATTTATACTTGCAAAAGACTACAAGTCGGCATTTATACATGCAAGAGACTTCTCAGGCCCTAATGAGGGAGTCTTCATATCTATAATTATTAACATTTATGTAGGATTCTCCAAATTTCTGTTTTAAGCAAATATTCTACTGAATATGTGGATTCACTGGGAATAATAATAGTAATGGCTGCCAAGTGCCATATTCATTCTCCTGAATTTTCACTGTATTATTTCCAACCCTTCTTCCAATAGCCTTGAAATCTAGGGGTTATGATCTCCATTGGAAGATGAGAAAACTGAGGTTGAGAAGTGACTTGACCAATGATTAATGTCAAATCATGCCAGCTGGGAAGGAGTGAGGATTTAGACTTGGGTTTGTGTAATGACAGTATCTTATTTTCTGTTTGTTTCCTTTATTTTTGTCTACATCATAATTTTTCTCAAGCATCCATGACAATATTATTCACAGAGAAGTTATGCTTCCCAAGGTTCACTCACATTTTGCCACTTAACAGGTTTATGGATCTCAGACTATGCATTCCATCACAACAAAGGGCTTGTCTGTTTGACCCTACAGTATACTCCATCTCCAGCCCTATGCCTGTAGTGTTTGCAAGGAAAAAAAAAAAATATCTATATCTATATCTATATATATATATATCTATATCTATCTATCTATATATATATATATATATATATATATATATATATATATATATATATATATTATTTTTTTCAGTGAGAAGGAAGTATACACTGAGTTACATTTTAAATGAGTGAATAAGTAAATGATTAATTTTGCATGTGCATGTGTTCATTGAGAAGGTATAGAATTCAGCCTGGGTGGATATCCCATTTCTGCTTTGTCCCTTCTGAGCTAAATGAAAGTGGAAAACACTGAATTCTACTATATTTCAGATTCCTTATCTTCATAAGGAATAGTATAGAAGATTAACTTAAAAAAATTTAAAAACATTTAGTGAATTCAGTATAAATATTAATCTCTATGCTTGTGATATAATTTATAAACCACTGGAGAGTGATTTCTTATGTTGAATCGAGATTAAATCCCCCTGTCTTTTGGTTCCTAAAATCTGGCAATGATTTTTAAAAATCTCTTTCACTTATTATCTTATCCCCTTTTTAAAAAAATGTATTTTATGTTGAAACCAGTCCACAGATAAATTAAGCCATAATTAAAACTGGAGGAAAACTGTCATGAGATAATATGTATACCGATTTATTATGCATATTGATGTTCTCCAATCTGTTCTGCCTTATTATATTAGAATAAAATGATGTTCATGACCCTCTAAATTGTTTTTAAGACCTATTAAAAAAAGACTTCATGTTTTGAAAAATAATGCCTTAGTGTAAACTATCATTCTAAGTTGAACTTCTTCTTGATGTATTATTAAAAATTGTGTGACTGAATTATTGATATTAGGGTCTAATGGGGAGATAGGAGACTATGTGTATACATGTTGCTTGGGGGAATGGCATTAATAAAGAGGAAGAAAGAGCAACTGATTCTTTCTTTCTATCTATCTATCTATCTATCTATCTATCTATCTATCTATCTATCTATGTATATCTTCCAGCCATCTTCTTCACCCTTCCACCTGTCCATGTATCTCCATTCATCTAAACTTAGCTACCTACCTATCTCTACTACTTACCTAACACTATAAATAAATATATTAATGTAATTTTCACAGATGTTTCATTAGAATCCATCTTGGAATGGTTCCCATGAGTTCCCACACTCAATGACCATATGAACTTCTGATGAGATGCAAAGTTTACCTGCTAAATATAAAGGCTAAAAGCGAGGGACAAGTGAATAGGGACAGTTTTTAAAATTCAAGTTTGTGATTTTCTACAATAGCAAAAATATTTACAACCTATTTGTAGAAAAGATAAAGAAACTGTGGTATACATACATAATGGAATATTACACAGCATTAAAAGAGAATAAAATCATGGTATTTGCAGGTAAATGGATGGAGTTGGAGAATATTATGCTAAATGAAGTAAGCCAATCCCCCCACAAAAAGGCCAAATTTTTTCTCATATGAGAAAAATTGTTGTTCAACAATGGAGATGCTGGGGGAAGGACTTGGGAGGAATGAAAGAACTTTACATAGAGCAAGGGAATGGTTGCTCTATGTAAGTTTACATAGAGCAAGGGAAGGGAGAGGGCAGGGGGTAGGAAAGATGGTGGAATGAGATGTACATCATTACCCTAAGTACATGTAAAAAGACACGAATGGTGTGAGTCTATTTTGTGCACAACCAGAGACATGAAAATTTGTGCTCTATCTGTGTACTATGAATTGAAATGCATTCTGCTGTTATATATAACAAATTAGAATAAGTAAATAAATACACCAGATTGAATGACATATTCATGTATATGTATAAAACACCCATCAAAAATAAGTAAATAAGTAAATGAACTAAAGAAAAATCAGTAGAATAGTAGAAAGAATATGCGGAGGGAGGAGGGGAAAGAGATTGGGGCAGGGGATGGGGACTGAAAGGGAATAAATCAAATCCCATGCACATAAGATACTTGTCAAAATAAACACATCTATTGTATATAACTGCAAAGAAATGAAAAATAAACACAAAAGTACTGATAGCTTAACTGAAATAACTTTATAAATATTGAGGATTTATTTCCTAATCAAATGTAAAAAAATGTGAAGATATGTAAAAATAGCTGAACTAAGTATAAGAATTCTTTTACCATATAAGTATGGTGGTGCATGCCTAACTGGGATTCCAGTTACTCTGAAGGTTGAGACAGGAGAATCATAAGTTTGAGGCCAGCCTGGACAATATAATGAGAACCTGTGTCAAAACAACAACAAAAAATTCTTAAACATAGAAAAGTTATATATACGTATATATGGTGCTAAATATTGTCAAATTATCTTGCATAGATGTGCAAATCTTATTCTCATTAATAAGATGAATGTCTGTTGCCTTACATGCTTCTGGACAATCTGAATTATCAAACTCTACTTTGAGCAATTAAATGGGTTCAAAATGGAATGCTACTGTAATTTAATTTGATCTTTTCCTTTTAAAATGAGACTGAATATCTTTCCATATGTTTAAGAGTCATTTGCATTTTATTTTAGTTGAACTATGCTTATTATCCTTTTCCCATTATTCTATTAGATCTTGGTCTTTTTATTTCTTCATTGTAGATATATTGAAGATAATATTCTAATTTTTTTTTCTGTAATGAGTTGAAAAGTTTTTTTATTCTTTTATGTATTTTGCTTAGGGTGATCTTTGTCATGCAGTCATGAAGTTGAATTGATCATTGTTTTAATGGCTTCTTAGTCTTGCCTTATCTTTATATATGTCTTTTCTTGATATTATTTTATAAGTATAATCATCCCAAGATTCCTTATCAATAATTTGATGGTTTTATTTTTTAAAAAATTATGTTTCAAATATTTGATTCCTTTGGAATTTATCCTAATATTCCAAGTGAGGTATGAATCTAAATAATTTTCTCCCAAATGGCTCTTAAATTGTTGCATAAACTTTTGCCTAAATAGTTAATCTTTTCATTATGAATTTGTAATACCATCTTTATTCTGCATTAGATTCTAACATATAATTGAGTCTATTTTTAGACTTTCTAATCAGAGACATTGATTCTCTATTTATTTACCATTATCACAGGACTTTATTCATCAGAGACATAGAATAAGCTTCAACATTTGGTAGCTTTATACACTTAAGTACCAAGCTTCATTTTTTAGGCTTATAAATGATTCCTGCTTCTTTTTTTCATATTTATGTGTAATTAGCTGTTTTAACTTTAACTTGAGAAAAAACCTGGTTTTGCATGGTATTTCTATCATGATAAATTGGTATAGTAACTTAGGGAGAGAAGACATCACTATGATGTTGAATCTTCCTCTCCAAACACTATACAGCTTTTTTATTTGTTCCAATCATATTTGTGTACCTCCGGAGCATTCAAATTTCTGTTTGTATAGATCTTGACTCTTCTTGTTAGGTTTATATCTAAATACTCATTCTGTTTTATTACTGATGTGAATGGATTTTTTCTGTTATTATGTTCTTTAACTGAATTTTGATTGCATAAAAATTTTGGGCCCAGAATCTTTTAAAATTCTTTTGTTATTGGTAGTAGTTTTTATTTTACTGTCTTGAGTTTCCAAGTATGCAGTCATATTTATTATTAGCTTTTTCAAAATTTTATACTATAACCCTTTTTCACTTATCTAATTTGTTAACTTATTTCCAAAAATAAATAATGGTATTTGTGATTATAGATAACACAACGATTCATGTAATGTAATGTTTTTATTCAAGTTGTTGACTTTGAATTTGATATTGACAGTATTACATTATCAATATAGTAAAAAAATTATATTTATTAATTTTTATAAAAGTTACGTGGTTTTTAAGCTTTGAGGGAAATGATAATGCAATTCTTATCCTTTCTTAATTAACAAGATAAATTATAATAATGTATTTTTATAATGATTTCTAAACCATAAAATCCCTTTAGTTACAGAAAACTCTCTCCCCCCTTTCTCTTTCTCTATCTCTCCCTCCCTCTCTCTCTCTCTCTCTCTCTCTCTCTCTCTCTCTCTCTATATATATATATATATATATATATATATATATATATATATATAATATATATATGTGTTTGTGTGTGTGTGTGTGTGTGTGTGTTTTAAGGCAGTCATTGTTAGGTTTGTATCATATGTACACTTATTTCACAAAAGAAGGAAATGATCCTTTTTTTCATATGCTTTAAAACTTTAAATGGCATTAGAATGCTGTATCATAGATTCAAGGTCTTTGCTTTACACAAGCAGTGCATTCTTTTGGAATACTCTGGAGTTCTTTCTGACTGGTATGTGCTATGTGGTTAGATATTTTGATGATTACTCCAACCACCACCACCACAAGACTGTACTAAGGGAGGAATTTTGAGAAGAAGCAGCACTAGAGGCTATAGCCTGATAGTCTTAATGGAACATTTTTTGGTGTACAATCCCTCTATTCCTCAGAAAGACACCCAGAAAAATGAAAAGTTTGGAATAAATCACTTAATGCTCCTTTAACCCTGCTAAACTAAAATGAACATAAGAGTCAACATAATTTCCTCTGGTGATTGGGAGGAATTCCTGCAGGCTTTAAATTTTCCTGTGTAAAGTGTAGGCCAAAATAGATTTTCTAAGGTTTTCAGACTTATTTCAAGAACTATGTGTACATTTCAACACAATTTTAATACACCAGGAATTCTCTTCTATATGTCTTCAGTTAATGCCTTTAAGCAATTAGCACAGTCCCTGACACAGAGTAAGCATTCAATAAATATTATTACTGGTGTTATTATATCACTCATGTTCACAAAACTCCCCATGAAATAGATTTGTGGAAATTATGACTCAGAGTTACTAAAACGACTTGCATAGATTACACATTTTGAATGGCAGCACTAAATTGCTGCCAAGTCTTTCTACTCTGAGACCAATGCTTTTCCCTCTAAATATTCATAAATTGAGGGCAATGTACATGAAAGGAGATGTAATATTTTATTATTACTAATCTCTAATTGAAATGTAAGCATTTCTTTGACTTAGGGATGTGGGCAAAATAATTCAATAGCATCAATCCTCTGGCTTCATCATGAACAGAAATAAAAATAATTTCATAACATAAAAACTTTGCATATATCTTGATGTAACATTTATGCTTACCACTATTCTAAAATTGCTTTAGCTATAAAGATCTACTGCTTCACCTTATTATTTAAAGCACTAATAATTATTTATAATTTTATTTCAACACTATTAGTTCCTGACAAGCCTCTGTATTTGTCACATGCATTTCAAGTATTATTTTGAGAAAAGTGTCTTTGGGTTTTTCCAGATGGTCCATAAGGTTAATAGTACAAAAGTGGTAAATAACTCCTGCTAAACAATTCTCTGATCATATAACCTCCTTTTTTATTCTGTATTTGAAACTATATTTCACTAAGGGTATATCATTAGGGAATGAACAGTCCCAACATCTCATTCAATGAAAATTTGGGACATCCATAACTGATAGTAGCTGGCACTGAATTCACTGTATTCTTCAGCTGGCAAAATTACCAGATGGATTTTAATTGCCCAGCGAAGGGATAATTTTCCCCAAGAAATCAGGCCCATGCCAATGCAGCCCTTGCAAGCTCGTCACAAGACATTCTCTTTTGCCAACATTTTCAGCCTGACTGCAAACATAGTGCTTTTCAAAGGGATCCTGTGACAGCATCAAGCAAAATTTAGTAAATGCCTTTGCTCAATTGGGGTAGAAGTGAAATAAATAGCCAGCGCTCTAGGGACAAGCTGCAGACAATGCTCTCCCAGCAGCTCTGTTCGCTTATCAGTGCGCACACAGCCTTGCTGCAGAATGGATTGTGCTAAATCTAATCTGACGCCTCCCCCCGGGGAGATTGGCAAGAATGTGGAGATGATCAGAGGGTTGATGGATTGGGATGTAGTCCATCCTTTAGAACACCAGCATTCCTCACAACAAAGTCCTTTTATGCGTAATTTCCACTGCAATGGATGTAATATTTGATGTCCTGATAGTCAAAACGGTGCTTTGCAGATTCTTTAACTTGAAACTTGAAGACAAGAATAGGGGTGTATAGAAAACGTTTCTAAAAATGAACACATATTGTTATCAAACAGGGAAGAACTAAAAGCAGTCTTCTTTTCCATCATGGAAGGCTTAATTCAATTGATTAGACCATCAATTTGTTTTTCAAAACAATAGAATTTGTATTCTTTAGATTCTGCTTAGGCATTTTTTTTATATTCACCAAGGTATTTGTATCCTATATCTAATTTTCATGACTATCATTTATCTACAATTTAAATGTGATTAAATGAAATATCAGAGAGGTTAAATGACTTTACCAAGGCCACACAGATGTTAAGAGTTGTTCCTTCAATTCAGTTTATCTACTGCTAAACTCTCATCCTTCTGATTATATATATTTTAGAGATGAAACATGCACTAGATTTTTGGAAAAGGAAATATATTTTCGATGAAATCTTGTAATGCCTCTTGAATTATATCTTAAAGAGACAAGTCAGAGATGCATCAGTAGTAGCAAAGAAAATAGGTTTATGAGGATAGAACCATTCTCCCTCCTAGAAGCATTTTTCAGCAATAACAATACCAAGTTTCCCATTTTAACCTTAAAGCAAGTATTCTACTTTGCTTGTAAGTTTCTGTTCATACCTCAATCAAATTAAATTGGTTTTTCCACATAGCAATTTGGAGAAATATCAGGCCCACTGGGATCAAGTGAAAAACAGATGTGAAATAATATGCATTTTTCATGTGCCCCCAAGGGTTGTGACATTTCCAATTTAGTGACACTCTGGGGTACAGAAAATATATCTCTAAGCATGAAACTGAAGCTCTTCGCCCCACAGTTTGGTTGCTGGAATGAGCTTATTTAGGTAGGTGGAGAACTTCACTGAATATCTTGCTTAGAAATTTGCAAAGCTTGGACCTTTTTGTACAATTGATCATTTATGACAGCCAGATATTTTCCTGCTTGGGGACCAGCTGGCTTTTAGAAATCCTGCAACATTAACTCACTTACTTACCCATACCTACCCGTATAAATAATGTTATACTGTCAGAGAGCTTGGCGTAACAAATCCTATATCAGCTTTTCAAATATAAGTGTTAATAAAATGGTGCTACAATATCCAGATCATCTTTCCTTCATGCCTGCTATAGATTTATTTAGTCATTCCTTAAACAGAAAATTGCTAAGTGAACTTGGCTCTATGACCTATGGATACCTGGACATTTTAAATGGCAGACAGAATTTTTTTTTTACAGTTTGCAATGCAAACTGTTAAACTTTTTGTTTTGTGTTTCTTGTGTTTTGGTGTGTTTGCTTATTTTAATCAAGAATTTAAAACATCACGGTCATCCTTACCTCATACAGACTTCTTGGGATTCCTTCTCCTTTGGGTGACTTCCTGTACCTTAGGAACTAAGGACTTCCTGTTTATATATATCTTCCACTTCAACTTTATCTGGGATATGAAGGTACCTGGAGAGAAAGCAAACATCCTACATCTCCTTTACCTTGAAATAGCAGTAGCATTTACTTCTTAGCTGTCTTGCTGAGCTGTCTGAAAACTTTTTGTTGCTTTTTTTTTATAACACTTTAAAAAATGTAGTAATCAATGGGGTGTGGTCTGACAAACTCCAGTACAGGACATATTCTCCTCTCCCCACCACAAGAACTGAACCCAAGGGAGCTTAACCACTGAGCAATAATTCCAGCCCTTTATTTATTTCTGTTTTATTTTGAGAAAGAGTGTTGCTAAATTGCTGAGGCTGGCCTTAGCCTTAGCCTCCTAATCCTGGGATTACAGGTGTGTGCTATGATACCTGTCTAGAATATCTTATTCTAAAGTGAGTTTTACCTACTTAATATTTTGTTTATCTATTTTAATCCAAAAGTATTCCAGTTGAACTAGTGAAATAGTACAAATAGTCCTAAAATAGCAATAACAAAATTTTACACTTTATTTGATCATGAAAGGGGCCAGAACTGAAACCCCAGGTGCCTCCTCCTGTTTAATCCCATATAGTCAGTACCTTCTTGAAGCCCTCTAGACATAGCTCCACACTCACCCTTACTATCAAATGCCTCTCCTCTTCAGAACAAGAGGGACATCCTAGCCTCTTCCACAGCCCTCAGGGTTCTTGTGCATTCCTGTACTTATATTCCCTAAGTCTTCTCCCTCTTCTACATCCCACTGTCCTTCAAAAACTATGGTACATATCTGTAACAAAGGCCCTAGGAACCTGTCAGAAAGAGGGAATCTCTTCTTGGGGTAATGGAGAGGGATAAGTTATTGACCAGAGTGTGCCTGGTCAGGCAGGGAATAGGGGACATCTGGTGAATAAAATAGCTTTACTGAATTTTGTTTTGTCACAAAAAAATTATAGAGTTAAATATGAATGTATGAATCTCTATAAATGCATATATAAACATATATATGAATATATGTATGGATATATATATATATGTATGTATGTGTATTTATATATATATATATGTGTGTGTGTGTGTGTGTGTGTGTGTGTGTGGTGTGTGTATGTGTCTGTGTATAGAAAGGGGAGGAGAGACTTAATATATAAGAAATCCGTTTCTTTCTGTTTGAAAGATATTACTCTTCATTTTATCAATAAAAGTGAAACAGCATGTTGTTGAAAGTCTATACAAATAATATGTTCTTCAGTTGTTAAGAAATTTACAATTGTTAATGGAACAACTTGTGATGGATTGTGGGGAATTTGCTATTATAGGAGCTATTCCAAGCAAGTCTAGACATGACTGTAATAGAGCCTGTGGAATTATGTGAACGCACCTCTGAAGAATTCCATCTAGGATGGGTAGGATACCCTGATGCCAGGCTGCCTGTCTGCCTTTCATATCTAAGAACACATTACAGACCTTTGGATGGGTGATTGTGTTTCCTTTAGTAGTCTGAAAATGACATGCCTTTGTTATTCAGCTTTGGAAAATACTGGTCAAATCCAATAAAAATAATTAATTAAAAGAAACTGAAATTGAATTATCTTCATATCCATATCCATATCCATATCCATATCCATTTATTTATATGATGGCTTACCCATTTGTCTATTCAATAAATACATTGTGGCACCTTTCCTGCCTCTCAGTAATGAAGATGAGTGAACAAGTGAACACTAACCTCCACATACTACAAAGTACAGAAGTTTGGTCTGTCTGGCTATGCTATCTTCCCATTATTACTACCAGTAGATAGCAGTAAAATGTTTTGATTTTTCTTTCGTTAAAAAGTTAAAAGATATAAAAATAAGACTTAATTACTAATAATCCTGATAACACTGGAAACTGAGAGATACAAGCAAAGAAAAAATCCTTTTAGGATTGTGATGGTTCAGAGGAAAGGAAGAATAACTGGATCCCTACAAAGAACAATAATGAAAACTTCAAAGATGTGCCATGATAAGAGTAGAACTTTGAACAATAAATAGCTTTCCTGATGGACCATCACAGAACACTGCTCTATGCACAAGAAGGAACATCAAGGGCATGTCCCAGGTCACATGATGGGTTTTACATGGCAGGAACAGAGGAGTGAACAAGTGGCAGAGTAAATGCTGTAGACAGAGGAAAACACCAGGCCTTAGGAGGACCAAAGACAGGATAAGGAGATGTCCAGGAGAAGAACATTCCTTCTCCACTTTGTGCTCTGTGTTTGGGAGCCTGCAAGTAAACTGACAAAAGACAGAGTAAGAGAAGAAAAGATGTTTGTTCATATACATCTGGAGCTAACAGAAGAAGTAGCTCACTGTGAAATGCCTAGAGGGTTCATTCCCTAACTGGATAGGTGTAGCTTGGGAAGGACATATAGGTTTCTTTAGGAAAGGCCATAGGCCCTCTTTTCAGGATTCTTTAACATGTTTTTTGTTTGTTTGTTTTTAATTTACTCTATTTTCCTTTGAAGAACTTCAGTGACCTCTGTTTTCTGGGGAGTTTGGGGGAGGCTAAAGCATTCTTTATTCATGTGATTCTCTCAAAATAGAGAACCTCTAGAAGTTGGGGAACAGGTAGATACTAGATTTGAACTGGATTTTCTAAAGAAAAACAATACAGGGTTAAAATTAGAATGTGAAGTAGCTGAGGACATAGTTCAGCAGCAGAGCTATTGCTTTGCCTGTGTCAGGCTTTGGGTTCAATGTTCAGCACCACATAAAAATACACAAATAAAGGCATAGACATTTTGTCCATCTACAACTACAAAAATTTTAAAAAGAAAAAAAAAATATGTATATATTGGAATGGGGGTACGGCATTAGAGCTGGCCACAGAATGTTTCCTTCAGTTTGGATCAGGTTAAGGTAGAACTATACAGGCTGAATGTGAGATAAAATTCAAGTTTGTATTTATGTAACTAATTACTTATTCAACCATGACACATTTAGAACATTACTAAAATTCACATAAAAAAAGCAAAATGTAGCAAGTATTGGTAAGGTTGCTGAATAATTAATAGGATGGCCCAGGACTGACACTGAAGGGGAATTTCTTTTTATTTCATAAATAATCTAGTGTCCAACAACTAAGGAGCAAGAACATTTGTTTGGAAAAGACTGTCTCCACATGCCCATAAAGGATTACAGGGGGAAAGAGAAAAGACCAACAAGTGGTAAAGAATGGTTAGAGTAGAAATAAGAGAAGTACACCAGGAAAGGGAGTTGGAAACAGACCTGAACTCGCTTGGTGAATTTGTGGAATGGTTTAATGACATTTTATTTTCTGAGTGATAAATAAGAGACATCAAATGAGAAAAATCTATTATGCAAATTTTTACTACATTTATCTGGCTCATTGATATGCATTTAAACATACTGGAGTTGAAAGATAATCACTAAACTCATGAAAAGTATGACACTAGAAATGTAGTAAAATTTAAATATTTCAAGAATATTTTGTGGCTGATATTCATATTTTCTATATACCATCAACATCTAATCTAGGATATTTTATTATCTGTCACAGTTATATAGTTGTCCCATCCAATCCACGGAAATTTATGTAATAGAAATTACATCAACTTGAATACTGATTCTTTAGGGACAGGACTGTTTGCTGTCTATCTGAGAGTGTTGGAGGTTTTCATTTGATGAATCTGTTTTCAGAAGAAGTAGAAGAATTTTTAAATCAATTATACCTGAAATTCAAATGATAAATTGGAGTTGTGAATATTTGGGCTATTTAACCTATATTCTTTAGATTCAAATGACTTCACTTAAAAAAATAGAAAATTAACTGACATAAAAACTGACACATATACCAATGGAACAGGATAGAGAATACAAGAATAATCCAGGAATATAAAGCCAACTGATTTTCAACACAGGATAATACACATACACACACACACACACAACACACAACACATAACACAGTATAGAAAGAAAACCCTCTTCCATACACATTGGTGGAAAAAAATCAAAACGAAGCAGAAAAAAGGACTAGGCTCTTATACCTCTCTCTACAGAGGTATAAGAAGGACATACAGGTTTCTTTTTAGCCTCCACAACTGTAAGAAATAAATCATATAAAAATGGACCAAAGAGCTAAATATAAAATGTGAAACAATACAAGGAAAAGTAGGTGAAACACTTTAAGTCATAATATATGCAATGATTATTTTGGATAAGATCCCAAAAGCATAGGCTAAAATAGACAAATGAATTATATCAAACAAGAAGCTTCTACACAGTAAAGTAAATAATTGTCAGAAAGAAAAGGCTACCAACAGAAGGGGAGATAATGTTTACAAATTTCATCTCATAAGAGATTAGTATCTGGTGCTATGGCACATGTCTGTAATCCCAGTTCTTCAAAGGCTGAGACAGGAGGATTTCTGAGCTCAGCAGTTAGGGGCCAGCCTGTGTAACACATCTCTTAAGAAAACAACAACAAAAATAAAACTAAAAAAAAACAAAAAAAAACCTGAACAACAATATACCAAATAATTTGATTTAAAAATAGGCAAATAATCTGAAAACATATTTCTTATGTTTCAAATCAAAGAAGATATATGTGACCAAAAAGTATATGAAAAACTACTCAGCATCACAAATAATCAGACACTGCAGATCAAAACTACGATGAGATATCATCTCATTACAGTTATAATTATTATCAAAACAAAAAATTGCAGGCACTGGCATGGTTGCAGAGAAAAGGACACTCATATACAGTTGGTGAAAATGTAAAGTAGTACTTCCATATATAAAACAATTTTGAGGTTCCTCCAAATACTAAAAAGATGATCTACTATATGACTCAACTACCCAGAACTGAGTTTACATATCCAAAAAATATGAAATGAGGAAGTCAAAAAGATTCCTGTATTCCCGTGTTTATTGTTGCACTATTCATAATAGCCAAGATATGGAGAGTCAACCAATGTGTCCATCATCAAATCAATGGAAAAAGAAAATATAACACATATATACAATAAAATATTATTTGGGTATAAGAAAAGAATTAACTCCTTTCATTTGCAGCAAAATGGATAGAACTGGAAGACATTATGTTAAATGAAAAAAGACAGGTACAGAAGACAAAATTACCTCATTATCTCACATGGAATTTAAAGAATAGAATTTATAAAAGAAGAAAGTGAAATGGTGATTACTAGAGGCTACAAAGGGAGGAGGATTGGACAATATGTATCAAAATACAGTAGAAATAACTTTTACTCTTCTATAACATGGTAGGGTTACTGTAATTTACAAATTGTTATGTATATACTTTATAAAAAACTGAAATAGAGGAGTTCATAGCTTCCAAGCAGAGATAAATTATGAATTCTAAGGGGTTGAAAATAGTAATTCTGATTTGATCACTACATATTATATACATGTAATAAATTACCATGCTGTACCCCATACACATATATAATTATTACAAATCAATTAAAATAAAATTTTAAAATTAAAAAAAATTACTACAAATGTGTGTTCTGAGGTTTTGTGTGGGTAAATCCAGAAAACACCTGGGAAAGGTGCCTCATTGGCATTGAAAAATGTTGCAAGGATAGTGGCCATGAAGCTTTTAAAGGAAAACTAAGTGCAGTGAACAAAATAAATCCAGTTATAAAAATTACAACTACATCACAAAGACAAATATAATAATCTAAACAAATGTGAAAATATGGTTGCACAATAGATGTGCACAGAAAAAATAAATCCATTATTATTTGTTTGTTTTTTGGGAGGTACCACGGATTGAAATCAGGGGCACTCAACTACTGAGCCACATCTCCAGCCCTATTTTGTATTTTATTTAGAGACAGGGTCTCATTGAGTTGCTTAGTGCCTCTCTTTTGCTAAGGCTGTCTTTGAATTAGCATCCCTCCTGTCTCAGCCTCCGGAGCTGCACAATTTTAATCAGCATCAAGCTGTTTTTTTTTTTTTTTTTTTTTTTTAAAGGTAAGTTGGTAATTGGTAGTAAAGAGTTCTGGAAAATATTTAGAACATCTGAAACCACATGCATTTCTTTAAATGTCTTCCTTGATCAAGGCAAAAGAAAGATCTTATTCATAAAGATCTCTCTGGGTTAAATTATGAGTATTTTACACTCCACCCACTCCTTTTCATCTGGTGTAAAATATAGTTTCTTTTATTTAAGGACTTTGCTTTGTCCAATCTAATAGTCTCCCTTATTTTTCCTAATAAATAATAAGTAGTAATATAAAGCATAAATACCAAAATAGTGTTGTGCTTCAGAAGTAAAAAGAATACTCTACTTTTCCACACCAAGGATGTAAAGAAGGTGGGTTTATCAATTTACTGTGTCTATAAAACAAACACTGTTCTAGTTAGAAATATTCCAAAATATAAGGTGCTTAGGACATTTTAAATGTATTCATTTATTCCATTGTTTCTTCAAAAATATTTTGCATTTATAATATGTACCAGATGTTGTTACTTAATGATACAAAGAATAAAACTTATCCAGTCTTCTGTTTAATCATCAACAGTAAAGCCCATAACAACCATCGTTGCTGTTACTACTACAACTAATAATTATAGTACTAGTATAGCTATAGTTTCCACTGTGCAGTAGCATAGCTACTATTTTATAAATTTTATCATTAGATCATTTACTCTTCACAACATTCCTGAACAGTCATTCCTCCATATGCAGAGGTCCACATCCACATATTCAAACAATCATGGATTAGAAAATTTAAAAGAAAAATATATGTCTGTACTGAACACATGCAGACTTTTTCCTCATCACTATTCCTGAAGCAATACAACAGGACAAGTATTTTCATGACATTTGCATTCTGTTAGGTGTGAATGTTAATCCAGAGGTGATTTATAGCATAGGTGAATGTGCAGGTAGGTTGTATGTAAAGGCTACACAATATATATGAGAGACTTGAGCTTCTAAATTCTTTGGTGTCTGAAGGAGTCCTGGAGCCTGTCTCCCATGCATACTAAGGAAGAAGTGTATATTGATAAAGCACAGACAGCTAATATGTATATGGTTAAGAGAGATGAAGGAGAAAAGACAAAAATCAAACATAAACTTTTTTGATGTTCCAGAAATGGAGAATAAAAACAAAGGGAGAGAGATAAAACTATAGTGATAGGGTTCTATAATTTCCAAAATTGGTAAAGGACACTATTTTAGTCAGCTTTTTCCCTGCTGTGACATAAAGACCCAACCAGAATAACTTTAGAGGAGAAAAAGTTTAATTGAGGGCTCATGGTTTCAGAGGTCTCAGTTCATTGACAGCTGGCTTCATTCCTCAGGGCTCCAGGTAAGGCTGAAAAAGAAGAAGAGTGTGGTGAGGGAAGCAGTTCACATGACCATCAGAAAGCAGAGAGAGCAACTCCACTGGCCAGATACAAAATATATACCCCAAAGCCATGTCCCCAATACCCACCTCCTCCAGCCACACCCTATCTGCCTTCAGTCACCACAGAATTAATCCTATCAGGTGAATAATTTTCTGACTGGGTTAAGGCTCTTGTAACCCATACATTTCTTCTCTGAACCTTCTTTCATTGTCTGACATATGAGCTTTTGGGGACACCTCACATGCAAACCATAACAGACATGAATTCTGACTTTAAGGATGTCCAATAGTTGAGATGTGCAATAAAAAGGAATACTTGATAAGATATATCATAGAGAAAATTCAACACTGCAAAGTCAAGTAAAATGTCTAAAAAATAAGTAAGAAATATTAAAAAAAACAGATTACTTAGGATAAAATGATAGATTTCCCATTATCAACAATGGACAAGAAAATGAGCTCTTCAAAGTTCTCCATGAAAAAAAAAATAATACCAGTTTAATTCTTACCCATTTTTTTAAAAATCAAAATAAAATAATATGGTATTTTACCACCTATAGCACTTCCACAAATGCCTTTCTAAAGGATGTATTTTTCATGAAATTGAATTATTGGCTACATTCTAGATGGATATTTCCAGAAAAAGATGTGTGATACAAATAGGAGTAGTGAACAAGAGCAAATATAGATATTTGACAAATTCATAAATGATTGTATAAAATTACAATATCTCTTTTGATGTTTAAAAGAAAAGTTGAACCAACTTATATAAAATCAAGAATGGGGAAAGTGGTAGGTATTAATAATTAGATTAAACTTATACTTCAATTTTTTTTCAGGGATATGTTCTGTTACCAATTTTATTTTATTTTTTAATATTTTTATTCTAATTTGTTATATATGACAACAGAATACATTAAATTTATATTACACATACAGCACATTTTTTCACATCTCTGGTTGTATGCAAAGTATATTCATACCATTCATGACTTCATACATCATGTACTTTGGGTAATGATGTCCATCTCATTCCACCATCTTTTTTACACCCCTTTCCTCCCTCCTTCCCCTTTCTCCCCTTTACCCTATCTAGAGTTTGTTCAGTTACCAATTTTAAATTACAAAGTCACATATTAAAATGTAGAAGGTAATCTCAAAAAGAATAGAATTTGTAGATTTTTAACCAGGAGAGAGAAAAGGAAATGAGGTTTACAAAAGAGAGTACATTGAAAGAATCAGCTAAGGAGAAAAAAGAAATCATAAACAAACAAACAAACAAAAAATATGGACCAGAGGTATAAAAATTCAGTGGCAAAGCACTTGACTAGCATGCATAAGGCCCTGGGTTCAATCCCCAGTACCACAAGAAGTTTTTAAAGAGAAACATAATGTAAGAGGTATAAATTCATATAGTACATATATACCAACTCACCCATAAGAACATATAATGTCTTGTGTGCCCAACTAGAGATACAATTGTTTTGAGAGAAAGCAGGGAATTTGTGAATCTTGAAATTATCTATCTCCCTCTATAGCCATAAATTAATTATACACAACCCCTTGCTATAGTGGTATGTCTTAATGCTACCAGAGATATAAAATTAAACCAGTCTTTGAATTCTAAGTCCAGACTGATTGCTTCTTGAAGGCAAAAGCATTTCTTCCTTCCATGTTTTACTATGGTAATTGTCAGGTGTCTGTTACTTAACGTGTGATCTTACCTGTTTTGAGATCATTGATATTTTATCTTTCTGAGTTATAAGAAATTTCTGGTGGATTCTGCTATGGTCTGAATGTGTTCCCCCAAATTCATGTGTGAAAAACTTTCAGTGTTGAGAGGTGGGGCCTATTGTGGGGTACAAAGATCATAAGGGCTTCACTCTTATGGATTAAGGCAATTATAAGCTGAGTTGATTGGAATGGTATCTCTTTCTTGTACTGTTCTGCCATAGGAGAGAGTGTTCAGGTCCCTTTTGCCCTTCTTCTAACTGCCATGTAAGATTGTATAAGAAGGTCCTCACCAGATTCATCAGATGCTAGCACTTTGATCTGGACTTTTTAGCCTCCACAATTGTGAGAAATAAATCTCTGCTTTGTATAAATTAGTCTATCTAGGGTATATTGTTATATCAGCACACTTGGACTAAGACAGACTCACACCAAGACTTAATAACTATAACTCTTATAGAAGTCATTCCATTAATAATGATAGTAACAATAGAAATAACTCTAATTTAGTCTTTTGTTTACTAGAACCAAGACACTATATTAAACACAATCTCTTTGAAAACTTACATATGATTCATGTATCATATATTCTTATCTCATTTTAAAGATGAGGAACTACAGTCCTTGAAAGATGGAATGCTTTCTCAAGGTTATTCCTAAGGATTGGCTAAGCAGAAATTCAAACTAAGGCAGTTTGACTTCAGAGTTTATCCATTATGCTGTACTGTTTCTCAGACTTTCCAAAACATATCGTTCAAGTTCATTGAAAGTCCATTTGGCTGTTTTTATGTTGATGAAGTAAAGAACATTCAGACAATCAAAGAGAAATGGCATTTTATTTGCATAGTTGATGAGAACAACAAGAAAAAAATCTAAGACCTGTTTGTTTAAAATGCACATATTCTGTTGTTTTCTTTACTTTAGATAGATTTGTGATTGTCATTAAAGACTGCTGTCTTTTTCCTCAGCCCTCAAACTCTCTTTGAATAATATTCTTCACTAGCAACTTTATACTAGCAACCTTATAAAGAACCTCACTATGAAAGATACTAGCAACCTTACAAAGACCCTCACTATGAAAGATCAAAAGTGACATTTAATCACTTAATAAACCATTATTTATTAGTACCCCCTTCTATAGTTGTAATTGTGTAGGGTACAGAGACTGTAACAGTAACATTCCTTGCCTAAAGGGTCATATTGATCAGTGGAAGATTAAGTGGAAGGAGAGGATTAGGCTGCCTTACAGATCATTAGTAAAACTTGTTGAACTTATGAATGAAACAGGGATAGAGTGGTGGGGGTGTATTAATTTCTTAAGGCTGCCACATTAAGGTATCACAAACTGGGTGATATAAACAATAGCAATTCATGTTCATAATTATAGAAAATATTATCTGGAAATTGAGGTGTTGGTAGAACTATGCTTTCTCTGAAAACTTTGGAGAAGACTCTATTCCTGGCTTTTCTGAGTACCTGGTGGTTGCCTGCTGCCCCTGACATTTATTAACTTGAACATTTGTCATTCCATACTCTGTATTTTTCCATCATCTAACAATCTCCCCAGGTGTCTGTCTGTGTCCATATTTCGCCTTCTTATAAAAACACTAGTCATTGTATTAGAACTCACTCTAATCTAGCATGACTTCATTTGAGCTTGATTACATCATCAAAAACTATTTTGCAATAAGGTTACATTCACAGGTATCAGGTATTGGACCTTCAACATTTTCTTTTTTCGTACTTTTTTTTTTTTTTGAGGATATGATGCACTCCACAACACAGGATTATGATAAAATCAATTTATAGGACAAGAAGCCTGTGTGTGTGTGTGTGTGTGTGTGTGTGTGTGTGTGTGTGTAGGGGATGGAAAAGATTTCTTTGAGAATATTACGTCTATCTGAGATTTTAAAGTAAGGTATTCTCAAGAAATTGTGGGCAGGCATTTCCCTAACAGAGGGAAGTACCTAGGAAGTTGTAAGTATGTGAGGAAGCAATTATGGATCCTGGGTCTCAGACCAAGAAGTCACCATGGTGTGAAAGGCAGTAAGTCATATTCTGTTTTTATTCTTTATTTTGCAGCTAATACTCTTATCTCTAATTATATATTTAGTTGTTTCACATCTATAAATTGCATGTGAGATTTCTGGTGATGTTTTGGCCAAGTATTTTATAAACCTCACATCCTGGTGAGAACCTATTCTCAGTCTCCAGTTCTGAGCATAATTAATGGCAATCTTTGCACCATGCTAATAATGAAGAAGTTTTCCATGTTGGAAGGATTGACATTCACAGGTATACACTTTTTATTGCCACTGGTGCCTGCCTGGTGGTTGTCTGCTGCCCTTGACATGTGAATGTGAATGTATCCTTATTGCAGGTGCCAATTTTTTTTTTGTTTATTGCCACTTTTATTGTTATTTATTAATAATTGTGCAAAACTAAACAACTCCTTGGCAATTTTAAGTGAGAAAACACTAAAAAATATAGCACAATTACAAAAAATACAACATAAAGTATAAAACACTAAAATAAGACAAAAGCAGTAAACTTCCTAAAATAATTAGTAATTACAGTTATTTGAAGAGTAATCATACTTATATGTTTGGAATTTTAAACATGTGTGACCTGAGTGGTCATTTTGTTTCTGAAAAATTATGAAGAATTAAATTTTAATATTAAAATATAGAGGTCCTCTATTCAAAAAGAGGTTTTGGAATCAGTCAAATAAATTATGAATAAATCCTTAATATGGAAGAATAGTGTTCCTTTAGTATATTTTTAAATGAATACTAAAAAACATGGGGACTTGACCATGATATATTGTTGAAATTCAAAACACTGTTCATAGTATAGTGTAGTCTTAATTTTCAAGTAATATGTATATGAAATGAAATATTACAAATAACTCTGTTGTTTTTGTTCTATTCATATGTCAAATAAGTTGAAAATCTTCAAAAGACATTTGAAAATGAAGAAAATGGGAACAAAGTTACATTTTTCAGGGTGGTGTAGCAATTGTATGCTGTAGATATTTAATTACAAATTTGATAAAGAAAAAAGTGCTCTTACATATTTTACAGTTATAAAGCATGTATAGCAAACAATTTCCAAATAATAATTTAAAACCTAATACTCATTGCAAATTCTTCACAGTCATTGAGTTTCACAGACTGCTATTTTATTTACCTAACTTTTACCATTAGGCAACATATTGTGTTAATTGTCAAGTGACTATTGTTCTGATATCAGTTTTAGGTGAGTTTTTTATGTTAATGGGTAATGTAATGTAAAATATTAAAGACCTATGTAGGAATTTCACTCACTTGTCAGTAACAGACAGTGATTTCTTTGCTAACTTATTAATAAATTTCAAATACTGAAAAGACTATTGACTATTTCTGCCTTTTACCTGTGCTATTCATGATGTAAAAGCAACAGACCTGACATAGTTTTAGATTTATTCTGCTTTATTAACAATTTTTCAGCACTATCTTAAATATATACAATCAGCAAAACAATAAATCCATACTCTGATTTTAGAGTCTGCTGCTGTATTTGATGAATATATAACCACCAGGCTGATGATACTAAACTTACCAATCAACATTGCTGAATTCAAATTTAGGAAAAAATACACTAAGGACATCATTATGTAATGTTTCTACTATTCAGATATAATAGTTGTAAATGATGGATTTTGACTATTTGCCACTTGGATTTAACTTTAAAATTATATAACTCAATTTGAAATAGTGGATAACAATTTTTAGAAAATTTAATAGCTGACTCACAAATTGCTACTAGTTGGCTATAGCACATCAGTGGTAAAGGAGAAAAATAATAGTTTCAGAAGTCAGAAAACAAATCAACTCTCAACACTAATCTATAATTTCCTTTGTTCAAAGAATATTATGAAAATCAAAGATATGAAACAATTGTATTTATGTATATGGTAGAAAATATTCCCTACACATGAATCTTTCTCCAAGTATGAGCTCTCATATAAAATTTATATACATATGAATATATATGCATTTGTAAATGGGTATTTGTAAACATGCACTTAAGTATACACAAACATATTTAAACATAGACATATGTGTATATGTTTTCTGCTCTAAAATGTTACAAAGTTGTTGAATACAGCTGCATATCCTCTTTTCTTGGTAAGTAGAATAATGGAGGAATTAAGATGGGGCTAGAAATAGAGAATGAAAAGAAAAGGAAGAGCAGATCTAGACCTGGTTTCTTCCACTCTCTCTTTTTTTGTGAAATGGAATGATAAATAACAGGCCCTAAGTCAGGCTCCTGATAATGGTCAAATGAATTAATGTAAATAAAATGGGAATAATAATGCATGGCTCATAGTAAAAATGTTGTAAATGAGGTAAAAATTGTTTACCGTAATTATTATAATTTTAATTACTTTCATGGGGAGAAAATCCCATGAAAATAATTAACATTCTATATTTTTCCAAATTTATAGGTTGATGTTATATTTGATTGTTTTGATTTATTATTTTCATTTGATTAGTCAAGTTAATATATTGTTTAACTTTTGTTGATCACTTGTGTATTCATAAATTTCTATTCTAGATTTTTGTCCATATTTCTATGATGACTTTTAGTACGTCTTCATCTGTTATTTACAGAAAAAATTGAATGTTATGTATGACGATTTTTTAAATTTTTTGAGTATATTTGTAGAGATTTTCCATAGAAAAATCATTCATATCAATCAGTCAAATCAACCAGCATTTTCCTTTATTGTTAGTTCTCATTTGGTATGATGATGATGATGATGATGATGATGATGATGATTACGATTACTTCTACACTCCCTGAAATTATATGAATATGCTTTCTACAATACAAAGTATTTTGTACTTTATTTCTTTACATATTAATTTTATCTGAAATTTAATATGCTAGGTGGTATGAAATTTTGCATAATTTTTTTCAAAGTGTAAAATCTATATGATAGCAAAACCTTTTTTGATGATTAATTTAGAATATCACCAGTATAATTCACTAGAACTTTATGCATATTTTTATAACTTTCTGTTGAATTCTATTAACTGTAATTCTATTAAATGCAAATGTGTTAAAATTAAATGATTCACATTTATTGTTATCAGGGAGATGCAAAAAAACCATAATATAAGCTCACACTATTCAAAATTGCTATTATCAAAAAAGACAAATGATAAGAAGTATGAATGGATGTGGAGAAAAATAAAACCCCTGTATACTATTGCTGAGGATATAAAGTTAGTATAGCCATTTTGCAAAATAATATGTAGTTCACAAAAATACTAAAAATGGAATTATCATTTTGTCCAGCAATCCAACTCCTGGGCATATATGCAAAGGAATTGTACCATTACCACACCATAACAGCTTTCTGTAGTTTTGCATTTTTTGAGCAATACAGGGATATTCTAAAGTTTAATGTATAATGGAGTTCATAACTGGCAACATCATCTCAGTATAATTTTTAAAATCCATTCACTTTATTTTAAAAAATTTTGAGGTATTTTTAGTATTTGAAGGTGTTGGTTTCATGTTATTCATTTCCTTTAATTTACTTTAAATGACAAATAATTGTGTATACTTATAGAGTGCAATACAATTTTATCTACCTGGGCATTACCAACAACACTTTTTGTAGTGAGGATCATAATCAACTGTGATTACCAAAATGTGCCACAGATGATGAAACTAATTTTTCTAGACTAAGTAAAACTTTATATTTTGACTGAAATTTTCCCTCTACCCCATCCCTCCCTCTTCCTCTTAACCTCTGGTAGCCACCTTTCTGCTGTTTTTATGAAATCATTTTTTTATGTTTCATATAGAAATGAAATTGTATAATATCTGTTTTTCTTTGCCCTTTTGTACTTAGAAAGCCACATGTTGTCACAAATGGCAGACTTTTCTTCTACAGCATCCCATTGTGTATGTACACCACATTTTATCCATTGATGTAGACATCCAGGTTAATTCTGGATTTGGCTGTTTTGAATAATGCTGAAATGAATATCAGTGTATAGATATCTCTTAAACATGCTGATTTCAATTCCTTTGCAAATATGCCTATCCTGGACAAAGTGATAATTCTATTTTTAGTATTTTGTGAACTACATATTATTTTGCAAAATGGCTATACTAATTTTATATCCTCAGCAATAGTATACAGGGATTCCATTTTTCTCCATATCCATTCATATTTCTTATCATTTGTCTTTTTGATAATAGCAATTTTGACTAGTGTAAGCTTATATTGTGGGTTTTTTGCAATTTCCTGATAATAATAATTGTTGATTTTTTTCATACATCTATTTTCCATTAATATATCTTCTTTTGACAATTATCTGTTCATATATATTGCCCATTTTTAAAACAGTTTGTATTAGTCATTTGAGTTCCTTAAGCATTTTGGATATTAACCCCTTATCCCATGTCTTCTAGTCTTCATGTTCTCTTCCAGACACTGTTTCCTTGGCTGTGCACAGAATTTTTGGTTTGATATATTACCAGTTGTCTATTTTTGCCATTGTTGCTATGTGTGAGAAGTCCTGTTAAATAAATCCTTGCCCAGACTCATGTAGTATAGCTTTTACTTTACATTTCCTTCTCTTTCCTTTACAGTTTCAGTTTGCTTGTATTCAAGTATGTTATTCACTTTGAGTTTTGTGAGGAAAATGTTCACTTTCGTTTTTCTGTATGTGGAGATGCCTAGATTTCCCACAACCACTAATTGAAGCTTTTTTGTTGTTGTTGTTGTTAGTTTTTTTTTTCCCTTGTGTGTTCTTGGTATCTTTGTCAAAAATATACTGATTATCAATACTTGGGTTTATTTCTGGGCATTCTGTCTTGTTCCATTGGTTAAGGTGGGGTTGCTATGGTAGTAACATGCTACTTAGTTCTAATAGCTTTATAATGTTTTTGAAATCAAGAATCCATTCCTCCAGTTATGCTCTTTTTGCTCAATATTGCTTTATCTATTTGGGGTTTTCTAGTGTTTTGATATGAATTGTCCCTCAAAATCCCATGTATTAAAGGCTTGACCCACACAGCCTGTGGCACTATTGGGAGGTGGTAGAATCTTTTACAAGTAGGGTCTACTAGGAAGTAGGTTATTGGGAATGTGCCCTTGAAGGGTATATTGGAGCCACATCCCCTTCCTCTCTTTGTTTCCTAGCCACCTTAAAGTGGACAGCTTCTTCTACCATAGACTTCCCCATCATATATATTGCTTTATCACAGGCTCCAAATCACTGTGGTCATCTGACGATGATGGAAAACTCTAAAACAGCAGGTTAAAAATAATTATTTTTTTCTTATAAGTTGATTTTCTCAGGTATTTTGTGTTAACTGAGTTAACACAGTTTTTTTCTGGTCCCATATGGTTTTAGGACTTTATTATTTCTATGAAGTGACTTTGGATCTTTGGTAAGAATTGAATTGAATCTGTAGATTACTTTGGGTAGTCTGGACATTCAAATAATGTGAGTTCTTCTAATCCATGAATATGGGATATCTTTTTGTATGTGTCTTTTTAAATTTCTTTCATAAACATTTAAGTTTTCTGTGTACATACTTTTCCCCTCTTTGTTGAATTACATCAAAATATTTTTGATGCTATTGTAATTAGGATTGTTCTCTTAATTTCCATTTCTTATAAATCACCATTAGTATATACAAATGAAACTGATCTTTGGATGTTGACTTAATAACTCAAAATCTCATTGAATTTATTTATCAGAACTAATAATGTTTTTTGGATTATTTAGAATTTTTATGTATAAAATAATGACATCATCAAACAGAAAATTTTACTTCCTCTTTTTCCAATAGGGATGATTTCCTTTTTCTTTTTATTTGTCTAATTACTCTAAAAAGAACTTCTAGGAATATATTCAGTAGAAGTGGTAAGGTGGGCATAGTTGTTATATTTGGCCCTTATTGTGTTGTGACATTAGTTTTATGCCTATTTTTTGAGAGTTTTATTATGAATGAATGTAGAACTTTGTCAAATACTATTTCTGCATTTATTGAGATGATTGTACAGTTTTGGACTCTAATTTTTATATGTTGGTATTACATATGTTGATTTAAATATATTGAACCATTCTCACACAGTTGAAATAAGTCCTATTTGATGTTGATAAAGAATATTTTTAATGTTTTGTTGCATTCTGTTTACTGGTACTTTGCTCAAGATTTTTGCATATATGTCATCAGCAATTGTTTCAGTTTATATCTGAGGTATCTGCCAAAAGCTCATGTGTGAGACAGTTCAAGAATATTTGAGGTGAGATGATAAGAGCTTGAAAGTTGTAACCTAATCACTGGGTTAAAGGACTGATATGGATTGACTGGGTGGTAAGTTTAGGCAGGTACAGTATGTGGGAGTAAATGGTCACAGAGGGCATGTCTTTGCAAAATGTGTGTGTGCGTGTGTGTGTGTGTGTGTGTGTGTGTGTATTTTCACTCTCTGCTTCTTTGTTGCTATGTCTGAGCTGCTTTCCTTTCTCATGCCTTTCATCATCATATTCTGCCTCATGACTATGGAGTTGGCTGGACATGGACTAAACCTCTGAAATCATGAACACAATGAACTTTTCCTACTCAAAATTGCTCTTGTCAGTTCTTTTGGTCACAGTAACAAAAATGATGACTGAAACAGGAATATTGACCTCACTTTTCTTTTCTTGTGATATCTTGGCCTCATTATTAGAGTTATTCTGGTCTCATAAGATTACTTTAGAAATATTCCTTCTCTTCTTTTTGGAATAGTTTGAGAAATACTGGTGATGGTGATTTTTTATTGAATGTTTGAGAGAATTTAGTGGTGAAGTCATCAGGTCTCTTACTTTTTCTTTTCGTGAGAGGCTATCACTGATTCAATCATTTTACATTATATCACTACACTATTCAGATTTTATATTTCCTTAGTCTGACTAAGTTGCTTGTTTCTATGAATTCATCCATTTGTTTCCTCAGGGTTATCACATTTCTGATATATAATTGTTCAAAGTAGTTTGTATAATCCTTTTTCATTTCTGCAGTATTAGATGTAATGTCTCCTTTCATTTCTAATTTCTTCTTTTTTATTATTGAAGCTAAAAATTTATAATTTTTAAATCTTTTAAAAATACTATTAGACTACAATCTTTTCTGTTTACTTTTATTGTCTCAATATTGTTTATTTTTTATTTTTTTAAAGAGAGATAATTTTTTAATATTTATTTTTTAGTTTTCAGTGGGCACAACATCTTTATTTTATTTTTATATGGTGCTGAGGATTGAACCCAGCGCACCGCGCGCATGCCAGGTGAGCACGCTACCGCTTGAGCCACATCCCCATTCCTGTTTATTTATTTTTTTCTCTAACTTTATTCTTTATTTCCCTCTACTAATTTTGGGATAATTTCCCTCTACTGTATTGTTCTTTATCTAATTTGCTGAGGTGTAGTATTAAGATCTTTTGTCTTTTTTTTTTTTTTACATGTGGGTATTTATTGCCACAGACTTATTTCTCCAGACTATTTTATCTCATCCTATACATCTTGGCATGCTGTGTTTCTGTTTCTGTTTGGCCAAGATTCCTTTTAATTTCTTCTTTGTTTCAGTGGTTATTCTGAAGTGTTTAATTTCAACATGTTTGTGAGTTTTTTCAAAATTACTCCAATTATTGACATCAGGTTTTATGCCTTAACATTCACAAAATATATTTGATATGATTTCAATTTTCATAAATCTGTAAATATCTTTTTTTTGGCCTAACATATAATCTATCCTTGAGAATGCTCCATGTTCTTTTGAAAAAAATGTGTCTTCTATTTCTTTTGGATCAGATATTCTGGAAATATGTTATGTATCCCTATTACAATTCATAATCAGCTGTTTCAATTGATTTAAAGCTAGATCATCTATCTATCCATAATTCAAAGTGAAATACTGAAATCTCCTTCTATTGTTGTGTTGTAGTCTATCCCTCCCTTTATGTTTATTAATTTATGATTTTCATATTTGAAGACTGATTTGGGATAACTATGTGTTGGAAATTGTTATAATTGCTTGAGAAATTGACTTCTCTGTCATTATAGAGATATTCTTTGTCTCATTTTATGTTTTTTATCCAAAATTGAAATAGTCTGTTATAAAATATGGCTAAATCCTCACACTTTCTTTTGGTTTTCAATTGCATGGAATGTCTTTATTAATTCTATGAATTTCAGTCTTTGTATGTCCTTAATAGAAAAGTGAATCTTTTCTAGATGGCATAGTTGGGCCTTGTGTTCATTAAACAAACTGATGTCTTCAAATAAGAATTTAACACAGTTATTTATATGCAAGGACTTATTATTGCCATATTACTGATCATTTTATGTTTCTTTATAGGCCTTTGTTACTACCACCTGCTGTCATCTCTTGTGATTTTTTTTCTTTATTGATATCTTTTGAATCATTTAGTTGCATTTTTTGTATATCTATATGTATTTTTCCAACAAGGTTACTTTGAGATTTACATAAAATATCTCATGTCAATAATAGTTTGTGTTAAGCTAGAAATCATTTAATTTGATCCCTTCCACAAAATACTTTTACGATCCTTTCCTTAGATTAGCTTTTTTTAAGGTCCATGTCATAACTTTTTTCTTAAACTATATTTATTGAGGCTATTGCTTTGACATAAAGGCATAGAATACAATTTGTTCTAATTTAGTCCCCAGTAATTTCCCTGTTCTTCCCCTGTTCCCTTCTCACTACCAATTTTTCTGCTATTTACTTTTATTTTTGCTGTGGTGGTGGTGGTGGTTAGTGTCTTATGGATACACATCATGATGGTTAGATTCACTGTAGTTTGCTATATATATATATATATATATATATATATATATATATATATATATATTCCTTAACAAACACAAACTCACACACACACACAAACACCTGCTAACCTTGAACTTGCAATCCTCCTGACTCCCCCTACTGAATAAATGGAATTATAGTCACATGTTACTACAACTAGGTTATAGTTGTTTATAATAGCTTTCTTATCGTTTATATCAAGATGTAATTGATTGTCCAACCACTATTATAGTATAAAGTGTGTTGAGCTTCACCTTGTAGGAGTGTTTTGCATTATACTTTATATTTATATTTACCAATAAGTATTCAGTTTTCATACTGCTATCTATCAATGTTTTCCTCCAGATTGAAGTAAACCCTTTAGCATTTCTTCTAAGACAAGTCTAGTGGTGATAAATTCTCTAGCTTTGATTTGTTTGTGAAAATTATCATCCTCCATCACTTTTAAAAGACAAGATTGCTTCGTATACTATTCATGGCCAGAAGTATTTTCCTCTCAGCTTTCTAATATGCCGTCCCATAGCTTTCTGTTCTTCAGGGTTTCTATTGAAAAATCCCTGCTTGTCTTAGGAAGGTCCTCAGTATGTAAAATGCTGCCTTTACCTTGCAGTGTTATTTTTTTCCTCCTTCTACATTTTTTTGTGCAATATAATTGTGCATAATGATGGGATTTATTGTTAGATATTCACACATGCACAAAAAATAACAATATAATTTGGCTAATATAACTCCCACAACTTCCATTCTGCCACCTTCTACCACCCCTATCCCTCTCCTGTACTGATCTCTCTTTGATTTTCATGAGATCCCCATTCCACCATCTTTCTTTTCCTTTCTTCTCTCTAGCTTTCACATGTGAAAGAAAACATATGAGTCTTGACCTTCTGGGTTTAGTTTATTTTGCTACACATAATGGTCTCAAGTTTTATCCGTTTTCCTGCAAATGACATAATTTCATTTTTATTTTTGGCTGACTATAACTGCATTTGTGTATTTACAATTTCTTTATTCATTGATCCATTGATGGACATCTAGGCTGGTTCCATAGTTTAATTATTGTGAAATGTGCTGCTGAGTATATATGTACCACTATAATATTATGACTTTAAATTTTAGAATAAATACCAAAGTGTGGTATAACTCAGTCACATTGTGGTTCCAGGCCTAGTCTTTTGAGAAACCTCCATACTGATTTTCATAATGGTTGTATTAACATACAATCCCACCAACAGTGTAAAACTATTCCTTTTGTTGTAGTAGCTTTTAATATTCTATCTTTGTTTTCAACTTCTGACAGTTTGAACTTCATGTCTTTTTATGTGACCCTCTTTGTCATCCTATTAAGTGTCTTATGAGCTTTTGGATTCAGAATTCTAAACAGTTCTCCAAATTTTGTAAAATCCCAACCATTGTTATTTAAATGCATTTACTATTTCTTTCTATTTTTCTTCTCTTTCTGTTATTCTATTAATGCCTATATTATTCTACTTGATGGTATTCCATAGTAATTTAGGTTGCCTTCACTCTTTTGCATTCTTTAATCTTTTTGCTCCTCAGATTCAATAATTTTCTACAAAATGTCTGCATATTGGTTAATCTTGTTTTCTTCATCCAGTCTGCTGCTGAATTCCTATACTGAAACTTTTTAGTGGAGCTATTATATTCTGCGCCTCAATGATTTTAATAGTTTTTAAATATTGTCTATCTCTTTGTTGAAATTTTCAGATTTTTCTTGCATTCCTCTGTTTAGGTTGATGGGCCTCTTTAGGATTACACTTTTGAATTTTCTCTCAGGTAAGAGAAATATATTCTCTCAATATTCTCTCAAAAATATTCTCTCAATATTTTCATTCCATTAGTGTTGTCTTCTAGAGATTTTTTTTTTTTTTGAAAATTTGGAACATATTTCCCTGCTTCTTCATTTTTCTGGATTCTTTATGTTGGATTCAGTTTAGTAGAAAAGTTAATGACTTCTTCTAGTCTTGTTAAACTGATCTTTTGTTAGAAATGTTTTTCTCCAGTCAACCTAGCCAGAGATTATAGGTGCCTGTAAGCTTTGTGTGTTTACTAAACTTATGTCTTTATTTTAGTGACTCCCATGAAATTACAAAATTTCAGGTTATGACAGAAACCAGTCCCTAGGGATGAAACTGGAGAAATCAAAGTGTTGTGTGTATGTGCTCTACTTCTTTCTTTTCTTACACAGAAGCTGAGCCAGAGTTTATCACCCACTAGTTCTGCCCTACTCCAAGTAGACTGTCTGAGGCTGGTACCTACTCTTTTGATTAGGCTACTCACTTTGAGCCTGAGGAAATATTTGTTTACTATTTGCAAATCTAAAAGTCACTTTTTTGTATTCTCTGTGGTCTAGGAGATTCAGGAATGAAAAACTATAACTCTAATTGGTAGGTGATTTAGGACCCCACCATTAATGTGAGGATTTATCAGGTGAACTGTTCAATGTTTGTAGAAACTGCTTCTCGGAATACTCAACAGACATGAATTTGTTGCTAAAGTAAGCCAGGTAAGAAGATATAGGGATTCCCCACTTCTGTCCATGAGCCAGCAAAATTCTTATATCCTGATAGCAAGAGGAGACATCTGGTCCTGGGTCATCACTGTAGCAAATAATAGGAAAAAGTACAAGGGATGCTCTCTATCCTTTACAGCGTGGAGAGATTCCCTATCAATCAGTGATAAATTGAAGGAATTTATTCTAGAAACATTCAAAGAATAGAATACAAGGAGTGTCATATGTTCCAATCTTGCTGGCAGAGACCTCCAACCTCTTTCCAAGGAGAGATTTCAGAGATGGATTATAGCTGAAACAAATAGAAGAAGGAGGCAAGAAAGTGCCCACTCTGTTCAAGCAAGCAGAAATCTCAGATAATCCTTGCAATAGGATTCTTTTGGTTTGAAATTATAGTTGAAGAAAGCAGTGGAAGAAATCAAAGAGAGTGCCTCCTTCTCCTTTGATGTGGAGAAGGATTTCCATCTCCCTCCAAGAATAGACTGCACAAATATTTTGTAGGAGCTGGTCAGTGAAAAAGATAGATGGAGTACTTCCCTCTTATTGGTGATGGAAGCTTCTAAATTATTTACACAGGTAGACTGTAGGGCTGAAATTTTTGTTAGAGCAAGCCAGGAAAGAAAGTGTAAGAAATACCATCTCTCCTATTTAGGCTGTGTAAGATTTATCATTACTTGTCATATAAGCTCCCAATTTTGGATTTCTAGAATCCAGAACTATAGAAAATTGCTAGGAAAAAAAAATATACTTCAACCGAATTCTTTTCAAGGTAAACTTTTAAGCTAGTGTGATCCTGGTAGCTACAATCCCTGGTTGTCCTCTTGAGGTTCAAAACTTTTCTTTGTTCATAATGCTTGTGGGAGATGTCTTGATCATCTATCATTGCCATCACTCAAGAACATTTTAAGAACCAAAACTTCTGGAAAGGAATGTGAAAGTTTTGTCTTATATATGTGATACACACTCTAATCCTTTATGAAGAAGTTGCCTGTTAAAAGGTATTGTTTTTCTATAGTGTAAGGCACTATGTGAAGTGGGGGGGGGGGGTTCACAGGTTATCTCTACTTTTCCTACCCATTTTGGCATGGATATGTTCTCAGTGGTCTAGGGGGTTGGAATCTTTCAGCTGAATTTTTGCTCTCTCTAGGGATAATTGATTCATGTGTATATCGTTATGCAGTATATCTGGAGGAGGAGTGACACTCAGGAGCCTCCTATTCTACCATGTTGACATCACTCATGGTTTTATTTTTTTACCCTGAAAATAAATATCCATCTAAATTAACAAATGGTTGAATTTTTGAAATTAGACAGGATCATTACATTGACTCATAGCATCTGTTATGTTATGCCTCTAACTTATGTTATTCATGTTTAGTGTTTTAATTGCATGGTAGGATATTTTTCTATATTATGTAGATATTGAAGCTCAATAGAATTTTTTTCTTTCAGTACATATTTTAAGCTAAAAAGATACTTTTAAATTTGACTAAAAGGAGATAATTAAAACTTTCTTTAGAAAAGCAATATGGGAAGAATAATTCTGTTTTATAGACTCCTTAATTATCATTTTCTTATCTGAATGAATTAGTCTTAGAAGCTTTTAATCTAATTAATCCTTAACCAAGTGTAATACTACAGGGCAGTATTTTGTGTAGTTGCTAGTGTGCCTGGATTTAATTATGGATTTGCAAACAGATTTAGATAAGATCATCTCCAGCTGACCTATGCCTACTCTAGATTCAAGGTAAGGAACATTTTAGTTAATTTGGACATCTTTTATTAATCCATATTTATGTGCACAGAATGTCTGTGATCCCTCACGTGTTTAAGCACATTCATTTGTTCCTTCCTTCTACTTGCCTAGCAGTCCTGGGACATTTTTCAGTATGGTGCAAATAAATCTTTGTGAGGTAATTCAAAGAAATTATGTTTGGAAATAAAAATATTTGGTTTCCACTTTTAGCTCCTTTCTGTCTCTGAAATTGAAACATAAGAAAATAGGGTATCTAGGGCCACTTCAGACTCTAACATACCATGCTTCTAGATTAATAATGGTCAAATCAATTTCAGGAAGAAAATGACTGTTACATTTTTTTAATGTTTATGTTTTTATATCTGGATCTGAGTTCTGGAATTTCAGGACAAACTTTTAAGATGGACATTTTTGTTTTGAGACATTAGGTCCAGAAGTCAGTAATAGTTGATGACCAGTCACTATAACAGTTTGGTGACCAGTCACAAATGATTAGGAAACTATACTAGTCCGTGCTCTTCACAGAAACAGGTTCAATAAGATATGTAAATATAGATATAAAAGAGAATATTTATCATTGGAATTGTTTCATACAAATATAGAGGTCAAGGGCTGGGGTTGTGGCTTGGCGATGGAGCATTCGCCCAACATGTGCAAGGCCCTGGGTTTGATCCTCAGCACCACATACAAATAAATAAATAAAATAAAGGTATTATGTTCAACTACAACTAAAAAAAATAAATATTAAAAAAACAAATATAGAGGCCAAGAAGTCCCACAATATGGTATCTGCTAACTAGACAACCAGGAATTTCAGCAGAATAACAGAATAACTTAGTTCAAATTCAAAGGACTAAGAACCAGAAAGCCAATATTGCAACTCTCAGTCTAAGGATGAAGGCTTGAGAATAGAAGATCTACCTGTTCTCCCTCTTCTATCCCACATAACACTTAGACTTTAGGTACTCAAAACCTCCTGTTTTAAATCAGTATGGTCAATTAATGTTCTTTAAGATAGTTGTGTTCTATTAAATAGCTAAGAATACTGCACCATTGTTTCTATGGAAATATGGGGTGAGGTTCCTGTAAATATCTGGTCCCATTTTTTTAAGTTGTCAACATATAAACTTGTTATTGTTTCTGTTTAAAGACATATTATTTAATATTCTGGATTCATTATCATTGACCTCATGACAATTAGCACCATGATTTGTACCTGAACAAAATTTATTGATCATATGTATTTTTTCAATTATGCACATCTCAGCCGTCTTCCTTTTAAGAACACGAGAAAGCTCTTTAATACTATACTTGGGGTTTATCTTAAATAGTGAAATCACCAAATAATAGCACAAAAATACTGAAATGTTGAACTTAATATACTTTGCGAAAGACATTTGTTTATATTGTGAAAACTGAAATAAGGTAGCAGAACATCACTTTGTCCAAACTCAGCTGGGAATTTATACATCATATAACTCATAGTTTTCAACTACTCTGTACAAATATATGAATGACCTCAAATACAAAAATATTGATTGAGGGATTACAAGAAAACTTTAGAAAGTAGGAAAAGTTGCAAATATAGTTGTCCAACTCTATTTGCATGTTTTTATCCTTGCATTCAATGGATTGAAAATATATTGGATCTATTCTGAAAGCTGTAGATGTTTTTCCTTGATGCTACTCTATAAACTATACAGTATAATAATTATTTACATATTGCTTACTTGCATTAGACATTTTAAGTAACTTAAATTCTAAGGGAATATTTGCATATGTTCTATACAATACTGGGCTATTTTATATAATGGTATTAAGCATCCAAAGATTTTGATATCCAATGGGGACCCTGGAACCAATCCCCCATAGATACTGAGGGATGAATGTATTAAATCTATGAATAATGAAGATTAAGAGTATACACATTTATATTTACATATGTTTATGAACAGAAAAAATTAAATTGGAAAATTGACAATTATAAATAATAGATTATGAATCTCAGCGGGCAAAGAAGGGGGAAATTACATGGCAAAGCAACATTTGAAAATATTTCAGTGCAAAACTTAGTGAAATAAAGTAGCTGAGGTATACATCTCAGAGTCCGTTTGTGAGGAAGGAGCTGGGATGTCTGTGCAATGGTATGATAGAGGAGATCACAGAACTTGGCCATGTTCTGATGTGCCCTGGCAGGCATTAATCACCAAAGATTCATTATACATAAGCCTTTAGTAATTCTTTATACACTACAATTGCTCCTTCAGTTCTGTCAAGCTCATATTTCATAAAGATTATCCAATGATTTCACCATCTTGCCTATCTAAGTTTTCATTTCAAGGGTCAGAGTGAAAAAGTGGTTTTCAGTGGGACCAAGAGAATGTAAATGATAATTCAAAAAACTGCTTAATAGTCAACAAACTGTGGGAATAAAACAGCTCCTCAGTGTAATAATAGTTTGTGTTTTATTTTTAAATTAAGATATCATGCCTTTACACAGACAAATGAGAATCAAAATTGAATAATCTTTCAATGAGAAAGAAGAGTTAAATGCCTGATAATGTCTGGACTCCACAGTGGCAGAGAAAAGCTCACAGTGTCAGTAGCCTTCAAATATAACAACTATGGATACAATTCACTTAAAGCAGATCGTACAAAGTTACTGAGCCTCATTTATCTTTCTTAAGGTTACCTTGGAAGAGAGAGAAGGGACCATGCAAACTATCCCAGCTCTCAAAGCAAAAATTTTAAGAGGACAAAATTTTGAGTCTAAAAACAGGAGATATGAAGGAGGTGATCATTAGATTGACTGATTCCATAGGATTTAACACGGAGGTTTGTTTCATGGGGTGACAACTTGAAAATGTTGAGGAGGTTTTTCATCAAGATCTTCAAAGGCTCTTTGCTTCACTAATCTAATTCTTTGGTCGAGCCATTAATTTTGCCTATAAGAATAAGGGGTGTTTTAGCTCATAAGAAACTCCACAGTCAGGAAGCCGCAACTTGATATGATTAAAACCAGCTCTTTCCATGATAGGCTCAGCTGAGGAATTTGGATAAATGCTAATTCTGTGATTTTCATATTTCAGTGATTTGGCTCTCTTATCAGTTCCCATTATGCGACTTTTTTTCATGAAAATGAAAAGAAAATGAAGGATTGCAGTTCAAGTTTCCTCTTAATGTGATGGCTGCCTTCTGTGAGAGTCATCAGGAAGTCAGCTCACTTGAATTTTGAGAACTGACTAGAATTCATAATTACTGGTGTTGTCTGAGGCCCATACTCTCCTGAGGGCTTTTGAATTCTCTTTGGCTTTCCCTCTTTCAGCGGGATCCCCTTGGTTCTCCTTCATTCTCCCAACACTCCCAACAGAATGAACTTTTGGATTTCACAGTTTTTTTTTTTTTTTTTTTTTTTTTCTTGCTGGGGACAAATATTTGTTTCTAGAATGTTCTGACTACACAAGAAGACAAGAACCAATTCCAATTTACCAAGGTTACATGGGTTATCATGAAACAGAAAAGTCTGATAGAGGTCTCAACAACTAGATGTGACTGTGCATTTATAGACAATGGAACTCTATCGACATTTCAGCCTTCTTGGGATGGAGTTAAACTCTTTTCAGGGCTGTGAGTCATTTTTGTTCAATTCCCAAGGTTCAGAGTAACCACAGTTGTCACTGAAAGGCTAACAGTGTACTCTGTAAAGCAGTCTCCAGTTTCTCTTGCTAGGGTGGTTTTACCCTTCAACCAAATTAAAGAAGAATTATGGTCAATTCTATGCATCAGCTTTGTTGGATTAAGGGATACCCAGATAGTTGGTAAGACATTTCCAGGTGTGTCTATGAGGGTACTTCTACAGGAGATGAACATTTGAGTTAGTAAACTGAGCAGAAAAGAATTTCCATGCCAGGGTGGGCAGGCATCATTGTATCCGTTAAAGGATCAACTGAGTACAATGGACAAGAGAATGAAGGGTGAATTCTCTCTCCAGAAATGAGGCTACCATCTTCTCCTAACCTTAGACATTAAAGCTTCAGGTTCGTGGACCTTCTAAAACTGACAACAGCATTTCCCTTGTTCTCAGGCCTTCATCCTTGGACTGGGAGTTACACTATGAGTATCCCTGAATCTCAAGTCTTCAAATTCAGACTGAATAAGAACACAAGATTTCCTAGTTCCCCCGATTGTACACAGTATTGTGGGCTGGCTGGATTCCATAGTCATGTGAGCCAATTTCTATCATAAATCTCCTCATTTATGTCTAGACCCTGACTAGTACAAGCAGCTTTTGGTCTTGTTGGAGTAGCTAAGGAGACAACCTCTGTGTGGACAGATAGAAGCAGCTCAATTCCAGATAGGAAGACAGCCCTCACCAAAACCAAATTTTCCAGCACCTTGATCTTTGCCTTCAAGACTCCAGAATTGTGAGAAATAAATGTCTGTTGTATAAGTCCCCCAGTCTATGATACTCTATTATGGCAGTCTAAGCTAAGTCAGAAAAACAATAATGATAATAATGAAACACAATAAGATAATTATAATGCATCTCATGTATTATTTACAAACCTTCTTTTTCTGTTATTCCTCTATCCACATTATTATTTTTTTTTTTTTGGACTCTTCTCCAATTGTATGATCTCTGGAAAATCAAGTTCTCTCTCCTAAAGTCTTCAAATTTTCTTTTCAAATTATCCTCATGGCCTCTGCTTCCTGGGCCTATCTTTTTTTTTAAATGCTATTCTTGGACCTAAATGTGGAGTTTTATATTCGTTTGAGTATAAACTTGAAACTCAAATCCACTTGACTAAAATACCTGTAGGCACAGTAGAATTTGGTGAATTTTTCTTACTTTTATTTGGTTCTTTGAGAAGGAATGCTAAAGCTGGGTTAATGAAGAAGCAATGAAAACAATGTTAAAAATCTTAAAAGGATGTTAACTCTAAAGTCTTTTGTGAAAATTTTTTTTAAAAAAATCACAGTTGGAAGAGTTTTCTGTGGCTTTTGTAACAAAAATATCATAAACTTGGTGGGGTAAGACAATAAATATTAAGTATCTTGGTTATGGAGGACAGAAATTCTAAATTAATATCACTGGGAGAAAATCAATGTGTGAACAGGGCCAAATTCCCTCCACGTGTTCTATATGGAACTCATTCCTTGTCTCTCATGCCTTCTGGTACTTTCTAGCATTTATTTGCCTCACCTCAGCCTTTGCCTAGATCTTTACATCAACTCTAGATCTTTACATCAACTCCTCATCTTCTCTGTGTGTCTAGTATGCCTTTGCTTTCCTCTACTTCAGACATTTGTGATCACTTTACAGTCTACCCATATAATCCAGGACAATCTCCCCTTTCTGAGACCCTTAATATATCATACTTGCAAAGGTATCCATTCCCCCAGCTTCTTTCATCATCTTTTTCTTGAAAGGTAGAATTTACACGTTTTTTTGATTAGAACAAGGTTTCTTTGACAATCCATTATTCAGCCATTCTCATCTAATTCTATTCTATTTTCACTTTGCTGGCTCCTCTTCTCTTCCCCTGCCCTCTTCTCTCTTCTTTGCAGCCTCTCTGAAGATTGTCTTGAGGATAGCTGTGTTCTTCTCCTTTTATTGCACAAGACAAGGGAACTGTCTTCCATCTTCACGATCAAATACTCATCTATTGAGTATTCATCAAGATACACAATAGACAAAAGAAAAATAATATAAGAGTAATAATAAACCTTCTATTTATGAGAAATTATCATCAGAATGTCAGAATTTATTTCCCCTTATTAAAAACAGTCTAACTTTTACTTAAATTATCTTAAAATCTCAAGACAATTTAAAAGTAATTGTGACATTTTAACATTCTCATAAAAATTCTGAGACTATGATGTTAGTTTTACTATCTTCACAGTGAGATAACTGGACTCAACAGATAACTGTGAACATTTGTATGGTTAAGAAGGGGCAGAATTCGAATTCTAAAGCAGAGCTATCTAACACCAAAGCTACCTGACGTCATGTCCCTGCTCTTATCTCTAAGCTTACTTCCCATTGAGGGCCAGTTTTCTACTCTACAAAAAGAGATAAAATATTGTCAACCAAATATTTCTCCCAAATTTAAATGAGTTAATTCAGTCAATATTACTTTTTGTGTGATAAAATATTTTGCAAAAAAGGGCTACAATACCATCCAGGACCACCACCATCATTAACAACCTAATACCACCACCACCACCATCACCATAACCATCATCATTTCTACTATGTCATTATCATACCATCTCCCTAGATTACAATACCATGACCACCATCCTGACCATCGCCACTGTTGCTGCCATCAACATCATCACCACCAGCACCATTACTACCCTCATGGCTACCACTGCTGCTACCACCACATTTCTAGTGGTATACTGGAACTTACCCACATCAGCTCATGATATCATTTCTAACATCTTTTCATAAGTCAGCAGTTACTAACATAAACTGGTAGTTTAAAATAGTCACAGTAGAGGTCTTTACTCCTGGAAAATTAATTAATACTACAAAACAAATATGTCTACATTCTAGCACAACTAGAAACCCTATGGTCACTGTTATAAATACCACCATCAATACTACCACCACCTCCATCCTCACTTCTTTCATTTCTGCCACCAAGATCATCACCACTTCTACCCCATGTACCATCAGCATATCATTCTACACATCATAACTCCATTGTTGTCATTACCATCTGAAACATAAAATTTCTAAAATGTACTTTCTTAAATAAATCACTATCATTGTGAATATTTGAGTGGTTATGCATGAGGAAGAAAAAAAAAGGTTTGGGCTCTGTTACATGAGCCTATCATAGAGAAAGGAATGGGAGAGGGGGAGAGGGGGAGGGGAACAATATCAAAGCTCAGCATCCTTTTTGGCTATAAAATAGCTGCAAGGTTTTACTGGATTTATTGAATAGTCAGTCTATCCAGACCAAATCCATTAAAACAATCCTACTGGCACTCTATTATTTTCACATGAGTTAATCTGCAGATTGCTTGAAATACATTCATCCCAGGAATAGGTGGAGGGAATGATGCTTAAGCTGGCATGTCTACCTACCAGGGGAGGATTGAAACTGTGCGCAAGAACTCTCCCCTCTCATGGACAGCAGTGAACGGGGCTAAATAGTGAGTTGATTGTAGTTTAGAATACTGCAAACAAAAACATTAGTCTCAGGAATAGAAAGGTAACTATAGGATATGTAGTAATACTTTTTAAACACTTGTGAACTCTGTCTCTATAACACTTTATGGCTAATTTCATGTACATTTAACTAATAAGTGAGCTGAAGCTAAGAGAAGTAAGCTGTAGAGATGGCAGGGTGGTATTCTCTGGATTTATTCCTTGTTTTCTCACTTCATCTTATTCCATATATGGGAACAGAGATGATTTTTAAAACTTAATAGGTATCAAAACATAGTCAGAACTTTTCATGTCTCTCTCTTCAAATCATCAAAACAAAGTTGTAAAATTGTCATTGTTATACCCATTTTCCAATTCATAAAATGGACATATAGAGAAATTGAGTTACTTCTTCAAAACAAATCTGCTAATGAAAGTAAAAACTAGGATTGAGACTCACAGTGCAATATTCTAAACCATGCCTCCTCTCCTTCCTCACCCTACACCCTATAAATGTTCACAGTTAACATGGTGATATTGGTATGTATATATTCACTGGGAATCAGGGCAGACTCTTCTTTCAGATATAAAATGTTGTTTGCTCAAATAACATCTTAAAGTTTGTATTTTCATGTTTTACACAGAATGCTTTGGGATTTTTGTTCTCCTTAACTGCTTAGACTAAAATCAATTTGTGTCGTGTTGGTGGCTTTCAGGCTCATTGCTGAACAACATACTTCATGAAGATTGCTTGTACTTAATCCAATATATTTGAAATTTGGGGCTTTATTCATTATTATGCACATTGATATGAATTAATTTGTTGACCCTTTAAGGTTGTTCATAGAAAATATCATTAATTGTCCTAATTTGGGGGTTCTTACTATCCTCCACAAACCCTGCACTGGTCATAATTACTCTTCTTTATGCTACTATAAGCTAATGTCTTGGTAAAGGCAATCACACGATTACTTATCTTGAATTTTCTCTATTTGTTTATATACCTAAAGCAAGACTTTTAAAAGTGACTCATCTTCTCTTTAATCAGCTGCCCCTTTTTGCTTAATGCCAGTAGGAGGGGAAAAAAAAAAAAACTGTCACTAATCATGTGGTAGTAGAAACAATCTAATCCCTGACTAAGGAATTCCCAGCTGCTAGTGATGTGCATGCAAGATGATGTTTTAGCAAAATTTTCTGCCTGTATCCTCAGTATTTCTTCAGTTTATTTCTTTACTTCTATTTTCATTGCCAAGTTTCCAGAGTCCCTTACTTTTTCTTCAGTAGAAGATATATTATTATTTTTTATTGGTTGCTCAAAACATAACAATGCTCTTGACATATCATATTTCATACATTTGATTCAAGTGGGTTATGAACTCCCATTTTTACCACGTGTACAGATTGCAGATTCACATTGGTTACACATCCACGTTTATACATACTGCCATACTAGTGTCTGTTGTATTCTGCTGCCTTTCCTATCCCCTTCCTATATCCCCCCTCCCCTCACCTCCCATCTTCTCTCTCTACCCCATCTACTGTAATTCATTTCTCTCTCTTGTTTTTTATTTCCCTTTCCCCTCACATCCTCTTATATGTAATTTTGTATAACAATGAGGGTCTCCTTCCATTTCCATGCAGTTCCCCTTCTCTCTCCCTTTCCCTCCCACCTCTCGTCCCTGTTTAATGGTAATCTTCTTCTCATGCTCTTCCTCCCTGTTCTGTTTTGAGTTGCCCTCCTTATATCAAAGAAGACATTTGACATATTATTATTTAACGTGATCCTTAAATATGTTTTTATTCAGAAAGAATTACAGCATGACCAAGAGGTTCAGTCTTAAACCTTTTCTACATAAGAGAAGAAAATGGCAATATGGCAGGAATAATATGCCTCTGTTCCTTTCTTCTGTAACATCTACAGTTATTTAAATGTCAGCTTCTGTGACACAGGCACTGTCATCTCTGCTAAAAATACAGAAGTTGTTCACATATGCTATCACAGATGATATGGAATATAATGTAAACAGTAATTTATTTAAGTGTAACCAGTACTGAAACCATTAACATGAGCTTAATACAGAGGTCATGTGGCTTCTAACTTGCCTTGTCCATCAGTTTATAGGTAGACTGGTGCATATAGGAGTGCTCAGAAGCTATTAAACCATACTTACAGATTCTTTCTTATCACCAAAGGACAGAGTTATCAACTGTATAGAAAAGGGCAAAAGAAGAAGGCAAATAAATCTCAAAGTGCTTTATTAATTCCAAAGCATTAATTCTCACATTGACCTTATTAATTAAACATCAACTATAACCACTCTAAACAAAAAACAAAGAAGCTAAGTAATTTGCCCCAAGCCCTAACTTTGCCAGTGGTCAAGCAATTATTTAGTTCTATGTCAATAAGATCCCCAGGTCTACTTTCTTGCCTATAGCTGTGGTTTCTAATATTTTTTGATTTCTGGAATGAGAAAAGTTTTTGAAAATGGAGATTTATCATATGTTTCCCACATTATATTTTAGAGGCAACCATTGTGACAAAATAACTATGACCTATTAAAAATTCCATTAAATAAAAAGAAGAAATATTAATAAAAATATATCCCAGGTGTATTTAGAACAAAACCATAATTCTTTCCAAGAAAAGATAGTTGGTAATCTCTCTCATGCAAAAGTAAATATACTTGTGTTCTAAAATTTATGTTCTTGGACTTGTGAAAACTTCTCTGTGGATCAGAATTTGGGAATCAGTTTAATAGATTAGAAATACACATCAACTTGGGAAAATTAGCCAGGAATTATGCTATTTTATCAAGACATAACCACTACTCACATGGTACCAGTTTGCTAGGCCAAATGGCAGACTCCACCCTGACCATGTATTAAAATGCCCTGTGGTTACTTATATATAAGTCAACTCTGCAACTCTTTAACAAATATTGAGAGTGTGTGTTTTGGTGGTGGGGGTATAATCATGTAGCAGGAGTGAGCAACCAGCTGTCTTTTCCATATTAAGAACTAATGGCCAGAGCAAGAAGTAGAGTGCCTACAATTAGGATTAGAAATGGCAACTTTCCCCTCTGGTTTATTTGGAGGAAGAAATAAAACTTGCCAAGTGCCCCACCGAGTCTCACAATATGAAGTCCTAATTCAAATACTTACTGCCTGCTGCTATGTGAATTTCCATTTAAAAATAATTATCAAAACCATATGGGTTGAAAGGGTTGGGGGGAGCCTCAAATGGAAATATGTAAATCACAATAACTTTGGCCTTTTGCATTTGGCTGAGTCTCCCTCAAGCCCAGAGCTTCCCCCTGTGCCTTTTGTAGGAAGGTTTCCCATGCTGCTGCCCTCACCAGGGCATAGGACACCCCTCCTTCTTTGAAATCTCACATTGCAGTTTGGAGCAGGAGGACAGAAAGAACTTAGTTCTTTCGGTCCCACTGTCTCTCTACTCACTTCTCAGAATCATTTCTCACCCTTCTGCATGACAGGTCTTTCTTATCTTTTCTCCACTAGCAGATAAAAACAACCATTGAATTCTTCCAATGTGTCATCTGCTAATTTCAGTTAAATAAAAAAAAAAAAATCTACTACTTCATAAGTCCACCTAGCTATCTGCTCTACTGCATTATGAGCTTGCCATAGTTTGAAAGTCCCTCCAAATTAGTGTTGGAATTTAATTTCCACTGTAGTAAAATTAAGAGAAGGGATCTTTAGGAGTGATTAGGCCATGAGGGCTCTGCCCTCATGAATGAATAAATGCTGTTATTTTTATGATGGGATTTCAATACAAATAAATTTTCCTACTTTTCTCTTTTTTTCTCTATGTGCCCACATGATTTTCTACCATTTATGACTCAGCACAAAAGCCTTGGTGAATTGCTGATGCAATGCTCTTGGATTTTCAGTCTCCAGAACTGTGACCTAAATACTTTTTGTTCATTATAATTTACTCAGTCTGTGTTGTTTTATAGCATCAGAAAACAGACTACCACAGAACTACTTGAAGACATCTCTGAATCCCTTGCACATATCTGCTACCTGGCACATTCAATAAATGGCTAGTGAATGATCAGAAACTAACAGCAATTTGATTTAATCTACAGTGCTGCATTATATAATAATCAAACAGATTTATAAAATAGATTAAAATGGATTTATTATAAATTAGAAAAATTTCCAGAAAGTTTTCACAGACCATATAAACTTATCTAACATAATTGTTTAAGATTATTTCTAAATTAGACTTCTTTATTCCATGAAATAGTTATGAACTTTCCTAATATATTGCAAAGTTTACAGAAAGAATTTTGGAAACACTTTAGGCACTCATTCATTCTGTCTGGAAACTGTAAAGTCCCTTATTTACCCATTCCTCACTATATTTGCTATAAAGTCCAAATATGGAAGCCTCTCTTTTGGCTTCTTTTTGAGAACTCTGATCAGAATTCATGGGCAACAAATATGAATTTTGTGAAACTTTTTATATATCAACATAATTGCACTTAATTCTCACAGAAGCTTAACTGCTTTGGTCTGGATGTTTGTTTTAGTGTGACTTAATGTCTAAAGATATATCAGTTTCCCTACATTGACTAATTGCCATTTCCAGCAACACAGCCTGAGAAAAATGTTTTCACAATATTCAGCAAACATGTACTGATTTCTCCTTCTGAACTTCCTTGTAAACAACTTATCAAGCCTTCCAAATTCAGACTGTCATTAATAGAGTACAAACAGGGTAGTAATTTCTTAAACTGCTGATGCAGGGTAAACACCAAACATAAACATCCATGCCTTTCTCTGTATCTGAAAATGCACAGTAGATGCACAAACATGGTGTAAAGTATTTTGTTACAAAAATTGCCAGAAAGTGAATGCTAGTTTTTCCTGAGTTCTGCAAATGAGTGTCAATTACACATATTACTATCCACAGTGAATTTTTTATTACAAAATGACTTTGAGTTTGTCTCTACTGAGAGGAATCAACTCAATGTGTGCAAAAGGAACTCAATTTTGTCCCTCCTTTACCTGATTCTTCTTTTACATTGTTTATGACTATTAATAAATCTATGACCTCAGGTTTTGAGACTTCAGACCATCATGAAATTTTTATTTTCTTATAATCCACATTTTATACTATTTCACTAGCCACTGAAATATATACAACAAACTATGTCCAATTCTTCATTGCAGCTGCTTCCCCCCTGTTGAATTTTCAAATAAATCAGTGGATCCAGGTTCTATAAGAATGTCTTGTTGTTCAATAGCTACTTGCCAGCCTGCCTTTCCCACTAAACTCTTAAAACAAAACCTGCACCTTATTCAACTATATAACCCCAGCATCTAGCAGTTTCTAACTCATAGTAAATGCTCATTAAATATTGGTTAAACAGAAGAGACATCTAATTTATCCAAATGCACCTGTTCTCTCTCCATTTGAATCAAACTTTATCTTTCTGTCAGATGAATTTCCTAAAAGCAAAAGTCTATTCATGGTACTATTTTAATAAAAGTTATTGTACTCTGTGGTTAGTTATTCTTCCCAATAATTCTATAGCAAAGTATTATTTCTATTTTCATTGATGAGGAAATTGAAATACAGTGAGGTGAGGACCAGGTAGAGATCCTAGTTTTCAAGATACAGATCTGTACATAAATTCACATTTGTGTGACACCAGAACCTATGTTCTCTACTAAACTATTTGTATTTCTTTGCTATGATATTTCTACAATGCCTTCCTAAATTTACATGTCATCTTAAGACAGGAGCTTATCATTATTAAAGAGCTGTTTTGGTTAGTGAAGTCTTGTTTCTCTGAATGAGCTAGGTGGAGGAGCAGCCTGAAACTTCTAAGAGCTTATTAGTGATGCAGAATCACAAGCTCCAAGCCAGACCTACTGAACCAGAATCTACATTGTGACAAGATTTCCAAGTGATTTGTAAACACATTGAAGTTTTAGACTCATATGTCAAGGAAACACTGATTACTAGATACCAGCATAGATTTACCAAAGCAAGTCACATTAGCCTAACCTCAGCTGCTCCATTTATGGAGTTATCCAAAATATTGTTCAAGGGGATAGGGAAATTATAACAATAAATTGCATTACTATCTAGTAATACAATCTAAAAATTGAAGGCATGTTTATTCATACAATCATCATAGTTTGGAATCACACTTTTTTTGCAATACTCAATATTGAACATACAGGTGTTCTAACACTGAGCTGAATCCCCAGCCCTTTTGATTATTTATTTTGTGATAGGGTCTTGCTAAATTGCCCAAGCTAGCTTTGAACATGTGAACCTCCACCCTCCTTTGCATCTCCATCTCTGGCTTATGATATATGATATGATTACTTGCTTGCTAAACTGACTAGGCTAAAAATTCTAATGGGCTTTATGTCTGTGTGTTCTGCTCATTATGATTTCCAAGCACGAAGTTGAGTCTAGGATAGGGTAGAGAGTTAATATAATTGTGCTAAATAAATGGTTAAAATATTGAAAAATCACCTTGGGACAAAATATGACCAAAGTATAGGTGTGACTGATAAAAAAAAAACATTCTAACTAAGGTTGGATATTCACATTTTTAGTGTTTTATTAGATGGCTCTTTTCTGTTCCTCATTTATTTAATCAGTTTATCAAAGACATTGAAATTATGTGTCTTAAGTTTGTGAATAACACCAACATGGGAAAAATATTAAACATGCTGGAGAGCAGACTAAAAATACAATCAGATATTTAAATACTGGAGACATGGTCTGAAAGTCATAAGATAAAATTTAATGGAATTAAATTCCATAATGTGCATTTTAGTTCAAAAGATCAGTGAAAGAAATAAAGGAGTTGTGACTTTAGGAACATTAGTAAAAAAATGGCTATATTTGGTGAAATCATTCAATTGGGTGACATTACTACCTGTAAAGAATATATATGCTAAAGATGAAATAAGAGAAGTAGAGGACCAAAGGGAAAGAGTTTGTACTTGCCTTATTTCAAACTCAGTAAACTTTTCTCAAAGAGGCCAAATAGAAATATTCCCAGCTCTGTGGGCTGTAAGTGCTACTCTGTTGCAATTATTTAATTTTTTGTAGTAGGAAGATTGCCATGTGTAATACATCTCAAATGAGTTTGAATATGAACCAACAAAATTTGTTTACGGACAAAGTTTTATATATATATATATATATATATATATATATATATATATATATATATATATATTACATCATGAAATGTTATTCTTTTCTTCTCAACTATTTAAAAATATAAGATCTTTTCTGACCTCTGGATATATATAGAAGCAGGTTGTGGGCCAAACCTGGCCCACAGGACAAAATTTAGCAAATCTGGTTTATCCTATTGTAGTCTGATTCCATTATTTAGTGCTGATATCCTCCATGTGTATGTATGTGCATGAATTGTTAGGGCTCCAAATAAGAATGATTTCCATGTAAATTAGATAAATAAGCATGTTTCATGAAGAAAAGTAAAAAGAAAATGGAATGTCTACTCCATAAAATGAAGGAGTTTGGACAGTAGGGTAGTCACCTTCAAGTATTTAAAAATAACTAAAGAAAATATGAGATAAATTAGAGATGTAGTGTATCATGGTTTCCTCAGACATGGAATTTGGATTCATAAATGACTGAACTCTAATTATAGCTATGACATATAATAAATATGGAATTTTGGACAATATACTGCCTTCCTGTCTCATTCTCCTCATTTGTAAATTAAATTATAAAACCTACTCTTTGAATTAGACTTTGTTCTGTAAAACCTACAGCAAGATGTTTTGTCTCAAAACAACAATTTATTATTTCTTTCAACTGTGGATAAGCTGGGCAGGCACTTTGCTGGTTCTGCCTGGGCTCCCACTTGCCTGAGATACTAAATGGAGAGAGAAAAATATTTCCCCTTTCTTGCCACTATTATTGTCTCTTGTGGCTTCCCGATAGCATTCTCACACCTTTGTAACTTCTTTCTTAAAATTTTCCCAGTTTTAATGTATCATCTCTTATTCTGTTAATATGTATAGATATCCTGAAATACCTCTGGTTCATCCAATAAGTAAAATAATTGTGACAATAGACAAAAACTATAAGTGGCTATAACACGACAGTGGATAGCAGGGATCTCAGTAGGGGTGAGGGAAGGTTTGCTTGCATAGGTTATATTTATGTGCCAATAGAGTGTAGGCATTAACTAGGAGTGTAAGACTGAAGTGTAAGATTGAAGACGATTCCAGAGAAATGCTACAAAGTTCTTATGACATTTATAAGCAGATTACAGTCTAAGGACTAAAAGAAAACTCACGAGGCCATAAGTCAGAAGGAAAAAAGGATCATGAGACTAATGAAGTCAGGGTCAAGCCATGAGGGAACTTGTGAATCATTTTTAGAATTTTGATTTGTATCCAAATAACCATCAAAAGTTTTGTGTTTATGTAAAGGAGTGGCATGATTTCTGTCTTGAACATATTTCTCTGGTTAAAGTGCAGAACACAGATTGGATGGTAAAAAGGAAGATGAGGCATTGAATAGGAACCTAGAAGGGCAGGTTAGATATAAAAATAATTTGAACCAGAGAAAAGGTGGAAAAGAGGGAGAAAGAGATAAAGTTGATAACTATTGGTACTTGTTTAAGTACTATCAGTTTGCCATGGCAGAGTGCCATAGACTGAGTAGTTTAAAAGAACAAGCATTTTTTCTCACCATTGTGGAATCTGAGGTGTCCAAGATTAAGCGGACAGCATATTTGGTGTCTAGGAAAGGTCTGTTTTCTGGTTCATAGACAGCACCTCTCAACTGTGCCCTCAACTGATGGATGGGTCAAGGAAGCTTTTTGGAGTCTCTCTTTTAAGGTCACCTAATCATCATTCAAAATAACCTACTTCCTAATACAGTCTTCTGAGAGATTAGGATTTCAACATATGAATTCTAAGGCGACATGATCATTGAGATCAAAGCAGTGATGGATTAGATTTGAGAAGAGAAAGAAACTTGCCAATTGATGACCTTAGATACTTGTCTAGCTGAGCCAGAGGGATGATCATGTCAAATTATAATATAGGAACTAGGTAGCGGCACAGAGTTCTTACAAGAAGTCCATTTTGGATATAAAAACTGATAATTCATTTGTGTTTTAGAATTTATCAAAACTTGGTGCATAATTTAGATTCTACAGAAAAGATAGAGTATGAGAATATGACAGAATCCTGAGTAATCCCAACATTCAGCAGCTGAATAATTAAGTATGATCATGCAAGTTAGATGGAAAAAGAGAACCCAGAGAGGTAGCAGAAAATATATATGAGCATCAGGGAGAAGAAGAAAAGAGAGCTGCCAACCGTGATTAATGTCAAGCAAAATGAGAACAGCAAAACATTGTATTTCCCAATATTAGCTAATGGGTAATGGGGCAATAGCCTGATTGAAAGAAAACCTAAGGGTGGAAAAAAGCAGATTATAAATACGGAAAAGTTCATTGGCTTTGCATGTTAATGGTAGAGATGGGAGTTAGAAGAAAAGTAATGTGTGTTTGTGGGAGGTTTATTTTTTCAAGAAGAAAGAATGTGAGCATTTTTCAATGTTGATGATAAGAATAAAGAAATAGTGGAAAAGATTGAACATCAATGAAATTTTGTAATATGAAATCCAGAGGAGTCAAATAAGACAAGATGAAAAATATAAGTGAAAGGAATAGTTATATTTAGCATCATCAGACATAAGTGGAATAAGCAACACACCTATTTTAATTCCAGAACAATTGAGGGAAATGTTAAATTGGACACTTATAGAATAAAATCAGAGATCTTGAAATTAAAAATATGATGGCTACAAATTGATAGATGACTAAACATGTAGTTGATTTAATTAAATAGTGAATTAATGATTTTAAAGATTGAGTTAAGGATTATTCTAGATGCTAGTATAAAGGGAAAATTTGAATGAATGGAAGAAAAATTAAGTACTATGGAGGAGAGATCCAAAATTTCTATACCTATCTATTGAGTTCTAGAAAGAGGAAATGGAAAAATGGGGAGAATCGCCATTTAAGGAAATAGTGGCTAAAATTTTTCCAGAATATATGAGAAAACACATGAGACTACAGATCCAAAAATTATGGTATTTCAACATTAAATAACATTAAATAAGTGAATGTGTGCATATGCAGACTCTCTTTCTCTCTTGTGAAAGTTCAAGATATTCAGGGAATTTAAGAATCTCTAAAAATGTATCAGAACGAAAAGACAGATTATAGGCACACAATCTGAAGGAATCTGTTGGGGAGATGAGTTCTTAGGAAGAGAGGGTCATAAAATGAGATTCTGTCCTTTTGGCCTTTGTATACTAGAAGATACATAAAAATCAATGAAAAAGAAGCATACTAATCTGTGATAAATGATGGTACAAAAAAGATGCAAAACAAAGGTATGCAAGTAAAATTTACACAATGCTCTAAATTTTAGAAAAATCATTTTATTCACACATTCACAAATCGATATTGATGATTTCTTTTGCACAAAGCACTGCATTTGCCCCTTGGGGTGAATGACAAGAATTAAGAAGGATATTTTCTGCCCTCCTGAAACTATCATCTAAGTGGTTTTTATTTTATGATGCTTGGCCTGCTGTAGAATCTCTGTCAAAACACAGTCAATGACTTGGCTGCATAGAAAACAAAGGCACCTTTTAGTGTTTATGTCCCAGTTAAACAGACAATGGCTGAGCTTTTGTCACTGAATGTTCACATACCTGGCTAAACCATGGAGCCCAGCACAGTCTCAAGCTTCTTGCTCCACTTTCCTGCTGACTCATGTGAAGTACACCTTCCCAGGCATGCTATGGCCATCCCAAGGGTGGTGCCAATAATGTACTTTGCTTACCCAGGGCCTAGCCCAAAACAGTACCCAAAAAGAGTTCAGTATTTTTCAGTTCCAATCACAAGACTGAAAATGGAGATGCACTGAAGAGTTCATTCAAGTTGTTTCTTTCAAATAGCTTTGACATTACAAAATTCTACCTTGTAGAAAACAAAAAGCAGGTACCCTTATATTTATAGAAATCTTTAATAAATATCCTCACAGCAATTTATCAAACACCTATTGCATATAACAAGCCTTATTCACATATAATATGCATTATGTGATATAATCAGCATAACTCCTCATATCAGGTTTATGTTTAAGATAGAAAAACTATGCTTAAGTTACATTGCCCATTTTGGGCAGAACTAGAACCCAACCTGACTCTGATCAAAGTTCCTTGCCTTTTTTATACGTTGTACTGTGTAACCAACTTTGTAATTTTCAGTGCTTTTAATTCATTTTTATAATTTATATAAAAATATTACATGATCAATATCATCAACCAACAAGCATATTAATAATATATTTGTAAAGTAACATTTATTTAATACCAATTATTTACTATTTTGACCATCTATTTTTATTTCAAGGTCAATAATGTTTTTGTACTCCTTGCTTTCTTAGGTTTGTGGCTTTAAAATTAGACAATATCTTCATTTATAATTATTTGGATAAATATCTGTATTAAGTACACAAATTTTAAAGTATTGTTCCTGTTTTTTGGAGATGATTAAAGCACTAACTAAATTCTATATTATATTTCTTGGGTGTTTCAAAAGTATATAATGTTTTGAGAGAAAGAATGAAATTGAAGGCAAGATATTCTCACTAGAGTTAATAAAGGTGAGGGAAGAGTGGAAGGGGAATTTTTTTTTTTAATTAAAAGTTGAGGCTCAGAGAGACCCTGCATATTACTCAAACTTGTCACTCTGATTGTTTCTTTCAACCAGGCAATAGTGTTACTAATTTCCAACATCTCTCTAATCCTTTTCTATATCTAAAGGATATTCTTGCTTACCACCTGGGGAATAGAAACAGAAAAGAATGCATAACCAAAGCATAAGCAGGCTCTGTCTGGTCACAGTCCACTATGGACCAGAATGATGTCTTTGCTCTTCTCACCAGAAGGGCCTCCTCCTTTTTCCCTTTGACAGTGATTGACAGCTACAACAAGTTGTTGTGTCAGAGCTCCTGCAAGTCAATTATGAAAATGATGTAGACTTGCTTAAAGATGATTGTAAATTGCTTCTGGCTGATCAGAATAATGAGTTGCAGTGATGCTAATCAACATTGGGCATATATAGTACCTTGTTCCTGTTGTTGGGCTTGCAGCTGCAACTAGTTCACTCAAATAAGAATGTTTTCAAATTTCTCTAGATTGAGGCAGGATGTTCACTATAGGGACATTATAGGAGGAGGTGATTGGCCTCCAGGAGGGCGGGTGAGACAAAGAACACTCATTTTACATCAGTTGTATAAGCCATTTTCTTTACTGGTCCCCTAGGACTTTGATTTAAAGAAGCAGGGAGGAAGACAACTTAGCTAGAACCAGCTAATTTACAAAAGTGTAATATTTTATCATTGTAACTTCAGAGTTGCTCTGTGAAGTGGCATTGTTATCCCTATAGGATTAGATGAGGAAATTAACACTAGGAAATTACACAGCATCATGCAGCCAATGGGCAAATTAGGATTCCAATTCCTCCAATTTAATTTCAAAGCTCATCCCACTGTAATGTTTTCCAAAACATTGTCTACAAATCTACTTTATACTGTCCCTTTATACGTATTTAAAGTGCATCTTCCCTGGTTCACACATATGCAGAATCTCTGGGGGTGCATGATGCAGGTGCCAAAGAACCATTCTAGTTGTATCTACATACACTTAACCTTGACAGCAACTGCTCCTCACCTTGATGATTCCTGTGGTTGCTAGTAGTGAGCAGGAATAAGGATTGACTGCAAATGGATAGGAGTTTATTTCTGAGAAAATTATTAAAATATTATAAAATATTTTAAAATATTTAAAACTGACTGTGCTGACAGTTGCATAATTTTGTGAATATTCTATAATTGAACACTTTAAGGAGGTGAATTATCTGCTACATTAAGTACATATCAATATACTATATATCTCAATATAATATATCTCAATATATTATATCTCAATCTACCAAAGGTGCAGTATTGGGATATAATAAATTATATAGGGATTTTTGCCTAAAATGTGTCTACTCAAATGGTAAGCACTTTTATTGTTTGTATGATATAAATTCCTTAGAAGTAGAGGAAATTTAAACCTTTGGAATACTGACAGAACTGAGAGGTTTGGAAATTAGGTAATATGTAATTAAAAATGATTAGGGTTCTTATATGAAGTCTTGGAATCTAGGCCAACAGGTAATGGTATGATATAATTGATTGAGTATGAATGAAGATTATAATAACATAAGCTAAAGAATATCAATCTGGAATGGTACATGCTGGATGGATTGAAAAATTGAGAGTTAGCAGTAAGGAGAAAAACTTAAGCCTTGGTTGAAATAATCCAACCATTGAATGAGAAATGAATTTGGGGGATATGCAACAAAGCAGACATCAGACAAGCAAATAGCTCGGTTCAGAAGGAAGAGAAAAATACCACCTTTGATTTAATTCCAGGGTTCATACTAATTCTATGGCATGGATACCTCATGAATTCTTTACTCCTCTGCCAAACTCAATGGGGATGAACAGCCTTGCTCTGGAAATTTGAGTTTGATGATTGGGTTGCATGAATCCTGGAAGACTGGCATGTTTCATCTGCTTCTGTTTGCATGCACTTTAGTGCCTCTTGACTCTGGCACTGCCCAAACTCACATGGCAGAACTCAAATTAATTCTGGTAAATCTCCTCAATTTCTGGGACACCCTTGCAGATTTTCTTCAGTTTAATCTCTAGCATTAACTTCAAGAAACATTTTCTTATCTAGCCACTACACTAAAGAAATGATGCTATTGCTGAATGCTGCAAGAAAGGATAGAGATTAACTTTAGCAAAATGCTAGACATTTCTTTGTTTCATATTTAATTTAATGCCTGAAGTAATCTTAAGTGGTGGGTGCTGTATTTCACCCACTTCCAAAATAAGGAAACTGAATTTTTGAGATGTTAAATTGCTTACAATCACATAGCTATGAAATGGAGAGAGGGCAGGGTCCATCCAGGCCTAGGTGTGTCTGATTGCAAATCCTACATTGCTTTCTTTCTACTGTTTCATGTTGATTAGTTTTACTGGCATGCTTTACCAATAAACTCACAATACCCTTAAATTTCTAGAGATCATAGTAAACTATGATTCAGGTAGTAATAAAAGTATGATTTTTTTTTTGCATTGGAAGGAAAAGTAACATTGATTATGCATTATTAGGAACAAGGTGACTTCGTATACATAACAACAATTTTGAAAAGCATTTTTTGTTGTAATGAGAAAAATGAAGCACCTGATTGCACACTAACTCATTAGGGTTCACCTTTCTGCTAAGTGGTATTCTTTCTAGGCTCTTTTCAGTATTTTCCTGCATATGTTAACTGTTAATATACACAGAAGTGAAGCACGAGCGCGCGCGCACGCGCGCGCACACACACACACACACACACATTGAAAACACTCTTGGGCTGGAAATGAAATAATTAACAAAAACAAGTAAGGCCAAAAGAGCTGATATACTCAACATTGCAAACAATCTCAAAGGCTAATATGAGAAACTTCAATTTTAATTTTCAAGTACCTTTTCAAATAACAGAGGGGTTTGATCTGCCATCATAGTAAGTTTTTTGGGGGGAGTGACAAACTCAAATTGGACTCTCTACCTCCAAAAATTGTATGGATTTTATGATGCCATGTTCCTTGCTATCGTTCCATATGTTTCTTTGTAGTAGATTCTGGAGAGCCTGGGAGTTAAATATAGCATTCAGAACTATGCATCATAGCACCATGAATATAAGAAATGAGATTCTCATTAAACCTGAAGAATGAGTTTTTCTGCAAGTGGTAATGTTGTAAACCAAGCCTTAGCTGCTTCTTTAAGCTCTTGTCACATGTAGTCAGGTCCAAGATAAGGGAGAGAAGGAAGGTAACGAAGGAAAGAGAGGTGATCAAAGAGAGAATTATTGTTTAGCTAAGTCTCCATTCTTCTCATGGAGAAGAGTTTCTGGTCAGAAAAATGTAGTACCATTTTCAAGAAATGGGCCTTAGAAGGTGGAATACCACCAAAAGGGTCATATGCAGATGTAAAAGTAGGAGATGGGAATCCAAAGAGACTCATTATTGGATTGAAAAGAAGAAAGAAAGATGGTGTTTTACAAAGTGGGTATTTATGCTATGTTATACAGAGAATAAAAAGATTCTATGCTCAAATATATTAGGAAACTTAATAGCTAATCAGAATTAAACTGATTTCCTGCTTGCATAGTTTTTCAGAACTTTTATTATCCTAACATGCATTTTGAATCCCCAAGGGAAAAGTATAATATGCAATATTTCTAAAACTTGTTTGCCCTTAGATTGCTATTTTATGAAGCAAATTAAGGAATCAGTGCTCAAAGTAACAGAAATTTAGAATCTCTGATAAGAGAAGGGTCTTTGATATTTGATGATTCTGGGTTTAATCCCAACCTATCAATCAGGAGCAGCCATGGAATCATGAACTCAAAATTCCACCTGTTTCTCCAACTGTTAGATGATAGTTGATCATAGAACCTCAGACAACTTCTGGTAGGATTAAATGGATATACAAAGCCTTTTAATGGTGCATGTCTCAGGGAAAGCATTCAGTACAGGGTTGGCATTATTATTGTCAAAAGAAAAATGCAGGGTTCCATGTTACATCTAGTGAAATGACCTTGAGAAGAAAAGTGTAAGGGTCTTGCAAATATCCATTTTGAACAGGTGTCATACCTTCTTTTAATCCTAGCCAGTCAGCTGATTATCAATCAAGCCAGAGCAGTGAGGAGAAGTCTTTGGGGTCCAGGAGGAATGAAAGCAGAGTCCCCCAATGAGAGAGAGTCTCCCAGCTCCCCCAGGAGCTGCCTTTATACCAAAAATGCTGAGATGACTAAGTCAGTGACCCAGTTATAGGATAATATGGTTTGGGGGGTGAAAAGACAATTAAATAATTAACATTTTCATCAAGAACATACTGTCAGGATTTACACCTTGAAGACATCATTTTCATTGGATGGTATCAGTTTATGGAAGGGGAATTGGGAGCCGCTGTTCCATTCCTCACCAGTGCTGTCTTTCTTCTAACCAGCCTCACTCACACTCTTTTCCACTTTATTGTAGAATGTTCAAGATAGGGCTTTTGGAATGTATTATTTACACTTTCTTCTTGAAAAAGTAATGTAAAGGGAGTTTGAGGCCGTAAATAGAAATAATTATGGCACTGGATCAACAATAAATATATCTCTGTGGTAACTGGATCCATTGCTTTCACAATATTAAACACCGGGTTCAATATCTTGCCTTTCTTGTGTGTTGATCACTAATTTGAAAATTTATATGTTCTAAAATAAGCAGTCTGAACAGGAATACTTATACTGCTTAAAACTTGCCTGTCTAAAGTTAATATTAACTTGGTCTATGATTTCTTTTAAGTTGTTTATCAATATTTTTTGTCTTCTTTTTTTCTTTTGCCCCCTCCCTGCCTTCAATAGAGAGTCACTGTATTACAAATCAGTCTTCCACAGACATACTATGCACATTTCCACACCCATTTTTGCTCATGTGAAAAGCTATAGTGCAAACAAGAGCGCCTAACTAGAACATATACGTTTCTTTTTGACTTGAACATATTCCAGGAGTTACCCCCTCAAAATGCTGAATCAATATACAACCATTACCAAAAGTTCCTCTTATTTTTTTTTTTAGAGAGAGAGAATTTTTACTTATTTTTCAGTCTTTGGTGGACACAGCATCTTTATTTTATTTTTTTTTTTAATGTGGTGCTGAGGATTGAACCCAGTGTCCCGTGCATGCCAGGCGAGCGCATTACCACTTGAGCCACATCCCCAGCCCCTCTTCTTATGATAATGCTCACATACTTTAGTATTTCTGTTGTTACTATACTTTCCTTTTTAATAAATAATGTCACCTTGTAAATTTTCCTAAGACTGCACACACAGTAGGCTCAAATTCCTTAGTTCTCTGTTAACTTAGAGCAAGTTCTTGGCCATACTTTGAGCACTGAAAGTGCTTACTTAGTCTTTGATGGGGTAGAAAAAGTTGTACAAAACAAACAAACAAAAAAGTTGTGGATGGAGTAGAATAAAGCTTTATAAGGTTTTAAGGCTAGAAAACCAAATTATTTCATAGATATTATAGTAGAGTCATGAACTAAAAATATCTTCCTCCTTCCTTGCCCTAAGTTTTCAAACAGGCAATGATGTTTCATTAATATATATATATATATATATATATATATATATATATATATATATATATATATATATATATGACAGCTTTATATTTACTCGTATCAGTACTGGAAACAAACAAACAAAAAAAGAATCAGCACTTTTCGGTAGGTTCCTGGTGCCTGCCAACTTTTACACCATGCATCTCAGTATGATTTCCCCTCCTGCCTGCAGGTCCACACACTCCAATGCAGACATGATGGGATTCTCCCTGTTGCCAGTGCACACCCACTGGTGACATCATGTTTTGGCCTCTTTGTTCTTTGTCAGGCATGCCTTCTACTCCCTTCTTTTGCCTGACAAAAATACCACTAAACCTTCAAAATTGAGCTTCTATGCTAGTTTCTGAGAAAAGTCTTCCCTAGGTCATACTCAAGGAAGCACAATGTTTCCTCCTTGTTTCTTTGATACTTCATACTCACATCTTATATTCCATTACATATCTGAATTTTCAGGTATGCTATGATTTTTATTTGAAAGTAAAGATCAAATTTTGATTGTTTTTCATCTCTAATATCTAGGTCCAGAGTAAAGCACAAATAGTTAAGATTGAAAAAACAAACAAACAAACAAAAAAACAAAAACAGTTCCATCCTTTATGCATATGCTTCTATGAAAGTCCACAAAACTTGTTTCATCCTCTGAAACTAACACACACACACACACACACACACACACACACACACACACTTCCACACTCAGATTATAGGAATTTGCTCACAGGATGATGAAGGCTAAATCTGATCTGCTCTCTGTAATCTGGGGAGCCAGTAAAGCATGTGCTGTAATTCAGTTTAAGTCTGAAAGACTGAGAACCAAGAGTCCCATTGCCCAGGGGTAGTAAAAGATGGATGTCCCAGCTCCAACAGAAAGCAAATTTGGTCTTTTGTTTTGTTCAGTTCCTCAAGGGATTAAATGGTTTCCCTGACCCTGCATTGGTGAGGATCATTTCCTTTTCTCACCTAATGATTCAAATGCTAATCTCATCCAGAAATACCCATATGGACTCACCATAAACAATGCTTTACCAGATATCTGGGTATTTCTTAGGCTACTCAAGATGACACACAAAATTAATCATTATAATTGCCTTTGTTTGGGCACCTTACTCAAATTATTTTACTTCCTGATCTTCCCTGTCAAAATTTCCTTTTCCCTCCATTTCTGTAACCAATTGCCCATGTGCATTTCACAGGACTTTGTGATATCTTGTTTTGTAGTGAGGCTTTTGTGTATATATATCTAATCTTTTTTTTTACTGCGTTCTAAATTCAATAAAAATTTACAGCATTTTGTTTGCAACTTTTATTTCTAGTGGTGTCTTGTACAGAATCATATAAGAAGCAGGTATTTAGTAAATGTAAAATTGAACTGAAATGAATTAAATTGATTATATTGACCCAGTGCCCACAGCTATTCAGCAGCACAGCCTCACATTGGACTCAGGTTTCTCTTTAAAACACGTTGACTTACAACTTCATACTGTAAAAAGAAAACAGATTCTAAGGAAACATAGATTTTGATTCTCTCTATGCCACTGTGTCTTTCAATAAGTTACTTCACATGACTCTTTTTTCATATAGAAAATGGGGAAAAAATAACCTATGTTGAAGATGTTTTATGATAATTTAAATAAAGAACACATGGAAAGCATTCAGCATATACTTGATCCCTTATGTGCAAAGACTAAAAAAGGTGGTTGCATTAAGTCTGGCCCTGTCTATTATTTAACAATTTAAAAAGCAGGAGCCACAAGCTTGTTTTCCATTATCTGTCAATTTATTTATTTGTTTATTCATAGACAATAAAATGACAAGGGGAACCAAGGCTCATAATCCCTACTGCAGTTTCATTCCAATTAATCTTTGGGTAGTCAGCTGAAAGAGAATGATTGGAGGTAAAAATAAATAAATAAATAAATAAATAAATAAATAAATAAATAAATAAATAAATAAATAAATAAAAGCCTGGCCAAGAACAGAATAAAAGGGTAGAGTCCATGTGCATTGGTGTTCAGATGCATGAGGTTGTCCATGAAGTGGCTGATGTCTGGAGGAAGACACAGAGTAGCTTTCACCATGAAAGAGAAGGTGTGGCAGTATTCAGAGAAGGCAGTATTCAGAGAATACTGAAGGCAGTATTCAGAGAAGACGACAGTGGAGAAGCCATCTACTCTGTCATGCCCCAGCACTCAGGTCACTTGGTCTATTCTATGAAGTAGGTATTCCTATCTTCTATCCCCTACATTTCATAAGGAAAAAAAAAAGGAACTCCATTTTCTTAATAGCAATCACTCAATTGCTGCTAATATACAGTTTATAAGATGATTTATTACAGAAACTAAAATCAGTTCATTTTAGTGAATGGCGTGTTATAGAAGAAGATAATATAAATCACTTTTCAGAGGTGACTTAGAAATCCATGATATATATATATATATATATATATATATATATATATATATATATATATATATATATATATAGTGTCAAGAGTAATGCTGTATTATAGTGTTAAAAAAATGTTACCCGTTTCCAAATATCTTACCTTGTGCAAAATAAAGAGTTAAAAAAAAGTTCATTTAGTGTAAGTAGTCCTATCCTAGGGGAAAACAAAAATAACACTAATTTTATTGTTACAATATCTTATGTTCTATGCTAAAAGTTATGTTTCAACTCACATAAGTTTTCCCCAAAATTTTATTGGGTAGGCAATATTATTACTTCTATTTTATAGATAAAACTGTAAACTAGAATTAAAATAGAGGAATCAGATTTTTGTGCAAGCAACATAACATTAGAGCTGGAATTTCACCTGGCTTCAAAGACCATTTCTATAATTATAGGTATACTGTGTTCCTAAAACACTATGGAAACAAAAAGTTGCCAATAAAATACATATTATTCAATTAAATTTGGTCTCAGATAATCAGAAAATAGTTTTTTTTTAGCATAAATATATCTCATGCAATATTTGGACATAATTATACTAAATTTTTGTTGTTTATATGAAACTGCTTTAAGTTGGTATCTTGTGTTTTTATTTGCTAAATCTGGCCAACATCCACATGCAGAAGAGTCTTGCTTTGCCACAACTCAAGAAAGTGATAACAGTTATATTAAACTATTTTATTTGATATTCATGTTTACTTTTGGCTTTATTTCTCCTATTACATTTTAATTTATGTGATAGGGATCTTGTTGTTCCATGTATTGTTCCCTGATTGATTAGTTATTATTAGTATATCAAGATATATTCTTATGCCAAGAAAACCTTTGTAAATAAGAACAATAATAGAAAATTTCTCTTTAATTACTATAACTTAGATAGTGTTTAGAAAGTCTAACATAGTGCCTAGCATCTAGCAACTTCTCAGGGAAAGATGATATTGAAAGCAGTGGAGTCATGTTGGTGATTATTATTGATATTTTTTCTACTGCTTTCTATAGCTTATATTAGAATAGTAAAGTAGTAGTATTGATCCTCATGATAAAATAAGGATATGTTTAGTGCAGGAAACATGAAGATCATCATTGTCATGATGAATAAATTTATCAAGGGAGCAAAGATTATCATTGTGATCCAGGTCTTTTCATTCCTAATGAATGACTTTTAGCCTTCTTATTATTATAGGTTAAAGCACATATGGCTCTTATGTTTAAGGATTTGTGTCAATTTGTCTAGGTCATAGGATGCTTAGTTATCTAGTTCCACATTATCACTAAGTGAGTCATTTCATTTGTTAGACTCCAAAAAGCAGCTGTTTTTTTCCCCAACAGGTGTGAGCATCATCCAATTGGGTGAGGAACTGAATGGAACAAAATGGTACAAGAAGGTTGAATTAATTCTCTGTCTCTCAGTTTTAGATGGGATATTAATAGTAAGTCAAAATATCTATCTATCTATCTATCTATCTATCTATCTATCTATCTATCTATCACCTATCTACTTACCCTTTTCTTCTATGGGTACAGTTTCTCTGGAGAACCTAGACCAGTAAAAATGGATTTGTTTTCAAGTTTCTCAGTACATGCAAGACTTTAAGTTTTGTCTTCAAATTTCTTCTGAGTAGTCGGCTAAAGTCAACTATTTAGTTTGAAAATTATATTGAAGTCTATTTAGCAAGCAATACTTGCATATAAACTGGTCAAAGCTCAATAAAATTTAAATCCAGCTATTCCTGTAATAATCCATTCTTTCACAAACACTTGAATGGAATGAAAGATAGTACAGTAATCTTAGGAGATGTATTAAAATTAGGGCCTTAAATGAAAAGTCACTTATTCAGATATTTTTAAAGACTTTTTGTCCTAAACACTTTATTAGAAATGGGAATAGAATATATATATATATTTTCACACTGCATGACCCCAGATTCCACAGCTGTACACATACTTTATGGCTATAACAGTCTTAATAGTCTTGTCAATTCCACTCCTTGAGTATTCTGATAAATATGTATGCTTCCCATATATTTTGTCCATTTCAGCTTGTCATTTCTCTCTATAGATCAATGTTCCTGGCATTTTCATTATCAAACTTTGCTGATGCAACCTACCTCTTTGTATCTTTATAGTTTTCCCTCTTGTTCATCTTACCCCAGATCATGAATCTTAACCATCTCTTGATACCTCAAAACACAGATGACACAAGGCTCTCATGTTTCACAATGTCTTTAATAACAGGTGAAGGAATTTTAACATGAAAGTGCTATGTATAGCTTCCCTTGCTTACAGTTTGTAGGTGCAAGAATTAGTAGATTATTTGTAATAATTGTAATGATTGTCAAGGGACTCAAAGCCTATTAGATGAAAGTCCCAATGGTAAAAGTACCAACAATTGGAATCCAGAGGCTCAAGTTTAGTACTGAATGTGAAATTATCCTCAAATAAAAAAAAAAAAAAGAATTATCCTCAAAGACATATGATGAGGTTTCTTAAAAGTGTGGGTTTTAGATTTTATCTTATTACTTCTCAGCTTAAGAACTCTCAATGACTCTTCAGAGTTCAAGATGAGAAGAGATGCCTCAAAAATATTTGTGTTCAATGTTCTCCTTGCTTCAACTCACCAGTCTATATTTTATACGTTTCCTCCCAGAAATTCAAAAATCCAGTATCACTAAAATATGTGCAATTCCCTGACATCCCTAAAAAATGCTTTGCCTCAGAGGCTTTGCTTGCTGTTTTCTATATTCTAGAAGGCCCTACCTTCTCAACTACTTATATAGCTTTATCAATAGAGTAATTAAATTCATTTTATAAACCTGTTTATTGATTACTCTCATATTGATTTTAAAATTACTTTGTAGATTATAACCTTGAAAGACAACATGAAATGGGAAGAAAATGCTGTCTTCAGCATTAATACCTGAGTGTTCCTATCTAGATTATAATTCCTAGTATTATGTAGGTTCCATAGGCCTAAATATTCTCATCAGTTAAAAAATATAGTGCTAATGAATTAATTGAAATATTATGTAATCAAATTAGAAAATATGTAAGGTGTCCATTTAGTATGTAGTACAAGATAGTTCAGTAAATAGTAATTTTAATTTATGTGATTGGAGTGTGAAAAGAAAGCTATTTGGAATTCATAAAACTTTGATAGTTTGAGGTTTAGACAAATTGATTTTTTTATTATTCCTATGAGTCAGAAAAAATCTTCTAAAGTTGGCCAACAAATTAGAGATCTTTTTTACAGATTAAACAAAACTATTATTCTAGTGACCTTTTTATATAGCATACCACCACAACACCACCAATCATTTATTGTTGGTAGCTTAAAAAAAACAACAATCATTTATTTGCTCACAGATAAAACAGGGCTTGGTTGAGACATCTACCAGACATAAGGGGAGGCAGTTTAATGGGGTTTCAAGTTTTCACTTTAATATTGTTTATATTGCCAGGGATGTGAACCAATGCAAATTTGTTCATCTCCACAAGGGCCTCTCCAAGGGCTTCCTGGGCTTCTTCTTATAGGGTGGCTAGGTTCCATGAGAGAACATTCCCAGACTACCAGTTTGATAAAGCCTGGGCTAGAAATAGGAACTATGTCTCTTCATCATATTCTCTTAGTTAAGCAATCATGAGTAGCACAGAGCCAAGGAGAGAAACATAGATCTCATTTCAAAAGGGAGAAACCATGTCAAAAAATGTGAGAACCATGTTTTAAAAATTCTACATCTTCCAAATCTTCTATAAAAGCCAAGCCAGAGCCAGAATTTAACTTCAGACTCATCTGATGACAAAGTCCATCTCAGAAATACTTAAACTAAGTTAAGGAGAAATATAGAAAAATTTAAGTAATTTTCCCATGGAGAAATGTTCTGACTCCAAAGTACTCAAATTAGCTACAAAATTATGATTCACAAGATGAAATGGACCATAGCATGACTGTAGTACATTTTAGATTATGATACTTTCTATCAATAAACTGATTGCAAATACAAGTAAATTCTCTTGTAGCCCTGTTGGTTCAGCAATGTGGACTACTATTATGAGTAACAGAGTCACAATGAAGGGTTAATAAAATGGTGAGAATCATCATTTAAATGGCTAAATGACATTCAGGTTAAATCAATTCGGAACCATCTGTTTCTAGGCAAAAAAGGCCTCTTTTGCATATGTACATGCTGTTTGGATTTGGGCTTGATTGGCTGCTTGTACTGTTCTATGATTACAGTATGCTGCTCCTCTGTCACAAAATGGACTTTTCAGTGCAAGAGGTCGGGCATAGACGGAGAGTAATAACTGACTATCTATAGTGAGTCCCATTAAAGACATTATACTAGTGTGTAAGATAACTCCTGAAAACAATAATTTTCAATAAAATTTATAAAACTGGACAACAAAAAAGAAACTGGAAATTTGGTAACAGTCAACATATAGTTGGTGGATTTCAGAGTTCAGTTTGACTCTGAATTTTCCATTAGTTAAGGGAGAAAAAATTTTCTTAATTAGAAAAAAATTATTAAGTGATTCTTCTGAATTGATCAATTCATACCCAATTCCTCCATTCCTAATGCACTGAACTAATAATACCAAAGCACTAGCAATCTGAAAGTCACCCAATTACATGATTTATTAAATAGAATCATTTTAAATATTTTTTGTTTAAAATTCATAATATATTCTGGCTAACTTTGGAAATGTCATACGTTTGGAAGTGAGGTAAAGAGAGAATTTTACTGTAATTTTATATTTTATAAAAAAGTTTCAAATGCTTTTAAGTTATTCCCCACCATCTGACCCATATTTCCCACCATAGTGAGATTTTTATGGCAGAACCAACATTAAATCATAAGACTTACTAAGGTATTTATTTAGTACCTATTACAAGCCAAATCAATTTGTTAGTACATCTTTCAGAAACCCTACCTTCCTTCTGTTCAAATAAAAGTTCCCATTATTCAAAGACAATGGAGATGCAGAAAATTTAGAGGATGGCTCAGCATGTAGTTGTAAGTGTAAAAGGGTTAGCTATGCAGTAAGTTATGTTTCTCTAGAATCCATGAGGAATCGTATTTCCATATAACACCACTCTTCTTCCATAGAGCACAGAGCATGAGAGAATATAGGAAACATGACAAAAGGTGGCTTGGGATAGAGGGGTGAAAGCAAAAGTGCAGATGTGGGAAGAAGCAATGGCCTCTTTGACATTACCTTCTTAGAGGGCTATGCTTTTTTTACCAATCCTCGTTCCAGAACCCTCTTTTCTATGGATATTTCCTCAATCTTTATTTGTAGGTACCTCCCAGAAAGAGTAGCCAGTCCAAACCAGCTCCCTTCCAATGTTAGTCCACACTTGTGTTGCTATAATAAAATACCTGATGGTTGACAATGCACACAGAAAAGACATTTGGCTCAAAAGAGAGGTGACTGGAAAGTCCAGACCACGTGGCACCAGCTCAGGCCCTCTGGTTGTATCACAACATGGCCATGATATCACAGGATGGGAACAAATGAGAGAGAAAGGTCACATGGTGAGATAGGAAGCAGAAGCTAGCAAGTTGAGAAAGCCTTACTTACTTTATTACAACCAATTCTCACAGGAACTAGCCCTGTTTGTTCAGAACTCCTTTTTGAAGAAGTTTATTCTTTTGGAGTGTGGTGCCCCTGTGCCCTTGTCACATCACTAAGCCCCACCTCTTAAAGACCTACAACCTCTCAGTACTGCTACACTAGGACCAAGCTTCTAGCATATGAACCTGTGAGAGACAAGCCATTTCTAAACCATAACAACACCCATGAGAGTCCTGTGGGGACTGTGTCCCTTTAGTGTACGGAAGTCCAGGAAGGCTGTCCTGGAGCCCTCCCCACATTGCAATCCCTCATGTATTACTGCCTGCTTTGATTTTTTTTGACTATTGGTCCCTGCTATCTTTTGCTGTTCCACTGGTTAAATGATTCTCCCAATTCCCTCCATTTCCTTTAGTGGATGACTCATAACATAATACTTCTGTGCATTCCTGATACTCCTAATGTACTGATACTATATAATATATATGTTCACTGGGTGCAATTGTGTGAAACTGCACTATCAGGAGAGGATCAGAAGACATTTGAGACTCCCCAACCTTCCTATAACATAGTATATTTACATAGTGTTTCAGAATATACAAGTGATTTCACTCTAAAAATTTCATTTGATCCTTATAATGACCCTGCCAGGCAAACTATCTTGATTGTGTCTATTTTACACCAAGAGGAAACTGCATCTTAGTGTGGTTAATTAACTTGGCCTGGGTCCCATAGCTGGCTTATAAAATATTTCTTGCAGAATGCAAGAAGGAAAGAATGAGGTATAATTAGGACTTGAGACCAAGCCTCTATGAGATCATATTCAGTGTTCTTTCCAATACATTGTTCTGTCACTCCATCTTGATTAGACTGAGTCTAATAAAGAGCATATTCCTTAAAATGATTTGCCATGTTGCAACACAGTGCTGGGGGAAATAAGGAAAGGATAAGCTGCATGTGTTTATTCTGATAGGAGATAGAGTATCTCTGCAAACACATAGATGCAATTAATTGGCACCTGGAAGGCAGATACTGCCACACCTTCAAAATCAACAAGAATATTTCCTGCCTTCCCTGCTTATTGGACAGGATTTTCACTCTCCCATATTCCCCTCTATTAAAGTTATTAAAGACTCTTTGGTGAAAAGTACATGTAACCACTTCTGATCTTTCTCCTTATCTTGGCTCAATGAATAGAATTGTCTCTTCCCTAAGCTTTAATCAGTGTCTCACTGAGTAAGTACTGATAATCAAACAGATTTTTAATACTTTAACCCATTATATTTAATTGAGCTCTTTATGTTACAGGAATAAATAGAAACGGATGAACCTTTAAATCCCATGGCACTAAATGCTGTTTACCTGACTCACTTCAATGAATCAATCTCCCCATCTAACTCTTTCCTTCCACTCCCCCCTTTAGAAAAATAAGACTGCAATTAAATGTATGGTGGTGGATCATTTCTTGCTGGCAATAATTATATGGGAACGTTTGAATCTCATCAGAAGGTCTAATTTGGAGTAATAAACCTTGCTGCTAATCTTAACACCTAAAGTCAATGGTCCCGCTCTAATGTTGATGATAATACAGAAGCCTAAAATAACAGACTGAATGAAAGATAACCATCACTCTAAATTATGTTCAAAGCATATGTATAACACACACTTATGAGGGAGACTGACTTTTTAGAGTTAGGAAAGAGAATTTGTTTTCTGTATCCTATATTAAAACCATCACTCAAGTTACCAGACCAACCTGAGCCAAGAGGTAGAATTTGAGCTGTGATGAATGACAAAACTTTAACAGGCCAAGAATGATGGTATTCCAAGCAGAAGAGACAGCAGAAGCCAAGTCAGCAAGGTGGGAGACCCTTTGGGAATGGTAATAAGTTCCGTATGACTCAACTTTGAAGGAGAAATACATTGAGGAGAAGGCAGGCCTTCTTAGTCTCCTTTTCGAAAGTTGCCTGGGGTGGTTCACAGATTTGGCTGCAGGGATAAAATGCCTTGGGTGGTACTTTTTTTTTTAATAATAGGAACAATTAAAAGTAGTCTAAGTAGGGGATGATGTGAATATATCTGTGCTTTATACAGAGCCACTGGGGATATAAAGTGAAATGTGATCCAGAGAAGATTGAAACTAGAGTAGTTAATGACAGAGAAATTGTTGCAATGTTCTAACAGAGAAGTGAGAAGGCTAGAGCTAGGCAGTGCTCTTAGAGTGAGGAATAGACCCTCAAATTAAAATTCTGGGAACAGTTGAGTAATGTCCCATGGGAACAAAAAAATGCATAGAATTTCAAAGAGGATGATAGTAGCATTTTTTACGAGTGTCAGTGAAGGATTGGATGGAAAATGAGGACAGTAAGGAGATCTCCCTTAGCCACAGTAATTTAGGAGCATGTTAAGATGCACGGAAGTCTTACTGAAGGCTGGGAAGGTGTTGCCTATCATTATGAAAAGGCTGGGTATTTGTGAGTGACTTTGGAAAAACCACAAAGGATAGAAACCAAGTCTATGTAGAAGTCTGAGAGATGCTAGAGGGGAAAGTTTGCTACTTTGAGCAATGCCTACATCTAAGTGTGCTTTTCAAGATGTTTATAGTTAAATTAGACAATTTTAAAGTTATGTGACAATGAAAGTTAGCAAGTGATAAGCCAGTGTGACTGAAGCATGAGAGAAACACAATTGCAGAGTGGATTTCATTGCTGTTTGCTTCTCTAGCTTTGTTTAAAAGGTGTTGGGATTTGTGTATGGGAGTAAGAGAATAAAAAAAAAAAGAATGAAAACAAGTGTGTACTAAATATTAGAATATGTTTTACACACTAGACATCTCTACTGACTGTCACATAAATTATATCATTTAAACCTAACAGTATCTGGATAAATTTAGCACATTTTACAATCGAAAATACTGTGCGGAGATATTGTCACTTTCCCATGGTGATACAGCTAATATTCCCCAGAGTTATCATTATGATAGAACAGTAATCAATTTTCCTTTTATTCATTCAATCCACCAATGTTCAATGACTACAGATTTTGAACCAGATTCTGTACTGGACACTCAAGGTGCAGTGGTTACTTCCAGCCTTGAGGAGCAACCAAAGGTCAAAGGGGAAAGCTGTCTCTTGAGTATACACAGGTGAATCATTACCAAGACAGGTTGAAACTGAAGAAAACAAATTGAAGAAATGAGTTGGAAAATGCTGTTTTCAAAGAACCATTTTCCTAAAAGCAACATGGTTTCCAGTTCTGATTTTGCAGCCTCAGAACTTGAAACACTGCCCATCTGCATAAACCTTTGCTTTCTGTTTTAGTTCCCTGAACCTTCTGTCCTCCACTTTTCTTCCCCTGCTTCACATACCTCTGTACCCTGTGCCCTGGCAGGCATTGTTCCCTTTGTCCTTCTTCCTACATGTGAATCTGTCAAACTCCACTCATTTCCTCAGGCCTCAGCTCTTACACCTTCTGAGACCTTCCTTGATGCTTGTGGTGTCAAATGTAGACATTGGTGACATATGTAGACATGTCCTCTGACCATCCCCATTCTACATACCCAGGAGCATTGTTCTTTGCAGTGGGGATGATTAGGAGGCATCTACTTTCAGCTAGAATCCTGAAGTCAGGAACCATGCATTTCCATCTTCATATCACAATGCCTAGCATGCAGGAAGCACTGGGAAATACGTGTGAAATACATGGCTGGGCTTATAAAAAGACCATATCTTTTTAATATCCATCAAAGTGTATATCTTTGCTGAGTAGCATTGTGGGAATGTTTTTCCATGTGTCATGACCACATTTGTTTTGTATTTTAGTCCATTACCATAATAATAACTCTCCATTTTCAGCTTATGCATTTGAAAATAAATTGCCTTGCTTAGGAAATAGGAGAAAGAAATACTATTAAGTGACCATAATTGTTATTGCTTTAATAGTCACCTGTATATTATAAAATCTGAACAGAAAAATTCAACTAAAAGAACTGAAATGCTTAGTCCATTATTGAGTATGCTTCCTTGGTGGAATGATATTTTTGGAGAAAATATTTTTCCTATTCCACAAAACTATGTTTTATTTAACAGTAGTATTCATAATCTTGAAATGGGCTTTAAAAAGAAGCAGGGCAAGTCAAATGCCAAAAAATTACCTCAGCTCTGGAGCTAAAATGCCTCACAGAAGAGAGTAATGGCACAGGATGGATAAGGCTGTGATTTTGTTCCTAAATAGCACTGCATATTTAGGATGTGCTCTTTTCTTTAAAAACTTAACCAATTCCCATCCTGCCCATTCCTTAGGACACACCTAGTTTGGGAAGCTTACCCCATGTTCTTCCCACCAGAATTTCTGTTATTTTTGCATCCATCTTATTTTACTAGAGTTATTTGTGGGTCTATGATTTATGTTAACTGATGAGCCTCTTAAAGTCAGAGGCACAGTCTCATTCATCATTCATCCCCCAGTGCCTGGTACATTGCCTGCTCCACAGAAAATTCTAAATAAATGTTAAACTGACATATCCCCATCATGGTTCTAATGATTGGAAGTAACTTGACAGTCATAAAAGTTCTGACATTATACTGGGTTATATATTTGACTGGTTATAAGAAAACATTATGTAACAAATTTTATGTTCTGTGGTTTTGTAGACCATACCATATTTATCATTGTATTGTTGCTAATTATGTAAGAAAAATAAAGGTATTCCTTGTATGATATCCAACTACAGAACCTATAAATTATTAAATAAAGAAACTTATTTTTCCTATTTATTGAATACACACACAAATATGTATACACATATATATTCCTGATATATATATATATATATATATATATATATATATATATATATATACACATATACACATACACATACTATCTATCTATCTATATATATATATACACACACACATACACATACTATATATATATATATATATATATATATATATATATATATATATATATCAGGAAAGTTGAAAATATTAATTTTTCTTCAAACAGGTATTTCAGAATTATTGACTTTTTGGAAACACTTACTATTGCTGTGGATATTGCATAGATTATTTCTAGTTTTTATAAAAGTACTGTGAAGCAAGTATTGCTGTAGTCTTTTTGGAGGACCAGAAACCATGGCTAACAGATGTTAAATACTTTCAATCTTAAGCATCAAAACACTCTGAAAGAGCTATACTGAATTTAGCTGTGAGAATGGATGTACATAAAAATATTAACAATTGGTAGAAATACCAATAAATTAAAAGAGATGTTGGTCATATCAGAGTCCTGGATCAAGGGAGGATTTATGGTATGGTTAGGAGGGTATGCACGCAACCCTGGTGGCACCATTCATCCAGAGGTCTCAGGGCAGAAGCTGTTTGCCAAGTCAAAGGGAAATATCAAATATGAGCTAGGTGTAATGGTACATGCCTGTAATCCCAGTGAATCAGGAGGCTAAGGCAGGAGGATCAAAAATTCAAAGCCAGCCTCAGCAAATTAGCAAAGCCCTAAGCAACTTAGCAAGACCTTATGTAGGGAGGGAGAGTGTAGGAAGAAGATTACCTCTAGATAGGGAAGAGGGGTGGGAGGGAAAGGGAGGGGGAAAGGGAATAGCAAGGATGGTGGAAGGTGATGGTCATCATTATACAAAATACACGTATGAAGATGTCAACATACCTTATATACAAACAGAGATATGGTAACTTGTGGTTTAAAGGTGTATTAATAATTGTAATGAAAAAAAGGAGAGAGCACATGTATAATGGCATAATATGGCAGGAACATACTTTATATACAGAGTTACAAAAAATTGTGCCGTGAATGGGTAATTATGAATGTAATGCATTCCACTATTGTCATGTGTGTAAGAAATAAATTAAAATAAAAAAGAAAGAAACTAAGGCTTGGGATGTGGCTTAATGATTAAGCGCCCCTGGGTTCAATCCAAGTTCAAAAACAAACAAACAAACAAGCAAAAAACAACATATACAACTAAAAGAAAAAAAAGTGGATAAATAAATTTCCTGGAGAGATTTCTCTCTTTCTTCAACCATCACAAGGTTCTTGGTTGAGGCACTTATATAACCAAAGACAGAAGAACAAGAATACAACCTAAAAAGTAATATAATTTATGCATGATACAAGAGCCTTTAGAAATGAATACCCAGAGCAACATTGAAATAAATATTTTTTTAGCTGAATTTGATAGACAGTCATGCAGAAGTGTGATTGGAGGATGAGAGCATATGATCAAATGGCAAGAACTCAAAGGAGGTCCTATAGTTCCTTATGTTCAGATTATCTTTTTTGTCTCTGTCCTCAAGGATAAGGATGCTTCTTTCTCTCTGGGGAGTAAGTGAGGATGATATTGCTTGTGCTCTTTCCTCAAATTCCAAGCTTTTCACATTTAGGGGTGATGTGTACTAAACCCCATCAGTAATTAGGCTGCTACCAGCTTCTGAGTGATAGCCACTCAAAAGCAATTGGTGCTTGATTGTCAACATATCTTTCAAGATTCTTTATTATGTCTGTCTCTTTGGAGAAATAATAAACAAAACAACACCCAATGTGTTCTTAAAAGAGCTCTTCAAATGAAAGGTTATGGAAAAATAAGAACAATCAGTTAATTCAGAAGTCCTGAGGAAAACTGTGGCTATCTTTTACCTGAATTGACATGTGACTGGCACTGGGTTGTTAAAAGGAGAAAATGATTTTTAAAAATCCTTGATATATACAAACTTGCATACCAAAACTGTTGTGTAAAATTTATCCCTCAGAGACTCAGAAATTTTAGAAGGAATATCAACTATAAAAGAGAAAACAGCTTAATCATAAAAACAATTTTGCTCCTGCATGATTTCTAATGGGATTCTAAAATGTTTTATTTTTACTAGCATTTTCCTCAGGATTTAATGCAACAGCTCTTTCAGGAAATTAGAAGATATCATCTAGTTCATAACACTTCTGCTAACAAATGGTGTAACTCTTTGATGGACACTGGAGTTATCTAGACTTTATGATCATTCTAAAAAGAATTGATAAGAAAATCTTTTATGTTCTTTTCCAAGTATGACTTTGTTATTCTTCTGGATTTTTAAATTTTTATTTTTTCATTCCAAAAAAAATATTTCAATTTCCATATTCCCCCTCTATTACCATTATTACATGTATAATTGAGGTGCACTATAGTAAAGAGGACAGAGCCCTGGACTGAGAATTTTACAACTTATACTTGAGTCTTTTACATAACTTTAAATGTATAAATTAGAAAAGTTTATGATTAAATCAGCAATGGAAGAGAGTGATTGCAATAGCCAATGCTGATTACTTAGGAAATTTTGAGTCTGCTTTCTCACTGGCTAAGAAAAGAGTATATAGTATACTTCAACACCATATCTCATCATTCTGTGCATGTTTCTTTGGGGCACGCCACTGCACTAGAATGCAAGGGAGAATAAGATCCTGACATGCCCTCAGGTTGTCACTATCTAGAGGGAGAGAGGAAAAAAGCTAAGATAGCAATCCAGAGTGATCATTCAGAGGAGAATTTTATGTGCCTAGTCTTCTGGGATTTTATGGAAAGTATGAGCCAGGTATCAGAAGATAGAAAAATAATCTTCTTCTAAGTGGGATGTTTTAGAGAGCCAAAAAGGATTAAAAGAGTTTAGCTGGATACATAGAGCAGGGAATAACATTCTGGAAAAAGGAAGCAGGCTAAGAAAAAATGGGAAGCAAGACATTTCCAAGTCCAGGAGATATCACATATTTTGGAATTGCAGAACATAGGAGTATGACAGAAGATAAAGTTACATAAAAGGAATGCTTTGTGGCCCAAAAGAATAGTTGTTGTTATTATTATTATCTAAATATATGTGAAAACATTCATTATATTCACTTTTGGAAGAAAAAGATAGTTATGCAAATCTCCCATGCATTCAAATTGCAACTAATTTATGTGAGTATTCTGTCCTCAAGGAGGAGGTCCATAACTCCTCACCATTCAGTATAGACTGCACATAATGACATCTTTCTGGAAAATACACTGTGAAGAGGTTGGAAAGAAACACTCATTTCACAGTTTAAAAAAAAATTGCAAACACTATTTTAACCTGGGCAAGGTTAAAATCAGCAGTTAAAAGTCTTATTAACTTATATGTTTCTTTGATATGTTGTAATGAAAATGATACTTTACATCTATGGCTGTCCTCCCCAATCTCATAACTGATATGTAAATATGAAAAACAACAGAAAAATACAAGCTGAAAGTCATTATGTATAATATATGACAGCATTCTTAAAATTGTCCAAATCATCAAAAACAAGGAATGTCTGAGAAATTGACACGGCCAAGTAGAACCTAAGGAGACATGACAAGAATAGGGGAAACAGAGTATGGGATACACATGAGCTCTCTGTATTTAATCTTTGCAACTTTTCCGTACATCTAAAAACTATTCTAAAACTAAGTTGATTTTCAAAAAGAGTTATACTGAGAACTGCTTCATTTCAATCATTAAATGCTACTTAATGATTATTTTCTGGCAATATAACCAGGTGTACAAGGCTGCTACTTTATAAAGTAGACAGGTTTATTTAGCTCACAGTTTTGGTCCAAGATCTAGTAGCCACATCTATTCAGCCTCTGGTGAGGACCTCGTGGCAGATGGCATGTGAGGGAGCACATGTGAAAGAAGATCTCATGGCAAGGCAGGAAACCAGAGAGATTCAGGAGCCAGGCATGTTCTTTTAAAACAATTGCATCTCAAGGGAACTAATGGGCTATTGTGAGAATTGCACAATCCCTTCAGATGGATCCCAGTGACCTAAATAAACTCTTTCCATAGGTTCCCTCCTCTTAATGTTTCAACTACCTCATCACCTTTCAGTATATGAACCTTTAAGAAACATTCAAACCATATCAAAACCATAGAAGGGATACACTAATGAATGAGTAGAAATTATAACCATTTTTTAAGACACACCCAAAGAAAAAATAAATTAAACAACACAAACAAAACAAAAACCCAAAACAAAATTATCTTTGGAAAGTAGGCCTGTAGAATGTGGTATTAGAATGTCTTCTATTCCCTGAGATGAACTAAAATTTACTTGGTGCTGGAGGAAAAAAAATTGTAATTGAGCACAACTGGGTCTCATGATCAAGAGACCCAGTTCTCTCTCTATGCGATCTTGAGAAAGTTCAGTTGGGGTTTATTTATAAAGTGGAGATGGCAAAGTTCTATTCATTTGAATGTGATATTATGTTACTAAACAGTACTTAGAAGTACTATACCTATTTTTAAAGAGAATTTGGGGAAGTAACATTAAATTACATGTAAGAAGCTTAAAAATTATAAGCCTTTCTAGATACATAAAAGGAGTTCATCTAGATTTCAACATCTAAAGGTGGCTACCTTTATAATAGTAATTTGAACACCCATCCCACAACTATCTTTCCAAATCTCTATGGACTCAAAATATCTTGTCTCTTATATTTCTCATGTCAACAGCAAACCTCAGAGTTTATTGAACTGTTATGTCAATGATATTACATTTAATTCAGTTTTAAGAAGACCCCTTGGAGGACTGGGGAATTAGCTTAGTGGTACAGTGCTTGCCTAGCATGTGCCTTGGGTTCCATGTTCAACGCTGCACACTGCACACACACACACACACAGACACACACACACACACACACAAAGAAAACCTCTTCTACCCTACCAGAAATTAAGCTCCTCCCCTTCAATTTATTCTCTAATTATTCCTAAGTGGAACATCTCAGGACTCATGTGAGCTTAAAATGAATCCCTTGTCTGTGCTGCCCTGACTCCACTTTCCATGCCTATATTTCATGTGAATGAAAACCCAGTACACACCACGCTTCCTCAATATAGACCATCTCTGAGTTTTTTATCCACACTAATCTGATTAAAGGATACAGTCCATTCCAGAAAACCACAGTTCAGGGTGAAATTTTCATAACACTTTACTGAAGGTCTGGACATAACAGCAAAGAAGCACACTGCAGAGAACTTAGAACCCTGGCCTGAGCCGAGAAAGCTCATGCTCTGCCTCCCTCATTCAGATTTCTGCTTCACTTCTGACCTGCTTGCAGTGGCCAGGTGCAGCTTGATGTCCTCTACAAGTACTTAGCTTTCTTAGTACCCACACTGCAGGTCAAACTACTTCTTGGTTTCAGAAAGACAAAGTGACTTTATTTTAATAAAAGAATTCTATATTGTGAGGGTGGTCACAATATAGTATCCCAGATTTGGTGGCTTAAACAATATAAATGTGTTTTTTCTCAGTTCTGAGGCTAGAAGTTTTGAGATCAATAGAGGTTTCTACTCAGCTTCCAGATGGCCTCCTCCTCACTGTGGTCTCTACCCATCATTCTTCAGTCTCTTGTGTGTATACTAATCTCACTTAAAGGACGCCAGTCATATTGAATTACTGTTCACTCCACTGACCTCATTACATTTTTAAAGCCCCTATCTTCAAGTGTAGTCATGTTCTGAGATGTTCATGGTTACAACTTCAACATGTGAAGTTTGGAGAGTGCCAATGAGCTATGAACAACTTCTTTCTGAAGGCTTGTTTTCTGCTGCAGGATTGTGCTCTGCCTAGGATGACAGAGGGTAGAAAAACCCACACCCTTCAGGTTGAGGTGCTAAGGATGAGGGAGCACAATAGTGTACTACTACAGACAAAGCTGCAGTTAAAAAGATATAGACAGTCAGAAATTAGCATGTTATCCAAAGACTTGTGGTCTTAAGTGACATCACATTTTGCTCTGAATTACCTATTTTTTTTTCTTTCTTTCTGTTTTTAAAATTATTTATTTATTTATTTATTTTAGTTTCTCCATTTCAAAAGTTTGTAACACCTTTGGATCACTTCTCACAGTTGCATTCATCTGGTGGTATGAAATTATCTGCTTGTGTGCCTATTTTCTCAAGTAGACTGTGAATTCCTTTAGTGGGACTGTGTCATATTAACTGGATCTTTTAATGCAGGGACAGACTTATGATATATGCATGGTAGGTGTGAAATGGTATCATTACATTCACTCATTGCTTTGTTCAATAGGCATGAAGTAAACACCAATTCATTGGTAAGCAGTATGATAGTGAAAGAGGAAAAAAATCTACTTATCATTAAACCGGCCTTTAACTCTCCTAACACTAGTCGAATCACTCCAAATCAAGTGAGCAGGTACTATCTTTTTCTTTGTCCCCCTACCTCTGACTAGAGATCAAAATCAGAGTCTCATACATTTTTGCTAGTATTCTACCATCAAGCTACACCCCCAATTCTATTTTTTTTTGTTTTTGTTTTGGCTTTTAAATCTGTTTCCTCATGGAGTTAAAATTACCCTGGGTATTGCAATCCAGTTCAAGTGGCAAAATGGTCAAAGCTATGAAATTAAAACCACAAGATTGACTACCTGTATAGTACAACCACAAATCTCTTTAAATTTTGTCTCTACCTCGATTAAATGAAGTTGGCTTCTATTAGACATTCTATATTACACAGAAAAATTAGACATTATTGTGAGATAGAGTTCTTGAACAATTTCATTTGCATCACCTGGCTCAGGGTCTGAATGCTATATACTAAACTGCAGAGATATTCTCATAATGGACTAGTGTCCTAGAAGGAGTACAGGCTTTGTTATTTTTTAAATTGAAGTCATTTTACAATATCAGTTCATTCATCTGTTTCATGCCTGAGTGACTTATAATAATTCATTTTGGGTATTCCTGAAATAGGAGGAAAAAAAGATAAACAAACAAAAAATCCTCCTGTGCTTATCTTATGGAACAATCCATTCCCGTTGTGTACCCAAAAGAACCAGAGTATATTAATTTTCAAGTTGCAGCCATAAATTTTCTCATGTAGTTTTACATAAGATGCCTAAAATTTTTAGGTAGGACAGTTCAACCAGGGCTCAAAGATCTTCCTCAGATCATCTGAGATTTCCCTGGGTTCCCTAATACCACTAGGACCCTGTGATCTGGAGATCTGGTCTGAACTGACTCAACATCTGATAGTTTCAGAGGAAGATTCAGACTTCTGAGGCCAGAGAGACAAGGTTTCTGCTATAAGATCAGAAAGAGAACAAAAGCAATCATTTTCTACAAGAATGAAACAATTGTTTTGGCAGACAAGAAAATACCAAATTGAAATCTTAAAAGAATTAGGAAGGCTGGCCTGTTCACCTGTCCCCACTTCATTTCCTATTAAGCAGTCCAACCAAAAATGTCTATACTATAAATTATGATAGGATAGTCACATATCTGTGATATATAGCCAAAGGATTTAAAATTTTTGTTCACAGTTTTATTGGAAATAACTTGATACTTTTAGGGAAGTTATAAGAATAGGAATACAAGAAAACATTCAAAACCCTTCACCCAGATTTACCTATTATTAACATTTTGCTTTGATTTATAATTCCTGCATGCTTCCTGGACAAAGATGTTGTGTCTGCCGAAACCTAAAACAAACAAAAAAAAAAATGAAAAAAATTCTCTCTCTCTTTCTCTCTCTCTCTCTCTAAAAAAAGAATAAATTATGTAATTTACAGACCTTTAACCTTCTTTTAAACTTAATGATATCAATATGTATTTCCTAAGACTAGGAAGATTTACTTAGAAAATTATAATATAGCTATCAATTTCTGTAAATTTAATATTGATACAGTATTTTTATCTTATCTACTGTCTATATTTCAACCAAAATATGGCCTTGATAGTACTGTTTTCCTCCTTAATATAATATTCAGCCTTTAGCATCATTTAACCTGGAATATTTCCACTTCTTTTTTGTTTTTGTTGGTTTCTCTTTTTTAACATTTACATTTTTAAGCAATACAGCCCCCCCAATTTTTTAATAGAATGCAAACCATTAATGGTTTATCTGATTTTTTTTCACTGTAACATCAGGTTCTATGTGATTTTTTTTCCTTTTTAGCATATCCCATCTGGAGGAATACATTGTCCATCTCATTGGTGATATTAATTTTGAGTATGTAGTCAAGATCAATAGTATAATTACCATTTTCTTCCTTTGTAACTAATAAACAGTCTATGGAGAAATCCCTGAAGATCATGAGCATACCCTGATCTTCAGCAGAATTTTCTTCTATCTCTAGCAATTGTTGAAGAGTCTTGTCTGATGTAGTTTTTTTTTTTTTTTTTTTCCCATGATGTGTGCAACATGCTGATTTTGAAATTCCAGAACTTCATCTACACTTACAGTAGGCACTCAGCATTGTACTATAAGCAAAAGCCTTCCTTTATCTTTTTATTTTTTTAACATCTATCTTTATCTCTGAATCTCAGTACCTCCACATATAAGATCATGTCATCTGCAAACAGGGACAATTTTACTTGTTCCTTTCCAGTTTGAATGTCTTTTATTACTTTCTCTATCGTAATAGTTTATATAAGACTTCTAGGACAATAACCAATAGAGGTGGTAGAAATCAGCATCCTTGCCTTGTTACAGGTCTTAGAGAAAAAGCTTTCAATTTTTCCCATTGATTTTTATCTGTGGGTTTGTCCTATATGGTCTTTATTGTTTTGAGCATCATTCCTTCCATACCTAATTTTTTGAGTGTTTTTATCACAAAAAAGTTGAATTTATCAAATGCTTACCCCTATCTTAATTAAAATTGAAATTAAGGGTGATCTCCCTCTAAATTCTGTACTATAGTCTTCATCTGTACCAGTTATTGACTTATTTTTGGAAAAAAAAGCTTACTTTATTTTTAAAGGAAGCCTTAGACAATGCACAAATCCTTATTAATTGGCACATTATGCTGTTAATGTATAAGAGTGTCAGGAGTGACTTTGTGCTAAAAATCCTCTATCAAAGAGTTCATATCCTAGGAAAAATGTAAGTACTGTATTCTTGAAAAGAACTTGCTGTTATCCTGTATTTTTATTAAAGATCAATTAAAATATATGACCTTTAGACTATTATGGCTGGCTTACTATGAAATTATTGATATTTCAATATGGGTTGAAGATCTTGTCCATAATCTCAGTAGATAAAGAGCAAAATTGCAATCAAACTCATCCTTCTTTAAGAAGATGATTTATGGTTGGTGTTAAAAGGTTAAGAAGAAAAACCACTTCTTCAATATAAAACAGAGAACTACACATTTATAAGTGAAGTATTTTCTATTTTAATTCTTTCTTCAAAAGCCTAATCTGAGTAGGACATTAAGAATGAAATAAAACTCACTGATATTTTCTTTATCTCTTTTAAACTGTATTCAGAAGTCAAAGATACATTGAGTAACATGGATGTTAAAACAGCTGTGCCTTCATAGGTTTTATGTTGACAAATAATATTGATCTTGATAATTGTGTGGTAGGGATAGCCTTTGTGAAAGTGGTTAAAAGCTAAGAATTGGACACATGCATTTCTTAAAAGGTGAAACTGGAAGTCCCTGAGATTTTACAACTGTGACCATGATTATTGCCCCTTTCCCATCTGGCAGGCATGATATAATAGCCTAGAACATGAGTGAAATAGATTAGGGTTTGGGGAATAGGAGCAACTCTCTTACACCAGGCTTGATTGTGGTTTCTTTTACAAGTGTGTGAGGTAGACACTCATACCTATTACTTAGATGAGGAATCTGAGACTAAGAGAAAATGTGACTTCAAAAAGATTAAAGGACTGGTAATTGACTTTGCCCTGTCAGACTAGTTTCTGCCAAAACTCTGGCTCTTTCATGACAGACCGGTCTGGTGTTTGGTGTGCAAGTCCAGTGTAATTAATCATTATCTCTTATGTAACTATGTTGCCAAGACTCCAGGATCATCATCAGTGAACATCCTATTTGCCAATGAAGATTGTCAGGAAGCACTTGACCAATTCCAGAGAAAAGCCTAATCCGAGGCTGAAAAATGAGAGTGTACATTGTGAATTATGCTATTCAAACTGCTTTTGCACCCATTATCTAATTTGATCAGCAATGGATTTCATTAGAAAGAAAATCATTTTATTAAATAATTAATTTGATTTGCTTTCATTAAGCTAATGGACAGGAGCAGAGCACAAGGGATAACATAAACTCCACAGGGCTACAGCTCTCGCTGGCTAATTCATTCTGCTGCTTTTGAACTCTTTTTTGAGCTCTCTCAAAGCAATCATATTAGGCTGTGATGTGTGTGATGGCCTGAGTCTCTCCTCCCTGCAAAAATCCAGGTGCTGCCTGCCACTTGGTAATTGGGCCAGGGTCTGCATATGGGTCTTGACAGATCCATCCTCTAATGCTGTGGCACTTAATTTCAATGATAAAAGCAAACTGGCAACCAGTTTAGACGTATGAGAGCTGATCCGTCTTTGGTAGCAGCTGCTTGGTAGAGCCTGTCAGGAGGTAGATGGCATTGGCATTTGGGGGTTGAGTCACCTTCTGGAGAAAGGGCTGTGTTTTCTCCAAGTGAACCCATCCAATGCATTTACAGGGATGATATTTATGATCTGGCAAACATTTATTTTACTTTATTGGAATAAAGAGAAAAAGAAAGTAAAAAAATAAATAAATAAGAAAAAGAAAAGGACACGTGAATAGTTTCTGCATTTATACTAGGATTTTGGATATATTACTCACAAACTAAATGCCATAGAATATGTTTTAAAATGCCCATTTGGCAGCTATTTGGTTTTAAGATGGTAGGTGTTATTAAGAGAAGAAGTTATTAATATCACAGCAAAAGGTTAGCTAAGTGTTTTAACATGGGTCTAATGATAGGTTGACTCAATATAGTCTAAGCCTTAGGGACAAGGCGATTTAAACACTAGATTCATCTTCAAGGTTCCAGAAACTTGAATGGTATATCCAGTGATGATTAAGAATGTGAATATTGAAGTCAAAGTACCAAGTTTTTTTTTTTAATCATGAATAATGTGTTAGTCACCTACGTATGCCTCCACAGGGGACTAAATCTGCACAGTGACCAGGAGTCTTGTGCCAGCTAGACAGAGCACTGAGAGATCCTCTGAACAATGTTTTGTTGTTGTTGTTTGTTTGTTTTTGTTGTTTTTTTTTTTTAATTTTATATTTCCTCTTGGTAGTTCATAGCAGAATACTTTCATTACATTTCTCCTGATAGAATACAGTGGCACAGGATTGCATCTATTGGATGTGGAATCAGAGGTATCTGAATTCTAGTCTTTGCTCTACCAGTTCGTTTTTGGCCTTCAAGCCAGCAATTTAAACTATGTGAGTCTGAGTATTAAGAGGGTAATTACATAAGTCCCATTTATTTATTCTTGTTATTAACTCTTGGGCTATGGGCGTCCTATTAAGGAATTTGGAGCCCGACCCCACAGTATGTAGATCATAGCCAACTTTTTCTTGTATCAGACGCCGTGTCTCTGATTTGATATCTAGCTCCTTGATCCATTTTGAGTTAACTTTTGTGCATGGCGAGAGAAAGGGATTCAGTTTCATTTTATTGCATATGGATTTCCATTTTTCCCAGCACCATTTGTTGAAGATGCTATCCTTCCTCCATTGCATGCTTTTAGCCCCTTTATCAAATATAAGAAAGTTGTAATTTTGTGGATTGGTTTCTGTGTCCTCTATTCTGTACCATTGGTCCACCTGCCTGTTTTGGTACCAGTACCACGCTGTTTTTGTTACTATTGCTTTGTAGTACAGTTTGAACTCTGGTATCTCTATACCTCCAGATTCACACTTCCTGCTTAGAGTTGCTTTTGCTATTCTGGGTCTTTTGTTTTTCCATATGAATTTCATGATTGCTTTATCTATTTCTACAAGAAATGCCGTTGGGATTTTAATTGGCATCGCATTGAACCTGTAAAGAACTTTGGGTAATATCGCCATTTTGATGATGTTAGTTCTGCCTATCCATGAACAGGGTATATTTTTCCGTCTTCTAAGATCTTCTTCTATCTCTCTCTTTAGGATTTTGTAGTTTTCATTGTATAAATCTTTCACCTCTTTTGTTAGGTTGATTCCCAAGTATTTTATTTTCTTTGAGGATATTGTGAATGGAGTGGTTTTCCTCATTTCCATTTCAGAAGTTTTGTTGCTGATATACAGGAATGCCTTTGATTTATGCGTGTTGATTTTATATCCTGCCACTTTGCTGAATTCATTTATTAACTCTAGCAGTTTCTTTGTAGACCCTTTTGGGTCTGTTAAATATATTATCATGTCATCCGCAAATAAGAAACAATAAGAGAGGTAAACAGAGAGCCTACATCCTGGGAACAAATTTTTACCCCTCACACTTCAGATAGAGCCCTAATATCCAGAATATACAAATAACTCAAAAAATTAAACAATAAGATAACAAATAACCCAATCAACAAATGGGCCAAGGACCTGAACAGACACTTCACAGAGGAGGACATACAATTAATCAACAAGTACATGAAAAAATGCTCACCATCTCTAGCAGTCAGAGAAATGCAAATCAAAACCACCCTAAGATACCATCTCACTCCAGTAAGATTGGCAGCCATTATGAAGTCAAACAACAATAAGTGTTGGCGAGGATGTGGGGAAAAGGGTACTCTTGTACACTGCTGGTGGGACTGCAAATTGGTAAGGCCAATCTGGAAAGCAGTATGGAGATACCTGGGAAAGCTGGGAATGGAGCCACCATTTTACCCAGCTATCGCCCTCCTCGGACTATTCCCTGAGGATCTTAAAAGAGCGTACTAAAGGGATACTGCCACATCAATGATCATAGTGGCACAATTCACAATAGCTAGACTGTGGAACCAACCTAGATGCCCTTCAATAGATGAATGGATAAAAAAAAATGTGGCATCTATACACAATGGAGTACTACGCAGCAATAAAAAATGACAAAATCATAGAATTTGCAGGGAAATGGATGGCATTAGAGCAGATTATGCTAAGCGAAGCTAGCCAATCCTTAAAAAACAAATGCCAAATGTCTTCTTTGATATAAAGAGAGCAACTAAGAACAGAACAGGGAGGAAAAGCATGAGGAAAAGATTAACATTAAACAAAGACGAGTGGGGGGAGAGAAAGGGAGAGAGAAGGGAAAGCATATGGAAATGGTAGGAGACCCTCAATGTTACACAAAATTACATGGAAGAGGATGTGAGGGGAAAGGGGGGGAAACAAGGGAGAGAATTGAACAACAGCAGATGAGGTAGAGAGGGATGAGGGGAGGGGAGGGGAGGGGGGATAATAGGGGAAAGGAAAGGTAGCAGAATACATCAGTCACTAATATGCCATTATGTAAAAATGTGAGTGTGTAACCGATGTGATTCTGCAATTTGTATTTGGGGTAAAAATGGGAGTTCATAACCCAATTGAGTCAAATGTATGAAAGATGATATATCATGAGCTTTGTAATGTTTTGAACAACCAATAAAAAAAGAGGGTAATTACAACTCCTTTGTCAATATTTTCAAAGCTTTGAAGATAATATATATGTTTAATGTACATAGAAGATATACTTCAGAACCTACAGCTTAATAGGTGTTCAATAAATGATAGTCATCTTCATGCTTTTATTATTATAGTCATCTTAAATGATTTACCATAGTTTTAAATGTATCTTTATTAGATTTCCAAGGTTCTTGATCCCATTTTTAATTTAGAAAGCATTCTATCTCTTAACATGTGTTGTCCCATCACCGCAGATGTGATACACCTATAAAAACACTTAAATTGAGCAACAGATATATCACTTTTGATAACTTCAAAATAATATTTGAATATTTATTATGTTTGCAGAATTTATAACAATAATAATACGTAGAGTTGACAAACCTAATTCTCAGAGGGACCTGCATGCCTACAAAATCTAAATGTAATTTTATGTACATATATACACCCACCAAGAGAGGTACATAGAAGGTGATCTATAAATATTTGTTTTGTTCTGCACCACGCTACCTTTACTAAAGGGAATCGAGAAAAGGAGCCTTTACTGCCTATAAGTGTGCCATGGCTTTTAGAACAGGGCTTCTCAACTTCAGTTTGCATAGGAATCACTGGAGGATTTTGCTAACTAGATTCTAATTCAGTAGGTCTGCAGGTGGGGGCAGAGCTACAATCTTGCCTTTCTAATAAGATCCCAGGAGGCAGATATACTAGTCTTCTGTGACCACATTTTCATCAGCAAGGTTTGTATTTGTTTGACATTTTTCTCTTTTCTGTTGTATTAAGTACCTCCATTTCAAGTCAATTTCTTCCTTCTTTGCCTTTCCACCAAACAAAGAACCACTGTTTTCATAGTCACAGGTGGTGGCTGATATTGGACACCTTCCCAGTACACTGAGTGCTTATTATTTGCAACAACAATTGAACAGGAGAAAGACCTTTATAAAGAACTACAGTAATACTACAGAGCATTCCTATACTGATTGAGAGTGTGCAGTGTGCTATCCAGAATAGGGTCACAGTTGGTTCAGCTGTCCCATAGGTATTCTCTGAAAGTCTACCATGTCTTAGGCAATGAGAGAGCAGAAATCACTGAGATAGAACCTCACGACGCTCATGGTTGAGCAGGAAAGAAAGGCAGGAAGTTCAGTAACAACAGGATTGGATCAATACACAGTATTGGAAATAGACTTATGATCAAAATCATGTAGTGATATAGAGAGACAAGGGAGAGTCCAGGGAAGGCATTCCAGAGGCTACTAAACCTGCACCAGCACAGTCATCAACATGGCCATGATCACATCTCTATGAGCACTATAGCTGTCATCCTGGTAATCATCCAATATGGTGTGTTGGATACCTGCTGTTTACCAGGTACAGTGTGAGAAAATGATATGCATTATCTCAAACAGTCCTCATAATCTCCCCATGAATTAGGTACTATTGTTTTTCCTGTTTTGAAGATGAGGCAGTGATGTACACACATGTGGAATCGCTTGCTTAGCACTAAACAGGAGGGCCTGAATTCAAACCTGGGAACTGATGCGCTATGTTCTTACCCATCATGCCACCCCCACCTCAGTTCACTTTATTTAAGATAATTGATCTCAACAGTATGCATTGATATGTTAATAGTTTCAGTTTTATGGTTAAGTACCCTAAGGCTCAGATGGTAAATTATTTCCACAAAAAACGTGTAAAAAAAGAATTAAAGTTTTCTAATTTCATGTTCCAAGTTTTGCAGCCACTTTATGTGTTGTCAGTGATAATTCTGAAAGATATAACCTCCCGAATCATAATCTTTAATGGTGAAATCTCAAAAGATCAAAAATCCCTCAGTTTAAAACCCCAAACACCACACTCCTGAAAGATTAAAATCCCTCAAACCAAAATTTCCATTTAGAGAAAAAAAAAATAAAAAGAAAATTTTGTAAATGTAATGGAAAGTTGAATTCTGGGAAAGGGACTTGCCATGTGATACAGAAACAACAAAATTTCTGTTCAAAATAAGTCCTTTGTCTGCACTGGTGTTGATTATATTGATGACTTTCTAGAAGCTTTTAGTGAATTAAAGCTACACTTGCCTAGAGGAGCCAGTGAAGTTATTGACTGGTTTGAAAATAATTCTGCACACAATAAGATAAGAAGACATGCAACAGTGCCCTTTGATCACCAGTATTGTTTCCATCAAATCTGCGGTCTGTTTATGGTTGCATGTGTAATGGTTTTCTATATGCCCAAAGCATCACAGAACCTGGAACCAAAAATGGGAACATTTAATAGGGAACGGCCATGTTGTATATATCACATCATAGAACAATTTCAAGAAGAGCAGTGCCACATAGTAAGTGAATGTGAGCAGGGCATGTTGGGACACACCTGCTTGGGAGGCTGAGGCAGGAGGATGACAAATTCAAAGCCAGCCTCATCAACTTAGTAAAGCCCTAAGCAACTCAGGAAGACTCTGTCTCTAAATAAAATATAAAAAAGAGATAGGGATGTGGCTTGTGATTAAGCACCCCTGGGTTCAGTCCCTGGTGCAAAAAAAAAAAAAAAAAAAAAAAAAAAAAAATATATATATATATATATATATATATATATACACACACACACACACACACACACACGCACGCACACACACACACATATATATATGTATATAGATAGATAGATAGTAAATGACATGAGCATATTCTCCAAGAAAACCCATGTCCTAAAAGCAAATAAGGAGCTATTTCATTATGATACAAAACTTTAAAATAATGATCATGATATTCCAGCTCTTATGAACTACTTCTGTGCAATTGACCATAATCTATCCTTGAAATAAGACTTTCAACATATCTAAACTAAATTTCATCTTTGCATCTTTTCCAATACTTGTGATCTAAATTATGAGAAAACTTTTAGAAGGTTCTAATTTGTTTTATGCACTTTTTTTGCAAATTTGACTTGACAAATCAGCATTATCACAGCAATGGCTCTATGTGTAAACATTATACATGTACATAAAACCATTGAAACTTCCTCAACAAATGAAGGGATGTCCTTTTATTCATCTGCATTTGTAAAACAGACTTTCTCAGGATCTTGGTTCTTTGTGCAACTGCATGTGAAGTGGTGGCCATACTCTTTTTTCTTTTGTTTTTCTTAGTACCGTGTATTAAAACTGGGGTGCTTTTACCACTAAGCTGTATCTCATCACTTTTTAAAATTTATGTTGTTATTATTGTCTTTTTTATTGTGTATACTGGCCTATCAAGTGTGTGTGTGTGTGTGTGTGTGTGTGTGTGTGTGATTATATATTGCTTAAGTAAAAATATAATTTTAATAATGTTGATGTGTATTTTTAAAAACGTTTTAATTAGTTATATATGAAAGAAGAATGAACTATGATACATCATACATAAACGGAGTATAATTTATCATTTCTCTGGTTGTACATGATATAGAATACCACTGGTTGTCAGTCATATATATATATATATATATATATATATATATATAGAGAGAGAGAGAGAGAGAGAGAGAGAGAGAGAGCAATAATGTTATTTTATTAAAAAAAGAACTTTTTTTTGATCTTTTATTCTTTTAAATTTTAGTGGCATCAGTCTTCGAAGGTTTTGATTTGGGGGAAGTTCAACATTCAGGATTATGGCATTTTAGGTTGTGTCTTTAGAGGTGATAGCCCAAACCCCACATTTTAGCTCTTAAAATAAAAGTAGGGTTGGCAAATTATGAAGTCCATATACACATTCATGTCTTACATATGCAGGCCAGAAAATATTTCCCTTCATTTTATACCCTACAGTTCTATAAATATTATTTTGCTCTTGTTTCAAAGTCCACGAAGTTGGTAATAACACTTGCTGATTTTGTCTTTGGCGCTATTTTCCCTTGGAGCTTTATTTAATTTCTCCTAATTTACTTCATTTCTGGTTTTCTTACATATTAACAATTCAGCTTTTATTTCTGGATTTCTTACACATTAACTGTTGAGCTGTTAGTCACCCTTTAAAGAAGTCCTACTGAGTAAACATTTTTCACCTTCTGGAGGTTGGAAAAGAAACCATTAAAAATGTGTTGGGCTGGAAAGGACAATAAAGCTTACAAAATCATTATTTCCTGTATCGCTTAGTTCTTTCCCTTTCTTTCCTCACACTTTCTGTTTATTATCATTCTTTCCTCCTGATTTTTGCATTCACTTTTTATGCCTTCCTTTCCTGCCTTACTTTTTTCTCTCTCACTATTATTTCTCTAAATATATCATCTCTCTCCTCTCTCTCTCTCTCTCTCTCTCTCTCTCTCTCTCTCTCTCTCTCTCTCTCCCTCCTTCCCTTGATTTTAAATGATGTATTCTCATTTAAAATTTCATTATGGGTTTTTCACATCTATAATAACAATATGACTATGTGTGTCTTTTCAAGAACTGAGTTCTGCAATCAAACAGAACCAGATAATTTTTTTTTAATCTTTACCACTTTCTTACTCTTCAATTTTGGTAAAATTGAAGTCTCTTAGACTAGTTTACTCATCTGTAAAATGAAAGTAATGTCACATATTTTCACAAATTTAGTAAACAGCTAATATTGCCTCAGATTGAGAGTATGTACATAATGAATGATTCCCCTCCAGTAAAAGAAATTATTTTAAAATTTGGAGTTAGATATGGTTTTAGGTTCTTTTTTATGTGTTTATCTTCAAAAATTGGTATGGCTTTCTCTTGTTCCAGATTATAAAATTTACATTGGCAAAGACCATTTCTCATATTTTTGTCCCAATTGCCCAGTACCATGCCTTAATTTGATCAATGCTTAATAAGTAGAATATCCATGGAATGGAACCAAGAAAGAGGTTGGATTAACCAAGGATGCTGGCTTCCCTGTCAGATCAGGGTGGGTACTTTCTCACTTTCAACCCCAAGCAGCTTCTGCTACAAGGAAAGATCCAGGTTGTTCCTCTGCTGGTGAGAGATTGTTGGCAGCCTTTCTTTCTACATTGGAGAGTGGAAGGAAAGATTGCTCGACCAGCTGCCATCAACAACTTCGAAAACTTGAATGTTTAGGCAATTAGAGGTTTCCTGTGGTGTTCTCCAATGCTCTTTTCAAGTATATTATCTTTTTTATAATCAACTGAACAAAAAGCTCATAAAAATAGCACAGTGCTACAACTCCAGCCCACAGAAATGCAGAAGAAAATGGTTATGCATTTCCTTTCCAGAAGCTTCTTCTACATTGCTTTGGAGATACTGATACCCACTTTTGTGGTTGTTGTTGTTGTTGTTGATGTTGTTATTTTTAGACATACATGTAGTCCATGTTCTCACACTTACTTTTTCCTTGGAAGACATATGCATGGCATGAGAGGTTGGGATTGCAGAGGAGGACTAAGTTCCTAGAGACAATACTTGTATCATCCACATTCATTTTTCTTCTCTTGGACATTGTCCAGATATGCATTGCCAACATTGTTTTTCCTTGGTGGCCATTTTTCTAACCTGCCACTGCTGACATCCGATTTTCTCTTGACATATTTTTTTCCTTCTTTAACTCAGCTAATACCAATGAGTCAAGTCTTATTCTGGCTTGGGAACTATTCATTCTCCTTATGAAGGCTATTCGTATTTCTAAAACCATCCATTATGTGTTGATTTTATCAGTCAAACACTCAGAGTGCTCTGGAGACATTCAAATATTATTCAGGCAATGATTCATTCTAGCTCACCAGTATACAGATAAAAACAAAACCAGGAGTTTAACAAACTGAAGCCTTGCCTCCCTCACAGTTTGTGTTATAGAAGTAATTAGCTGAATGATCAGCTCATGTTATGCTTTGTTAGATAAGCAGCATACAAGAGAGAACCAGTTAGATCTAAGTTCAAATCCTTGCAGAGGCCCTATTGGATATGTGTAACTTGCATTAATTTATTTCAACTCTCTCACCTTTTATAAAATAGGAAAAAGTAATAACGTATAATTTGGGGCACATATAGTAAATGTTCTCATTCCCTCTTTGCTCAATTTAACATGGGATAGATATCATGGGGTTTCCCAACCCTCTGACTATATTGCATTCTATGCTATAAGTATTTGCACCCATTTCTAAGGTACTTTTGGAAAGTTCTCATGCCTCAGATGGGATGTCTGATAAAAGAATTCATTAAGATCACTTGCAATTCAGAAGCCCTGATGATTTTTAAAATAAATTACATATAAATATATTAAATATGAGGAAAATCTGCAGTGTGGAACATGCCAGAGTTTTTAGACTGAATGACATTGATATCCCAGTTACTGAAGACCCAGTGAGTGAAGACTCTGATATATAAGGGCCTGGTTCAAGTTCAAAGTGCAAGCAAAGTCCATTATTTTTTTTACTTGCTATATTTAGTATTTGTGTGCTTCACTGCTACTCACAGAATTAAAGGTGGTCTGTGGAAGAGAGAGTTTTGAGGACTAATAATTAAATCTTAAAAGAAATTGAACTTCTAATTAGCAGGGAATAACCTGTGGTTCATAATGTCTGATAATTAATTAGACTAAGTACACAGAAAGTTCCCCAACACTGGGAGCATATGAATAGGCACTGAATGACAATTTCTCAGGGAAAAAGGGATATATTGTGGCAAAAGGGGAATATAAACCTGTGGCAAGACTGGCCTAGAACTTACTTATTGTGTAACCTTATAAAAATCAATTAAACTTATTTTTTGTTTTATTTTCAATGTTAAACACAGAATCTCTATATTAGAGAATTGTTATAAAAAATAGAAATATCCAGTGATACATATTAGTCAGTAAAATATGGTATCTGCAGTTAGGATTTAAAAGAAATTAATACACTAAATTGTGTCATTCAAAAAAAATCATTGCTTTTGAGATAGATCATTTTGTCTGCTATGGTGGTAATGTGCTGTGGTGTGTATCAAAAAGGTAATACAGATACAACTGCTTTTTGACCTACAATGATTTTGCAAGCAAAGAAGTTTGCATTATAAAAGTTCTTCATGATTATTATTAGTCTATTTAATAATGAATTTCTACCTACATATATGTGGATGCTAATTCACAATAACTGGTGGGGGCACTAATAGGAAGGATAGTAGAATAAAACAGACATTATTACTTTATGTTTATGTATGACTGCATGGCCAATGTGATTCTACAACAAGAACAATCAGCAAAATGAAATTACAACCCAGCTATGTATGACATATAAAAGTTCATAAATGCATTCTACTATCATGTAAAACTAATTAAAATAAATTTAAAAAATTAAAAGAGAATTTTCCTTACAAAGATTCACTGATTCATAGGTGGAAATTGATAAAATATCTTTCTTCCAAAATTAGAGTCTTCTTTCATTAAAAACATGTAATGAGTCAACTATTAATTGAATTAAACAAACCAATAAGCTCTGCAAGCAAACAAAAAAACCTCACAGACTTCTGTCACTCTAGTTCTCAAGGAGTGTTTATACACCTTTTGAAAAGTTCCATTTAGAAACCACATTATGTTTCCATTGTGATACTTACTGAATTCATCTAAATGTCTTTTCCCTCCTGCTTTTACCATCAGTGCTTAGCAAATATTTGTGATAGACAACACCGTCTCCACTCCGTTCAGCTATTCTGCCGTTTTAGACTTTGGGAATTTGCAATTTTTTTTCAAGTGTTATTGTTGTGGTGGTGGTCATGGTTTATCAGTGTGTTCAGCTTCTCCCATGTCTTCCTTCCTGCTTACCAGAATCTTCATTTTCTTATCTGGAGATATTATCTCCACTTGGTTTTACTGTGGCCTTGGGAAATGCTCTCATGAACATATTAGCAGTGAAAAAGTTTCTTTTTCTATAGCATCTTTGACCAGATTTGTCCTATTCCCAAAATCTTTAAGAAATAAATATGATAATGAATGTAAATCATAGGGAAAGTCCACATACTTGTGTAAGACTCACTCATAACAGCTGCCCCCCAATGCATTAATTAATATGATACCAACTTATCAATGAAGGTAATAAAGAAAAAGTTTAAGTACAACTACCTAAACTACAGGGTTCAAATTTATTTAAGGTTTGCTCTGCTGATATTTACTGAGCAGTGGTCATCATCATAGCCGGTTTTTTTTTTTTTTTTGGTACCAGGGATTGAACTCAGGGGCATTTGACTACTGAGCCACATCCCTAGTTCTATATTGTATTTTATTTAGAGACAGGGTCTCAGTGAGTTGCTGAGGGCCTCGCTTTTGCTGAGGCTTAGTTTGAACTCATCCTTCTGCCTCCACCTCCCAAGCCACTGGGATGACATGTGTGTGCCTCTGCACCCAGTTTCATCATGCCATTTTTTTAACCCAAAAGGGATAAATATGCTTAAGGGACCCAAAAATCCATACTAAAAATTAAAATCTAAATTTAACAAGAACTATATAGAATATTTCTAAACATGAATTTTTCCCAACAAGGGAATGTATGTCTTTGTATTAAAGGAACAAAGGAAAGGAGGGGCAAAAGAAAGCTCTACAGAGAGAAACACTATTATAACCCAAGGTGAACTTCAGTGATCTCATTTTCTCCAAAAGTATGGCCTCATTAATGCCCTCCTCATGGCTTTTGAGTCTTTTCATAACTAGAAACCAGTCCTTTCATAACTAGGTGTGAAGAGCCAATATTCCCTCAAGGAAGGAAGAAAAACGCAGAAAGCTATAGACACTTGGCTCTTTGCCCCTGTACATGATCTGTTTTATTAAACAAACTTTATCTTGAAGCCTTTTTGCCCCATTGTCTGAGGTAATGCATTATGGCAATTCATCAATAAATTCCCATTATCCATCGATTCATTTGTCCATCCATCTGCTCATCCACCTATTCTGTCAAGATGTATTTGTTGAGAGTGTACTGAATGCTAGGCACCATAGGTGAAGGGAATGCAGAGATAAAGTAAATATACTACCTGTTTTCAAGGCTACTATATTTTTTATGAAGAGGTTAAACCACAAGTATGGGGAAAGACATGATATGTTGTAAAAAACACAAGAATGGGCCAACAAGACAAGAGACTGAATATGTGTATATAAATATGGTGATAGGAAACTAGGACAAAATAGTCAAACAGATTTAATTTTGTAAATTTTTAAATTCATCAATATTTGTTGAAGGGAGATGCATATACACATTTCCCAATTTGTTAGAAAATGGAAACTTGCTTTGTTTTAAGTATGCTTTTATTTCTAATGGAGCCATGACTGGTAAACCATATTTCCATATTGGAAATCAAGTTGCAGATGATGCAAAATCATTGGATGATTATAAATTGAAAGAGATCAGGGACATAATAAAACTTTATACAAATGCTCTTATATCTGAATATAAGATGTAAAAAAGAAAAGATAGATAGCAAGTAGGAAGAAGTGTAGTTGAGGAATTTATACATTAGTCCAACTAAGGAACAGGAAGTCCTGCACTGAAGTATGTTCAGAACTTCCATTGGGATAGATTATTTAGAAAGCGAGGGACGAGGAAGAAAATGAGAAGAAAGATAATGAATGAATTTGAACTTGCTGAATTTAAAGAGCCTTAGATATGAATGTCCAGTAGCACATTCTGACATTGTGCTCAAGGAGTCTTCCATGTGTATGTGGCAGTGAAAATTGTGCTAGTAGAAGATAATTTCCAGAGTTATAAAAGGAAGTGCTTAATCTAATTTATAATTTGCAGAGCGCACGTGCTGATTAAGAAGTCACCATGCCATGTGACAGGAAATCATGACATATGGGTTACCAGCTTTGCCTTGATGTATGTGCTTGATCAACCTAACCTACATCCTCTTCATAATATCACAAAAATGAAAACAGCCAATATATCATATAACCACCATTCACTGCAGAAAAAAGAAGACAAAGAAGAAGGAGGAGGAGGAGAAAGAAGAAGACAAAGAAGAAAGTTCAATATAAAAATCCTTTTCTATGAGTTTTAAAACATTCAACCTCCAAGAGTTCTGATTCTACTGAAATTTCTCTTATGGGACCACTTTAAAGATAATTTATACATACTATAAAATTTAGGGAATAATCAAAAATAAGAAAAGTTATATCAGTTGACAAAAGTTCCATCTTAGCTTGTTTTTCCAGTTACACATAAAACCATTTAGAAACATCATATTTTGCTCTGAACCCCAATTTCAAACAACTCTTTTACATTAAATGGAAAGATTAATTTTTCCCTTATTCTTTTACCTAGGTAATGCATTAAGTGAAATTGGCATCAGAATGTAACAGTAACATTTGACTTTTAATTTAGCTTTCTTACTTTTATTTTACAATGGCTGCACCCAACTGCAGTTTGCTGTGGTGATGGAGAAAGAAGATGGAAGCAATGTGTGACCCATGAGCAAGTTGGATGTGTAGAAATGACAGCATTTCAGATGCCCAGCATCTTTTTGCAGTATTAAAATTAGGTCCATTTCTATTCTGGTTTTGACCTTGAAAAGTTACTTCATTTCTCTGGGTCTCACTTTTCTTATGGATAAAATTAAGTATTAGACTAAAATTCTCCTTCTAGCTTTATATTTATGTGATTTTAATTTCTCATCTTTTCTTTGAGGTTTCTATAAGTATTCCAGAAAGCTGCTTTAGATGGAATGTGATCAAAAAGAACATACTTAATATTAAAGAGAAGAAACCTTCCCAATTCCTACAATTTCTCATTCAGACCATGAGGCACTACCCGATTTGAAACTATGAGTAGCTTCTTTTTTTCATAATAGGAATGCTATAAATCCAAAGTAGTAGTAACATTCAAAATATCATTTCTAGAAGAATCACTTGCCTTTATTTTGAAACTTTGTTTAGCATATATGTCCAATCAGTATAGTTGTAAAATGGTGTCTTTCCAAAGCCAGAATGTAGACATATTTATTGCCAACACCCCTAACCTCTAATTTTTCACTAAGATCATTAATTCTAATTAAGTTAAGACAAACTGACTTACTGACTGATTCCTAATTCTTATCTGCAAATTTCCACTGCTAAGCCTTTGGCAACATCACAAAATATGTGTTATTAGAATTTGCTCCATCCTCCTTCCAGTTGTTTCTTGCCATCTTTTCACTCTGTTGGCCGCATGATGTATTATCTATGGCAGAAAGGAAGGCTCATGGTGAAATTCTTCATTGAGCTGTGTCAGTGTGAAAGGTCACTTGAAAATCTGAATGTTCCTGAAATTCTTTGAAATCACATCAGTCACCTCAAAGGAAAGTTGCTTGAGATTCGATAGTAGTTCTGAACAAATACCACATTCAGCCCCTTCTAAAGATTTTAGTTCAAAAATTCCCAAGTAAAATTTATTCTGCCTTTAATATTAGAAAATATCTACTAAGTCAGGATAATAGATGGAGTGGGAAGAGAAGTGATATGGGGCTGAGGACAAGCAAAGCCCTTTCTAAGGAGTCATTGACATTCTAACTAGAAAACAAAGCTAAAAGCTGAAGAACTGTGGTGCTGGAGGTAGAGAAAAATGATCATTCTCTTTCCTCAAGAACCTGAGCCAATTGAGTAATAAATGAATCATAGCTGGTGGCTGGAAGGAATGTCCTCATATATATTTTACTGAGAGAGTTCTGTTTATCTGAGAGGGCATATATTATTGAAAACATTATTTTTATAGTATCTACATCCCTAGCACATGCATCAAAGCTAAGTAGGGGAAAAATGGAGTTAGTCTTAATCCTCAAAAAAGACAGTTAAAGTAAGAAACAAAATTAAGTTTGAAAAATAATAATCATCTCTCATATCACAGTACTTTCCTGTTTTGCAAATGTCACCTTTATATGAGGTTCATGGAATTTATTCATCCTTTTTGGTCTGAAGATAGACAGATAGATAGATAGATAGATAGATAGATAGATAGATAGATAGATAGATAGAGTTTGTTTGTTTGTTTGTTGTTTAAGTCCTCATGGCAGTCTTAGCACAGAGATACTGTGACAATTCTAGTTTACAACTAAGGAAGAACAATGGCTCAGAAAGAGGTCAATTGCCCTTACATTTTTAAAATTCACAAGTGGCAGAAGCAAGATAAGTGTCATATGTAATTTTTAGGACTGGAGAAACAGAGCTTAAAAGCAGTATGGATTGTGGGCATGTTTGTATGGTGTACAGGGAGGAAAGGAGGGAAGGAAGGAAGGAGAGGGACAGGCAAAAGAGCGAGGGACAAAGCTTTCCTTTATGAAGGTGCTTTGAGTGGTTTAGTTCTATTGTAGCCAGTCAACCAGTGCATCCTGTTACTGGTCCTGATCCACTGTGCTGCAAGAGAAATGAGGTCACTGTAATGTCTTTCTGAACAGCTTTTGAAGCAATCTCCCTCTGTTCAGCTTTCTGGAATACTATGGAAGAAATCATCAGCTGCTATTTAGCAGGGTAGACATCCCTATAAATAGATGGTTACCTCACCAGCAAGCAGACTCATGGTGATCTCTCTGGGTCAGAACTGTGGCTGATCCTTCCAAGTGAAATAGTCTTATGTATCTTTGAAAACTTCCTCTCTATTCTCATGGCCTAAAAGCCCTTGCTGTTGTTTCATTTGAATACCTTCCTACGTAGCTTCTCATATCCCTCTCATCCATTCACCCAAATGTACACCTGATTCTGATGCTCTTTTGATTAAAGCACTAGCAAATCCCCAGAGACTGCAGGACAAAATGCCATCTCTATAATGGACCATTTATGTTGTGCTTCATCCTGCAGGCCCTTCCTTGCCGTAATGACACTCTGACTTCCTACCACACATCTTCAAACTCTCAACCAGATTGCTTCTTACTCACTCCAAACACCTGCTCACTCACAATTATGGTTTATATAATTGTAGACTTTGCCTAGCCTAGAATGCGTCAGTACCCTCAAAAACTATCTTACACAAAATCTGCCCTAGGATACTCTCCCCATCATTCTCAGAATGTTAGTTTTTCCCTCAATGCTTTATACAGATATTCATTTTACCAATTACTTCATTCACTGAGCATATATCATTGTTTGACACTCTTTATATATCACAGTTTGGTATGACCTTTGATGATATTCTCATCCTTCTGATACCCTGCTTCTATTCTGTTAATTTATTGTTTAATTGGTGATTTATAGTTAGACAGAAAATAGAATTCGCTGTGATGTGGTCATATGTACACATAGCATAATTTGCTCAATTTTATTCCATAATCCCCTCCCCTGAACTTTGATATCCTTCCTGCACTCCACATTTCTCCCTTCTATTTTCATGGATTCCATTTTTGAAAACTTCCTTATTTCTCTCGCTTCAAAATATGAGAAAACTTTCAACTCTTGCCTTCCTGAATCTGGCTTATTTCACTTAGTATGATGTTCTTCAGTTTCATCCACTTATCAGCAAATTCTTCCTTATAATTAAAAAGAAAACTTCATTGTGCATATATACCCCATTATCTTTATCTGTGTATTGAGGGACACCTTGGGGAAAAAGGTGGTTTGATAACTTGACTGTGAACTGCACTACTATAAACATTGGTATTCATGTATCACTACAGTATGCTGATTTGAGTCTTGGGGGATAAATGCAAAGGAGTGGGATAGCTGGGTCCAATGGTGTGTCCACTCCTAATCTTTTGAGGAATCTCCATACTGCTTTCCCAAATGATTGTACAGAATTTTAGTCCCACCAATAATGCAAGAGTGTATAGCTTCCCACCCAGGGTTGCATGCAGTACTGACCACAAGGTTTGCACTGTGTGGCTATTCACACAATGCTTACTTCTTGAAAACAATTGAAGGAGCTGAAATGAAATCAGTCAATTCTTTAAGCTATCTAAACAGGTTTTATTCTTAACCCTCTTATGCCACGTCTTTTAATATTTTCATTTTATAATAGTGACAGAAATCTCCAAAAGATTTGAATTTTGGCTTGTGCTAAAACAAGTTTGTGTAGATATCTACCTCTTCCTACCCCACACAATTCAACAAAACAAATATTCACTCTGATTACAAGCTGCTATTTCTACCATCCAGAATTAAATATGATTTTCAATGATTTGGGGCTGCATAACCAAGTAACAAAAATAATTAACCACTAACAAAACCATTTTTTTTTCATCCAGAGAATCACCTTTACCTTGCTCTACCAAGATTTTCATGACCAGCATATCATGTTTTTCACATGCATAGCTGGCAATAATATCCCTCCAGAATCACAATTATCCCCATTTGTATCCTGCTTAGAGGTTGGCATAATACATTCATAGGTATTCAATCTTTAAGGAAGAAAAGGATTGCTCTACTTCTAATGCACAGATCAGGAAAATGAGTCCATTGTGAAACAATTCACAGAAAGTCATCATGAATTTAAAGAACAAAGGTAAGCTTGAAATCTGTCTTTAAATGGTCTTGCTGAAGTCAGGGTTCATTTTGCCTGAAAGTGAATGTCCTATTGTTTCTCTGATAATACTGAGAATTACAGGACTATATAGTTTGGAGATGAGTGTTTCATTTTTCTCTGCTTTAGGAGTTTTCTTTTAAAATGACATTTTTGCATCCCTTGACCCTTTTCCCTGATGGAATCATTGGCATATATGAATAAGTTATTTTTTTATTTAATCATTCTCATATCAATATTTTAAAATCTTATAAAATTATAGTAGTTAAAACCATCAGGCAATGCAGATGCAGAAATTCAGTGTAGGACCTTCAAGGAAGTAAATTAATGCCTGGATAGTAAAAATATTTCATCTAGAGTGATTGTCTGTCATCACTTAGTGGTGGCTCTTGTTTCATTGTGTGGAGAAGAATTATGAAACTGTCCAGCCATTATAAGAAAGGATGGTTGTGATCAACTGGTAATGTCTGAAGGGGAAAGAAAGGGAACAACTGCACATAGGGATAAAAGCACTTGACATGGTGGGGCAATAATTCCTCGAAGTTGTTTTAGTAATATTTTTATGTTGTGTTTTGCACAATGAAAATATGATCACACTTCAATGTTTATTCATTATACATGCTCTCTGGACAAAAATAAAACAATACTGACACTGCTTCAGAATAAATTGGAAACATCTTTTCTCTTCATGCTGAACTCTGAGATCCTATCATTAATGTTTTGGCAGTCATCCTTATATAGTATTATATAGTTTATGTCCATAAAACCAACACAAATAATATATATATATATTATAGACATATTTTGCACTTCTGAACATCTTACATATAGGCATCTTTTTCTTTAGTTTATTAAAATATTTTTGTGAGTTTGCAGGTTTGATTGTTGATTCAATGACTATCTTTTCCTCTACCACCCCAACACTGAATAGCCCATGTAAGTAGTGATGATAATAGTTAGTCACACTGAAAGGATATCTCTCTCTCTCTCTCTCTCTCTCTCTCTCTCTCTCACACACACACACACACACACACACACACACTTTATATCATTGTTTTAAAACATCAGATTTTACATATATCTCAAAATACTGAGGATTGAACCCTGGGGAAGTTTACCACTGAGGTTATACCCCTGCTCTTTTTATTTTACTTTGAGACAGGGCCTTGAAAAATTGTTTATGGACTTTTGAAGATGCTGAGACAGGCCTCAAACTTGTACTCCTCCTTCCTGAGTATTACCAGTTGAAATTACAGACAGGTGTCACTGTGCCTAGCTTTTCTTTCAATGGTTTTTGATACACCTTACAAAATATTTTGAAATCTGGTTTTCTTATTCAGCTATAACAAACCAATGAAAGGTTCAAACCAGATAGTTTTTTATTTCTTGATTTTTTAGTCTGTTGTTTTTATTATCCTAGCAAGTAAGCTATAGTTTAGTATACCACAGTTAAAGAGTTTGTTCAGGTAAAATAAATTTTAAGTGACAAGAAAATATGTTGTACCCAGATCATCCTAAGACAGGTATATCTTTCCCCCCATTTCTGTAGTGATCCCCTCTGTTAGCATTAGGCATGTCCTGGGGAAGCTCAAAAAAGAAGGAAAGGCTCAAAGGCTCGACACTGGAAGCTTTAATACACTCATTGAAGGTCACCACCATGATTACTTGAGATGCGTTTATAGAACATGCCCAAATTTTCCTACCTATATAAGAGGCAAAACCAAGTCTAGTCTGGCCAAATGCCAAATCCTTAATCACTTTTATTTTATTAGATTGATTTTGCTTCAGAACATTTATCTTTTCTGAGTTTAAAAAAAAATTGTAGTGCTGGATATCAAAACCAGAGCTTAATCCTGGTAGGCAAGTACTCTACCACAGAGCATACATCCTAAAGACATTATGTATCCTATTTGAAGGTACTTAAATTTAAAAAAAATAACAAAAAAATCTTCTGAGACTAGCATTTTTAAGAATCATTATTCACCTTTGCACCTCTTTGTACTAAAGGGGATCTCAGGGAAATTAATACAATAGAAAAGCGGGAGATTTTCTCTGATTAGCACCTGGAACCATAAAAACAATAATGACACTGTTGTAGTCACATTGTACCTGTACTGAATTAACAAGTAAACATTTGGGGTCTAGAATTCTAACTCCTATGTCTTTGGCCTCCTGATATCTAAGAACAAGGATTAGTGAGATTGAGGCAAAAGTCCTTGGACAATTTTATTTCTTCACAATGTATGGACAATGCATGCATAATTCTATTCATTATATATAAAACCTACAAAGCTCTGTCAGTTATTCCTAGATAAGTGATGTGCCTGTCAATTTTTCAAGGTCATGGTAGTGTGTGTGTGTGTGTGTGTGTGTGTGTGTGTGTGTGTTTAATACCAGTAGACATTCTTTCTATGCATTAGACACATGGTATTTGGTATTGTGTGGAATTTACAAAATCCTGATAAATAGCAGATGGGTGGTAAAAAACAAATAAAGTTCTGCTTTACCAAGAGAAAAAAAAAATACAATGTTCTGAACCTCAGTATATAGATGGCAACTTAGCATATGTCCCTATAAATTGTAAATTCTGTTTGACAAGTTGATTTCAGAAGTTATAAGATATATTTAGACCTATAAATAGCATAAGATGTGCTCTGCTGTGTTTACTACCTACCATCAACAGCATATTTGACTCTGTAAAGAACATGATGTTAGAACAAACTGTCCAGTCTGTGCAATAAAATGTGAAGCCAGAAATAAGCCATCATGCTAAGTATTTTAACTGTTTGAAAAGGTCAATCATATAGTATTAAAATTTCTTTCTTATTTATCTAGTAATTTAAATATAAAAGACCCATGTTTATAAAAAATATGAAGATCACACACACACACATATACACACACATACACACACACATATACTAGTTAAGTAAAGGTCAATCTGTTACCTGTGTCTAAAGCATTAAAGTAGGTATTGCCATTTATATGGTTTTATTTAATAACCATATTGACTTTATGAAGTGGTTGTTATTTTTCTCAAATTTCCAAAGAAGTTAACTTACCCTTCCAATGAGTTGTGGCAGAGTTAGGATGGTACATTAACTTTAGAACCATTTCAGTGTGGTCTAGGAGTGTACTCAGGACCTTGAAGCACTTTCTTTGGTGTACTTTAGTAAAATATGGAGGAGACAGAGGTTTTTTTTTTTTTTTAACTTCAATTAGATTCTTTTAAAAAAGAATTTTGTAGTGCTGGATATCAAAACCAGAGCTTGATCCTGGTAGACAAGTCTAAGGAGATCTCAGGGACATGAATGTATTAATGTCCCTGAGATCTCCATTAGACTTAATTGATGAAGCTGATTAAAAAGAAATCATATATCAAACAGTGAAAATATGTTGATGGAGTAGATGAAGTATGAAATTTTATAAATCCTCCCACTTATTGTTTATTGTGATGTTTGTTATTCACATTTCATAGTTGAGAAAGTGATGTTCAGAGAAGTTAGGTATTTTATCCAAGGGTATATACAGACAAATAGCAAAATATGAATCAAAATCCAGATTTTTCAGCTCCAAATATTTGTTTACATCAAAATTAATTTTTCAATATTTTCCTTCACAAACCCAGAATATTAACTTGGTAAAAATAGCCCAGAATGATTAGTTGAAGACCTTTCTATCACAAAGTATTGGGGGTGGATCCAAGGAATTAGGTATCTTAAAGGTCTCATAAATCCTTCCCTTGAAGTCAATTACATATTCAGTATTATCTTGCCGTCCTGTAAGAATGTGATTAAAACCTGATGTATGTCCATAAATAGAAATAAAAACCTCATTTTAGTTGAATGATACATCTCCAAGGCTCTGATTATCTTTCACTGAGACACAAACTCAGAAGTAGGGATGAAATGGATGTGGTACAGAATTTCACAGCAATATAATTTAAATAATCAAATACTTAACTACATAATTTTGTTTGTTTGTTTGTTTGTTTGTTTTTTGTGATACCAGGGATTGAACCCAGTGGCATTCAACCACTGAGCCACATCCCTACCTTAAAATAACTGAAATATATTTTCTTACAGTTTAGGAAATAGAAACCTGAAATCAAGGTGTGGATGAGAAGTTTCCACTGGAGGCTATGGCACCTACTCATTTGCTCCTAGCTTCTGGTGATGGACAGGGACGGGTATTGTTCCCTGACTTCTAGGTGTATCACTGTCAGTTCTTCCCTGTCTTCATATGTCTTTCTTTTCTGTGTCTTTCTGTGTCCTTTCCTCTGCTAACAAAAGACACCAGCTATTGGAGAGAGGCCCCACCCTAAATCAAGAATGTCTTCATCTTAAGATCTTAAATTAATTAATCCATCAAATTATTTGTAAATAAAGTTACATACTGCAGTTCTGGGGAGACATGAATTTTGGGGACATCATTTAAGCCATTATAGAGGGTTAAATGATTTACTTAGTTACTTTTTGTGGCTGAGACCAGAAAACCCTCTTTCCATACTGTATGCTCTCTTTTGATGATGAAGTTTGACTTAGTAATTAAAAAACAACAACCCATTCATATGCTTTAGAGATTTAAAAGAGATCTTCTTACACAAACATTAGTCTTTTCCAAATGAAAATGATATAATTAATTTCCTATGATCCTTTCCTCTTTTTCAGTTCTCAATGGTTTTTCTAGGATGGGAAATTTTGTAATTGATCAAAGTATAGAAATGGAGTGAGTTAGAGTTAACTTATGCTCTGGAGGATGGCTGCATGAACTTAATGCTTCTAATTCTCAAGAGTTGTAATTGTCACAAGATTGGTCAAACATTTTAGGGAATGTCACTCTTATTGTTTGGGTATGAGGTATCCCCCCAAAACTCCCATTAATGCAGGAATAGTCGGAGATACCATGATTTGATCATGAGAGCTGTGGTCTAACCAGTCCATTCTAGTTTGAATGAACAAAGTAGGTGGTCATGATAGGCAGGTGAGGAAAGGCTGAAGGAGGTGAGTCACTGGGGACATGCCCTGAAGAGTGGCCCCCTTTCCCTTGCTCTCTGCTTCCTGACCCCACCATGAGCTGAGTAGCTTTTCTCCATTATACCATTCTGCCATGAAGTGGTGCTCTACCTAGGGACCAGAGCAACTGAGTTGGCTTTCTATGGATTGAAATCTCTACAACTGTGACCCCCAAATAAGCTTTTCCTCTTATAAGTTGTTACTGTTTGGTATTTTGGTCATAGTAAGGCAAAAGCTAACTAAAACAATATTTTTTTTTCTTTTCTGTTTTTTTTTAAAAGTAGTTATTTCTTCCCCAGACCGTTTGCTAAGTCATGACACATCCTCATTTTTCTGTTTTTATTTCCCCTCTTAAATAAAAGTATAGGAGTTGGATCAATCTTTCCATCGTTCTTTCAATTCTGGTGACCAATTTCTCAAAAACAAAATTGGCCAACATATCAAACAAACCAGAAGTCAGAATACTTACAAAATCTTTATCCTTTCTTAAACTCTTGTTTGTGTTCCTCCCAAAATTGGGGGTGATGTTGCAATCCTAACCCCAAAGTGATGGTGTTTGGAGGTGGGACATTTGAGAAGTGATTGGGTCTTGAGGATGGGGCTCTTATGAATGGGATTAGCGCCCTTATAAAATAAGCCTAAGAAGGGAATTCCATTGTCTCATACAGCAAGTAAGGACACAGTGAGAAGTTGACAGTCTGCCTGTCAAAGAAGGGTCTGTAAGCTATCCATGCTAGCACTCTAATCTTTAACTTCTGAGTCTCCAGAAGTGTGGTAAACGCAATTTGGTTATGTAGAAGACTCACAGTCTAAGATAAATTATTACATCTACCTGGAAAGCTGAAGACACTCCAGATTTATTTGTTTTTCATGATGGAATTTCTTCTCCCAACTTTCTAGTCACTGAATTTTCATTTAATTATATTCATCCTGTGACTTCAAGGTATACTTACCATATACATGTTATAGACAATAAAAAAAATGGGATTTTGATCATTATACTGTCTGTCAGACTCATGCAGACCATAATTTGCAGTACTAAGTTTCCAACCAAGTTCCTTGAATTCTTACTCCCAAACTCTCCCATAGCACCCTAAATCTATGTTGAACTCATTTTACTTAATAGCTTCCTTTAGAAGCTCAATCCTTCTAAATTTTTCTATTGATATATAGATTAAGAGCAATAGTTAAAGGCCAGAATTGGTCTTGAGATGTCATTAACTTCTTCCTGCTGCTCTATTCATTGATTTTGGACTATTCTTCAACATGACATAAGCATTGTTGATAATAGTAGATATAATTAGGTACAATTTTCAAATAAGCAAACTGTTTCCTTCATATCTGAAAAAAATCTGAAAACAGATATTTTTATTTTAAATAACCATCCTAATAGTCAGAAAAAAAGACTCTGTCTTATGAATCCCTTTTCCTGTGGACACTATAGGAAGAACTAGGCTAAGTGCAGAGATCCTAAAACTGTTAAGAAATGATAGCTGCTTAGATAACCTGTTTGTCATTGTGGCTTCTGATTATATGGGTAGTAGATATAAAGAAGCAAGAATGAGAGAGGGAGATGAAAGAGAGTAAGAGAAAGGGAAGAGAGGAGAGAAAGTGAAAGAGGAAAATGAACCAATGAGCTTGAACATATAGATTTATAAGATGTCATTCACTTGGTAAATGGTCATCATTAGGCTACTATATGTGAAATATTAATACAACTAACAACACTATGTTTGCTTACAACCTAGAGAGAAATACAAATATTAATGGTAACAGTGCACCTTAGAGGGTGATAAAAAAATAATTAATATATGAACTAGTAGTGATCACTAGCTCAGCATTCAATTCAAACATGGGAAGTAAGGAATCACTCCACCTTTTACAGATGAGGAAATTGAGATTTAGAGAAGGACACAAATAGCTAGTGACCTCACTAACAGCATAAGATTTCTAGTAGTGGTAACCAGATTTTTTACTTCTTCTTACTTTTATGTTGGTGCTTGCAACTCCAGATCTTGCTTCATAGACATAGTGTAATATCTAAATATTCTGAGAAATCTCTTTAGAATTGTCCCCTTTTATGTAAATTATTCTCTAAATTCTATCCCTGTTTCAATGAATGCAGAAATCATGGAAGAAGCTTGATTTCAATCCTAGGTCTTCTTTCTCCATCTTTATCTCTTTTAAATCTATTATTTTGTCTAACCCAATATTTCTCAACTGGGAATAATTTTACCAATTTGACAAGATATGGTGGTGTTCTTTGGTTATTTAACACAGGGTCAAGGGAGGATAACATTTTCAATAACTTATTTAATACAGAGGAAACAGAATCCAAGAATGTTTTGGTAAATGCTGCAATGAATAGGACAGCCTTCATAACACAGAATTACCAGGCATAAATATATAGTTAGTAAAAACAACTTAGAAATAAAGTTTTAGTTTGTAAATGTATATTTTATGATAACTAGAACATTATGCAAAAATCAAATAATCAGATCTTTAAGAGAAGGCTGGTACGTACACACACAGACACACACACAGAGAGAGAGAGAGAGAGAGAGAGAGAGAGAGAGAGAGAGAGAGAGATTATAGTTTGTATATAAGGTATCCTCCCAAAAGGTCATATCATAGACATTTCAGAGATTAAATTATTATAAGAGCTGAGACCTGATCAGTGGACTAATCCATTTAATGGATTAGTAGGGGGTAACTATAGATAGGTGAGGCATGAATAGAGGAGGTATGTCACTGGTAGTATGCACTTAGAAAATTTTATTTTTGCCCCTGGCCCCTTGCTCTCTCTTCTTCCTGGCCACCATGAGTTTAGCAGCTTCCTTTCACCATGCCCTTCCACTATGATGTTCTGTCTTACCTCAGACCTGGAGTAATGGAGTAGAACAACAATGAACTGAGACCTCTGAAACTGTGAGCCCCAAATAAAATTTTCCTTCTCTAAGTTATTCTTAGATATGTTGATCACAGTGATGGAAAGGAGACAATACAACTGATATGTACACAAATATCAGTAGTGCAGGGATTTCTGCTTTGGTTGTTTTATCTTAGTGTTTCATCTTAGAATATTTTTATTACTTCACCTAGCATAGGAGACAGCACAGATCCTTGATACATGTTTGTTGAATAAATAAATCATTTTGTTGAATAAATTATTACTCATTATCAAGTATCTATTATCTTTCAGTCTCTATATAAATGTGTATACATAGCCAGCATATTTATTTATCTCTAATCTTAAAAGTAATTCTCCCAAGAATGGATCATGGACACAAAATTTTAGATATTGTTCCATAACCGTATAAATGGCTACATCACACCTGGAATCCCAACAAAATTTCAGTAACTTATAAGAGTCCCGGACAATTTCCTGGAAGCTTATTTTGTGTTTATTAATCATTATAAAAAGCAGTTGCTGTACCTGAAAAATTTAGATGTTCATAAAGCATTAATAATTGTTTTTACTAAAATATTCACGCTTAGTACCATATAAATATATGGAAGTTTAAAATTTTACGTAAAATTGAATATAAACTATACTTACTCTCATAAAGTATGTCCCTACTGTGATTTATGGATCAGACCCTCCCAAATGAGGATAATTAAAATAAATAAATAAACAAATGAGGATAGTTAAAATAAATAAATAAATAGACTCTCTATACTTTCTGATATTTCTTTTTTGAATACCTTTCTCATTTGCCAAGTTGTTACTTTTTAAATTTTAAGTTCTTTGTCTTTGTAAAATTAGAATGCAAAACAAAAATATAATAGGGCAATTTAACTATTGCTTCTTATAGAAATATCTTCAGTGAATTGTGTGTGTCTGTGTGCATACATGGGTTCAAGATGTATTTATTTGAATAATGTTTTGCACTGTTAGAGGAAGATATTATTCCTCATTTTATCAAACAGTTCTTTATTATTTATAATGCCATTTAATAATTTGAAAAAATTGAAAATTTTAGAAAGATACGTTTCAGTTTTGTACAAGATGGAGAGAAAATTGGATCTGATCTCACTGAACTATTGTAATTATGCCATCTCTGCCCCTGCTGCTGCCTCCTTGACCTTCTTGTCCTCCTCCTTCTCCTTCTTCTTCCTTTTTTTTTTTTTTTAAATTATAGTACCAGGGATTAAACCCAGGGTCTCACACATGCAAAAGAAGTGCTCTACTGGTGAGTGACATCCTCAGCCCCTTCTTAAATTTCATTTAAATTTTATTTAAACTGCTATTGAATTAGGACCCTCCTTCCTCAGCCTCCAGAGTAGCTGAGATTATAGCCATGTACCACCACACCCAGCACATAGGTTCTTTTAATGATTAATCATTCCATAGGATAATTTTAAAGTCTTCCTTGTTTTGTTTTGTTTAGTTTTTAGTCCCCAATCTTCCACTTTCCCTTTTCCTGTTCCCTTTCCTCTACTCTAATGTTCTTCCTTCAATATCAAATACTTCTTAATTTTGAGGAGGGTGGGGACTAAGAATGGCTTTTGACATGTGTTAAACAACAGTTATGAACCAAGACTTCTGCTGGGTTCTTCAGCTATATATCTAATTTCATTTTTAACATGAATATATGATATATTTCACTAAACACTAATGATATGATTAAAAAAATAACCATATAAAATATGATCAACTTCATTACAAATAGGACAAATTCACATTATAGTGATGATAAAGTAGCATGGTATCTTATCCATCAGATTTAGAGAACATAAAATATCCAAATATTCGACAGAATGTAGAACAACAAAAACTTCTGGTTAAAACAAAAAAAAATGTGAATTGGCATTCCTATTATGGGAAATAATTTCACATTATCTAAGAGAAGCAAAAATATGAATGTTTGCATTAACTATTTTCTATGAGTGCTTCATCAATCCAGGATTACGATTACTCCAATGTGAGTATTTGATATCCATCAGGACACACTATGGTACTGGAACATATATTTTTAACCCAGCAATAACAAATTTCAAAAGAATTTGTCTATAGACTCTTTACACATGTGCATCAGGAGACAATGTTGCAAATGCTCATGGAAGCATTGTTCTCAATAGCAAAATAAAGCAAAACTGGGTGGGAAAACCTGAATGCTTATAGCTAGCAGTCAACTAATGAAGTGGATTCTCTTCTTACAAACAGAAGGGTATATATAATGAAAATCACTGAATTACAATTAAACATTTCTCCGAGAATGAATCTAAAACATAAAATTGGGTGTAAAAAGCAATTTCAGAAAATGTATTCTTTGTGATTACTCATGTGAATTTCAAAAACTTGAACAATTAAAGAGTATTTTATTTAGGGACATTTACAAGGGACAACTTGAAAGCACAGTAGGAGAATGACTACTTTAGAAATTCATGAGCTTGATTATTTCCCAGAATGAGAGAAGTGAAAGGACTGGGACTGAGACCTGGGACCTGGACAAGATCTTCAAATGTACTGGACATTTTTTTTTTAATCTAGGTATATCTGGAAATATTTTATTATTCTTTTCAATTAAAATGTATTACACATATTATTTTGAATTAATTTTTAAACAAATTTTGTTTTGTCTTATTTTTTTTTTTTTTTTAAGGAAATCCTTAAAAGATTTAATAACCTATTCAAATGTATGCATGAAGAGAGCCTCATTCAGGCCTGGGTGATTCTGGGCTGAGCCTCCCCCATTTCATTGTTGGCTCTGCTCAGGCTAAAGCAGTCCTTGTAAAGGCACAGGAAAAAAAAATGCCTCTTTTGGTGATGGACTTATTTTCTTTTATCACTATGAACCAAGTGTCTCCCTTCTTTGATTTAGCTGCCAGAAAATGTATTCTAATGTAAATGTTCAACTACAGTAATTAACTTATCATAAACACTTAGTCCATGTCCTTTCTGTCTTATAATGATTTCTAGCCTTTAGTAATGACACATTGCAATAATCCTATTTCATATAAAGTCTATTATAAATGATCTAAAAACTTTTCTTATGAATAGCGAATTAGACATTTTATATAAGAAAATAAAAAATTTATAACCATTACATTATTTTTAATGATCTAAATTATCACCTTTAAGACAGAATCCCTTAGGTACTATTTTTCCTCTCTCTCTCTCTCAATTTCCTAACCCTTTGAGTTTTGGGTGTTTCTAAAATCAATGAGTTCTCAGCTTGGGATAAAGCAGGTGTACAGAGTTTGTCCTGGGAAAATGTACATATGCCAGCTGCCGTTTTACCTTTAGATATAATGCCAAGTTGGTAATTGCAAGAAAGCCTCTCCAAAATGAATCACCCTTTGAAAAATATGTTGAGCTATAAAAGGCCCTACATAAATACATGATTATCTTTCTATGTATGGAGAAGGAGGTAGGAGGCAAGAAGCAGATGATAGATCACACTGAGTTATTTAGGGGAAGCACTTGGTACTATTTTACCACAGTTTCTCAGAAAGCAACTGAGGCCAATTTTCATGGTTAAAATTACAAACATTTGAAAATTCAGACTTTGCCATGGTTTTAAATGTTTTTCTCAAGATGAGGACTTGTAAATCCAATATATTATTGGACCAGTAAATCTCAGTGTCATGAGGCAAGGGGACATTGTGGGTTTAGACATTGAAGACCAAATTTAAACACTTTTCAAAGTCATTCTACATCCCACATTACAAACAAAAGCACAGACCATGATGAACCTGGATGTCTACCTTGTGTTGCTTTCACCCCTTTCCCTGTATCCACCAACCTATCCATCTATCCATCAAATACTTATTTAAATCCTTTTAACTTCTAGGCACTAAGAATACAATGATAGTTTCATTTCCACAAGGATCTCTCTACCTAGATGCAGAAGGATCATGGGATAGATAATTCTAGAACATTAGGTTAGTTTGCTTTGATCACACTTTGTATAGTTTGGTTGCTGTGAATTCTTAGGACTTGGAGTCACAAAAGCAGGATTTGAATCACAGAAACCTGAAACAAGTTAACTGAACTTTATAAGCCACTATTTATAAAGCCATAACATAGGTATTATAATAATACCTATTTCCTGGACAGATAGGCCTAAGAGATGAGAATATGTTACCAGTGTGTGTGTGTGTGTGTGTGTGTCTGTATGTATGTATGTGGGGGTATATATATATATATATATATATATATATATATATATATATAATCATATTTTAAAAAAGGAACACTGAAGCACAGGGAAGTTGAATAACATGCTGAGTTCTATTTCCCCAGATGTGAAGATTGAACACCTGAGAAAAGCCAGGCAAGCATAGAAACCAAGTTTTGTTTAAAGGATGCAACGGACATAGACTCCTCCACAGAGAAGATGATCCAGAGAAGTGTGGTGTCCTGCTCCTTTAATATATTTTAGATTTCCTTTGTTCTTATGCTCCCTTTCTCCCATCATCTTGCATACATGACCAAAAGGTGGACCAAGAGATGGGAGAGAAGCTCTCCAGGGTGCTTCTCTGGGTCTGCCCAAAAGGCAGAAAAAGAGCTTCCCAGGAGGTACTTCTTGAACAACTTCTACAACTCCCTGCAGGAAGGAGTAATTCCTGGGGGCAGGTTACCTTGGCAATGGGTACAGGAGGGAGAGAAGGGCTCAGGAGGTATTAATTTTTCTTTCTTTTTGAACCATCCCCCATCTCCCTAATCAGACCCAATTATTATTTATACTGACTAGATTTTGTCCCACAGCCTCAATAATACATAAGAACCTTGAATCAGGACATGAAATGTGTTCATGATGTGTGATACTGAATTCATAGGAAGTGCTAACTTGATTGTGGTGTAGAGATATTGGAGAAAGTCTCCAGGAGGAACATAAAAGCTGTGTCTTATAAGTGAGCAGAATATTCCAGGATATAAACTAGGATGTATGGGGAAGAGGCCTACAGAGGACAGAAGAGTGTTGACAAAGATATTTGAAGAGTCTCAAGTCCATATAAAATTCTATGCCACTTTGACTTTAGGTTTTTGAATGTCATTTGTGAAAAGGGAGGCAAAGAAAACCATATTCAAAAACAGAAGAAATTACACAGAGGGAGAAAGAGGGTGAGGGGCAAGGCTCTGCTGGCTGAGTCCAGGAGGTCTCTGGAAGAGCTTCACCTCAAGGACAAAGTAGTGGTCATTATTATTTAAAAGAAAATAAACTTTTATTTCAAGCATTGAGTACTCAGATTTGCTAAATGGAGTAAGAAATGTTAGCTCTAATTAGAAGTTTTATTAGGTTTAGTATGTTCTTTTAATTTTACATAGAGCCTGTTGTACATGCTTTTCAAATCTTGGTAAAATATAAGGCTTCTGATATTTTGTGAACTGTAAAAACAGACACATTTTTTTAAACAAGCCCTTCTCTGTGGGATGTACTACAGAAATATGTTATATACAGGTAAGCCAAATATATCATTTAATATTAGAACACAGCTCTTTTGATGGGTCATAAAAATGTATTTAAAGTGTGGTTAAGGGAGAAGAATGGCATTAAACACTTGTAGGTTCCTTGAGAGCAAAGCAAATGTCTAATCCTGAATATTTACCACCAAATCCTTACCATAAGGCAATGAAGTCTATAAATACTCACTGAGTGCTTAACTATTCTGTTAAATTAAGATTTTTAGAGGATGGGAGTATATTTTGACTTTTATAGTATCTGGAATTGTAACAGAAGTTTATGAAGTTATATTTTAGGATTTCAAGGTTCCTTCCTTCTGAGCATATTAACAGTGGTTCATGGTCACAGAGCTCCAGTTTGAAGAACAATTTGAGTTAACCCTTGCATACTATCAGATGCACTGCTTGTTTTTACTCCTTGCAGATTTGTTATTGTGCATTCATTTTATAAGTACTTTAATTTCTGCCATGCACCAGGCAGCATACTAGACACTAAGCCAAGTGAGATATAAAGGAATGTATGCACCCAAGTTATGCAAGGAAGATAGAAGGCAATAGAAAACTCTCATGTAGGATGGAAATGGTGAGTGAAACATCCAGGTATAATACTATGCTGTCTGTTTGGTCCTTAATCAGAATGTTCACTCTTCTTTTAAACTCATAGACCCTTGAGTTTTGTTATCAGTGGAGAAAACAAGTTCTAAAGGAGCGAAGTTACACTGGCTAAGCAGAGTCCCCCATCATTGGTAATCAAATTAATTAGCTCAGCTGACCCTGAGAAACTACTGGATGCCAGGTGTCTTTATAATCCTTTCACATAAATTAAAACCCAACTATGCAGTACTTACACAAAACAGGGGGAGGGGCTTTGTTCTTATTTTACAGGCAAGAACACTGAGGCAGGGCTGTGGCTGTAGCTCAGTATTAGAGCGTATGCCTAGCATGGTGAGGCACTGGTTTCAATCCTCAGCACCACATAAAAATAAATACCTAAAATAATAGTATCGTGTCCATGTACAACTAAAAATTTTATATATATATATATATATATATATATATATATATATATATATATAATAATATTTTATATAAATATATTAATATAAAATCATATTTTAAAAAAGGAACACTAAAGCACAGGGAAGTTGAATAACGTGCACAAGTCTCTCAGAGAATGAAAGGTAGATCCATGATTTGAACCTAGTTGGATTGACTCCAGAGTCAATTTTCTGACTTAATGTATCAAAATCTCACTAAAAAAGACAGGTTTCCTACACTGTAAGCCAGTTTCTGTCCAATGTGGAAATGCCACCATAGGTGCAAGTACAAGGTGCCATTGATGGTCAGAGAAAGAAAACCCCATTCAGAATGTGTAGGGTCACAGGAGAGAAGCTTAAGATCCTATCCAGTTACCTTCCAAGACAGAAGAGTTAGAAAAGAGAAAGCAGTGTATGCCTGGGGAAAGGCAGCAGCATAAAAGAAGCCAGTAGCAGAAGAATATGTTTTTAGGAAACAACAAATAGAGCAAATCAGGATCCTTTCACCTGCCAAATTCAAAGAGGTAAGAAGTACATTCCTTAAGACTCCCACAGCAGAAGGATTTGCAGAGAAATAGACCAGGAAAAAAATAGAAAAAGGAGATCATTGTGATTTATGATTGTATCAGGGTCCTAGTGGATACTTTTGTATGAGTGTTTATAAAGTATGTGAACAATAAAAATACACCAATGAAGACCATAGCAATGACATTCTGGAGTTGCGTAATAATAATAATTGAATAACTGATACTCATTACCATCTCTCACTTGTAACTTGCTAGGAAAAATTTCAGTCCTTCTCTCTTTCTCCTCACCTCCCACCTGAGTTGAGTCCATCCCAGAGAATGCAGGAGTGTTGTTGAAGGGTCCAGGTTTTATTTTCCATTGCTTTCTTTATCTTTCTTAAGGCTTCATTGCAAAATTCTACTCCTGTTGTATAATGATTTTTGCCTCAAATTTCTTTTTCTAATTATCTATTGTTTCTCTTTTTAAAAAAAAATCCACAAAAATAAAAATGACTTAATTGTTTTATTCTAGAATCAAAATACTCAGTTGCTGAAGTTTTTTTTTTTTTTTTTTTTTTTTTTTTTTGAGAAAGCAATGTACCATGCTTCCAGCACAAACTCCCAAATTAGGACAGAACAGTACCAAAGAGTGCTGATGCAAAATTGTCCTAAGTGGGGCAGGAATGATTTCCAGCAAAAAGACTCTCAATTGTTATGTCAAGTATAAAACTTGAACTGCTAACTTGGCCCCTGAACAACAGTTTAACTTTGATAGAACTACAGTTTCTGAATCTCTATAGAATGTAGATAATAATAATACCTCCCATATAAGATTATGCTTAGTTTTAAAGGTGCAGTTCATACAAAGAACTTAATACAAAGGTTGGAATATTAAAAGTTGTTATAAAAATATGTTGGCCTGCATAGAGAAGAGCTAGGTATTGGCAGATTTCGCATTATTTGCCAAGGACTTTAACCATATCCTGCATACTGCATAATCTCAGCAAAAGGATGGAAGTCATAGATAGGGTCAGACATTTATTTAAGATGAACTCTGCCAACTAAATTAAAGATGACTTGAAAGTGTGCAAACTAGAATTGGAAATGGAGAGGAAACCATGGGCCCTTCAGTATATTTAATGCACTTGTTCAGATTGTACACATTCCAACTTGCCATACAAGGGATGACAGTTTTTGGCAAAGACAAACAATATTGAGAATTTTAACATGCCAGGTCCCTATCTTTACTAAAATCTCTTTAGCAGTTACTCTTAAGAAAAAAATTCAGTAATTCTATGGTTTCCCTTGGGACCATTAGTATGATGAAGTCTTTTACCTATAAGTGTACAAGTGGTCATTTTGAACTGAGATGAATATAAAACTCTGCATGTCATTGAAGGTCAAGCTATTATTCTCTAAAGTCACACAGAGATCTGCCAGGAATTGATCTCCTCTTTCCATCTACGTCTTCTAAGCAGGGTCACACTGCCAATATTTTAACATTGGGCTATGAATCCAAAAGTGTTATATATTGATGTGATTTTCTCCCCATTAACCCATGTGCTTAGGGCATAGCCTTCAACACAAGTTAATATGGCAAAACTTCAATGAAATATATGTTATCTCTAACTCTTTAGAGCAGTTTGAGGAACTATAGGTCACAGTTGTCCTGGGTAGCTGGATGCAGCAATACATTTTCCTTCTATTCCAGTGCCCTTTGAAGTCAACAGACATTACACCTTTCAATTTGGGCTACTTTAGTAGACATGGAACTTTATGTTATTAACCATTTCTTGTTTCAAACCACTTGATCTAATAATCATGATTAATGTACTATTAGTAGCATTGTGATAAAATCTCAGACAATTTACAGTTTCAACAGAAGTATCTCATGTCTGAAGAGTAAATTCTTAAAGTTCTCCTTCATGACATGGGGTAAAAATGATATATCTATTATAAAAAAATATTCTTTCTATTATAAAGAAAATATTCTCTCTATTATTAAGTGTTTTTGTGCGAGTTTTAGAGAGCCGAAGCAATGTTTCTAGAATCATTTTGTTAAGAATTGGAGCTGGTAAATGTCGCCATGCCCAGAGACTCTTTCTAATCCATTATGATTTAAGGTGTTTTTGAAATATTTTTACTTTTTAAAATTTTTAATAAATAAAGAAGTGCCTCCTCCTATTGAGTCCTACTGCCCAGAAGGAGCAACTTTTATTTATTTATTAATTCCTCTCGTTACTTTTTCTTCTCATTACTTCCAAATTACCAAACAAAATAAACATATTGTCAATTCTTAAAGTGTAAATCCTAGATATTATTCATTAGCCTGTTATGTAAAGGGTGAGAGCTTACTACATTCACACCACCTATCCCCCAAGAATATCAGCTTTCCACGTCTCCTAACTGGTCTCTTCTTCTGCTTGTCATTTTTCTTATTTAAATTCTTATCCTAGTAAGAACATTCTTTATCTTCAGTTTTCTCATCAATAAAATGAGTTTAATACTACACTATGCTGTATTTCTTAGTACTGTGATTTTCTGAAACCTAAGGCTCTGGAAGCAAATCACATGTAATCTTCCCAAATACAATTCCTCTCACTTTGATCCTGATCCACGGATGACTGGGTATTGGCTAGAACTTAAAAATTTAATTTATTTATTCATTTTTAGCAGTGCATATTAATTTTACATAATTATATTTTACATGTTGTTATATCTGTACATGTATGTAACATACTTTAATCATTTACACCTACCATAACCCTCTTTACCCTCTCTTCCTCTTCCCCTAGAATCTTTATTTTTCCTTACATTGGATCTCACATGTGCAATGCTTTCCTTTTCTATGATGAGGCACCTCTAGGAAGAAAATGAACTAGAGAAGCAGTCTCTGTTTTCTAATGCTTCCCATTTTTTTTAGTCCCCAGTTCTTCAATTTTTTTGATAAATATGACATTAATTCTATGGAATTCTCTTCTCATGATGCCCATCAGTATTCCCCTTGAGAAAGTATATAATGTATATGTATGTACTTTTAAAAGCAAAGTTATCCACCAAAGGCAAGTGATAAATCAGTATCTTTGTTATAATTATTGTTTGGACCAAGATTTCTCTGTGTGTCTTAAAATTAAGGGTGTACGCTTTAAGATGGGAATCGATCATTCCTTTCTGAAGGCTAGAACATAGATTCTAATAGGACACTGAAGTCAGTTCTATATCAGCTTCAAATTTTCAACCCCAGGTTAAAATTATGTATTATACTTTCTCTGAAAACTCTGGAGCAGAGTGTGTCTTTATCTTCTCATATCATTGTGAGGAAAGACAGAGGATTTGATAACATCTTCAGTAAGTCAATATTGGTTGTTGAGTACTATCCGATCTTCCCCTCAGAAATAGGGTGATTTCCTGGGGGAAAATGCACGAGGATTTGCCTGGTTTACTTTTAAATGATTCAAAGGCTTGTTCTGAATAAATGTCTCTAGAGAAATCTTCAACTCGAAATCTTAACACCAAGGGCAGGATTTGCTCTTAGTTTCCTGTAAAATATCCACTTACAAAAAATAAATGCAATACTACAGAGTTTTGAAGAATGACTGGGGAATTCCTGTTGTTCCTGCTCAGTTCTTATGATCCTGAAGTCTCTTGTATGCTGGCTGTCATATTCTCAGTGGCCAGGTCAGTCTCTGCTGTTTACCAATGGCATCAGCTCTTGGCAAAGCCCTGAGTGTCTTCAATGCTTTTAAGCTTTTGTCAGCTTCCTTCTATCAAAGCATGGGCTGCCTAAGTCTCAAAAAAGCATTTGACTGTGACAAAACCTTCAAGATGGTGTATCTTTTCTCCCATATAGGGCATTTGATCATTACTATCTTTTCAGGTATTCTACCAGGGAAGACTGATCTGCTTTCTTCCACAATTTCCATAGGGAAATACAAACTTTTGCTTTGAAAACAATAAATCATTCATACCATTTTTGAGGTTGGCATATTTTCCAGGCACTGTCATATGATTTATGTATGTCAGCTCTAGTCTTCACAATAATTATTATCCCCATCAATGAAAAAATTGAGACTCACGGAGGTAAAATGACTTAACTATGATATAAAATAAGTTATGAGGGAGCCAGCTTTTGAGAGAGAGACTATCTGGACTGAAAGGCTCTCCTTTTCCCATTATATCACACCAACAATAGAAATCTAATTTTTCATTTCAATTTGATTAGAGAAAAATGGCTGGAGGACAGATTTTTATTTTATTTTTTTGGTACTGGGGATTGAACTCAGGGACACTTGACCACTGAGCCATATCCCCATCCGCATTTTGTATTTTATTTAATGACGAGGTCTCCCTGAGTTGTTCAGCACCTCACCACTGCTGAGGCTGGCTTTGAACTCGGAATTTTCCTGTCTCAGCCTCCTGAACAGCTGGGATTACAGGCGTGGGCCACTGTGCCTGGCAAGGACAGATAATTTTTGATATTCTCTGAGAGTAAATAAAATCATAGAATTTGGAAAAGCCTACCATGCAGTTGTTCATTAATTTGTGCACACCATATGTATCAGGGTTTATACTAGGAGCTGAAAAGGCAAAATTGAATCAGCCATGATCTTTCCTTTAGAGAGCTCATAGTCTAGTAGAGAAGAGAGTGTCATATGCTTTCATGAAAGGATGGATATGTATATACATATTCTCTTCTCCCTGAGCACTTAGACTACATATGTATATCCTTTGCACTTGTGAGGATAGGCTAACTGCAATTGCAAATTACTCCTTGATCTTCAATGATTGAACAAAAGAAAAGTTCTTGCTCAAATCAAAGACAAATATGGGTACTGGATGGGATCAGAAACTTTAGCCTGTCATTCAAGGGCCCCAACTTCTTCTAGTTTGTGGCCCTACTCTTATATAAGAGATCCTCAGAGCCATCTCATTCACCCAATAAGAGCAAAGTATAAAATCACAGAAAATTTATATGCATTAGGACAGGCCTAGAAGTGTCACCATCACTTCATAATACATTTGCCAGAATACAGTCACATGATTAACTGCAATGGAACTTGGGATTACAGGCATGGGCCACTAAGTGTTCAGGGTGAAGAGGATATGTATATTGGTGAACACTAGTAAACTTTGTCATGCCCCTCTGTAGGGTTTTATATTGAACATTAGAAGATGGATATCAGTTGACCAATAAAATGATTCAAAGGTGATTATTCAGAGGTATATTCATTAGTTTATTACACAATTTGAAGTACTTATGTCTGAAAAGAGAAAATTACGTTTTTCCTAATCTCACAAAACCACTCAATACACTTCTAACATCAGATACATGGTTTCTTTTTTCTCCCACACACCAAGAAATTCTACAGAAGACACCAACTGGGTATGTATAATTCCGTTCATCTCTGACACTGTCTATCTGGAGATAGCATCAGATCTTACAGTTTGGGGAACTGAATCCTATAATATGTCCCACAAAATTAAATTCAGAGGTAAATTACAAGTAGTGGGTTTTCATGTATTCTTTGAACCCAAAAAATTACAAATAGTGTATCCTCTCCTTGACTTCAGTTAATTTAATAGAGTGTTTCACAGTTTCAGGGAAACACTCCACTTATGCTTACCTCTCAGATTGAACAATACTTAGAGAAAAGCATGTGAGATGGGGAATGGAGCTTCCATATCCTCTCTGGAAGCTCCTGAATACAGTCCTTTGGGGTGTTGATGAAGACTTTACTGAGTAAGTATGTTCGACTGTACCACTGGCTACTGATGATCAAATTAATCTTCAATCCCACTTTTTCCACCAGAGGTCAGGAGTAGATTTAAAAGTCCCAACTCTCTAATTCACCTTGGTTTTTGTGTTGGCCAGCCCCATCCTAAAGCTATTTAATGAATATTAGCCAAAAGTCAACACATTGGAATATAATAGACACTTAGACTACATATGTGTATGTAGTCTGAAGATTTTAGTATCTATATGCCAGTAACTACAGATGAGGATTAAATATATTTGTCAAAATATAACAGTAGGAATGAATGATTGAATAAGATAAGCTGACTGTTCTAATCTAACTTACATTAGGGCATAAAGGCTTAATATGCAAATAAATAAGCAAGGATTCAACCAAATCAGCTAGAGATGCATGCTATAGAAGAAATCAAACAGTTATGTAATGGGCTTCTAAAACACTACTTAAACTGCCTGATCAGGGAGTAACCTACCTAGGAAGAGATGAAAGATATGTGAGGCCTGCAGGGGGTTCAGAAAAGTCAGGGTGGAGTATAGGAAGGGGTGGTGGGAAATGTAGCTGCATAGGTAGTTTAGAACTGGATCTTAATGAATCTTAAACAATAGGTTAAAACATTGTTTTCACTTTTAAATGGTTTTACTATATTATCATAGTTACACATGATATTGGGTTCATATTTACATAATCATATATGCATGGAATGTAATTAGCTCCACTTCAGTCACTAGTATTTTTTCATTCCCTCTACCATCCTCTATTCCCCTCCCCCTACTCTACTGGCCTTCTTCTTATTTATTAAGGTCTTTAAAATCCGTGATTTATAGATATACATAAAGATGAAATTCACTGTGGCATATTCTTATAAGTACTTAACATAATTTTGTCAATTTCATTCCACAGTTCCTCCCTTTCCCCATCCCTCCTCCCTCACCCACTGCCCTCTTCCCCTACTCCACTAACCTCCCTTCTATTTGCATGGAATTTCACTCCACACTTGTCCCCTTATTTTGGTCTAGTTTCCACATAGGAGAGAAAACATTTGACCCTTGACATTCTGAGTATGACTTATTTCATTTACTGTTATGTTTTGAAGGTCTATCCAGTTACCAGCAAATACCATAATTTCATTTATCTTTATGACTGAGTAAAACTCCATTGTGTATATATACCACATTTTCTTTGCTCATCTTTTGACAGGCACTTGGGCTGGTTCCATAACTTGTCTATTATGAATGGAGCTTCTATAAACATTCATGTGCCTCTGTCACTACAGCATGATGATTTTAGGACTTTAAGGAAAATTCTAAGTAACAGGATGGCTAGATCATGTGACAAATTTATATGTGGACTTTTAGAAATTTTCATATTGCTTTCCAAAGTGGTTCTATTAATTTGCAGTCCCAACTGCAATGTTCAAGTGTACCTTTTAATCCACGTGTTTGCTATCATATATGGTTATTTGTATTCTTTTAAATTAATAATTAATTAATTTTAATTGGGAATATATAATAGTAGAATGCATTTTGATTCATTGTACACAATTGCAGAATAATGTTTAATTTCTCTGGTTGTAAATGATGTACCATCCACCATATGTGCAGACATACCTGTATTAGGGTAATAATGTCTATCTCATTCCACCATATTTCCTGCTCCTACCCCATACATGCTCCCTTGCCCTCCCTCCTCTTTGCCTAGTCAAACTTCCTCCATTTTCCCCATTGTGAATCAGCATCCACTTATCAGAGAGAACATTTGATTTGACCTTTGTTTTTTTGGGATTGGCTTACTTCACTGAAGATGATATTCTCCAACTCCATTTACCTGCAAATGCCTTAATTTTATTCTCTTTTAATGCTAAGTAACATTCCATTGTGTTACTTTATCCATTAATCTGTTGAAGGACATCTAAGTTGCTTCCACAGTTTAGCTATTATGAAAAGAATGGTGTATCTGTGTTACCATAGTATGCTGATTTTAAATCCTTTTGGTATAGACCAAGGACTGGGATAGATGAGTCAAATGGTGGTTCTATTCCAAATTTTCTAAGGAATCTACATACTGCTTTCCAGAGTGGTTGCACAAATTTGCAGTGCCACCAGCAATGTATGAGTGTGCCTTTCCCCCCCAGATCTCTGGTCTAAATCACAGGTCCTTGTTCCACTTTTATATGAGTTTTGTACATGGTAAGAGATAGGATTTTAGTTTCACTTTGCTGCATATGGATTTCCAGTCCTCCCAGCACCATTTGTTGAAGAGGCTATCTTTTCTCCAATATATGTTTTGGGCACTTTTGTCTAGTATGAGATTACTGTATTTATGTGGGTTTGTCTCTCTGTCTTGTATTCTGTGCCATTGATCTACATGTCTCTTTTGGTGCCAGTACCATGCCAATTTTGTTACTATGGCTTTGTAGTATATTTTAAGATCTGGTATTGTGATGTCTTCTGCTTTATTCTTCTTGTTAAACATTGCTCTGGCTACTCTGGGTCTCTTATATTTTCAAATAAATTTCACAATTGCTTTGTATATTTATATAAGAACTGACATTGGGATTTTAATTGAAATTCAATCTGTTTAGTGCTTTGGGTAGTACGGCCCTTTTAACAATATTAATTTTGCTTATCCAAGAACATGGGAGATCTTTCCATCTTCTATCTCCTTCTTTAATTTCTTTTTTTAGTGTTCTGTAGAATTTATTGTAGAGGTCTTTCACCTCTTTGTTAAGTTGATTCCTAAGTATTTTATTTATTTATTTTTCTGTTAAAGCTATTGTGAATGTGCTTTTTCTAAATTCTTGTTCAGAGGATTCATCGATGATGTATAGAAATGCATTTTATTTATGGGTATTGGTTTTATATACTTTTACTTTGCCGAATTCGTTTATTAATTTTAGAAGTTTTCTAGTGGAGTTTTTGGTCCTTTTAGAATCATGTCATCAGCAAATAATGATAATTTGAGTTCGTCTTTTCCTATTTGTATATGTTTGATTTCTTTCAGCTGTCTAATTGCTCTGGCTAGAGGTTCAAGATCTGTGTTGGATAGATGTGGTGAAAGAGGGCATCCCTGTTTTGTTCCAGTTTTTGGAGAGAATGCTTCCCATTTTTCTCCATTTAGAATGATGTTAGATTTGGGTTTAGCATAGATAGCTTTTACAATGTTGAGTTATGTTCCACTAGCCTTAGATTTTCTAGTGTTTTGAACATAAAAGAGTGTTGTATCTTGTGAAATCCTTTCTCTGCATCTATTGATATGATCATATGATTCTAATCTTTAAGTCTATTGATGTGATCAATTATATTTATTCATTTCCATATGCTAAACCAATCTTGCATCCCTGAAATTAACCCTGTCCATCATGGTGCACTATTTTTTAAATATGTTTTTGTATGCAATTTGCCAGAATTTTAGTGAGAATTTTTGCATCAATTTTCATCAGGGATATTGGTCTAAAATTTTCTTTCCTTGATGTGTCTGTGCCTGATTTTGGTATCAGGATGATACTAGCTTCATAGAATAAGTTTGTAACAGTTCCCTTCTTTTCTATTTCATGGAATGATTTGAGGAGTATTGGTATTAATTCTTCTTTCTAGGTATTGTAGAACTCAGTTGTGAATCCTTCTGGTCCCTGGCTTTTCTTGGTTGATAGGCTTTTGATGGCACCTTCTATTTCCTTGCTTGACTTTGATCTGTTCAAATTGTGTATGTTCTCTTGAGTCAGGTTGGGTTGATCATATGCCTCTAGAAATTTGTGTCTTCAAGGTTTTCTATTTTATTGGAGTATAAATTTTCAAAGTAGTTTCTAATGTCTTCTGTATTTCAAGAGAAACTTCTTTGAAAATTTATCATCATGAATTTTAGTAATTTGAGTTTTCTTTCTTTTTTAATTTTTTCATTAGGGTGGCTAATGTTTTTTTAATTTATTTTTTCAAAGAATGAGTTGTTTTGTTTTTTTTTTTGGGGGGGGGATCAATTTTTAAAAATATTTCTTTTGTTTCAATTTCATTGATTTTAGCCCAGGTTTTAATTGTTTCCTGCTTTGTACTACTTTTGATGTTGGTTTGTTCTTTTTTTTCTAGGGCTTTGATATGTAACATCAGGTTGTTTATTTGATGACTTTTTCTTCTTTTAATGAATGAGCTTAATGCAATGAATTTTCCTCTTTGCACTGCCTTTATAGTGTCCCATCAATTTTGACGAGTTGTATCAGAGTTGTCATTTACCTTAAAGAATTTTTTTTATCCTCTTCTGATGTCTTCTGTTATCCCTGCATCATTTACTAGTGTATTGTTTTGTCTCCAGGCATTGAAGTAGCTTCTATTTTTTTTTATTTTATCATTTATTTTTAATTTCATTTCTTTCTGGTCAGATAGAATGCAAGATGGTATCTCTATTTTTTAATCTGCTAAGACTTGCTTTGTGGCTTAAAATTTGGTCTTTTTTGGAGAAGGATTATGTGCTGCTGAGAAGAAGGTGCTTATTGATAGATGAAATATTCTATATGTGATGTTAAGTCTAAATTATTAATTGTATTGTTGAGTTCTATAGTTTCTTTGTTTAGTTTTTGTTTGGAAGATCTATCCAGTGGTGAGAGATGTATATTAAAATCACCCAGTATTATTGTGTTGTGGTCTATTTTGTTCTTGTAGTTTAGAAGGGTTTGTTTGATATATGTAGATGTCTCATTTTTTAGAACATAGATATTTATTGTTATATCTTGTTGATGTATGAATTCCTTGAGTACTATGAAATGTCCCACTTTATCCCTTTTCACTAGCTTTGGTTTGAAGTCCACTTTATCTGATATGAACATGGAAACGCCTGCTTGTTTATGTGGTCCATGTGAGTGTTACATTTTTTCCCACTCTTTCATTTTCTGTCAGTGGATGTCTTTTCCTGTGAGTCCAGTCTCTCGAAGACAGCATATTTTGGCGTCTTTTGTGTAATCCAAACTGTATGTCTTTTAATTGATGAGTTTAAACCATTCACATTTAGGGTTATTAAGGAAATATGATTTGTATTCCCAGACATCTTAGTTTATTTTTCATTTTTAACTTGACTTGATTTCTCCTTTGACTGGCTGTTAGAGTCTGTAAACAAGTCAAAATAACACCTGGCATTTTGCCAGGGGAATGTTAGAGTTCATAAACAAGTCTGGATGGTGCCTGGCAAAATGCCAGAGGGAGTGGTTTGAGAAGTAACAAAAGCAAGCCATTAAGTGTGGAGATTCCTTATTGGTTGACTGATGTATCTAGTTTATGCTAATTAGATAAGCTATGTGGAATGTATAAATACTGCTCCTGTCCTGCAATAAACGGCTCCTACTCCTGCTGCATCAACGTACACAAGTTATTCGTCACCCCCCCGGCTAGTTTGCTGCAGCCAGACTGCGGCAACTGGCCTTTCCTTTAATGTTGTTCCTCCATTTGCTGAGATTTTCATTGTTGTTTTTCATTTCCTCCTCCTGGAATATTTTGCTGAAAATGTTCTGTAGTGCAGGCTTTCTCACTATAATTTCTTTTAACTTGTTTATTATGAAAGGTTTTTTATTTTATAATTAAATCTGAAGTTTAAGTTTGCTGGATATAAGATTATTGATTGGCATCCATTTTCTTTCAGAGCAGTTATTTTTAAGTTGTATATTTTGTCTTTTCATTATCTGACATTCTGTCTTCTGAGTGATCTAGTGTGTTGATGATGCTTTCTATTGAGTTTTTTATTTTGTTTATTGTTTCCTTCATTTGAAGGATTTCTGATTTTTTTTCAAAATATCTATTTCTTTCTAGAAGTAATCTTTTACTACCTATATTTGTTCCCATATCCCTTTGTTGGTGTGATCTATGGTTGCCTGTATGTGTTCCCTTATCTCTTTGTTGGAGTGATCAATTTTTGCCTGTAATTGCTCACTTTGGTCACTCTTTAATTCATAGATATTTTAATAATGTATATTCTGAACTCCTTCTCTGAAAATTCATTAACTGCACTATCCATGGATTCTATTATTGTACTATCTTGATTTGTTTAGGGCCTTTCTTCCTTTATTTTTTCACATTGTCTATGTGTCTTCCTTTCTTGCAGTACAGATTTGAGGTACTACACTTTCTACCCTATAATCTTGTAGGTTCCCTGCAGATTACCTGTACCTCACCTTGGTGTTGGGCTTCTAGTCCCTGCACAGTGTCCCATGATGGATGCTCCTGCAACTAATTGTGGTGGTGGCAATAATGAAGGTCACTCAAGATAGTAGTGGGGATGTCCCAAAATGGATGCACTCCCTTTAAGGTTGGGGCTAAAAGTGTGGGCTGCCTTCAGAGATTCAGCTGCCTCCAGGCCTATCTGTTGTCCCAGTTTGGAGGCAACTGCATGAGTAGGTCTGTGGCTATGGCTGCAGTGTACCAAGAGAGAGGTGGTCTAGGCCCTGGGCTCCCAGATTGGTCAATGGGTGTGGTTCAAGACCCAGGGCCTTGGCACTGGCTTGGGTCTGTGGATTGATAGGGCACTCCTGGGCATAACTTTGGCCTAGGGTCCTTCATGGTTATTTGTATTCTTGATAACTCCCATTTTGACTGCAGTGAAATTAACTTTCATTGTAGTTTTTAAAAAAAATCTATTAGGTTTATTAAAAACATAAAAATAAAAGTCCATCCACATTGATTCAGGTTTTTCTAAAGAAACTATACATCCTGTTTATGTTTTTTATTCATTAGGAACTAGCTGAATGCACAAAAAGAATTATTGCTTCCATTGACTGTGGCATATGGTATTATAGACCTTTGATGGGAGAAGAGCATCAGTTGATTTTTTAAAATCTTAAAATATATTTTTTATTAAAAGCAAAACTTAAAACTGTATTTTAACTTATTGTTTTATTTTTTATTTAAATAGGCATATATAATAGCAGAATGTATTTTGATTCATTGTACATAATTGCAACACAACTTTTCATTTCTCTGGTTGTATACAATGTAGCATCATACCATATGTGGAATCATACAAGTACTTATGGTAATAATGTCCATCTCATTCCACCATCTTTCCTGCCCCCAAAACTCCTCTCCTCTTGCCCCCCCACACTTTGCCCAATCAAACTTCCTCCATTTTTCCCATGCACGCCCCCCCAAATATGGATCAGCATCCACTTATTAGAGAGAACATTTGGCCTTTGGTTTTTGGGGATTGGTTTACTTCAATGAAGATGATATTCTCCAACTCTATTCATTTACCTACAAATGCCATAATTTTATTCTCTTTTAATATTCCATTGTTTATATATACCACAGTTTCTTTATCCATTTATCTATTCAAAGGCATCTAGGTTGCTTTCACAATTTAGCTATTGTGAAAATAACCACTATAAACATTGATGTTGCTGTGTTACTATAGTATGCTGATTTTAAATCCTTTTTGTATAGACCAAGGAGTGCAATAGATGGGTCAAATGATGAGTCCATTCCAAGTTTTCTGAGGAATCTACATACTGCTTTCCAGTGTGGTTGCACCAATTTTCAGTGCCACTAACAATATATGAGTGTGCATTTTCCAGCACTTATTGTTGTTTGTATTCATGATAACTACCATTCTGACTGACGTGAGATGAAATCATATAGTAGTTTTGATATACATTTCTCTAATTACTAGAGATATTGAAAAAATATTCAACATTTCAGTGTAGTTTTATTTACATTTTTCTGATAGCTAGGGGATGTTGAATTTTTTTTTTTTTTTTTTTTTGGCCATTTCTACTTTTTTTTTCTCCCAGCAAAATTTCTGTTTAGTTATTTTTGACATTTATTTATGGAGATATTTGTTTTATTGGTAGTAAGTTTTTCATGCCAATATCATGTTATATCTTTTACTATAGCTCTGTATTATAATTTGAGATCAGTGCCTTCAGCATTATTCTTCTTGCTCAGTACTGCTTTAGCTATTCTGGGTCTCTATTCTTCCATTTGAATTTGGGGAAATTTTTTTTTTCCTAATCCTACGAAGAATATCATTGGTTATATTGATGGGAGTTACATTGAATCTGTATAATGCTTTTGGTACTATGGCCATTTTGACAGTATCAACTCTTCCTATTCAAGAATGTTGGAGTTCTTTCCATTTTCTATATTCTTCTTAATTTCTGTCTTCAGTGTTCTGTAGTTTTCATTGTAGTTGTCTTTCATCTCCTTAGTTAGATCTAATCCCAAGTACTTTTTTGTTGTTGTTTTTTGGGGGTTTTTTAGGTCATTTTGGATGGGATAGGTTTTCTGATTTCTTAGCAGATTCATGTGGGAATACAGGAATGTAATTGAACTTTTTAATGCTGACTTCATATCCTTCTACAAGTCTTCTTGGAGAAATTTTGAATCATTTAGGATCATGTCATTGGGCAATAGAGATAATTTGACTCCTTCTCTTCCTATTTGTATCCTTTTAATTTGTGTTTCTTGTCTGATTGGTGTGGCTCTTGGATAAGAGTGGTGAGTGTGAATATTTTTGTCTTGTTCTTGATTTTAGAGGAAGTGATTTCAGGTTTTCTACATTCAATATGTTGGCCATGGTTTTGTTGTATACAGCCTTTACTATGTTTAGATAATTTCCTTCTATGCACAGTTACTCCAGCATTTGTAACATGAATGAGTGCTGGATCTTGTTGAATGTTTTTTTGCCTCTACCGAGATGTTGATGTGATCTTGTCCTTGACTGTATGTGGTAAATTACAATTATTGATTTGAACCAATCTTGCATAACTGGGATGAAACCCACTTGATCATGATGAACTCTCTCTTTATAAATGTGCTTTTGAATACATCTTGTCAATATTTATTAAGGATATTTGCATGTATGTTCATCAGGAATATTGGTCTGAAGTTTTTTGTTTTCCCCTCATGTGTCTTTTTTCTGGTTTTAATATCAGGGTGATACTGCTTTCATAGAATTAATTTGACAATGTTCACTTCCTCTCTATTTCATGGAATGATTTGAGGAGAATTGGTGTTAGTTCTTCCTTAAATGTCTGGGAAAACTTGGCTGAGAAGTCATTTGGTCCTGGACTTTTTTTTGTTCTTGTTGGAAGCCTTTTTTTTTTTTTTTTTTTTTTTTTTTTTTTGAGTAGATGGGGGAGAAGTTAGCGGGTATTGAATCCAGGGGCACTTGAACACTGAATCATAGCCCCAGCCCTATTTTGTATTTTATTTAGAGATGGGGTCTCATTGAGTTGCTTAGTGCCTTGCTTTGGCTGAGGTAGCTTTTAACTTGATATCTTCCTGTTTCAGCCTCGGAAGACTCTGAGATTGCACCACAGTGGCTTGCACCACTGTGCCTGACTCTTGGAGGCTTTTAATTTTTCTTTCAATCTCGTTGTTTGATATAGGTCTCTTAAGGTTTTCTATATCCTTGTGCATCAATTTAAGTAGGTCATATGTGTCCAGAATTGTGTGTCTTGTAGATTTTCCAGTTTACTGGAGTATAAATTTTCAAAATAATTTCTAATGATCCTTTGGATTTCAGAAGTGTCTGTAGTTATATCTTCTTTTCATCTTTAATTTTGTTTTTGTGGGTCTTCTGACTCTTCTCTCGTTTAGCTAAGAGTTTTTCAATTTTCTTTATATTTTCAAATAGCCAACACTTTGTTTCGTTGGTCCTTTATATTATTTCTTTCTTCTCAATATCATTAAGATTTAATCTGATATTATTTACTATTTTCTACTGATTTTAGAATTAGTTTGTTATTCTTTTGGAGGGCTTTGAGGTATAACATTGGATTAGGTATTTCATATCTATTTTTTGCTTTCATTTTTGTTTTTTAAAGTAGTTATCAATTTATAGCAATAATATAAATGTCTTCTTGGAAATGCCTTCATAATATTCCAGCGACTTTGTTATAATACATCTCTATTCTTATTTGTTTCTAAGAATTTTGTATTTCTTATTATTTTTATTTTACCCTTGATTTCTTCTATGATCCCTTCTTAATTCAAATGTATTATTTATTCTCCAGATGTTGGAATGGCTTCTGTTTTTTATCTAATTGCTAATTTCTAATTTCATTCCATTATTATATGATAGGGTGCAAGGAATTATCTCTATTTTTTTTTCTTTTTGTATTTGCTAAGACTTTCTTTGTGCCCTAAAAATAATTTTAGAGAAAGTTCCATATGCTGCTTAGAAGAAAGTGAATTCTTTTTGATGGATGAAATTTTCTATTGATGACTATTAGGTCAATTTGATTAATAATATTTTTTTTTAATTTGAAGAATCTTAGTTTATGTTTGTATATGTCACGATGCGAAGTTCATCTGAACTCCTACTTCCCTTGATTTTGAATCATGAGTGCCTGTTCCTCTTTACTGGAACTTGTACAGAATGGTTCTTAGCACATGGTGGCTGGCTACAAGATGGGACCTGGTGTGCCAGCTCTCTGTGGGCCATCTGTAGCACAAAAGCCTCTGCCTTGGCTGGCATAGCACACCATGGTTTTACCCATCATGGTGAAGAGACTAGTTTATCAGTTGAACCAACTGTGCATGTTCTCTTGCAGAATGTATTTGGAATATTAAATTTGGGTTTTCACTCTCCAAGGGTGATTAGCTCTTGGCTCAGCTCCACCCCACTCCCTTCATTCTTGCTAAAGGGGAAGGGGTTTCAGTTACTTCTAGTTAACAAGGATCCCTCTCCAACTTCTTTCTAAATGAATTATTGAAACAACCCATGTTAGAGGTAATACCTCTGACTTTATTACTTTAACAAAGGCAGGTAGAAGCTATGTTAATTAAGTTTTTCTAGAGAGCTTGGATAGGTTCAGACTCTACAGATTGGTTGCCCTTCCCAGTACAACTTTCAGTCCACAATTTGGGTTAAACGGTGTGATTTCTAATACTCTCTTTGCTGTCCCTGTCCTGTTTCAACTTGATCTGTTTTTCTTTGCAGCTACTGTTAAAGAAATAAGCTTATGGACATTTTTCTCTCTGTTTTCTTTCCTTTTTTTTTTTCTCTGTTACCCATCCTCTCTGACCTCAATCTGGTCAGGGGTTAGAGTCAAGGAAATCTGCCCTTATTTTATGCTCCAATAACAAAACTCCAACTCCCTCCAAGTCTCAAACTGTCTAATATCTATTTTTTAGATTACTTACTCTGTCACCCACCTCTCTAGTCATCTGTTCTTCCACTGCTTCTCTTCTGAACTGTGGAGGGTCTACTTCACCGTCTTCCTCTCCTTTTCCTTTTTTTTTTTTTTTGAATTTATTCTCTAGTCAATACAAATCCACTGTGACAGTGAGTAACACAGTCAAATTTCAATAGCACTTCCAGGTTTGAAGTAACTGGGTTGGAGAAGTAAAGATTAACAAGAGGAAGGCTAAGAAAGTAAGATGTACTAAAATGCTGAGCTGAGGAACACTAGTGTGGGTTTAGGAGGAGGGAGAATGACAGAGACCTTTATGGGACAAAATGGGCAAAGTGTACAGAGACAATCTGAGACAAAGAAGATCTGGAAATCAAATACCTCCTAGATTACTAGTTTGAGAAAAAGCTGTTCTTAGTAATTAGAGAGGCAATAAGGTGTGTGAGAAGTTTGAGTTTGCCATTCTTATATTTTATTTTTATCTTTTCTCTAATTTACAGATAATCTCAAAATTCTTGAGAATATTAATGCTGGAAAACTATGCCACATTTGTATTTAAAGATTTTTTTTTCTACTGACCTTTAATACTACTACTTTCATTCTATTGTGTTAAGAACAGGCAGAAATAGCAATGATACTACATTTCCTGTGTGCATTTTATATTTTGCATAAAATATATCATTTTAGCCACATTATAAACTTTAAAGTCATTATTTTAGAAATGGGAATATGAGGTCCAGAGGAAAGATTACCTTACGTCCTACAATAAGGGACTTGAGTCATATCTGAATGCATCAGGTAGAAGAAGAGAGAAAATTGGTAGCATCACATGAGACATCAGACAGTATGTCCAAGAGTGAGGAGAGCTCTCAGAATGGGAATCCAAAACTGATTATCAGCTCCCCGTGACTTGCCCTTTCCCCTGTATGACTTTTCAAATATGTATTGAAAACAAGCTAATACATCAATGGCATCCGAGCTCACAGGAATTTCGTTTTCATTTCTCATTCTCATCTCTGAAACCCAAATGCTGAAAAGGTTAGTTTTATTGCTTATTTTAAAGGCACTAAAATAGAGGTGCTGTTTAGCTTTTAAAAGTGTTTCAAGCTACCATTCTTATTTTTGGAACTATTTTCAATCTGAGGACGTTTTTGTTGTCTACATAGAAGAAATTTGATAACATTAAAAAAAAGTTTGATCCAGTAATTACTCCCACTAGCAAATTCATTTTGCAAATCCAATTTTAGCTAGCATAGAAATACTGAAAATAGATAATTAATAGGTAAGGAAAATAATTTTGTGGTCTACCCAGAAAGAGCACAGGGATGAGAATCAGGAATATAGGTTTGTAGGACTATCTGTGCTGCTGTATTTTTCTTACTCAGTTGTTTATAAATTATCTCATGATTTCAAGACACACACACACACACACACACACACACACACACACACACACACACACACACATAGTGGCAGGTCCTGGAGTAATTAAAGGACAGATTGTAGCCTAAAAGTTTTCGCCATCTAATGTGGACTGTACTGTTACGAACATAGTGAATCATTAACCCATGTATCACTTCATTTCTTCCTTTTTTAATTGAACAGGTATTTAACAAGTACCTATTGTGGTCCAGGCACTGTTACAGGCACTGGGAATACAATGACATCCAAGACAGACAACATCTTGCCATTGATCGATTTCACATTTTCAATTGAGAAGAAGGCAATAAATAGGTAATCAATGGAAACAGAATTTAAGAACAGAAAGTGAAAAAAATGATAAGTAAAAAAATACAACATAGTAGGCTATTACTTGGGGTAAGGAAATTAGAGAATAAACTTAGTGAAGTTCATGAGTGAGTCCATGGAGATTTAGGAGAATATTCCAGGAAGGCAGAACAAAAGCACAGAGGCCCTTAGGAGGGAGGAACAGTGAGAATTCAGGGTGGTCAGAGTAGATTTAGCAAAAGCAACAATGACTAGAACAGTTTTCTGGGGATACTCTATAAAACTTTATTTTAATGATAAATATATTAGATATTATTCTAGCTGGAATGGCCAGTCATTAGGAGGTTTTAGAGAACTCACTCTCAAATGGTTCTAAAGAGACTATTAATAAGATGTGGTTTATATGTATATGTGTGAAGAGAAGGTAATGAAGTATGGTGAGGAGAGAAGAGCAGAGAAAAGAGGATGAATCCCATGGTGAACATACAATGAAATGCTAAAGTTAGGGAATATGGGTTTGAAGATATTGGAGTTCTGTGTACTGCATTTGTAACTTATCTGTACAATTGAATTATTTCAAAATAAATTATTAAAACTTATTGAAATTGTGATTTATGCAAATGCTTTATCTATAGAATCAAAAAGAATGAGGTCATTTGTCACAGATAGATGACTCTAGACTAGTGACCTGACATCTCAGTATCTCCATTTTTCTTATCTGCCTATTAGTACATACTATGATGATTTTTTTTTGTGGAAATTTACATACAGAACACACACACCCACACAAAGGGATTACCTACATATAGCAGATATTCAATAATCAATGGATATTATGACAATGGAAAACAATATGTGCCAATTATCACAGGAATTCTCTTTTTGTATACAATATCTACACATAGCAAGAAAAAATAGGAAGCATCGTTTCTTGGGTGTGAAGAATACTTCAGCCATCTACATAATTCTGCCAAGTGAATTTAGGAACTGAATTGAAGCCAACAAGCACCTATTAGTATTGTCTAGGTAATCATCACTATGCTTGGCCTAGGACATTCAAAGACAATACATGATCTTAACCTACAAAGATTTTACCATCTACTGAATAGGAAAGACAATAAATCAGCCAGTTGTTCTACAGAATGAAATAAACTCATGACAGAGATAAACAAAGGATGCTATAAAAAACAAGATCAAGGGACATCAAACAAATTTGTTGATAATGGTGACAGCATAACATAATAATAATAATTTAACAGGAAAACAGAAACTTGCAAGGAAATTTATAATCCAAACTTCTGCCTTGTTGTTCAGGTGGACTTTAAAACTTACTTCTCCCAAATGTAATCATAAAGTAACTACTGAATGTCAATTACTTTATCATCCTGTAAATTTTTCTGTCTCTCCTTTTCTTACTTCTTCAGATTCCAAGAACCCTGCAGATACAGGCAAGTACACTGTCACCTTCCCAGTGTCAATATGAGATGGAAATTATTGTCTCAATGCCTAAAGATATTTTCTAAACTTAACTCCTGGTGCTTTTCCTCCTCTTTTTGAACCTGATTTAAAATACCTGCCACTTCAGCTTCGTTTGTTGTCTCCTTTGCTGATGATTGTGTCTTCACCATCTAGTTAAGTATTCACGCACCTGTCTGCCCATGTTCTTTCTTATTCCAAGAGGGTTTTAAGGCATGTCTTTTGTTAAACCCTTGCTTTTTAGACCTTATAAGTCGTGATTAGAAAGTAGAACTGACTACAAAAAAAAAGTGTCCTTTGTGCACATCTTTGATAGGAGTCAACTAGGAGATGCTGTGATTAATAAGGCCACCAGGTTTATGGACCTTTATGGGCTCCACTCTGGGAAAGGTCATTTATGTTTCCTTACCATCTGCCCACAACAAGGACCAGAGAATCATTTTTCCTGTCTTTAAAGTTGCACCCTAAGGTTCTTCTTGAATTGAGAAGGCTTAGTATTAAAAAGGATTTTAGCAGTCACAATAGGTAACTTTCTCCACCACATACTTACAGTTTTTTTTTTTTTTTTTTTGGTCAGTTCCGTATATAGCATAATACTACTTGCTTGCCTCCAGTACAAGATTTCACATGAGTGCCCATTTGATATACTTCAATCCCAGCCCTTGCAATATTTACCCACACATATGTTCTGTAGCTTCTGCCCCTCTCCTAATTATCTCTTCTATAATCAAAGTGATATTCCTCTCACAGGGCAACCATTCAAATATTTGGAAAGAGCTGCTACCATCTAAGAGCAGCCAACCACATCAGTGCCCTTCAGTTCTAATAATTCCCTACTTATTATGAAAATGATATTCAAAGATACTAAATAACTTCTGAAAGTAAACCAGATGATAAGTGCTTGAATTGATATCCCAACCTGCAATATGTAACCATGTTTCATAGCATTTAAGGGCCTTTTCAAAGCATTTGGTAAATATGCTCTGTGTGTCCAATACATCTCCAGTATCATTCTAAGCACTAGGAAGACCACAGTGAAAAAGGCTAGTGACACACACTTTCAAAAAGCTTAGAACTTAGCATCGGGAGTGAGATGACATAGGCAATCAGTTAAACAAACGAAATTATTGCCTTTATTACTTTGTGTTAAAAATCCATAGCTTCTTTTGACTCTGAAACTGAATACAATTAAGTTGGTTTCTAATCAATATCAAGTAAGGTAAGAAGAGCAACCTTATTTATCTGAACACTCTGCTTTAGAACCAAATTCTAAATGAGCAGAAAAATGATGGTGATTTTATAAAACCAAATTTCTTTTGAAGCCTTTCAAAAATATATAAATTTGGTATATTTATATTTTTTTACATGTTACTTTTATTTAAATTGTTAAAAAACATCTATATTTCTTTTATGTTGAAGACTGAATTTTGTGAACCTACTATTCAAGACGGACACTTTTTAAATCAATTAAGGTACAGCATCAAGTAAATATTATGAAAGTAAGACTTTTGTTGGTAGGCCATGATCATACTATTAATTTTTATAATGCTGTAGAAAATTTCTAGTTACATAAATGCAAGCAAAGGATTATTAATATTATCATAGCCTCATCAAGTCAATAGAAAAATTGATCCCCTAAAATTCTCTCTGAAATGGTATTACATACTTTTTATTTTCTTAAAATTTTTAAGAAATCATCAACTTAAGTAACCAATTTTTCTCCCAGAATCATATTCTCTATATTTTTCTGTGAGCAATTTTACAAGAACCCCATATTATGACATAATTCCAAGATTTCTTGGTGGATGTTGGTGTGCATTCTCTTCTTTGTTTATAACAATGACTATCAGAAACTTACAAATATTATCAAGCCCCCAAACTAATATCTCTTTTAGTCTTGAACTCTTTGAGATTTTATTAGATCAAAGAGTTTCATTGTCATAGCATTTGCCTTTTAAGAGTGCACCTGAGAAGTCATTTCCCTTTCTGAACTACACCTCTCTCTCTTTGATTCATTTTGCCATCTACTGACTCTTTAATCTTTGAAAATTTAGTCACTTCATGGCCTTTTCCTATGAATGTCCCCATTATTAAGGAAAGTAATAATCGCATATATTATCTAGTATGTACTGTGAGTCAGACACTATTGCTTTGGCTACATATTTTCTCATCCTTCCTACAGCCCTACCAAGTAAGTATTAAAATTTTTATTATACATATCAAGAAATTCAAGTTCAAATATATTAAATAACTTCTCAAAGTGACCTATTTAGTAAATTATTGAGTAAATTTTCCCACCTGCAACATGTAGTCATATGCTGTGGCATCAGGGGATTTCACTGTGCATTCAGTAAATACGCGGTGAGTGCTGAATACAGCTCAGGTACCATTCTAGACACCACACATACAACAGTGAACAAAATGAATAACACACTAGTTCAGAAAGCTTAGCATTTAGCAGGGGTGGACATGAGATGATATAGACAATCAAGTAAATAAATGGACAAGAGAACTTCTGAAAATGATGAATATCAGAATGAAAATAAAATGGGGTTGTGGAATATGGAGCATCTGAGAGAACCACCTTTGATACAGTAGCCAAGGAGGAGCACCCTGACAAATTATAAGACTTGACTGACAGGTAGAACAAGTCATGTGGACATCAGGAGCCTAGCTGTTATAGGGAGAAAGGATACAAAGCACAAATGCCATAAAGGAGAAAGTACTGGGAATGTTCAAGGAACAGGATAGAAAAATGGAAGGACAATATGCATGGAGTCTAACAGGGAATGGGTACTAGTTTCTACTAAAATGATGCCCTAAGTGATACGGGTGCTTGTAATAAGGTGATAGGAGTAGACATGAAAGAACAGAGGATATATCAGGAATAAAATATTTGGAGGTTTTCCATTTGATGAAAATGTGTTATCCTCTTTTTAGTCCTTACCTTTCATGCACTCTAATTTCCATTCATTCCATGTAATGATGTAATGTGCCAATCTCCAAAAATGTCCCTGGGCTTTTCACAACAATTTGTTCCTGAAGTCTCTGGTACCTTACTTCCATATTGCTCTCTCGGATAATTTCCATGCTTTAACTAAAGTGCACATTGCAGGATGTCTATATTGTGAAGTCTTCCCTAAGCCTCTTCTTTCTCTAGTCAGAAAGAACTATAGTCTCTTTTGTATTTTTTTAAATGACAGCCTGAATGGTTACATTATACTCTCTTCTCTTTCCCACTGAACTGTGAACTTCTTCAGGGAGAAATCACCTCACATGTTTTTGCAAGCCAGTATTTTTCATAGTTAGAAAAGAGAATCATACAATGAACTAACTAGGTGCTCAGAAAAAGGAATACCCCGATTATTTGTCCTCCAAGACTCCTACGCCCCTTTTCCATAATTTCCCACTCTGGTATTAACTTGCCATTTGTTGACTTTTGCAATTAGGGCTTTGCTAAATCTACTAAAATAACTGGTGGTCTCATAATTAACATGTTGCTTTCGTTTTCTACTTCCACTATAATGAATAATAATACCACAAATTAACTGATTTAAAATAAAACACATTTATTCTCTTATAATTCCAAGAATCAGAAGTTCAAAACAGTCTGCTGGAGTTAAAATCAAGGTTTCAGCAGGAGTCATTCCTTTGGTAGTCCTAGGGATTCCCTTGCTGTTTCTGGCCTCTAGAAGATACCTGCTTTCCTTGGATCATGAGCCCACATCAAGCCATTCTTTTCCATTTCTCTTGTCATATCTCCTTCTTCTCTAACTAACCCTCTTGACTTTCTCTTTTTGGACTCATTTCACCCAGAAAACCTATGATAATTTTCTTGCCTTAAAGCACTTAGTTAATTCATTTGAGGAAAGTCCCTTTTGTCATGTAAGGTAACTTAGGTTTCTGGGATTAGGATGTAGACATCTTGGAAAGGCTACTATTTAGTCTATTACATGTGTCTTATGGTGTATCATCAGTCTTTGATCTCACTGAAATATTTAGTCAGAAAACATGACTCTTAACCTTGAGAGAGCAATGTTTCTGTGGACCTGGGTGACTCAGCCCAGTTCTTCTTAGATTCTTTCTTTTTATTTCTTTGCAAGTTTATACCCTACTTCTCAGATGGTAAAGTTCAATCTTCATCAAAGATTTTTATCAACTACTTATATAAAGACATTTCTAATTATTGTCTGAAAATTATGAATTTTACTAATAGCTAAATCTTATTGTGCATTTAATGAGGGTCTGGCACTATACTAGAAGTCTTGCATTTGGCGCATGTAATGATCTATTTAGTTTAGGGCCTGTTATTCATTGAATTTACCTGACCAAGAAACAGAGGCAGAGAGATTGTGTTATTTTCTCAAAGTGAGAGTTAATAAATGGTAATACTATGTTTAAAAATAGGAGACTGATTCCAGGAACTGGTATCCAAAATTATGTATCCCACTTCTTTACTCCATTGGTGGATAAGATCTTGGTATCTATTATGGCTGCATGCCATTGAATGCAAACCTGTAAGTCTAGCCCCAGTCTGTCCCCATTCTACTATCATCTATACTCAGTGTTTGTATAACTCTTAAATTAAAATGGCACAGAAATTACAAAATGAGGAATCAAATAGTTATTATTATTGTGTTTAAGGTCTGGTATTAGGAGATATACCCTTAAGTGTATTTTCCTCTTTTTCTTAATTAATTTTCCACAAACATCTGGCAAATTATTTGTCATTGGTACCACTTGGCATGCAAGGAAACTTAAGCCAAGAGAATTTAAGCTTATTACCATACCAATAAACATTCAGTCTATGTTCCTTCATTGATGCCTAGAAATTTCTATCTATTCAAAGGAACTCCTCAAAATAACTCTACTGCTTCTATTTTATTCTGGAAGTTATCTAAAAATGTAATCATGTTTTCTCCCTTTTTCTGTGTAAAGCAAACATTCATTTCTAGTACCAGCCAAGTTTACCCTTCAGTATTGCTCATGTGGGATCATATATCCCTGCTCATCAGACCTAATATCGACTACATAGTGAAAATTCCTGCTTGCCCCTCTAATACTTCTAATGGGTATCTATATCCCATCTATATTCTATTCCCCTGCTTCCTGTCAAAATGCCATTCTTCTGCTTATTCCTAAGTTTATTCTTAAAGTATAATTTTCATCATTTTAGTTGTCAGCTTTTAAAATAAGTAGGTTTATTTGACCCATTTCTCACACTCATCCATCTATCCAGCTAAATTGTACTCATCATATTGGATCAACAGTTACCATTGGTCCTTTTACCACATTTACTGTTTTCCTCTTAATTTCTTCTTCTAGTTGAAATTCTATATTTCCTCTTTTCCTGTATGTCTAGTGTCTGTTGAGTTCAGAACATACCATCTATGATTGCTGCTTCACTTGAGAGGTGCACCAAAGTGGTGGTAATGGTGATAGTGATAACAGATCATTTGTTTTGAACATAGTACTTTGTAAACACTATAAATGAGATATACCTTCATAGTCATAACGACTCTAAAGACAATGTGGGTTAATTGCCCAAGATTAACAAAAAAGCAAGCAATATTATTTTGCAAAGATCTGTCTGTTGATTTCAAATCTCCAGTTCTTCAGTTTACAATTATGCAGTGCCTCCCTCTGTATTCTAAGAGCCAGGTGACATGTTTGATAAGTATCTATTCAACATTGCCAGAGGCAGTTCAGTTAATGACAGAAATACTCAGTGACAGGGGATGAAGCAAAATTTATTACCAGGCAAACAGTACCAGACATTAGGTCTGAAGATCAATAAGAAGAATGGCTTAGCATTTTCAGTTTTTATTATGTGCCAGGCACTGTTCTGTCATATAACTCTAAAACAATACATTATGATGTGTTTATTCATAATCTTCAGAAGAAATCTATGAAATGTTCTATTATTATGTCCTTCTAGATAAAGAAACTGAGGTACAGAAAAGTGAGATAATTTTTCCATCAATTAATCACAAGCAGTCTGGGCCCAGAGTACATGCTCACCATCTCCATGCTGTCCTATCTTCATGAGGCTCCTGTTGAAGTTAATATGAACACAGAAACACACACACACACACACACACACCTATTATGGGGATCAAAGGCTTGGCAAGTGCAAGAAGTTTGATATTACAAAATATAAACTTGGTCATGGAAATTGGTTTGTGACTTAATTTGTGACAGAGGTGAAAAATGGAGGTCAGGTTTTGTATGATGCTTTTAATGATGTACAGAGGAAGGGTCTGAGAACTTGCTCCCTGTAGAGTGTACCATACTTGTTCCCCAGGCCCCTTTTCAAACTATATTAATTCCACGAAGCTGTGTCACATTCTCTGAATAGAATATAATTTCTTCTTCCTTGAATTTTCATTGCAATTTCTTTCCTATTGCGAAGATATGACCTTCCTTTTCAGATGAGAAAAAAATAAATAAATAAATAAATTGAGAGCAGCCAACAGCCCAGAGCACAGAAGCCAAGGGGGCAGCAGAATGCAAGCACAGTCCAAGGGAACATTACACCCAGAAGTGTGCCTCCTAATGGTTAGAAACAGGTACAGTTGTGCTCACCATGGGTCCCCATAGTTAGATACATAGAATGCTCTGATTCTGTATCACTGCTATCTGTTACTTATTTGTTTTAAGCCACTAAGTTTGTAGCAATTTATCACAGCCATGAGACATGCCACCAAAAGGCTATAAAAGTTCTCAAGTTCCCAGTTAGAGGAGTCTGAGTAATGTTCCATGGAATTAATGAACACTCAGGAAACAAAAACTGGAAGAGATTTTTTTTTTCCCACCATTCTTTTAGGCCTTCACTCTGATTGCCTAAGGGCAGGAGGTTGTGGGAGGAGAACTACAACTAAAATACATGGGAAAATGGGGCTGGGGATGTGGCTCAAGTGGTAGCGCACTTGCCTGGCATGCGTGGGATGCTGGGTTGGATCCTCAGCATCACATAAAAATAAAATAAAGATGTTGTGTCTGCCGAAAACTGAAAAATAAATATTAAAAGTTCTTTCTCTCTCTGTCTGTCTCTCTTAAAAAAATACATGGGAAAAATTAAGGAAAATTTTCCTATTTTCAAAAATAATTTTGATCATGCATTGTTTTCATTTTAAATGTGAATTTAGAACTTATCCTCCAGGCAGGTACAATTTCATTGTACCAAAATTTTTTCAAACCTTAGTGAAAACTTATGAAAATCATATTTATTTTAACCTGTAAGATATGAAAGGTTCATCACATTTCTTTAAAAGATACAATATATAGGTTTTAGAACCCTAAATACAGTTCACCTGAAACTATTTCTATTACTATAGAGAAAATACATGTGATTTTAAGTGCGGTCTGTACCTATCTGTTGCAGGTAGAATAAATGGCCCCAAAGATGTCCTCATCCTCATTTCCAGATCCTGTGAATGTTTTCTGATGTGGAGGAAAAGCCTTTCATGTGCAGTAAAGTTGACATCTTGAGACAAGAAGGTTAAGGGACAAGGGTTTTAATTTAAAAAAAAAGGCAGTAGAATGGAGAAAAGGGGTTAAGATAACAGAAGCAGAAAAATTTGAAGAAGCTATGCTGCTGGCTTTGCCAACAGGGGAATAGGCCATGAGCAATGGAATGCAGGGTTCTTCCAGAGCAGAAGGGAGATGGTTCCCTCCTATAGCCTCCAGAAGGCATGTAGCCAACCCCTTGATTGATTTTAACCCTTTAGCCCTATGGCATTTCAGATTTCTGGCTGTCAAAACTAAAACACACACACACAAAAAAAAAAAAAAAAAAAAGAAGAAGAAAAAGTCTATTTGCTTCTTCTTTGTTTTAAGCCACTAAGTTTGTAGCAATTTATTACAGCAGCAATAGGAGTCTAATGTGTTATCTGATCTGGTTTTTCTCAGTTGATCCTACTAATTATTTGTTTAAGAATAAATAAAACAGTACAAAACAAGAAACTGAAGAAATATTCATCAGGATGAAAATTCATCTAATGTGTTAAGTTAAATAGTGCTTGCAGATAATTTCAAAGGGAAAAAAGTGCTGAGTTTCTCTGTCTATATTCTTTTCCCTAATATAATACCCATAAGTTTAGGTTAAGAAGGCTTTGGTTCTGAATATTTAATAATCATGGAATTCAGCAAATGTGAAGCAAGGAGTTAGGAGGTTGACATATTTGGGCTTTTGTGGAGTCCTAAAATAATGTCATTGTCAGTTTTTTTTCTGAATTTCTCTTGGTCTTGGGCCCATGGTTTGAGAATGGCTACATATAATTTCAAAGTAGAAAGACTGGGGATTTAGATAAGATGTGTCCATAGCATCTGCCTCTTGTAACAGGAGCAACAAAATATATTCCAGGAAATCCCATCATGTTTCATCTCCTGAAGCTGCATCCATTTCTATTTGGCAAGAAGAAAAAGTGGGAAGGGCATAAATAACATGAGGAACCAATGTGGGACCTGAATACCATCAGGGCAAAGGGGGCCTTGGGACCCCTGGGTGCTGGTCTGTGGCAATGTGGCTGTGGCCCCTGGCTACATGCCTTGCTGGCATTTACCACTGAAGCCAGGGCACCTCATTGTTTGGTCTCTTTGGCACAATAAAACTGTGGCCCACATCTGCAGCTCTTGAATTAAACAAAAATTATAGTATCAATATAAGCAGCCTGAGTATACATGGGTGAAAACATAAAAAAGTTAGCATTGTATAGATGGCTTTAAAAAGAAAAACAATTTTTTCCCCAAATATGGAGCATCTGACTTCAAGTAACTGTGTCTCTAGACAGCACATTTATAGTCTAAGTTCTAAAATGTTCCACTTCTATAATAGAATTGAAAACTGAGTCAACGTGAAGTAGAACCAGTTTTATCAATGGCTTTTTCCCTCTTCTCAGATCCAGGGAGTAGAAGGCAGGGAGGGGTAAACCATAATTTGTCTAATCCTGTCCCCAGATCATCTCACTATTAGGTTTGGAATGAAGGTGACATAAAAGTTCAAAGGTGTTTCTTCCTGTTCATTCCCCTGTCCTCAGAGGCAGCCTGAGAACTATCAGAAGTGTGAAAAGTTCACACTCATCAAGGAACATCAGTGACAATTATTGAAAAATGATTTTTCCAGAAATTAAAACAAAATGGCTCTTTTTCCCCCACTCTCTCCCAAATGACAATCATGGGTGACAGTTATCCATGTCAAAAAATATTTCCTCACCAGAAAGAAATTGGTGAAGAGGGTCTGTCAGTTTCTTTTTGTTCTCTATTTACAGTTATGAGAGAAAAATGATTTATGATTACTATAATTATAGCTCTCCTTAGGAGAGCCGTACTAATTACATAATATTTTTAGCCATTTTTCTTTTTACCAGCTCTTAGTTAATCTAAATTGAAATGTATTTAGCAATTTTGGACCCAGTAACTTTTCAAACCTCTGTGTGGGTCACAAATTGAATGGTCTAGGATCACTTAGCTCATCAAATCTGTTCATGATGAGCATAAAGCTCCTGGGCTTACATATTCACTACTGTGACATAAAGAGCTCCCCTCAATAGATAGGATCTTCACAGATGGTTCGAGGGAGTTTGCAGGAAATGAGTTTTGGACAAAATGTTTTTTTTTTTTTTTAATCTGTAGTTACAGTGTAAAGGCAATGAACCCTAGGAGTCAGCCTGGGATGTATTAGCTGAGTTAATATTACCAGTAACCTATACTTTCACTTTATGACTTTATATTAGACTTATAACTTCAGCTTTCCGTTGTCTTTTTATGTATTCATCTTTTATTTTTCCTGTTTCTATTATACTGTTGCTTCCTCTAATGCAAAAGCTAATATTAGCCATAGGAAAAACAGAATATTGTTTTGAATTTAACATTCCTTTGAAATAAAATTTCTTTGACGCTTGCTTTCAGGAATACTTGTTTAGAGTACCTCCTTTCTAAAGATAAGTTTGTTTATCCAGGTTCATAGCAGTTGCATCTAGGAATTTAAAAATTTCAGCATAGCAGATGATGCTGGGAAAAGAAACAGGATTCCACTCCCTGCTTTACACGCCCATCCAGAGATAACTAGCCTTTAATTTAAGTAACTGAATTTGTGTTTTCTAAATTCTGTCCTTTATCAAGTGTCTAAATAGTTTTATATTCTCGGAAAACATGTATCTTCTTCCTCTTGCTTTTGTAGCTTAACAATTGGGATACAGGTGCTATTATTTCCACTTCAAACATGAGAAAACTGAGGCTCAGGGATATTAATGGACTTCCCTGGCACCAACAGGTTATTAAGTAGAAAAAGCATTGTAATTGACATTTTCTATCTGAAACACCCAAATGCCTTCTTTTAATCCTCATAAAATCCATATTAATTTAGTACTATTGCCCATTTACAATTAAAAAAAAAATAGATGTGGAGCCTGTGGAACCCCTTTTTCCCAGAGAATGAGAGTCAACTGCAGCAAAGCATACCTATGGGAAACACTCATATATGCTTCTGATTTTAAAAATCCATATAAAAGCTTCCAAAGAACCCTATCCCATTCAAAATCCAGAGATTTTGTATAATTTAATGAATCACTAAAAGAAAGAGGGGGCCTGGAACAGAGTTTGTATTACCCAAAATGAATTGATTATTTTGTTCCAATGGCAGGGGAAAAAAATGAGGGATAGGTCAACAGCTAGGTCCAATTGTTGTAAAATGAAACAGTAACAGCCAAAGTAACACTGATTTCTCATGTTGTATAAGGCAAATTACCATGTCACCTTGACTGACTCCTTTGAAAATAACAAAATTGCATGCTCATGAATATATTCATCCCTATGAATTAAGTATTGAAAATATTAAGTTCACTACAATATTTCATGCTAACAAACAATGAGAATATCAGAAATTTTGTCATTTTTTGATTTTAAAAGTACCTTTTTCTGTTTTTACCTGTATTGGCTTAAGACCTTGAGGATCCTAGCAACGGAATGAAGCAAATACTGATCAAACTTTTCTTTGAGGTTGGAAGGTGGGAACAAGACCAGTGGGGAATTTTATGTTTATCTGTCATTACAAAGCAAGAGCTTAGTACACAGCGTTTTTTTTTCACCTTCACATTTGTTTTATAAGAATCTCAACAGAAAGCAATTTATTTAGGGAAGTTTTCATCCCACCTGCATAATGGTTTGGCTATTCATGTTGCAAAAGGGCAAAAGGACTTTAGCCCATATACAGTGAATAAGGAGATAACTGAGAATAATTCTAAAACTTGTGGAAAATGTTTCTAGACATACATATTAACAGTTATTTGAAAAGCAAAATTTGGAAAAGTAGGAGTGGTATCTCATTTTGATTAGAAAGTAATCAAAGTGGAGCTTCCGGAATAGCTAAAGCTGTATTTACAGAAATTAATAGGATGCTCTGGAGAAAAGAATAAAGAGTTAAAGGAAGAACAAGTAAGAAAGCCATGGCACCAATTTAAACTCATTTGCAATTGAGTAGGGTAACAATAATACTCTTCACCATCATTCAAACATTTGTATCACTTAACCCTTCAAGGGTATGTTCTCACTTGCATGTCATGTTGTCTCTAAATACTGAGTGACAGGCAACACACCAGTTAGGTTATTCCTCCAGCTTACATATAAGAAAGAGATGGGGATATATAGAGTTAGAAAATGAGTTGCTTATGTCACCCCAGAGAACCACAGGATAAATCAGGGCGTCTATATCTGCTTCTCATTTCAAGAGTTAGTAAAAAGAATGAAGGAACATAATCCATTTTGAGTGTTCACACACTCAGAACCTCCCCTCTATCTTTGTATAGAACTCTCTTGTCCTTTTCTTTTCTTTTCTTCCCTCTCTTGCCATACAGGGTCTTCAGAGAAACATAAAAAGTACACTTCATGGCCAGGCATGGTGGCACATGCCTGGAATCCCAGCAGCTCTGGAGGCTAAGACGGGAAGATCTCAGGTTCAAAGCCAGCCTCAGCAAAAGCAAGGTGCTAAGCAACTCAGCAAGACCCTGTTTCTAAATAAAATACATAATAGGGCTAGGGATGTGGCTCAGTGGTCAAGTGTCCCTGAGGTCAATGCCCAGTACCAGGGGGAAAAAAATGTACACCTCAGTGAGAGTGGCAATAATTTTCTTCAGATAAACTAATGAGAAAATATTTGACAAAACATTGAAAGTTAAGTAAAAAAGAGAAAAAATAATATTGACCATGTGTACACTATCAGAGTAATGACTTCTTAGCGTATGTTTCACACCTTAAAATGGAGTAAGATGCTATATAGGGAATTCTACTAAGGATACTCAAACAAGATTAGATAATATCCCCACAAAATTCATGTCCACCCAGAACCTCAGAATGAGTTCTATTTTGACATAGAATCTTTACAGATGCAATTACTTCAGATAAAGTTCATGCTGGCTTTGGATGAGCCCTAAATATATTGGCTGATGTCCTTAAAGAAGAGAAGAGGACACACAGAGACACACACTCAGCAAAGAAAGTCATGAGATGATGGAGCCAGAGATGAACGGGAACCCACAGCAAGATTAGGAATGCAAAGGAATTGCCAGGAGGTAGCAGGGGAACATTCCTCCTGAAGCCATCAGTGGGAATATGGCCCTGCTGACACCTTGATTTCCGACTTCTAGTTTCCATAACTGGGAGAAAAAGAAATTCTTTTGTTTTAGGCCACCCAACTTGTGTCACTTTGTAATGGCAGGTTGGGAAACTAATATATAGAGAGACTTATAATAAAAAAACTACAATATTCTCCCCCAAATTTAAAAGATCTATCAACTTCAGAAAACTGGTATAGGGGAAGAGAAGCCTATATATAGAACAGCTGAGAGAGTGTTCAGAAAGAAGGTCTATCAACCTCAAATAGAGAAATTATATTTTTCAGGTGACTCCAATGCTGTAAGCTCTGTATCGGTCAGTTTCCATGTGTCATCCATGATTCTTACCACATACTGCAGTATGGATATTAGACACCCTTTCCTAAATGGAGACGTAGAGATCCTAGGTATCTGGATCAAAGTCACAAATAAATAAATGAAAATATTAAAAAAAAAAAACATATCTATGCTTCCTGAGTCCCAGAGAGTTAAACCTGAAATTATGTAATCCAAGAATATAGTAAATATCTTTTCCCTTGAAACTTTTAAAACTAGACAGGACACCTTAATAGGGAACTCTCAGGAGGAATAGTCCTCCCTGGGCCCAGGATGAAATTGGATATCTTAATAGGTCTTTTCCAAGTCTAATTACTCTCACTCTGAGTAAGGTGCTGCCTAAATGCAAATTCATTATCATTTTATTCTAAGTTAACTGGAAAACAAGATTGATTGACAGTTTGGAGGTATTCAACATTTATATTCAGGAAATTTAAAAGACTTTAAACATATTCAAAGAAGCCTTCTTAAGAGCTGTACTCTTTTTACAGTGAAATACTCTGCACAAAAACAGATGTTTTTTTTTTTTTTTTAATTTCCTACTGCTGCTCTTCCTAGGCTGGTGACCTTGACATGCTCAGGACCATGGAGACAATGGGCAGGAGAAAATAAATACCATAGATTCTTACGTAAATTTCTCTACCCCAACTAAATTTTTGTTCATTCTTTTTGCTTTTCCAATATACTGATTCTGCCTTCTACTCATAATGGATAATTGAGTACTGTAAATTACAATTGTGGTTGAAAATGTCTTCATGCACTTTGTTTCATCTGATACCAAGTATGGTTTAGAGTACCCATGTCTCAGAAAAGAGCAAGAGACAATGTAAGTAACTTTGTGCAAAATCTCACATGATGGATATCAGGACTGAATTCACAGATTTGTAATGGTGTTTCAGGTATTCAAATTTTTTTGCCCAATTTCAACCAGGCTAAAGTTTATGTTTACATTTTCTGTATCTATGTAAAATACAACAAACAGAAACCTGTGAAGGCTGAACATCATGTCTCTCAGTCCCCTCTGGTATTCCTTAGATGTATTCTAAGTATGTAGAACTCCTAAGGGAGAAAACATCCCAAGAAGAATAGATTCTTTGTCTTGCTAAACAGATATTTCAGTCATCAGTTCATCCAGGGCAATGAAGTTTGCAAAAATAAGTCTTGTTCAGGTAACAATTCTCCTTAAGCAATATTGTTATTTTCTGAACAATACATGGAGTTTTCTCTTCTTGGGACTTTTCACTTAAAACTGGGATTCTGATTCTTTACTGCCTTTCATTATAACATATGAAATAATATCTAAAATTAAGACTTAGGTATACTTCAATGCTGAATGCTTGAATACTAGCTACTAAGTCCTACCCACTGACACAGGAGCACTCCTAAGCATCAGTGGGATACTATCTGTTCTCCAACATTTCTTCTCAGGACAAAGAAAGATTAAGCCATTATCCTGGAAAACATGCTAGTTTATTCTGATTTGCCTTCTAACCCCAACCATACGATTTCATCTTTTCTAGTTTCTGAATATAAGTAATACATGCCAAGTCTGCCTACTAACTCTGAACCCAATGCTATCCAAGCACTGTCTGAATCACTAAAACGTATGTTTAGATTGCCTGTTACTATTATGGTTTGAATGTGATTATGGCCCACAAAAGCTCAAGTGAGAGACAATGTGAGAAGGTTTAAAGAAGAAAACATGGGATCATGCAAGGCTTAATCCAATTAGTGAATTGGTTCACCTGATGGGATTAACTTGGTGGCAACAAAGCTGTGGGGTGTGGCTGAAGGCAGTAGGCATTGGGGGCATGCCTTCGGGGTTTATATTTTGTATCTGACACATGGAATCTTTCACTGCTTTCTGATCATCATGTGAGCCACTTCCTCCCCCACACTCTAGCCTCACCTGGAGCTCCAATGAATAGAGCAGGCTATCTCTGGTCTGAAACCTCTGAAACCTTGAGCCCACAAATAAACTTTTTTGTTTGTTTGTTTGTTTATTAGGTCTTTTAGTCATAGCAGTGAAAAAGCTAATGAAAACATTGCCCGTTTGTCATCTATCTCCCACAGTCCTGTCAGAAGAATCTAGAAAGTTCAAACGAATTTACATTACTGAGGTGACTAAAACTGTCCAATAGCTTCCATGTGCTTTCAGGATAAAGTCCATCCATCTGACCTGTGTGCAGGTCCCTTCATGATCTGGTAGGAGGCCTGCATGCCTCTTTTTTTTTTCTTTCTGTGAATCGTTTTTTTTTTTTTTTTTTTAATTGGTTGTTCAAAACATTACAAAGCTCATGACATATCATCTTCCATACATTTGATTCAAGTGGGTTATGAACTCCCATTTTTTACCCCAAATACAAGTTGCAGAATCACATCGGTTACACATCCACATTTTTACATAATACCATATTAATGACTGTTGTATTCTGCTACCTTTCCTATCCCCTATTATCCCCCCTCCCCTTCCCTCTCATCTTCCCTCTCTACCCCATCTGCTGATGTTTAATTCTCTCCCTTGTTTTTTTTTTTCCCCTTTCCCCTCACAAACTCTTATATGTAATTTTGTGTAACAATGAGGGTATCCTTCCATTTCCATAGTTTCCCTTCTCTCTCCCTTTCTCTCCCCCCACTCGTCTCTGTTTAATGTTAATCTTTTCCTCATGCTCTTCTTCCCTGTTCTGATCTTAGTTGCTCTCTTTATATCAAAGAAGACATTTGGCATTTGTTTTTTAAGGATTGGCTAGCTTCACTTAGCATAATCTGCTCTAATGCCATCCATTTCCCTGCAAAAACCATGATTTTGTCATTTTTTAGTGCTGCATAATACTCCATTGTGTATAAATGCCACAGTTTTTTAATCCATTCATCTATTGAGGGGCATCTGGGTTGATTCCAAAGTCTAGCTATTGTGAATTGTGCTGCCATGATCATTGATGTGACAGTATCCCTATAGTATGCTCTTTTAAGGTCCTCAGGGAATAGACCGAGAAGGGCGATAGCTGGGTCAAATGGTGGTTCCATTCCCAGCTTTCCTAGGAATCTCCATACTGCTTTCCATATTGGCCACACCAGTTTGCAGTCCCAAAAGCAATGTACAAGTGTACCCTTTTTCCCAAATCCTCGCCAGCACTTATTGTTGCTTGACTTCATAATGGCTGCCAATCTTACTGGAGTGAGATGGTATCTTAGGGTGGTTTTGATTTGCATTTCTCTGACTGCTAGTGACGGTGAGCATTTTTTCATGTACTTATTGATAGATTGTATGTCCTCCTCTGAGAAGTGTCTGTTCAGGTCCTTGGCCCATTTGTTGATAGGGTTGTTTGTTATCTTGTTGTTTATTTTTTTGAGTTCTTTGTATATTCTGGATATTAGGGCTCTATCTGAAGTGTGAGGAGTAAAGATTTGTTCCCAGGATGTAGGTTCCCTATTTACCTCTCTTATTGTTTCTCTTGCTGAGAAAAAACTTTTTAGTTTGAGTAAGTCCCATTTGTTGATTCTAGTTATTAACTTTTGTGCTATGGGCGTCCTATTAAGGAATTTGGAGCCCGACCCCACAATGTGTAGATCAGAGCCAACTTTTTCTTCTATCAGGTGCAGAGTCTCTGATTTGATATCTAGCTCCTTGATCCATTTTGAATTAACTTTTGTGCATGGCGAGAGAAAGGGGTTCAGCTTCATTTTGTTGCATATGCATTTCCAGTTTTCCCAGCACCATTTGTTGAAGATGCTATCCTTTCTCCATTGCATGCTTTTAGCGCCTTTATCAAATATAAGAAAGTTGTAATTTTGTGGATTGGTCTCTGTGTCCTCTATTCTATACCATTGGTCCACCTGCCTGTTTTGGTACCAGTACCATGCTGTTTTTGTTACTATTGCTCTGTAGTACAGTTTGAAATCTGGTATCGCTATACCTCCCGATTCACACTTCCTGCTTAGAATTGCTTTTGCTATTCTGGGTCTTTTGTTTTTCCATATGAATTTCATGAAAGCTTTATCTATTTCTACCAGAAATGCCGTTGGGATTTTGATTGGCATTGCGTTGAACCTGTAGAGAACTTTGGGTAATATCGCCATTTTGATGATGTTGGTTCTGCCTATCCATGAACAGGGTACATTTTTCCATCTTCTAAGATCTTCTTCTATCTCTCTCTTTAGGGTTCTGTAGTTTTCATTGTATAAATCTTTCACCTCTTTTGTTAGGTTGATTCCCAAGTATTTTATTTTTTTTGAGGATATTGTGAATGGGGTGGTTTTCCTCATTTCCATTTCAGAAGTTTTGTTACTGATATACAGGAATGCCTTTGATTTATGCGTGTTGATTTTATATCCTGCCACTTTGCTGAATTCATTTATTAGTTCTAGTAGTTTCTTTGTAGACCCTTTTGGGTCTTCTAGGTATAGGATCATATCGTCCGCAAATAGTGATATTTTAAGTTCTTCTTTTCCTATTTTTATGCCTTTAATTTCTTTTGTCTGTCTAATTGCTCTGGCTAGTATTTCAAGGACTAAATTAAATAGAAGTGGTGAGAGAGGGCATCCCTGTCTTGTTCCAGATTTTAGCGGGAATGCCTTCAGTTTTTCTCCATTTAGAATGATGCTAGCCTGAGGCTTAGCATATATAGCTTTTACAATGTTGAGGTAAGTTCCTGTTAGCCCCAGTTTTTCTAGTGTTTTGAACATAAAAGGATGCTGTACTTTGTCGAATGCTTTTTCTGCATCTATTGAGACGATCATATGTTTCTTATCTTTAAGTCTATTGATGTGGTGAATAATATTTATTGATTTCCATATATTGAACCAACCTTGCATCCCAGGGATGAATCCTACTTGATCATGGTGCACAATTTTTTTGATATGCTTTTGTATTCGATTCGCCAGGATTTTATTGAGAATTTTTGCATCTATGTTCATTAGAGATATTGGTCTGTAGTTTTCTTTCTTTGAGGTGTCTTTGTCTGGTTTCGGGATCAGGGTGATGTTGGCCTCATAGAATGAATTTGGAAGAGCTCCTTCTTTTTCTATTTCTTGAAATAGCTTGAAAAGTATTGGTATTAATTCTTCTTTGAAGGTTTTGTAAAACTCCGCTGTATACCCATCCGGTCCACGGCTTTTTTTGGTTGGTAGTCTTTTGATGGCTTCTTCTATTTCTTCCTTTGTTATTGGTCTGTTTAAATTGTGTGTGTCTTCCTGACTCAATCTGGGCAGCTCATATGACTTAAGAAATTTATCGATGTCTTCACTGTCTTCTATTTTATTAGAATATAGGGTTTCAAAATACTTTCTAATTATCTTCTGTATTTCTGTAGTGTCTGTTGTGATATTGCCTTTTTCATCCTGTATGTTAGTGATTTGAGTTTTCTCTTTTCTTCTCTTCGTTAGCATGGCTAAGGGTCTGTCGATCTTATTTATTTTTTCAAAGAACCAACTTTTAGTTTTATCAATTTTTTCAATGGTTTTTTTTGTTTCAATTTCGTTGATTTCCGCTCTGATTTTAATTATTTCTTGTCTTCTGCTATATTTGCTGTTGTTTTGCTCTTCCTTTTCTAGGGTTTTGAGATGTAGTTTGAGTTCGTTTATTTGTTGTTTTTTTCTTTTTTTGAGGAATGAACTCCAGGAAATGAATTTCCCTCTTAAAACTGCTTTCATTGTGTCCCATAGATTCTGGTATGTTGTGTCTGAATTGTCGTTTATCTCTAAGAATTTTTTGATTTCCTCCTTTATGTCTTCTGTAACCCATTGATCATTCAGTAACATATTGTTTATTTTCCATGTGATGCAGGATTTTTCCTTCCTTCTTTTTTCATTGATTTCCAGTTTCATTCCATTATGATCAGATATGGTGCATGGTATTATCTCCACTCCTTTATATTTACTAAGAGTTGCCCTATGGCATAATATATGATCTATCTTTGAGTAAGATCCATGTGCTGCTGAGAAGAACGTGTATCCACTTGATGATGGTTGATATATTCTATATATGTCGGTTAAGTCTAGGTTATTGATTGTGTCATTGAGTTCTATAGTTTCTTTATTCAGCTTTTGTCTGGAGGATCTGTCTAATGGCGAGAGCGGTGTGTTGAAGTCACCCATAATTATTGTGTTGTGGTCAATTTGACTCTTGAACTTGAGGAGAGTTTTTTTTTTATGAACATTGCTGCACCATTATTTGGTGCATATAAATTGATAATTGTTATGTCTTGTTGGTGAATAGTTCCTTTTAAAAGGATATAGTGTCCTTCTTTATCCCTTTTGATTAACTTAGGTTTGAAGTTGATTTTATTCGATATGAGTATGGCCACTCCTGCTTGCTTCCTAGGGCCATGTGAGTGGTATGATTTTTCCCAACCTTTCACCTTCAGCCTGTGTATGTCTTTTCCTATCATATGAGTCTCCTGAAGGCAGCATATTGTTGGATTTGTTTTTTTGATCCAGGTTACCAGCCTGTGTCTCTTGATTGGTGAGTTTAGTCCATTAACATTTAAGGTTACAATTGAAATATGATTTGTACTTCCAGTCATGTTTATTTATTTATTTATTTTAGTTTGGCTAGTTTTTACTTTTTGGTTGTTTTCCTCCCCCTTTACTGAGATACCTCCTGCTGTTGGTTTTGGGCACTGTTTTTCCATTCCTCTTCTTGTAGAATTTTGCCCAAAATGCTTTGCAGTGCTGGTTTTCTGGCTGCAAAATCTTTTAGCTTTTGTTTATCGTGAAAGATTTTAATTTCATTGTCAAATCTGAAGCTTAATTTTGCTGGATACAGTATTCTTGGTTGGAATCCATTATTTTTCAGCATTTGAAATACATTGTTCCAGGATCTTCTCGCTTTCAAAGTCTGTGATGAAAAATCAGCCGTTAACCTAATTGGTTTACCCCTGAATGTAATCTGCCTCCTTTCCCTCGTAGCTTTTAATATTCTCTCCTTGTTCTGTATGTTGGCTATCTTCATAATTATATGTCTTGGAGTTGGCCTATTACAGTTTTGGATGTTTGGGGTCCTGTAGGCTTCCAGGATTTGGCAATCCATTCCATCTTTCATCTCTGGGAAGTTTTCTAGGATTATTTCATTCAATAGGTTGTCCATTTCTTTGGCTTGAATCTCTGTGCCTTCTTCTATCCCAATGACTCTCAAATTTGGTTTTTTGATGAGTTCCCTTATCTCTTGGATAGATTGCTCATGAGATTTAAACATCTTTTCAGTATTGACTATATTCTTTTCAAGTTGATAAACTTTGTCTTCATTATCTGATGTTCTGACTTCTACTTGATCTAGTCTATTTGTAATATTCTCGTTAGCATTTTTAATCTGGTTTATGGTTTCTGGCATTTCTAAAATCACTGTTTGGTTTTTTTTTAAGATCTCTATCTCCTGGTAAAGCTCGTTCTTTGCAGTTTGAATTTGTTTGTTTAGTTGGTTTTCAAAATATACTTTCAATTCTTGGATTTGCTGTCTCATGTCTTCTCTAACATTCCGTTCCATCTGAGTTAGGTATGCCTTGATTTCTTTCCCTGTCCATATTTCTGATGCTTCTAGGTCCTCCTGTAGATTTAAGTTGTCCTGCATTATCTGTACTCCTTTTTTCCCTGGTTTTTTCATGTTGTTCACGTTACTTTCCAGCTCTGTTTGACTGCTTTGTAACTGCTTTCTGATATACATTTGTTTTGGCTTTGTTTATATCTGTTGTCTCTCCTTTGTGGTGGGAGATTATGCCTATAGATGTTGGGCTTTATTGTACTTTAGAGCTGATTCATTCAATTTATAAAGGGCTTCCGGATTTTGTATGAATATAGTGATTTGTTTTTTGTTCTTAGGACTTTAGGTTAGGTGCTATGAAGGTATAAGGGTTAGTATGTCTTGGCTACTTTAGAAGATTGCTCTACTGAAGGGGGATGCTAACCGTCAATTGGATCAGGGTGTTGGTAGTAGCTAGGTATTTAGGAGCACTATAGACGGCCTCGAAACATTCACCTGTTTGCATTTAGACAGTTACACGAAATGGAGGACGTAATGCTTGGGATGAAAGTTGGGGGGAAGGGGAAGGAAGGTGCTCTTGAAAAGAAAGAAGGAGGGGGAGTTAGATAGCATAGAGGAGAATGGAAAGAACAATAAAACTTGGAAGGGGAGAGAAAGAGGGAAAAAGGGAGAGAAAAAATAAAATAAAATAAGAAATAAAATTAGGTCTTAGACATCCATTTTCTTCTCTTCCCGTAGGCAAAGCTGTGCCCTCCAGGCTGAGATTTGCCCTCAATGTGTCAACAGCAATCCCTGTAATGCGGCTCCTGGGAGTCTCTCAATCCTGTTGGTCCAGAGCCGTTTCACTTCTATAGCCCCTCCTCCCCTTCCTCCTGCCAGCCAGCCAGGTCCTGTGCACCGGAGGAGGTTCTCCAAGGATTTGGTTACACTTTCAGCCCCTCTGGGTGCTCTATTTCCCTAACGACTGAGCACTCTCTCTGTCATTCATCTAAGCCCTAGTGCTGTGGAGCTGTGTTCTGGGAGTCAATAGTTTAATTTTTCCGGACCCCTTTGGTGGGCACACCTTCGGAGTCTGGCGGCTAAGACCATTGGTGTTGCCACTGGTGGTAATGGGAGTTGGGGGTCGAGGATCCCCTCTGCTTCCCTCAGCCCCTACAATCACGACCACTCCGCTGGTGGTAGGAGGAGTTGGGGGTCTGGAGTGTCCTCTGTTTCCCTCCGCCCCTACCGTCACTCCCTCTCAGTTGGCGGTTGGGGGAGTTGGGGGTGGGGAGTCTTCTCTGCTTCCCTCCGCCCCTACAGTCACGCCCACGTCACTGGCAGTATTGGGAGTTGGGGGTCGAGAGTCCTTTGGCCCTTACGGTCACGCCCATGGAGAGATTTTGAAGTTTCCCGGTTGTTTGTATCTGATGCGGGTGGGAGTCACACACCTGCTAAAGTAGATTCCGCTGGGAAGGAATCTCTTTGGCCGAACTTTGGTGACTTCCCCTCTCTGCTATGGCGGGCCCCTGCCTCCTTGCTGGAGTGTCCGAAGGGAGGGGTGGAACTGGCTTGTCTCTGGTCTGACACAATCTCTGGTTTTAGTTCCCAGTTCTCTATTTCATAAAGGCTTGGTTAGATTTCCTTCACGTCGTCTGGGGGGGGGGGAGCCGTTTGCCGGGTGGGCGGGGCCGTTCGCAGTGGTGGCGGGGCCGTTAACAGAGCTGGGAGGGCACAGGCCGTCTGCTGGGCGGGGCCGTTTGCAGAACCGGGCGGGCAGGGGGCCGTTAGCCGTGCGGGCGGGGCGTTAGCAGAGCCGGGAGGGCACAGGCCATCTGCCGGGCCAGGCGGGGACCCTTCTAGCTGCGCGGGCCGCCGGGGGCCGCCTGCAGAGCCGAGCCTGCGCTGGCCGGGGGCGGGGCCACCAGCAGAGCCGGGAGGGCGGGGGGGGCCGTTTGCTGGGTGGGCGGGGCCGTTAGCAGAGCCAGGAGGGCGCAGGCCGTTTGCCAGGCCAGGCGGGGACCCTTCTCGCTGCGCCGGCCGCCGGGGGCCGCTTGTAGAACCCGGTAGGCAGCGGCCTCGTGGCTAAGGGCCGGGCGGGCGGGGTGGCCGATCACAGAGCGAGCGGGGCCGCCAGGAGAGCCGGGATGGCGGGGACCCTTCTCGCTGCCCGGGCCGCCGGGGGCCGCTTGCAGAGCCAGTTGGGCAGTGGCTGCGGGATTGGACCTCTGCGCCCGCGTGGCCGGCCAAGATTCACTTGTCTGGGGCCAACTGTCACCTCTAATATAACTTACTAATTCCTGGCAGGTCTCCTTTCAGCGGAATTTTGCTAGAAGTTCCTCAGTAGGTAGAATGTAGCTGTTTTAATGGGTGTTTCTGATCCGGTTAATGTGGAGATACTGAAAGTGCTGCTTCCTTGCCGGCCGCCATGTTGGATCCCGTTGCATGCCTCTTCTTGGTCCTTTCTTTTCTATTTGTTCTCTATTCCTCCCTCCCACATAGACATTCTGCCACTCATGACTGGAGCAAAAAAAAAAAAAAAAAAAATATATATATATATATATATATATATATATATATATATATATATATATATAAAAATATATATATATATATATATATATATATATATATAATTTTTTTTTTTTTCAGTTCAGAGTGGATTATGTACTCTTAGATCTCTAGACTTTAGTTCATACTGATTCATAAAATGTTTGTCCAACTGTAAAATGTAAACCTGTTATTCGTGTTTTAACAGAGAGGCCATTTATTCTATGTAGCATTCTCCGAGTACTGACCCCAACTCTCTCTTGCCATACCATGAAGCATTAGCTTATTTTTTTCACATGCTACCCCATACAATCTTAGGGACTACATGACTGGTCCTTATCAAAACTACCTGCCATTTAAACTCTAATAGTATTGAGTTTAATAACATACCTTGCTCTCTTGTTTACTATAGTATCTAAAAGATACTCTATAGTAAATTCTTCATGGACATGTAGATTAATAAATGGATAGAGAATTGGCATTTTTCAGGGGCAAAATGTTTGATATTAAAAAATTTTGTGATAAGACATACCAATATGAAGATAATTATACTCCGAAAAGAAGAGTATTCCATATACTTGTGTTCTTTTGAGTAGGTCTCCCTAGCTATTCTTTATTTTTTTTTCTTTTTAAATCTGTGCTTATTTTTTTATTGGTGCTTCTTTATTATATGTGACAGTAGAATTCATATTGATAGAATTCTATAAGTATGGAATATATCTTATTCTAATTAGTATCTCATTCTTTTGGGTGGGCAAAATGGTGGATTCACTTAGATGTTTTCATATGCGTACACAGAAAAATTTTAAAAAGACAGTTTATTCTACTGTCTTTCCTATTCCTGTCTCCCCTCCTTTCCTTTCATTCCCATTTATTTATTTAATCTACTGAATTTCTCTTTTTCCCCCTTCATCCCTTTATTGTGGTTTAGCTTCCACAAATCAGTGAAATTGATAGACCTTTGGTTTTCTAGACAAAGGCCTCAAAAACATACACTAGGGAAAGATAGCCTCTTTAACAAATGGTGCTGGGAAAACTGGAATCCATCTGTCACAAGATGAAAGTTAACCACTCTCTAACATACTGCACAAAAATCAACTCAAAGTAGATCAAGGACCTAAGAATTACACCAGAAACCCTGCACATACTACAAGAAAATGTTGGCCCAACACTTTAACATATTAATACAGGAACTGACTTCCTGAACAAGACTCCCAAAACAATCAAAAGTGTGAAGAGAGAACCTACAGAATGGGAAAACATCTTTGCTACCAGCACCTCGTATATGGCATTAATTTCTAGGATATACAAAGAACTCAATAAACTTAACACTAAAAAATTTAAAAATAAAAATAACCCAATCAACAAACGGGCAAAGGAACTGAAGAGCTGAACAGATCCTTCTAAAAGAAGAAATATGAATGATCAACAAAAACAAGAAAAAATGGTCAACACCTGTAGCAATTAGAGAAATGAAAATTAAAACTATACTGAGGTTCCATCTCACTGAAGTCAGAATGGCAATTGCCAAGAACACAAGTAACAACAACTTTTGGCAAGGATGTGGGGAAAAAGGAATATTGTTGGTGGAAATTGGTGGAAACCCTCTGGAAAGCAATATGGAGATTACATAAAAAACTAGGAATGGAACCACCATTTGACACAGTTAATCCACTCCTCGACATATATCTAAAGCATTTAAAGTCAGAATACAACAGTGACACAGCCACATCAATGTTTTTAGGAATTCATAGTAGCTAAGCTCTGGAACCAACTTAGCTATTTTTTATTGGTTCCTCCTTCACAATTCCATATTTTACTGGCTGATTGTGTTTCCTCTACAAACTCATATGTGGAAGTCATAATATCCAGTGTGATGGTATTAGGAAAGGAAGTATTCTGGGAGATATTTAAGTTTGGAGTCATGAGAATGGTATTCCCATGATGGGATTGGTGCCCTTATAAGGAAGAGAAGAGATAAGAGCTAGCTAGATAACAAGAGTTTGATCATCTGTAAGAAAGGAAAAGGGCCCTCACCAAGAGCCAAATCTGCCAGTTCCTTCATCTTAAACTTTCCCCTTCCCAAACCATGAAAAATAAATGTCAGTTATTCAAGCTCCCTGGTCTACAGATTTTACTACAGCAGCCTGAGCTAAGACACCATCCAAGGGTTCTTATACCACTCCTTAAGTCTCTGTACAATCATGGACATTTTAAAAATCCTAGGAAGCTGAGGAACTGTATTTGAATAGGCAAGGCTGATGTTAAATGAATACTGCTTGATCATTGGAAGCATTGGCTCAGCTTGAGGCAAAGTGCTGTCAAAGTTTGGCAGAGATGGTCAAAGAAGTACATGGAGCTTAAAAAGGCCAGGGAGTTAGTACTGCTTGGATTGTTCCCAGAAGACTGCTGTGTCAATGCTACTTAAAATAATCTACAGAGAGGATGCTGGAGAGGGTTTGCCTGTGCTCAGCCCAGGAGCTCTGCATTCCCAATGGCTTTTGTGTCACTGAGACCTCTGCTTGTTCCACACACCTGTCTATGGAGACATTTATTGGTCCACCTGAAGCCCTGTGCAGACTTTTATCAGGAATCTCACAGAAAAGTCTAAATTATAGTTCACTTGTAGATTTTTCTCTTCTTGAGGAAAAATCATGAAAAGAAAAATCGAAAAGTGTTTTAAATCTTGTTTCTAGACAGATTCTTGCTAGACTTGGGAGGAAAGAACTGAACAATAAGGACTCATGGTTTGATTTGATTTAAATTTAAACATGGATGAAAAAGCTCTTTGCATTATTTCAGTCAGTTGTTTTGTAGTTATCTATGCCATGCCAATTTTATTAGAAAATAAAAGATGTAGTCCCTTCCATTGATAAGGGTTAGCATCAGTAGACAAGTCACAGAAAGCTATGAAACAGCGTAGGTAATGACAGTTGTTGGGTCTGGTCTTTTTATTTAGTCGATAAGCTTTTCCTAAGCATCTACTAGGGACTGTGCACTGTTGAATGCTAGCATATGAAGGCAGGAAATGTAACATTTGTACCCTGAAAGGACTTTTAGGTCTCAGTGGGAAAAAAGTAAGATAAACAATGATATTGCAAAGAGAAACATACCATGAAGGAAGGAATTCTAGGGTATTTATTACTGATCCTTCCTATCTAAGAAGTAATGATTCCCCCATACTCATTAAAATGATGTAACGAAGCTGGACATGGTGGTGTACACTTGTAATCCCAGCCACTTGGTAAGCTCAGACAGGAAAATGTTTAAAACCAGCCTTAGCAACTGAGAGGTGCTAAGCAACTCAGTGAAACCCTGTCTCCAATGAAATACAAAACCGGGCTGGGGATGTGGCTCAGTAGTTGAGTGCCCCTGAGTTCAATCCTTGGTATCCAAAAATGATAATAACAATAACAAATAAATAAATAAATAAATAAATAAAATGATGTGATGACCCTCGTTATTGGCAACCACAGGTTGCTCACATCAACTACATGAGACAAAGGGTAAAAGAAAAAGGTAAAAATATGTAGTGGAGCTCAGGAGTTCTGGATTTGGCTCTCTACCTCTTCCCTAAACACCTCACTGGTCTTGGAGGGCAACCTCAATAGCAAGTACATCAACATATTTAGGACTGGTGTTCAGAGGAAGAACAACCTTGCCTGGAGAGAGGATGTAGGAACAGGCCAAAACCTCAATCTTGACAGAAGAACAAGATAATGGATATATTACCTACTTCGTATTTACCTGTGTAAAGAAAATGTCTCCAAAACCAACTTCAGATCAGTGTCAGTGAGGCATTCCTCAAAACTACAGGTGCTATGGCAACTCCCAGAAAGTCGGACTTCATATCTATGACAAGACCAGGAATCTGGATTTGAGTACATTTCTCCAGGAAATTCTAATGCACTGCTTGCTTGGATTCATTAACTTTTAGTTTTATCATCAAACTCTAGCATGATGTTAAAGACCCTTCACAACCTAGCCCACACCTATCTCTGTAAAGGGATATTTTGTCATGTCTTAAGATTGCCACCATCCACTTCTGCCTGAATTTGTTTTCCTATGATCTTACATATGCTTTTTTCTCTTTTATTCTTTCCGGACACATCAAACAGTGGTTCCTGCTTTCAAATCACCGCCCAGGATTCCTTTGCCTGCATTCTTCCTAATGACTGAACCAGCAATAGCTGCGTCTCTCTATGCTTTGACAACACGATTTTTAAATATATATTGTAAACTCTGTTTATCCCAACTAGCTCAAAATCAACATTTATCTATGAATCAAAATACCTAATAATTATCTCAGCAATATAGTATGTAGTCAATAAGGGATTATTAAGTGGATAAATAGAATTTGGGAAGAGGTAAACAGTTAAAAATTGTCATGACATTACATCATGAATTTAGTCATAGACATATTGATTAATTGATTAATTCAAATATTGGAAAAACTAGGGCATCTGATTGTCTATTCAGACAGAATAGCTCTGGTTATGAAATATTTTTGTTGTTGTTGCTGCTGCTACAGGGATTGAACCCGGAAGCACTTACCCCCTGAGCTATACCCTTACCCTTTTTTACTTTTTTTAAAATTTTGAAACAGGGTCTTTGTCAGTTGCTCAAGGCCTCTCTAAGTTGCTGAGGCTGGCTTTGAACTGCCTCAGAGTTCCAAGTCACTGGGATTATAGGCACATGCCACCTTGACTGGCCCATAAATGCTTTTATTAATATATGGGTCAAATAAGATTTAACCAAGTTAGGATTATGATATCAATCAATTACAACCCAACTAATACTTTATGAACATGACCCATTCTATGTGGAATTCTTTCAGATCCTAGGGTAGGCCCCAAATTGTTGGGAAAAAAGGACAAGAAGCTTTCCAGGTTATAAATGGAAATTAGTCATCTATGTTCATAACTTGGAATATTTTTCTCCATCCTTTTCTTAGCTAGGCTTAGGATACACATTTAGGATACCTCACAATATCTTCTAATATAAAAATGAATAAGAAACTGGACATAGCTCTTTGACATGATAATCATATGTTTAGGCAATTCAACTCTGTAAGGTATCTCTGGAATAATATATAGCAGCAAGCAGATATTAGTCTTTTGTGGGTATTTTTAAGCCATTAATTTCCAGTATATCACACAACAAAGTTAAGATACATTTTTATATTTTATGGGATAAATTAATCAATACCCAGATTGTTGGGACTGGTCTATTTATTTAGTCTATAAGCATTTAAAGATAGGCCAAATCTCTCATAAAGCTGTCCCCAGAATCTTTGAGATATTGTTTCATAATATATACTCCAGTCATGCAAACGTATATGGGCATATCCAAAAGAGAAGGGCTGTTGGAAAATCAGGGGTGTAGGCATGCATTCTAAACTACTGCCAGATCGCCATACAAAATTAAGCTCTGGTGAAATACCAATGGACTTTTATTTCAGTATCATAGGCTCATTCTTTTCTCATCACTCTACGTGTTGATTATTCCAAAATAAATTATCAGCTACTTAGAATATCTCTTTCCATCTTGTATATATTATTAGATTCATAAGCCTATATAAATAAATACATTTCATTTCATGAGCTATTCATGACCAGTGTATGATCCATGGTCTTAAGAAGTTGAAAAGTATTTCAGGGAGATTCATAACTAATCAGCGATATCTGTCCTGTGTGCATGACATGGGAAGTGGTGTCTCATTTTCCAAAAACTTTCCATCTAGTCCACAAACAAACCCACAGCACACTCCTACTTCATGGCATTATTACAGATGTTACCAAATTAAGTTTTGAAACCAAAGTCACAGAATTAGCCTTTTACTGTCTGCTTTTCAACTGAAAAGATTACATAAAAACATATAATTGATTCAATCAAACAAAATATCTCATTTGATGTAACCATAAGTTTAAAATAAAATTTTATGAAATTTTAAAAAATCAAGTAATGTGCAAAGAAAGGTGTCATATTTCTAAATGCATTTATGAAGGTGATGGAAGAATGAGTTTGTTCCAAAGTGGGGGAAGGAGAAAGTAAAAAGAGATATTTTTTTCTGTAAAAGTATAAAAATGAAAGGTTTTTTAGTAGACACCAGTCTACTAAAAGGAGTTAAATAAGCAAAGAATCTTCAGGTGATCAAGTGGCAGATTCTATCTCCTTTTAAAAAATGTTTTTGTCCTAGTATTTTTAAAAGACCATTAGTATTAACCTATACTGATCCCATATTTTGGCAGAGCAATAGGAAACACAGTTGGAATTAATGTATGCAACAAATTAGTGGCTTCTGCAATAAAAGTACCACAAATAAGCATACATTGGTCAGATCATTTAAAATTCCCCGAAATCTGGGTTTATTCACTTTCCTTTTGTAATATGCATAAGCAGCTAACTTTCAACACTTTGATAGAAAATATTTATATGTATGTTATTTCTTTTAACAGTAGGCATGCAAATAAATACTATTTTCAAGTTAGTTGAATAGAAAATAGATTATAAAATGATCCATGATTACTCAGCAAATATATAAGGTGAATTTTACCCTACAGATTTTGGTTCCTCTTTGTTTAGATGTTGTTGATCATCTTTGTCTAGCTTAAAATTTAATTCACATACTGCAGTTCTTAGTCAGTAGATTTCCTTAGCATAAAATTTATAAAAATTCATTGTAAATCATCTTTGGATGACAAGTTTTTAAAATATAATTACATTGTGCTGTTTATTTTCAACAATTCAAAAGAGAATTGCAGTTAGGTTGTTCATTAAATATCTCATGTTAATGTACAATAAGTTAAGGCCGGTGGAGATATACAATTTGATTTAAATGTTATTTCCTCATTATTTCATCTTATGCATAATATAGTCTCTCCAAAATCATTTTCTATCAGGACCACTTTGGCTTCGACTATTCTAAGCTCTTTCCCCAGATACAGGGCCAGCTGATTTCCTCTTCATTATTAGCACTATCCCTATATCTTGAACTAGTCTTGTCCTTTGTGAAGAAATTAAAATTCCCTAGTCAAATACTCCTGGAAATGTTGTATCAACTCATCCTTTCAGAGAGGAAAGTCATGTGTAGAAAAACTAGATCAACTTGAGTTTGACTATGAACTTACCACTTAAAAAAAGACTATGTATCCTGTACACAAGTTATTTTTATCTCACCAAATCTCTTTTCCTCTACTGTAAGTCCAAAGTAAAGTTAAGAAGGCATCCCCTATCTGGTGATGAATAATATTAATAGCCTTACCTAGTTCTTTGCATGAGAATTCTCAAACACAATTAGCATCATTTTTATTGTCCTATGGTTATTTCTGAGATGATACTAATGTTTCTTAGAGATTCCAAGTTTGGGAGCTAAAGACATCTCAATAGAATTATAGAGAAGACCATTTAAGAGTTTCTGCATGGAGTCTGTGCCCTTCTACCTGCTGATGTACCTCCTGGTGCATGCTGCTGAAGGAATGCCTCTGTGTCCTCAGACCATGGGCTGGACCAGATGCATGAAGGAGCTCTGAACTGATCTTTGAAGAACAGCCTGCATCCTGGCAGCATAATGAGCAAGGGGGACAACAGCCTGAAATAAGTTTAGACAAGTTGACAGGGGCCAGGCTTTCCTGGAAAGGAGTTCTAAATTCATTCTGAGAACAGTTAGCAAGTGTGGTACATTTTTGAATAAGAAACAAATTTGGTAAAATTCTTCCTTTGTCCCTTGTGGTCATGTGATTTGGATCAATCCATGCAAATGATTTGTGTCTCAGTTTCCACCTCATGAAAAAGAGATGCTGACACTACAGTAACTAAACAAACAGGAAGATAGCAAGAATACCATCAGATAATATACATGTAAAACATTAGCAGCATGTGTAAAGTCAAATAAGCAAAAGTCATGACAGTGAGAGTTCCTAACAGCTGTCTTCTGAAAGATGCTATAAATTTGAACATGGAAGATAGGCTCCTTGTTTTTTTTGTTTTTGTTTTTGTTTTTTTTTTTTTCAGTTTCATTCAACTCATTTTATTTATTTTTATACAGTAACTTGGATGTATAGATTCCAGCCACTTGTGACACTCCTAGCCATGGCTGGAGGGTAGCAGAGAATAAATCCATCCGGAGTATAGAAATGACTATTGCTGGCCCTGCACATAGACCAGGAGGAGGGCTTTGTAACACAATAAATGACTGATTATCTGAAACTACTGAAGAAATAGGTGCTCCCCCTTTGCTGCCACCACTTGGAGATAAGCCAGAGGGGATATTTCTTCATCAAAACATTTGGCTTTCTCTACCTTATTTATTCATTCATTCTCATGTTTCTTAATTCATTCTATCAACTTTATTCAGAATCTAGTTGATATCTCAGGCCCTCTGATTTCTCATCTGTAAAAAGGAGACTAATAATAATGGATAGTATTTACATGTGTATATAAGTATATTTAAGACATCATACTAAAAGTTTACATGTTTAATCTTGTTTAATTTTCCTGGTGTCCTGTTGTGTCAGTAGGTATTACAACTAGGCAGATTTTGTATGTGAGGGATTTGAAGTCATGGGCCAAATACTAAGCTAGTAAGCATCAAAATTAGACTTGAATTCAACTCCCATTGACTTAAGTGCACTCTGAACCACTACATTATGCCACTACCCACCATAGTTCAGGTGACAGTGAAAGGTGACAGCACATGTCAAATCTTCTTACATGGTAGGTTTTTTATTCTGACCTTTCCTGTTTCCTACAGTGAGGCAAAAAAAAACCAAAAAACTTTCCAGCTAACTTTACTATGGTATACGAACACTTAATAGTCAAACTACAAATGTATAAGACTCACAATTCACAAGGAGTGTGTAGTACAGTAGAGGTAGAAAGGCTCTGGGGGCAAACTGCTTTTATTTGAATTCTGGCTACATACCTTAGTAGCAGTTCTTAAATTCCACGTGCTTAGGAATAATTCAAATATCTGCATAATGGAATTACTATGAGAATTGGTTGTGTTTATAAAAGTTCTTAGAATAGTGATTGACACAATGTTAGTACTCAATAAATATTATTTATTAACATAGCCACTATTTATTTACATGATACCATTTCTGTTCTGGCATCTCTCAGTCTCAAGTTTGAAAGAAATTAATGATTTATGATCCTATCATTAGCCACATTGAATATCCAACATCATAAACTGGAAATCTTACCTAGTAATTTACCACTTTCCTATGGCCCAGACTTATGTGCTTGCCAGTCATATGATAAATAGTCCTTCTATAAACATTGATTTTGCATACCAGAGTGCATAACCAGTGCCAAGAATATAAAAGATGAATCTGTGTCTTTAAGAGGTCAAGGGCTTATGGAATGGTGGATTACCATTTAGTTATTTGGCAAAGCTTTATTATATTCTTGAAGAGGAAGCTTGGTAATATGGGAAGAGACAAGACTTTGGTATTAGAAATGTGAGTTCAAAGTACAGCCCTATATGTAGGAGCTATCACTTTGGATCAGTTAACTTCTTTTAGCTTTTGTCTTTTATAGGAGGCAGACTTTATGAAATGGGGGAGACTAACTAACAGGAATTTTGTGGAGATAAATCATGATACCATGTGAAACAGCTGACACAATTCCTGGCACAGAACAGGAGCTCAGGGTATGTCAGCTGGTGGTGGAGGCCACAGGCAGCAGTGACAATCCCACTCTTAGTGGGATTGTGGCTGCAGCAGCAGATGTAAATGCAACTTTCTCTTGTTTGTTCAGATGCTGCCTTTGTAATGGTAATGCATTATTTTCAAATTCCAAGTCCATAGTAGAGATAAAGAAAAATGATAGTGGGTTTCCCTGTAATTAATGGCATATTTTAACATTTCAGTCTGATTATAAATAGAATATAAGATGCCTTCTGTGGTGAAGAACATGTCTTCCTAGTTTTCTAGATTTATGCATTTAGTCCATATGAAATTAATTATTGTGGGTGTATTACACGGATGTGAAACATCTGGAATAATAGGATTTTATTGTTAATAGACCTCTCAGGAGCTCATGACAAACATCCTTATAATAGCAACATATGCTGCTAGTTTAATGAGAACCATCACTGACAATTAATGGTTCTTGTGCTTTCAGTGAATTACACATTTTCAATTTTTTATTTTCTTTATTTTCATCTTAAAGGATTCAGAATGTGATTTGTTTAAAATTAAAGCCAGAGCTCCTTACAGAGGAATAAAGTACTTTTTGAGTGTGTATTAAGTGCCAAGCATTGTGCTATGTATTTTATAATATATAAATATATTATATATTTATATATTATAAAATATAAAATATATGTACAGATTTACATACAATTACATTTAAGCCTCAAAGCAATTGGTATCTCTTTATTTACAAATAAGAAAACTGAGGCACTATGATATTAACAACTTATCAATGTGAATGCCGAAGGTAGAATTAAAGGTTTTTTGTTCTTTTGTTCATTAAAGGAAGAAGAATTAGAATATGGGAGAAAAAATACTTCTTTTATAAATCAAAGTTCTGTTTTCAATAGACTCTGGAATTTCACACAAAATTACCTTTTACTTCTTCTTCAGACACATTGGGATTGAGCTGATATGGGAAAGATGTTGATATGAAAATCTGTGATTGTAAATGTTTGACATAATTCATAACCTAAGTGTTACATAGTGCAATGTCAAGAATCATTGAAATAACCAGGATAAGAATATATTGGTTTTTCCTTGTTCTTTTGATGCTAAGAAATGGAATTTTTCCTAAGTGCTGACCCTACATGATCCATAAGTTGGCCATGGGATAACCTGGTTCTCAGAAGGGAAAAGACTTGCTTAGACCACAAAGCTCTCCCTGTCCATCTTCTTCCATGTGTTTGATTTGGCTAGTCTCAAACATATCTCATATAAAAATAAAATATTTTTTACATATTTTAGAAAAATGCTGTGCAAATTTTTAGACATAAAATAAAAAAGACATGATATAGCAGGCAAACCAGAAAATGTGATTCAAAAAAGAAAGTCAATGGTGGATATACTATTAGCTGTAGAAGGTAGAAGTAGTCTCCTTCATGTTTCATTAATTTTCCTTTCCTCATTATTGCTTTTATACAGCCATAATGGAAAAATTCTTACCATGATATCCTACTTTATTGTCTTCATAGCATTCATATCTATGAAATTGTCCTAACTATTTTAATGTCTAGTGTTACTTCCATCTCTTTCAAGAATTCAACTTACATGAGAGAAGGTATCTTTTTTGAAATTATTTTCTGCTGCATGCCCAAAGTCTAGAGTATTGCTGGCAATTGGTTGGTGCTCAACAAATACTTATTGAATGAATGGATCAATGAATATCTATCACAATTTATTTCCAAATGGGATACATTCTAGCTTACATAGTTTATGCATTTACTAAACTATCATTTCAGGAGTATATGCTGTGTGCCAAAATACCTATATTTATATAACAAATGCTCATGTTTATGCACAATAGAGAAACAAAGTTGCCAAATAGGCAAGGTAGCAAACTCAAAACAGTAGCTGAACCTCTCCCTTGCTACATTAACTCAGAAAGCTCCACAACTTTTCTGAGCCTTTTTCATCACATCTATAAAAAATAATGTGTGTCAGCTGTAGCCTGACCATAGCAATATATACTCCATCATTTCTATGTGTAATGGTTAATTTGACTTGTAATCTTGATTGGATTAAAAGATGTGGAGGATTAAGCGGGTTATGGGTGTTTCAATGAGGGTGTGATTGGAATGATTGACATGTGTGAGAGCAAACTAAAATGAAGACCCTCCCTAAGCATGGGCAGCACTGACCAATAGGATGATGGTTTTGGAGGGAATAAAAGTTGGAAGAACAAGGAAGTAGCAATATATGAAATCTATATTCTTCTTGAATGGGTTGTTGATTGCTGCTGCAACCTTCTGAGGAGAAGGAATTCTCACTTCTTCACTCTTCCAGAGTGGACTCTGACAGTGATTCTCCAGAAGGCTTAGGTCTCAGAATAAAGTAGTACTGTTGATTCCTCTTGTTCAGCCTCTTGGACTGTGCAGCTACTCATTCTCCCAGCTCTTCAGCCTTCAGATGGCCTTTGTGTACTATCCAACTTCTGGTTGTGTAAGCCAACCTAATAAGTCCCCTTTTTATCATTATACTTCCTGTTGATTCCGTTCTTCTGGAGAACCCTGACAAACACAGAATACTTTCTCATCCCTGAGCCATTGAAACTATGACCTGGTGGAAAGTGGGTGATTCTCTTTCACTAAAACATGGCAGCTACACACATTCTCCAGATACCTCACCACATGTGCCCCGTGTGTGGGCACTTTTGGAAGCTCTAGGATATGGCAGTTATCTATCCACTTTGAGTATGATAGCATCATACCACCCTCCATATGTCTTCTCTCAGGGTCTCTGGTTCTTCTTACCTCCCCAGTGAGAGGAGCTCCTGGGCTGCCTCAGGCATCACTACAAGGTACTTCTGCCAAGCTCTTCTCTGGAGATTGGCCCTGAATTGGCTTTCGAGATGCCATTTCAGTCTATCTAGGTTCTATAGTGTGACCAAACTCCAGGTGTCTCAATTGGCCACTACACCACACTTTTTATCTGAGACCTTAACTCTGGTTACCTCAAATCAAATTCAGGGTTATTCCTGAACTCTTCTAAATCTCCCAAATTGTCTAGCTAGGCCCCATCTAGCCAAAAAATTCAGCACATTTCCCTGTGTTTGAACATAGTGCTCATTATTGGTTCAGTACTAGGTAGTGTGCAGATAGATATGAAGTGTATAACACGTTATTTAGGTTTGAGTGTTTTAAGAGCTGACCTAAAAGAAGGCATTGAGCACCTCTGCAAAAATGAGTGCTCCTTGAGATGGGAGGACTCCAGGTGGTTTGCAAACAGTTCCCACTAATCGTGAAATGTAAGGTATATTTATGCCTTAAGAAGGCATTTTTCCATTTTTTTTTCAAACATAAAAGAAATAAATTGTAGACAGACACTTTGACCACTGATAGAACTGGTTCTATGTGAACTTTAGCTGAAAGTATTCTATGCATCCAGACAGGAGCTAGACCACAAAGCTGCTCTGGATTCTGTATTATGAGATTCAGAGACTTCCCAAAGGCTGAGGTAGTTACAATGATTAATAAAATATAAAATTTGCTAAATATGTTTTCATTGCACTTATCAATTTTCAAACAATAAGAGACTAATACTTGAAATGAAAAGAAAACAACTGATTAAATTCACCTTATTTTTTGAATGAATAAACCCTTGATATATCTCTGTAGCTCAGCACCATACCTGGCACCTGGTACCTGGCAAGTGCTCATTAAATATTTGTTCAATAAAAAATAAATAAATAAGTAACCTCTGACCTTTTATTCTCATGGGTCACAGAAGCTGAGAACCACCAAGGTCAGAGATAATGAGACTTCACAACCTCATGGCCACAGTGAGAATTATGGAAGTGCCTTAGAAGTGAGTTATTTGAAGCTCAGTGGGGAAAGCTTCTTCATCTTCCCAGATCTCTGCTGTCACTTTACAAAGAGAAATAAAGACTTATCTTGATGACAAGGGACATTCAGGGATAAAGATGCCAAGTAGGGTCCAGGTCTGGAGCTCTCAACGTGTTGGTGAGATAGTTTGAATAATAGAAGAGACCCTTTTTGGAATCCTCCACAGAGGCTCAAAAGGGTGTGCAAAAGGATTTAGGGTTTAGTTTTCATTTTCTAGGTTTTTCTATTCTGTTTTTGTTTTTACTGTCTCTAAGTGGTACAAAAGCAGAATATTCAGGTTGTACAGTATTTTTGTGATCTTTCTTTCTCTTTCTTTCTTTCTTTTGAGAAAACTAAGAAAATCCTGGAATATATGTGAACAGGCTCTTTTTTTTCTGACAAAAATACCTACATAACATTTTTAAATGGAATGCAGATCTGGCTCATCTTTGTGGAATTTGTAATGCACAAAAAATGTGAAGATCTTCTGTGAGTATCTGAGGAAAAGAAAAAGTCAAATCCCTTTATAATCTGTGGAAGTACCTCCTCCTCTAGTACTCCTATGGCTTGTAACAGGTAAACTTTATATGACAAATTCCTTCCCCTATAAAGGAAATGGAAAGGAGGCAATGTTTATCATCTGTCTACCATCTGTCCAACATCATAATAAATGATTTATCATCCCATCTCACTTAATACTTGTAACAACTCCATGAGAAAGATAGAATTATCCCTATTTCATAAATAAGGAAACTGAGACTCAGGAAGGGGAAGATGCTTGTCTCTTGTCTCTGTCTAGTCCTTACCACCCTCCACAAGCACTGTGGTCCTGAAAATTGCCCCTAGCTTCCTGACAAGAGTTAGGCCATCCCTTCTCTGCACTATCTTTGTACTTTGTGCATGATTTTAATGTTATATCTCTCTATTTAAATTAATTTCTTTTCAAGCTTTATTTCCCCTATCTAGTGTATAAATCTCTAGATACTCAGGGTTCTGTTTTTCATATTTGGATTCTTTGCATCAATGAAAGAAATGTTTAGTTTTTGAAGTAAATGTCACATAGCCAGTTAGGCATGGCGTTAGAATTTAAATTTACCACTTTTTTTGATTCTGAAAGCTCATGTATTTTTCATTATATTATGATGCAAAACTTGAAGACAAGTAGAAAGATTTACACAATTATATTATTAAATAGTGCACTTAAGTAATACAATTATACCCAATTTACATACCTAATATAAACACACCAGGGTTAAAGAATGAGTAGTCAGGAAAATCTGGAAAATTTGCAGCTTAAAAGAGTGTAAAGCTCATATAATAAGTCTAGGATTCTTCCCTATAATTACCATTTTCCATTGTTATTATATAACTACTATCCAATACACCCTGAAGGAGGTAGAGAAGTGAAAGTAACATTAATCCTGCTCACAAAAGTTTTCAGGTATTATGGAGCAAGGAAATACACACATGCCACAGTAGATTTCATTGTGAGTTATTTCTCTGAGTAGTGCCTCCTTCATGTCCAAGATAGTGCTGTTAATGTCTCTGAGGATCATCATCAAATCTAAAACACTCAACATATGCTAATAAACCTGGTATCAGATGAAGATAAATCAGTGTTGCCCAGCCCAAATGTAGATGTGGACACAGTTATGGATACTGACTTGAAGGCTTTCAATGGGGGATGAGGAGTGGGATTTTGTTCCTCAGTTGACACCTTGCAGTTTCTGGAGTCATTTTCGATTGTCACAACTACGATTTTGGCCTTGTCATCTAGTCAGTAGAGGACATGAATACAGTTAAACAGCTCATTTGCACAGAACAGTTCTCCATAACAAAGAATTAAAGAATTATCTTTCCCCAAATGTTATGGGCTATTAATTTGGACACAGATATAGATGAAGATATAAAAGTGCTAAATATCACAGTGTCAGGTCTACTTCTATGAAAGATAACTACCTGATTTACATCTGAGGAGACTATGAAAAAGCCAAGGTTTACCTGAGATGAAGCCAAGTGAAAGAGAGCAAGCAGAATTCCATGAAAAGTTTGATTAATGGGAAAAAGGAGGCTTTTGGGGATGAGAGTCAACAAAAGGATTTCCAATCAGATGGTGAAATCTGAAAGAGTAAGTGGAGACTTAGCAAGATTAGATGATAAGGAAGTTGATATAAGAGGTAGGAGGAGTGGATGAATATGAGATAAGGAACTCAGTATTAGAGGAAGGACAATGACATGCCCCAGGAATAAGTATATACCACCTAGCACACATTTTATCCCTTCATTCAGTGAAAAACATAAGAATCTAACTAGACAATAGGAATGAAAACTCAAAGAAGGCACAGTTCCTATAGTCATAATCTGTTGTGGAATTTTCAAAATGTTTTCTAATGAAGTTACATATTTGAAAGAAATTAATTTCATTCCCTATGTCTAGGAAACAGATTAAGCAAACTTAACCAGTTCTCTTCCTAATGGTGTTAAAAAAGAGTTGAATAGGCTTATGAGTTTATGAATTTTTATTGTTGTTGTTGTCAAATTGATATGTAGCAATTCCAAATTAATGTCTTTGATGCACTGTGTTTCAGAGAAATATCTCCCAGAAGTATGTTCAGTCAAGTACAATTTGGAAAACACCACTATAACACTAAGTTTCCAGATAATCAACCACTAAAGAAATAATATTTTATTATGGTGATGGAATTTGCAAAGAAATTGGCAAAGAAACAAATTCTGGAGTTTCTAATACTTGGAATTTCTAGGAGATTTTTCTTTATTTAATTTTGTGTTTTAATAAGCAGGTAGATTAAATTAATTTGTGGTTAGCTTCTGGAATGTGTTTGGTACAAAACAAAGACTGTTGAGGGTAGATGCCTGAGATATTGAGAATGGGGTAAGGAAAAAGAGGAATATAAAAAGATCTTATGAAAGGAAAATCTGCAAATGTTGTAAATGAAATGTTTATATTGATTAAAAACAAATAGGAAATTAAATATATGAATAGAAATTAATCTTAGATATTAATGAACAGTGCAGTTTAATTAACTTATGATATCACAAAGGAGAATTTTATAGAAAAATCATACTGAAAAGAATACCTCAGTTCAAGGAGCTGAAATGCTACATCCAAACTGGGTCACCAAATTCCTGTCTGACCTGCTAAGGCCCTTAACTGCTCAGATCCTCACTGAGTTATTTATAAAACACTGTTACGTATGCTTCCTTTGAGGATTAAAAAGCCTTAATAAACTAATAAGTATATACACGTACAAAGAAGGATTATTATTTTTGTTGCTGATATTCTAGTCAACAGCCACTTTCATGAAGGAGTTTAATTTGATGCATCTTTTAAATAAATTCCTTTTTTTAAAAATTTATGACTGCTATGAAATAATTTTTCTAACCATCTTTTATTAATATCAGAAGTTCAACTTTCCTTGATATACAAGTGAAAGTAGATTAATGTGATTTCAATATTAGTGGTTAGTTGTTATCATGTAATATTGTTTACTAATCAGTAATTAGGTATATTGTATTTGGGATACCAGATATCAAGATGATAAAAACCATGTTTAAACCTCCAGGAGATTATGATCCATAGTATCAAAAGAGAAATTAGGTTGACATATATATATAAGTATCATATTGTGGATAGAAACAATAATAAATATCTATAAGTTAGATGGTAGTTTTATATATTTTTCTCATTTGCTATTTTTAACCACCATGTCAAGACGGTCTTATATTATTACTATCCCCATCTTATAGTTGAAGTACAAGAACCAAGAACTATGCTAGTCTCTGAGTAAGAAATGTTGAAAAAGATAAGATCATTGCTTCTATCATTTTCTAATCTATCAGGGAGGCAGAAAAGCTGGGGGAAGAGGGGATAATGAATTCTATTCTTTCTTTTTTCTTTTTTTTTATTGGTTGTTAAAAACATTACAAAGCTCTTGACATATCATATTTCATACATTTGATTCAAGTGGGTTTTGAACTCCCAATTTTACCCCAAATACAGTTTGCAGAATCACGTCGGTTACACATCTACATTTTTACATAATGCCCTATTAGTAACTGTTGTATTCTGCTACCTTTCCTATCCTCTACTATCCCCCCTCCCCGCCCCTCCCATCTTCTCTCTCTACCCCATCTACTGTAATTCATTTCTCTCCTTGTTTATTTTCCCATTCCCCTCACAACCTCTTATATGTAATTTTGTATAACAATGAGGATCTCCCTCCATTACCATGCAATTTCCCTTTTCTCTCCCTTTCCCTCCCACCTCATGTATCTGTTTAATGTTAATCTTTTCTTCCTGCTCTTCCTCCCTGCTTTGTTCTTAGTTGCTCTCATTATATCAAAGAAGACATTTGGTATTTGTTTTTTAGGGATTGGCTAGCTTCACTAAGCATAATCTGCTCTAGTGCCATCCATTTCCCTGCAAATTCCATGATTTTGTCATTTTTTAGTGCTGTATAATACTCCATTGTGTATAAATGCCACATTTTTTTTATCCATTCATCTATTGAAGGGCATCTGAGTTGGTTCCACAGTCTAGCGATTGTGAATTGTGCTGCTATGAACATTGATGTAGCAGTATCCCTGTAGTAAGCTCTTTTAAGGTCTTCAGGGAATAGTCTGAGAAGGGCAATAGCTGGGTCAAATGGTGGTTCCATTCCCAGCTTTCCCAGGAATCTCCATACTGCTTTCCAAATTGGCCGCACCAGTTTGCAGTCCCACCAGCAATGTACAAGAGTACCCTTTTCCCCACATCCTCTCCAGCACTTGTTGTTGTTTGACTTCATAATGGCTGCCAATCTTACTGGAGTGAGATGGTATCTTAGGGTGGTTTTGATTTGCATTTCTCTGACTGCTAGTGATGGTGAGCATTTTTTCATGTACTTGTTGATTGATTGTATGTCCTCCTCTGAGAAGTGTCTGTTCAGGTCTTTGGCCCATTTGTTGATTGGGTTATTTGTTTTCTTATTGTTTAATTTTTTGAGTTCTTTGTATATGCTGGATATTAGGGCTCTATCTGAAGTGTGAGGAGTAAAGATTTGTTCCCATGATGTAGGCTCCCTATTTACCTCTTTTATTGTTTCTCTTGCTGAGAAAAAACTTTTTAGTTTGAGTAAGTCCCATTTGTTGATTCTTGTTATTAACTTTTGTGCTATGGGTGTCCTATTAAGGAAATTGGAGCCCGACCCCACAATATGTAGATCAGAGCCAACTTTTTCTTCTATCAGACGTAGAGTCTCTGATTTGATATCTAGCTCCTTGATCCACTTTGAGTTAACTTTTGTGCATGGTGAGAGGAGGGGATTCAGTTTCATTTTGTTGCATATGGATTTCCAGTTTTCCCAACACCATTTGTTGAAGATGCTATCCTTCCTCCATTGCATGCTTTTAGCTCCTTTATCAAATATAAGATAGTTGTAGCTTTGTGGATTAGTCTCTGTGTCCTCTATTCTGTACCATTGGTCCACCCGCCTGTTTTGGTACCAGTACCATGCTGCTTTTGTTACTATTGCTCTGTAATATAGTTTTAAATCCGGTATCGCTATACCACCTGATTCACACTTCCTGCTTAGAATTGCTTTTGCTATTCTGGGTCTTTTATTTTTCCATATGAATTTCATGATTGCTTTATCTATTTCTACAAGAAATGCCTTTGGGATTTTGATTGGCATTGCATTAAACCTATAGAGAACTTTTGGTAATATCGCCATTTTGATGATGTTAGTTCTGCCTATCCATGAACAGGGTATATTTTTCCATCTTCTAAGATCTTCTTCTACTTCTCTTTTTAGGGTTTTGTAGTTTTCATTGTATAATTCCTTCACCTCTTTTTTGAGGTTGATTCCCAAGTATTTTATTTTTTTTGAGGATATTGTGAATGGAGTGTTTTTCCTCATTTCCGTTTCAGAAGTTTTGTCGCTGATATACAGAAATGCCTTTGATTTATGCATGTTGATTTTATATCCTGACACTTTGCTGAATTCATTTATTAGTTCTAGTAGGTTTTTTGTAGACCCTTTTGGGTCTTCTAGGTATAGAATCAAGTCTTCTGCAAATAGTGATAATTTAAGTTCTTCCTTTCCTATTTTTATGCCTTTAATTTCTTTCGTCTGTCTAATTGCTCTGGCCAGTGTTTCGAGAACTATATTGAATAGAAGTGGTGATAGAGGGCATCCCTGCCTTGTTCCAGATTTTAGGGGGAATGCCTTCAATTTTTCTCCATTGAGAATGATGCTAGCCTGAGGCTTAGCATAGATAGCTTTTACTATGTCGAGGTAAGTTCCTGTTATTCCTAGTTTTTCTAATGTTTTGAACATAAAGGGATGCTGTACTTTGTCGAATGCTTTTTCTGCGTCTATTGAGATGATCATATGGTTCTTATCTTTAAGTCTATTGATGTGGTGAATAACATTTATTGATTTCCGTATATTGAAAAATCCTTGCATCCCAGGGATGAATCCTACTTGATCATGGTGCACAATTTTTTTGATGTGCCTTTGTATCTGATTCGCCAGAATTTTATTGAGGATTTTTGCATCTAGGTTCATCAGAGATATTGGTCTGTAGTTTTCTTTCTTTGAGGTGTCTTTGTCTGGTTTCGGAATCAGGATGATGTTGGCCTCATAGAATGAATTTGGCAGAGCTCCCTCTTTTTCTCTTTCCTGAAATAGCTTGAAAAGTATTGGTATTAATTCTTCCTTAAAGGTTTTGTAAAACTCCGCTATATACCCATCCGGTCCTGGGCTTTTCTTGGTTGGAAGTCTTTTGATTGCTTCTTCTATTTCATCTATTGATATTGGTCTGTTTAAGTTGTGAGTATCCTCCTGACTCAGTCTGGGCAAATCATATGACTTAAGGAATTTATCGATGTCTTCACTATCTTCGATTTTATTTGAATATAGGTTTTCAAAATAATTTCTAATTGTCTTCTGTATTTCTGTAGCGTTTGTTGTGATATTGCCTTTTTCATCCTGTGTGTTAGTAATTTGAGTTCTCTCTCTTCTTCTCTTCATTAGCATGGCTAAGGGTCTGTCAATCTTATTTATTTTTTCAAAGAACCAACTTTTAGTTTTGTTAATTTTTTCAATAGTTTCTTTTGTTTCAATTTCATTGATTTCCGCTCTGATTTTAATTATTTCTTGCCTTCTGCTACATTTGCTGGTGTTTTGCTCTTCCTTTTCTAGGGCTTTGAGATGAAGTGTGAGCTCATTTATTTGTTGGTTTTTCCTTTTTTTGAGGAATGACCTCCAGGTGATGAATTTCCCTCTTAAAACTGCTTTCATTGTGTCCCATAGATTCCGATATGTTGTGTCTGTATTTTCATTTATCTCTAAGAATTTTTGATTCCCTCCTTTATGTCCTCTGTAACCCATTGATCATTCAGTAACATATTCTTCATTTTCCATGTGATGTAGGATTTTTCCTTCCTTCTTTTATCATTGATTTCCAGTTTCATTCCATTATGATCAGATAAAATGCATGGTATTATCTCCACCCCTGTACATTTACTGAGGGTTGCCCTATGGCATAATATATGGTCTGTTTTTGAGAATGATCCATATGCTGCTGAGATAAAAGTATATCCACTTGATGATGGTTGATATATTCTATATATGTCAGTTAAGTCTAGGTTGTTGATTGTGATATTGAGTTCTATAGTTTCTTTATTCAACTTTTGTTTGGAGGATCTGTCAAATGGTGAGAGAGGTGTGTTGAAGTCACCCATAATTATTGTGTTGTGGTCTATTTGATTCTTGAATTTGAGGAGAATTTGTTTTATGAACGTTGCAGCACCATTATTTGGTGCATAAATATTGATAATTGTTATGTCTTGTTGGTGAATGGTTCCTTTTAACAGTATATAATGTCCTTCCTTATCTCTTTTGATTAACTTAGTCTTTTTTTTTTTTTAATTTTTTACTGTTGGCTGTTCAAAACATTACATAGTTCTTGATATATCATATTTCACAATTTGATTCAAGTGGGTTATGAGCTCCCATTTTTACCCCATATACAGATTGCAGAATCACATCAGTTACACATCCATTGATTTACATATTGCCATACTAGTGTCTGTTGTATTCTGCTGCCTTTCCTATCCTCTACTATCACCACTCCCCTCCCCTCCCCTCTTCTCTCTCTGCCCCCTCTACTGACATTCGTTTGTCCCCCTTGTATTATTTTTCCCCTTCCCCTCACTTCCTCTTGTATGTACTTTTGTATAACTCTGAGGGTCTCCTTCCGTTTCCATGCATTTTCCCTTCTCTCTCCCTTTCCCTCCCACCTCTCATCCCTGTTTAATGTTAATCTTCTTCTCATGCTCTTCGACCCTACTCTGTTCTTAGTTACTCTCCTTATATCAAAGAAGACATTTGGCATTTGTTTTTTAGGGATTGGCTAGCTTCACTTAGCATAATCTGCTCTAATGCCATCCATTTCCCTGTAAATTCTATGATTTTGTCATTTTTTAATGCAGAGTAATACTCCATTGTGTATAAATGCCACATTTTTTTTATCCATTCATCCATTGAAGGGCATCTAGGTTGGTTCCACAGTCTAGCTATTGTGAATTGTGCTGCTATGAACATCGATGTAGCAGTGTCCCTGTAGCATGCTCTTTTTAGGTCTTTAGGGAATAGACCGAGAAGGGGAATAGCTGGGTCAAATGGTGGCTCCATTCCCAGCTTTCCAAGAAATCTCCATACTGCTTTCCAAATTGGCTGCACCAATTTGCAGTCCCACCAGCAATGTACAAGTGTACCCTTTTCCCCACATCCTCGCCAGCACTTGTTGTTGTTTGACTTCATAATGGCTGCCAATCTAACTGGAGTGAGATGGTATCTTAGGGTGGTTTTGATTTGCATTTCTCTGACTGCTAGAGATGGTGAGCATTTTTTCATGTACTTGTTGATTGATTGTATGTCCTCCTCTGAGAAGTGTCTGTTCAGGTCCTTGGCCCATTTGTTGATTGGGTTGTTTGTTCTCTTATTGTCTAATTTTTTGAGTTCTTTGTATACTCTGGATATTAGGGCTCTATCTGAAGTGTGAGGAGTAAAGATTTGTTCCCAGGATGTAGGCTGTCTATTTACCTCTCTTATTGTATCTTTTGCTGAGAAAAAACTTTTTAGTTTGAGTAAGTCCCATTTGTTGATTCTAGTTATTAACTTTTGTGCTATGGGTGTCCTATTGAGGAATTTGGAGCCCGACCCCACCGTATGTAGTTCGTAGCCAACTTTTTCTTCTATCAGACGGCGTGTCTCTGATTTGATATCAAGCTCCTTGATCCATTTTGAATTAACTTTTGTGCATGGCGAGAGAAAGGGATTCAGTTTCATTTTGTTGCATATGGATTTCCAGTTTTCCCAGCACCATTTGTTGAAGATGCTATCCTTCCTCCATTGCATGCTTTTAGACCCTTTATCAAATATAAGATAGTTGTAGTTTTGTGGATTGGTTTCTGTGTCCTCTATTCTGTACCATTGGTCCACCCGCCTGTTTTGGTACCAGTACCATGCTGTTTTAGTTACTATTGCTCTGTAATATAGTTTGAAGTCTGGTATCGCTATACCGCCTGATTCACATTTCCTGCTTAGCATTGTTTTTGCTATTCTGGGTCTTTTATTTTTCCATATGAATTTCATGATTGCTTTCTCTATTTCTACAAGAAATGCCGTTGGGATTTTGATTGGCATTGCATTAAACCTATAGAGAACTTTTGGTAATATCGCCATTTTGATGATGTTAGTTCTGCCTATCCATGAACAGGGTATATTTTTCCATCTTCTAAGATCTTCTTCTACTTCTCTTTTTAGGGTTTTGTAGTTTTCATTGTATAATTCCTTCACCTCTTTTTTGAGGTTGATTCCCAAGTATTTTATTTTTTTTGAGGATATTGTGAATGGAGTGGTTGTCCTCATTTCCATTTCAGAGGATTTGTCACTGATATACAGGAATGCCTTTGATTTATGCGTGTTGATTTTATATCCTGCCACTTTGCTGAATTCATTTATTAGCTCTAATAGTTTCTTTGTAGAGCCTTTTGGGTCTGCTAGGTATAGAATCATATCATCTGCAAATAGTGATAATTTAAGTTCTTCTTTTCCTATTTTGATGCCTTTAATTTCTTTCGTCTGTCTAATTGCTCTGGCCAGTGTTTCGAGAACTATGTTGAACAGAAGTGGTGAGAGAGGGCATCCCTGTCTTGTTCCAGATTTTAGAGGGAATGCCTTCGATTTTTCTCCATTGAGAATGATGCTAGCCTGAGGCTTAGCATAGATTGCTTTTACAATATTGAGGTATGTTCCTGTTATCCCTAGTTTTTCTAGAGTTTTGAACATAAAGGGATGCTGTACTTTGTCAAATGCTTTTTCCGCATCTATCGAGATGATCATATGGTTCTTATTTTTAAGTCTATTGATGTGGTGAATAACATTTATTGATTTCCGTATATTGAACCAGCCTTGCATCCCAGGGATGAATCCTACTTGATCATGGTGCACAATTTTTTTGATATGTTTTTGTATCCGATTCGCCAGAATTTTATTGAGGATTTTTGCATCTAGGTTCATTAGAGATATTGGTCTGTAGTTTTCTTTCTTTGAAGTGTCTTTGTCTGGTTTAGGTATCAGGGTGATGTTGGCCTCGTAGAATGAATTTGGAAGTTCTCCCTCTTTTTCTATTTCCCGAAGTAGCTTGAAAAGTATTGGTATTAGTTCCTCTTTAAAGGTTTTGTAAAACTCTGCTGTATACCCATCCGGTCCTGGGCTTTTCTTAGTTGGTAGTCTTTTGATGGTTTCTTGTGTTTCCTCAATTGATATTGGTCTGTTTAGGTTGTCTATATCCTCCTGACTCAATCTGGGCAGATCATATGACTTAAGAAATTTATCTATGCCTTCACTATCTTCTAATTTATTGGAGTATAAGGATTCAAAATAATTTTTGATTATCTTCTGTATTTCTGAAGTGTCTGTTGTGATATTGCCTCTTTCATCCCGTATGTTAGTGATTTGAGTTCTCTCTCTTCTTCTCTTCGCTAGCATGGCTAAGGGTCTGTCGATTTTGTTTATTTTTTCAAAGAACCAACTTTTAGTTTTGTCAATTTTTTTCAATTGTTTCTTTTGTTTCGATTTCATTAATTTCAGCTCTGATTTTAATTATTTCTTGCCTTCTACTTCTTTTGCTGTTGTTTTGCTCTTCTTTTTCTAGGATTTTGAGATGAAGTATGAGATCATTTATTTGTTGGTTTTTTCTTTTTTTAAGGAATGAACTCCAAGCAATGAATTTTCCTCTTAGAACTGCTCTCAATGTGTCCCATAGATTCCGATATGTTGTGTCTGTGTTTTCATTAATCTCTAAGAATTTTTTAATTTCCTCCTTGATGTCTTCTATAACCCATTGATCATTCAGTAACCTATTGTTCATTCTCCAAGTGATGTATTCTTTTTCCTTCCTTCTTTTATCGTTGATTTTCAGTTCCATTCCATTATGATCAGATAGGATGCATGGTATTATCTCTACTCCTTTGTATTGTCTAAGAGTTTCCCTGTGACATAATATATGATCTATTTTTGAGAAGGATCCATGTGCTGCTGAGATAAAAGTGTAACTGCTTGATGTTGGGTGGTATATTCTATATATGTCAATTAAGTCTAGGTTATTAATTGTGTTATTGAGTTCTATAGTTTCCTTATTCAACTTTTGTTTGGAAGATCTGTCCATTGGTGATAGAGGTGTGTTGAAGTCTCCCATGATTATTGTATGGTGGTCTATTAGACTCTTGAACTTGAGAAGAGTTTGTTTGATGAACATAGCTGCACCATTGTTTGGGGCATATATATTTATGATTGTTATGTCTTGTTGGTGTATGGTTCCCTTGAGCAGTATGTAGTGTCCCTCTTTATCCCTTTTGATTAACTTTGGCTTAAAATCTATTTTATTTGATATGAGTATGGATACTCCTGCTTGTTTCCGAAGTCCATATGAGTGATATGATTTTTCCCAACCTTTCACCTTCAGCCTATGTATGTCTTTTCCTATCAAATGCGTCTCCTGTAGGCAGCATATTGTTGGGTCTTGTTTTGTGATCCATTCTACTAGCCTGTGTCTCTTGATTGGTGAGTTTAAGCCATTAACATTTAGGGTTATTATTGAGATATGGGTTGTTCTTCCAGCCATATTTGTTTATTTATGTTACTAAACATGGTTTGTTTTCCACTTTGATTATTTTCCCCCCTTTAGTGTCCTACCTCCCACTGTTGGTTTTCATTGTTATTTTCCATTTCCTCTTCCTGTAATGTTTTGCCAAGGATGTTTTGAAGAGATGGTTTTCTAGCTGCAAATTCTTTTAACTTTTGTTTATCGTGGAAGGTTTTAATTTCATCTTCCATCCTGAAGCTTAATTTCGCTGGAAACACAATTCTTGGTTGGAACCCATTTTCTTTCAGTGTTTGAAATATGTTATTCCAGGATCTTCTAGCTTTCAGAGTCTGTGTTGAAAGATCAGCTGTTATCCTGATTGGCTTACCCCTAAATGTGATCTGCTTCCTTTCTCTTGTAGCTTTTAAAATTCTCTCCTTATTCTGTATGTTGGGCATCTTCATTATAATGTGTCTAGGTGTGGGTCTCTTATGATTTTGCACATTCGGCGTCCTGTAGGCTTCTAGGATTTGGGGTTCTGTCTCATTCTTCAAGTCTGGGAAGTTTTCTCGAATTATTTCATTGAATAGATTGCTCATTCCTTTGGTTTGAAACTCTGTTCCTTCCTGTATCCCAATGACTCTTAAATTTGGTCTCTTGATGTTATCCCATATTTCTTGGATGTTCTGCTCATGGTTTCTTAACAGTCTTGCTGAGGTGTCTATGTTCTTTTCAAGTTGAAATACTTTATCTTCATTGTCTGATGTTCTGTCTTCTAAGTGTTCTACTCTGCTGGTAGTATTCTCAATTGAGTTTTTAAGTTGGCTTATTGCTTCCTGCATTTCTAGGATTTCTGTTTGTTTGTTTTTTATAACCTCTATTTCCCTGTATAGTTGATCTTTTGCTTTTTGGATTTGTTTATGTAATTCATTGTTGAAGTGATCTTTCATTGTCTGATTTTGCTGTCTGATGTCTTCCTTGAGACTCCAGATCATCTGAAGCATGTATATCCTGAATTCTTTATCTGACATTCCATCAGCTGCAGCTATTACCTCTTCTAACGTTGAGTTGACCTGCAATGCTTGTGGTCCTTTCTTTCCTTGTCTCTTCATACTGTTCGCGTTCCTTTCTTCTTGGTGAAACTGTTGTGCTATTGAATTTTCCCCCTATATATTTATATTGGTCTTGTATAGTTTCAAAGTCTCCCTCGCAGGCACGGGCGGCGGCTCTGCCCCTCCTCCAATTGGGGCAATGTGCCTACCACGCCGGCTGGCCGCTGGGCCTGCTCTGCCAGTCGGTAGCAGGTCCGCCGACCTTGCAGGTGCGGGCGGCGGCTCTGTCCCTCTGCGGGCCGCTAGGCTTGTTCTGTCGGTGGTCGCAGTTCTGCCTACTTTGCAGGCGCAGGCAGCGGCACTGCCCCTCTGCAGGCCTCTGGGGCTGTAGTGCCAGTGGGTCACAGGTCCGCCTACTTTGCAGGCGTGGGGGGGGGGGGCGGCTCTACCCTTCCTCAGGCCACTGGGCCTGTTCTGTCTCTCGGTTGCAGGTCTGACCTGTTCTGATGGTGGTCTCAGTTCCGACTACCTTGCAGGTGCGGGGGGGAGTGGGCGGCTCTGCCTCTCAGCAGGCCGCTGCTCCTCTTCTGCCGGTGGGTCGCAGGCCCGCCTACCTTGCAGGAGTGATTGGAAGCTCTGTCCCGCCGCGGGCCACTGGGCCTTTTCTGTCGGTGGTCACCCTTCCCCTACCTGGCAGGCGAGGGGGGTGGGGGGTGGCTCTGCCCCTCAGCAGGCCGCTGGGCCTGCTCTGTGTTTGGTCCCAGTTCCCTCTACTATGCCGGCGCAGGGGGAGGGGGCAGCTCAGCCTCTCAGCAGGCGGCTGCTCCTCTTCTGCCGGTGGGTCGCAGGCCCGCCTACCTTGCAGGAGTGATTGGAAGCTCTGTCCTGCCGCGGGCCACTGGGCCTTTTCTGTCGGTGGTCACCCTTCCCCTACCTGGCAGGCGAGGGGGGTGGGGGGCGGCTCTGCCCCTCAGCAGGCCGCTGGGCCTGCTCTGTGTTTGGTCCCAGTTCCCTCTACTATGCCGGCGCAGGGGGAGGGGGCAGCTCAGCCTCTCAGCAGGCGGCTGCTCCTCTTCTGCCGGTGGGTCGCAGGCCCGCCTACCTTGCAGGAGTGATTGGAAGCTCTGTCCTGCCGCGGGCCACTGGGCCTTTTCTGTCGGTGGTCACCCTTCCCCTACCTGGCAGGTGAGGGGGGTGGGGGGCGGCTCTGCCCCTCAGCAGGCTGCTGGGCCTGCTCTGTGTTTGGTCCCAGTTCCCTCTACTATCGATTAACTTAGTCTTGAAGTCGATTTTATTCGATATGAGGATGGCCACCCCTGCTTGCTTACAAGGACCGTGTGCGTGGTATATTTTTTCCCAACCTTCCACCTTCAGCCTGTGTATGTCTTTTGCAATCAGATGTGTCTCCTGGAGGCAGCATATTGTTGGATTTGATTTTTTAATCCATATTACCAGCCTATGTCGCTTTATTGGAGAGTTTAAGCCATTAACGTTTAGAGTTACTATTGATATATGGTTTGTACTTCCAGCCATGTTTGATTATTAATCTTCTTTTTTTTAAATTTAATTTAGTTTGTTTCTCCATGGTTAGCTTTCCCCCCGCCCTCTGTCTTTATAGAGGCACTTCCCACTGATGGTTTTGGTTATTGTTTTTCATTTCTTCCTCGTGTAGTGTTTTGCTCAAGATGCTTTGCAATGCTGGTTTTCTGGCTGCAAATTCTTTTAGCTTTTGTTTATCATGAAAGATTTTTATTTCGTTGTCGTACCTGAAGCTTAATTTTGCTGGATACAGAATTCTTGGTTGGCATCCATTGTCTTTCAGTGTTTAAAATACGTTGTTCCAGGATCTTCTCGCTTTCAGCGTCTGTGATGAAAAATCCATTGTTAACCTTATTGGTTTACCCTGAATGTAATCTGCTTCCTTTCTCTTGTAGCTTTTAATATTTTCTCTTTGTTCTGTAAATTGGATATCTTCATAACAATGTATCTTGGTGTTGGTCTACTGTGATTTTGTGTGCTTGGTGTCCTGTATGCATCTAAAATTTGTATATCCGTTTCCTTTTTTATTTCTGGAAAGTTTTCTGTAATTATTTCATTCAGCAGGCTACTCATTCCCTTGGTTTGAATCTCTGTACCTTCTTCTATCCCGATGACTCGTAGGTTTGTTTTTTTTTTATGTTATCCAATATCTCTTGGATGTTTCTCTCGTGATTTTTTAACCAGCCTTTCTGAGTTGGCCAGGCTCTTTTCAAGATGATATATTTTGTCTTCATTATCTGACATTTTGGCTTCTACTTGCTCCACTCTGTTAGTGATACTCTCAATTGAGTTTTTAATTTGGTTTATCGTTTCCTTCATTTCTAGAATTATTGTTTGATTTTTTTTATAACCTCTATCTCCTGATAAAGATGCTTAACTTCTTCTTTTATCTGTTTATGTAATTCATTTTCAAAGTGTTCTTTCACTGTTTGGATTTGCTGTCTCGTATCCTCTTTAAGGTTCCATTCCATCTGTCTAAGGTGTTCCTTGAGTTCTTTATATGACCATTTTTCTGCTGACTCTAGGTCCTCCTGAATATTTAGGCTGTCCTTCATTGTTTGTACCCCTTTTCTTCCTTGCTTTTTTATGCTGCTCATGTTACTTCTTGTTCTGTTTGACTGCTGAGTTACTGTTTACTCTTATAAATTTATTTGATGCTTGGGAGGAAAGATATTAGAAGGGAAGGGAAGAAGTCACTAAAGAGAATGAGAGTAGGCAGGTAGAATTCAAGGAAGGGGGAATAAGAAAATTGAAAAGAAATTGAAAGACAAAAGAAACAAAAACAAAACACACAAAAAAAGTTAGAAAATAAAGAAAGAAAGAAAAGAAAAAAAAATTTTACAAAAATAATAATGACAATAAAAATAATGAAAATTAAAATTAAACAAATTACAATAATAATAATAATAAATTAGAAACATTAAAAAAGTTAAAGAACAACAACAATGAAAAATTGAAAATGAAAGAAAAAAAAAGAAAAAGAAAAAAAATGCTAATAATAATAACAATAAATGCAGTCATAGAGTTCGATTAATTTCTCTTCCAGTAGGTGGAGCTGTGCCCACTGGGTCAAGCTTCTCCTCTCACTAAGTGGGAACCAATCACTGTGTAGCAGCTCTTCCTCACAGACTGGGCGGGTCTCCAATCCTGAGTGCCTAGGGCCTTCTCTTGTGTTTCCTCAAGCCAGGCCGCGCTCACCTGTGACGCTCACCACAATACTGGCTACACGCCATGTCTGCTGCTCCTGGGAGCCCTGTTGTGCTGCTTTCAATGCAGTTATCTCCTCCGCCCGTGACGTCAGTTCTCTGCCAAGGTGGTATCACATGTAAATGGTGACCGTTCGTTCCCTTTGCCGGGTGACCAATGCAACGGGTGGGTCCTGACTGTCTCTCCCAATCCCAGTTTCAATCCTGTGGCCACTGCCTATGAAGGCTCGGTTGGTTTTTACCTCTGAAAGTTCCTAAGGGCCAACCAGTTATTTCAGCGGGATTGTTAGTGCTGAGTCATGAGAAGCAGGCGAACCGGAGCTTGAATGCAGCCGATCCGGGCTCGGTGTGTGTGTTCTGAGGGGCCCAGACTGTACAACCCAGATCCACGTCAGCTCAGCATTGCCTAGTGATCCTGAGCAAACAGCATTTATACAGTTTACAGCTCCCTATGCCCGCGCAGTTGAAGAGGTCAGAGACTTGATCTTTCCCCGCCCTCTGCCATGTTAGATCTCCTCAATGATATTCATGTTGCCCTTACAGCTTCCTGGCATAAGCAAGTTCTTGGGATTATACAAACTGCTGCTTCTGTTTCCAGTCCAGATTTCTAGAAATTAAACCCTGCCGCCGTCGCCTCTTTCCCGGGGCCACGCTCAGGGGCGCCGCGCTTGTCCGCTACCGTAGCTGCGCCACCGACCGGTGCCCAGCCCCCGGGGCCCAAGCGGCTGCCGCTGCGGCTCTCCAGCTCCCTCCTCTGAAGCACGGGTCCCCTCGCAGGGGCATGCAGAACGACCCCAGAGCAGGCTCTGCCCGAGGGTGCAGCGGCGAACAGGCAACCCAGGCGCTCAAGGCTGCGGTCCAGCCTTTGGAGGACAGGGCTCGGCACACAGCCCAGCTCCAACCTCTAGGTGCAGCTGCCGGACAATGTAGCCATAGTCATCAAGACAGCCGGCAGAAAGCAAATGGCGGCTCCCGCGGAGTGGATTTTCGGCACAGAAACCGCAGCCCAGCCAAGGATCCCAATCCACAAACTCTCCCTGTATAAAAAATATTCAAAAAAAAAAAAAAAAGGTGGGGCGCACTGAGCTTTCTTTGCCTAGGGTACTTACAATCCACTGCTGATTACACATTCACCTTTTCTGCCCGGAGCGAAGAGAAAGAGGAAGCAGATGGGAGCAAAGCGCCCGCGGCTCTGGGCGGCCTCTATTCTTTTTTTTTTTTAATTTTTGTTATTGTTGTTGTCAATGGACCTTTATTTTATTATTTATTTATATGCAGTGCTGAGAATCAAATCCAGTGCCTTACACATGCTATGCAGGCATGCTACTACTGAGCCACCACCCCAGCCCCTAATGGATTCTATTCTAAAAACATCTTTACAAAAGTAGCAATATCAGTTGTGGTACCATATATGTTAATAGTTATTAATAACCATCATAATCATGGAAAAGCTCAATTCTGGAACTTCTAGTATGTCAGTTGTGTGACCTAATAACTGCTTTTCCATATAAATGTGGGTATTTTATAGTGTTGTTTGCAAAGTCAGCAAATTATAAATATGATAAAAACTCAAGCATTTTTTATTCAATTTTAGAGACTGAGTCTCTGAGTGAGGTGTTAAATGATGTATGCAGGAACAAATCTTGTGTCCAGGCATATGATAATGAGGGATAACCCCAACAGCACATCCCTGAGGGAGTGGCACCCTTTTATCCCTGGCAAAACTCTGAGAAGTAACTTCTCTGTATTTTTAGTGGTGGAAAATGTAGCAATCAGACAGAGATGGCATGCTACACTTCAGTGGAAGGTTTCAATAATGGGAAATGGAGGGCTTGGAAGCAGGTCCTTGTAGTTGAGTCAGTGTAATTCCTTAAAATGACAACCACTCGTGATGCTGGTTTACATTAAATATTATTAGAATAGAAAGAAAAAAAAAAAACAACAGTTCTATACCTTACAAGATGGATTAGTCAGGGATTTCTTCTGTCGGTTAGCCCTAACAGTATAGTAGCAAAACTATAAATAGGACCAGTTTAAGACAGAGGAAGGGATATAGGTGATATGTCAAAGTATATTACATGGAGCAATATTAGGCTTGGAAGTAGACTGAAATCAGGAGCCTGATCAAAATGGAAGATGTCAGATAGCATAGAATCCAAAAAATGTTCAGAAATCAGAATGGACATGGATTAATGAGTCCAACTCAATTTAACAAATATGTATTGACTACCTTCATGTACTGAGCTCTATGCTAGGTATTGGGGAAATATCAATGATATTTAGACAATATTTGATATTTAGTCAATGATATAAAGATAAGTTTAAAAATATGTCTTTCCTCTAGGAACTCATAGTCTATTTAGAAATATAGATATGCAAAAAAGTAATTAAAATATTTTGCAATTAAATAGCACCATACTGTAGGTGGTCTGTTACCAATTCCTCTTTTATTCACATTATTTCTAACATTAATTGATGAAATAGTGTGATAGTTTAAATTTATTCATTTACACTTATGAATAATTCCACGTTATATGATTACATTACAATTTTAAATCTCAAAAATAATGGAAAGTAAATAATATATTTTCAAGAATAAAAGCACATATACTTAACATCAAAACAAAATGAAGGAGATGATAAACACAAATTTTGGGATAGTAATACTTCTGAAATGAAATGAAAAATTAGACCAGGTAATAGGCACATAGGTAGAAAAAATAAGCATAACATTCTAGTTCTTATATCTGGTAGTAGGTTAATATTTATTTTAATGCTTTGACATGTATGTGTATGAATGTACATAATATCCATCTATATATCTATATAAAACAGTATTTTACATGAGCAATGTTACATAATAAAATATTCAAAGAATGTTTTTAATGTTTGAATATGTAGCACACTGAAAAGGCATAGCACATGGAATTCAATGATCCAAGAAAAGAAGAGAGAGAGAGAGAGAGAGAGAGAGAGAGAGAGAGGATTGCTTTTCTTGGTGGGGTAAATGGAAATGAGATTTTGTTTACAAGGAAGATTTATAGAGTATGTTATAGCTATAGCTAAGCTGGATTTGGGGGGAATGTATAAATATTTACCTCATGCAGAGAGAAATGGCATTCCAGGAAGCAAAAGAAGATGTTTTGTATATTTCTGAATCCTATTTAATGTTCTCTTTATCTACACCAGCACACATATATGTATGTAACAACATGTGATTGTTAAATAAATGAATAAGTAAACATAATCACAGGTGGTAAAATGTAGCGCATAGAAGTGGGCATGTGAAGAACTTCTAGAGAATAATGCTGGAGACACAGGAAGGGCCAATTTCGATTGCCCTGTAGATTTGGGAAAGTACTTTGGCATTTTAATTAAGAAAGTGGCGCATTTGGATTTGAATGGTAAAATACTCTGTCCACAATGGGACAGATGGCTTGGAAATTTAGATAGGAGTATTGATGGGACCCTGCATCCAAAATAAAAAAGCCAATTAGACAATGGCAAGCTAGTCCCAGCAGCAAGTTGCAAGGTGAAGCTGGATGATAATCATGAGAATATCCCAGAGGAGGTCTTCTCAGATTGTTAACGAGGAGCAGGACAAGAAGGCAGATTCACTGCCGGGAGTCTCAAAGTGGCCACTGTATGTTTATCTTGTCTTGAAGAGACACATGATCTGCCCCCAGAGTTTTATAAAGATCACAGTACTTTTTCTTTCAGCTTCTTGGAATTAAGCTTTGGTTGAACATACTTACTTGGACAATCTATTTTAGAAGTGCTGTCAAATTCACAGATCATTTTCTTGTGGTGACAAGGCATTTTTTTTTTAACCTGGCTAAAATTCAGTCCCCCCACTTCACCATTCCTTTTCTTCCTCCTCCTCTTCCTTTTCTCTCTCCCCTTTCTCCATTTTCTTCTTTTGCTTTGCATATGGGTTAGAGCAGTGATGTCCCCAAAAAAGACTAACAGTGCAAAAAGAATTTCTCAGCTGTTTATTTTAAACTTTGGCACATGCTACTTACTGGTTCATACTATGATTATTACAATACTCCAGTGCATGGTGAGCAGTGCTTCCCATGTCCTCCTCCAGGGGCAAGTGCTCATCCCCCAGCTTAGATCTATTGGCAACTGAACTTTCTCAACTGAATCCCTCTGTGGAAACTGCCTTCAGCTTGAGTGCTCCTTTGCTGAACACTATATCTACTCTGGGGAGAGGCTTGCACCCACAAATAAGTCACAGAAGTCACCCATTTTCCTCAAGATGGCCCAACTGAAGACCTAACACAATTCCAGAACTCTCCATGGATAGACTCACTTCTTTACTGCCTCTCTGTCACAATTCAACTCCTCTGTCAGCTTGTTCTCCTCCTTTCACTCACCTACAGTTGTGAGTACTCCTCAAAACAGTTACTGTGCACATCTGAGAGTTAGTTGCCAATGGAGTTCAAATTACATATTTCGCCACATGACTGCAATTGGGAACAATGATTCTGAAGACCCCAAATAGGTTCAAAGATACGAGTTAAAACGAAATGTGAAATGAAAGACACGGGAGTGAATGGTATATCCTTGAGAAGCAGGTCAGTCAAATTCAACAAGGTGCATGAAGACTTAAGGTGATGTTTTTCAACTATCAAATGGTCCCCTTTTATCTGTTTAAGAACAAGTGACAAGTCAGTCCCCAAAAGACAAAGGTCACATGTTTTCTCTGGTAGGTGGAAGCTAACCCACAATAAGGGGTGGAGGAGATTGAAAAAAAAAATGAAGAACACAAAGGGGAATGGAGGGGGAATTGGATAGGGGAAAACAGTGGAATGAATCTGACATAACATCCCTATGTATATATAGGAATAGGCCATAGTGAATCTCTTCATCATGTACATCTACAAGAAATTTATGAAAAAAAAATAACTACAGGAAAATCGCAGAAAATCAGTAGAGTAGAGGAGAGGGAGCAGGGGATGGAGAGTGAGGAGAGAGGAAGGGGAATATATCTTAAGGATATATTTGGGGAATATATCTTAGAACACATTATATTCCATGTTTTTAATTATGTAAAAATAGATTCTACTATTGTGTACCACTAAAAATAACCAATAAAATAAAAGAACAAGTGAAATATATTTTGGGTATTTGTAGCATCTTCTATCATAGATATGAATGTGTTTGTAGTGATCACTCTGCATAGCTCCGAGTGGGCCTCAGACTTTAATCCCAGAGAACATTGATTTCCTTCTCAAAATTGCTAATGGCTTCTGCTAATGACAAGGCTGAGGAAGTTCGGCTTTGATTTAGACATTTTCTCCTTTCCTGCACATATACACAAGACAGTGAAGGAAAACATATTAAAGATGACTGTGTTTTCATGATTTCAAGGTATGAGGATCTCTTTGTTTTGTTATAATAGCCCACAAACCAAATTTGATTAAAGAATCCTATTTATCAATGCAACTGTGCAGGATTTTGCATTTTAATTTGGATGTACAACATGCTTGCTCACAACAGTCTAGGTTGGAATTTAAATGAAAATGCATTTCCATGCCAGTTAAAATTTCAAAAATATAGGGCAGTATTGAAATTCCCCTTCCCCACCAATACCCACATCCACTAAACTTTAGAACATACAAAAAAGTTTTCCAAATTTATTTTTTTCTTTAAAATCCTTTGAAATGCCAAAGTATTAAATGGAGCTCTTCCCTATAATTAGAGCTATTTTTCTAATGCTATTTTGTGTTGCACACTTCACATTTACAGTGAAAATACAAAACAAAAACAAAATAAAGCAGACAAAATCATGCACTCTATTGCAGCCAGCCCTGGATACCTACTTCCCTTCTTCCATTTAGTGGATGGGTTGACTTGGGTAAATTGCTCAGCTTAATCTCAATTTTCCCATCTTATAAAAGGAGAATAATAAACAATTTATGTTGGGTCAAATGATAATCACATAATTTAATTACATAAAGTCCATAAAAGAGGAAAGGACACATAGGAGACTCCCAAATATAATTATTTCCTGTATGATCTCAAGATATTTTAAAGTTTATGTTTTAGAAATAAATTAAGGAGCAAACATACAAAAATTCCAAGTAAGTTTCTTAAATGATAGACTTTGGGGGAGGTCACTAGGAGATGCTTATAGCTTCCATGCTTTGGGAGTTTGTTAAAAACTTTGCTAAAATTAGTGCTTTAACATTTTAGTGAAAGTCTTTGGCCCTATTAAAATGAACTATGTTGGGAAAGCATTATAACATGAAAGGAAGAAAACTGGATGGGAGGTACTGTCCCCTGAATGGTTATTCTAGTCCTACCACAAGTTGGCTTTGAGATCTTGAGGAGGTTACCATGTCCCTGTGAGCTGTGGGTCACTTATAAATAAACCTGGGGTGCTAAATTCATCAGTACGTGGTGTGTGTTTGTATGTGTGTGTGTGTGTGTTCGTGCGTGTGTTTAATGGCCTAATTCCAATATACATTGATGTTCTCTAATCTCATTTATTTATAGTAGAATCTTAGAAAGAGGCAAAGTCAACACCATCACTGAACTTAGAGTCTAGGAAAAGTTGGAGAAGGCTTAGAAAGAAAAATCCAGGTAATTAAAGTGCAGAAAGTACTTGAAAGTCCTGGAAGCACCTACTCTGTTTTGGAGCCATCAGGGAAGGCTTCCTATTAAACTAAGAGGACAGAAGAGAAGAGACTTCTAGAGTGCTCAAGGACCCAGATATGAGAGTGCACAACAGATTCTAGAAGTTGGAACAAGTTTAGCTCAACTAGAACAACCGTGAAGATGAGGAAGAACAAATGTAAAAGGAGAGAGATAAGGAACTCTGAAATAATATATGTTCTTGTTAGTCTTTGTACTCATAGTACTTAATGTTCAGCATTGCTTGTTGGAATATCCAATACATGAATAATAAATTATGTTGTTATCATACCTTTTTACCCCATTGTGAATGAAAACTGAGAGCAAGTTTTACAAAGGTTCACTGTGGAGACTAAAATAGGTTGAGAGATTGAGGCTGAACTGTACCATGTCTACAGAATTTTTTTAAAAGATCCGTGAAAAGAAAAAGGAGCTGACATTCACTTATTGATTCATCAAATATATCTATTGATACATCTATTGCGTTTCAACTAGCACTGCTCCAGCTCCTGAGAACAGGCCTGTGAACATGACATCCCAGCCCTGAGCTCAGGGAGGTCAGCATGCACTGTACATCTTACAGATGCAATGCTTGGTGTGCTATTCAGGGAAGGCAGCTGGGTGGACAGGCGATGCCTCACGATGGACTGCAAATACATCTCTGTGAGGTGGAACTCCCTTCTATTTATCAATCAGTGCCAAGTCCTCTGTTTATTTATGGTATGAGAAGCATAATTAGATGTTCTGGTTGCTCTCAGTTTGTGACAGCACTGTCATCAACTTGCCATGTTCACGAGGAATAAGAAATCCAGTTACTGTGGCACACTCCTGTAATCCCAGCGGCCTGGGAGGCTGAGGCTGGAGGTTCACAAGTTCAAAGCCAGTCTCAGCAACATATCAAGGCCCTGTCTCTAAATAAAATATACAAAAGTGTTGGGAATGTAGCTCAGTGCTTAAGTGCCCCTGGGTACAAACCGTGCCCCCCCCCAAAAAAAAAAAACATCCTGCATATATACTAATGTGTTAATGTGGCATTACTATTATAGTTAATAAGTTTAGCTACTCAACCAAATTCTACAAAAAAGTGGCATAGAACCTCTAATAAGAGAGTAAATTTTTAATTTCCTTTGGCCACTGTGAAATTAATATTCTTAGGTTGAAATTTAAAGATCTCATAATATGAAAAAGTATGAAATTTGGGTTCATATTGATACAAATAGGTTCATTTTAATTGCAAGGAGTATTAAATAGAGGAGTGTGAAAAGCAGTACCCAGGAAGAAATTAATTTTAATAGTATGAAAAGAATTGAGAAGAAATAATTTTCAAATTTCAGAAGACAAGTGTGGGGGAAAATCCTGAGCTGAGAATTGAGGCTTGGTTTTTACTCCGGTATCAACGCAGGTTGTAATCTTAGAAAAGTGACTGGGAGAGGGCCACATTGCCTCCAGTAGATGAAGTCCTATCTTCTAGGATCAAATTTTAGAAAACTGTAAAGTAAAATCATAGCTGCACTTTCTCTATTTGACTAAGTAGAGTAAAACTGACAACATCCAGGATTGTTAACTATGTATGCCTACTATAAGTGCTAACTCAGATATTACTAAAATTACTAAGAGCAAAACTATAATCTTATTGTACATATACATATGTATATGTGTGCATATATGCTCCTATTGACCACTTATTATCTACAACACAGTGTTTCAAGTGCTATTTGTGTATTCAATAATCTAATAAACAAAACAATTGCCTTAATTATAATATATCTGTATTTTTTCTATGAAGTAACTAAAGTACAGACTAGTCAAGTCATTTTGCCCCAAATGACACAATAAATTATCAAATAAGTATCTGATTCAACACAATCTGACCATACAAACAACTAAACAAACAAAAACAATGTGTGGGGTTGTGTATACAATATATATATGGAATTTCAGATGGAGCTGAACTAAGATTAAATAATCATTCTGAACAAAAAGTGAGTTTTTTTCCCCTAAACATTTTCAGGTGGAAGAAAAAAGGGTGTACAGGTACTGTATATATATTTGATAAAGAACACCTGAATGGCTTTTTCTGATGCTGGGATGTTTCCCTTCAATAGAAAAACACATTTGCCAAATTTGATGTTCAAAAGTAATATTAGACTGATACATAGTCATGCTCTTTCATTTTTATTAACCATGTTTTGGATATGCTCAGATAGAAATGTTCCCATTCCTTCTTTATGCCCCGAGAGTCTGACAAAGTCTCTCTACATTGTGTAGGTACATTGTGTAGGTGCATGTGAACATTACTGTCGTTATCACTGTCCCCTGTAGTACCACTACTGGATACTGTAGTAAACTGGAAAGAGTACTAGGATTGCAGCACAAAGATTTTGTTTGTAGCCAGACCACATCAGTTGCCAGAAATGTGCCCAACAAACTCCTTTGGCATCATTTTCCCTACATGTTAAATAAGGGTATACAGTGCCAATGGTACCAAAGGTACCCCCACTAGAGAATAACCTATTCACCTGACCATATAGATGACAGGGTTCTATGGCACAGAATCTTATTCTTAGAGATTCTTACACATTAAAGAAATTTCAGTTGACTTTCAGTTATTAAGTCTTAATATCAAACATATCTAGCAATTGCAGGTATCCCAGTATTACTCATCTGAAGGCTTCATATAGTTTCATCATTCTTTGTTAATTACAGTTAAGCCACTTTCATCTGTTGGTTTCTTTAGAAATTTCAAGGAAAGGATACAACCATTAGAAATAATAACTATACTAGCAGATCCAAGATGGTAGGCCAGAGGGAGGCAGCATTCTGTGTCACTCAGTGACCTGGGTCTCAACTAGTGGGGATACCGCTTTTCTGAGAGTGATAGAGGACCCCTATCCAGCTGCTGTCTCTGAGAAATCACCAGTGCTGTTCCTACATGCAGGGTTCCTGGCCTCAGCATTAGAGCATGACTCCCGACTCCCAACTCCTACTAGTCCATGCAGGGCTCCTGAATGCTTCAGCAGGGTCACCGCATCAGCACCTGTGCAGAGCTCTCACACGCCAGTCTGCTTCCACACAGGACACATGTGCTACCCACCCACAGGAACTCTGGCTGCCACTCCCTTGTGTACCCCCATTTACCAACATGGGGTTCCCCCAGATGCCTCCATTTTGCGACTCAGCAGCTACTGCCATAGTCCCCTACCCGCAGTAGTCTGCCTGCAACTGGGGACATCCCATAGGCTCTGAAGACAGTCAACAGCCTCAACAAAACATGCCATAGAGCTCATCTCAGAACACATTGCACAGTGTCATCGCCTGGCTCCCCCCACTTGACCTGACACCCCAGGGCTGGAAGCCACCCGCCTTCATCTTGGGTCACCTTCCTCTCCAACTTTGGTGGGGGCAGCTCCCAGATTGAAACTCCAGCTGGCCAGGTACTCAGTTTCCAATTCACCCCTTTCCACAGCAGCAGTAACCTGCAACAGTAACTGCCCAACAAAATAGCTCTCAATGGGACGGGTGCACAGTGTGACCAGGGTGCCACCCACAGGAACCCCAGTGAGAGAGGTCCCTTAATTGGGAACTAGTAAGGGAGAAAGAGAGGGTGCAACAGTTTGGAGACTAACAGAGAGACCATAAACTGGGAAATCTTTAGGCACGATAGGGAGATAGAACTACAGGGTGCTCAAGTCATACGAGTGGACCCAAAAAGAGACACTTGAGGTAGTGTCTCCCTTCAGAGATTGGTGGGTTCCACAACTCACTTCCAGGTGCCCTGCACCAGGACCAGCCTTCCCACCCTGGTTATCTTCACCATCCTGAGGACTGAGATACCAGCTAACAACAGACAGCCCCACCTATTGGATGAGAAGGGAAGCAGGAAAGATACTGATCTCCAACCAAAAAAATAACAATCCTGGTTTCTTCCTTTGAGTTTTTTTTCCCCTTTTCTTCCCCCCACCCCATTTTCCCATCCTTATATCCCCAACATATATAAAACCAAGTACTTTGCATGAATTAGGATTTCGAGGACTGGGACATTTGAATATTACATTACAGTTGTGTTGTATATGCCTTTTTTAATTTTTTTTCTTCAATTTTTATTATTTTAAAATCCTTTATTTTTCTTAATATATATGTGTGTTTATTTTATATACTCTACTGTCTTTTCCCATGTACTACTCTACCCAAAATTACTTCCTGTCTATTCTCCTGCTGCTAACCCTCTTCATTAGACTCTTCACACTTCCTAAGATATACTAACTCTATATCCTCACATCCTGGCTTCTCAGCATATCATCCTATGCCTCATCCCCAGTTCATTGTCCACCGTCAGAAACTGTAAACTCTTTTACAAAACTATAGATTATATTATAGATAATGATCAAATTCAACATTTTTGTACATTGTGACCAAACTTTAAATGTCTTAATAGCAATGAATTGTTTATAGGTGGTATATTGTTTATATTGGGATCTATTAACATTGTCCTTCCCCACAAAGGAGAGGTACTGGAACCCTATAGGAGCACTATAACCCTATAGGGTAAATACAATAATGCCTCAGAACCACAGCGCTAGAAGGGAAGACAAAAGAAACATGAAAAGACAAGGGAAGGATGTGCCCTGAACAAATCAAGACACTACAGTATTAGAATGCATGGGCAACACAGCAGAAGAAATTACAGAGAAGGAGTTCAGGATGTACATAATTAAAATGTTCTATGAAGTAAAGTATGATATAAGAGAGCAAATACAGGAAGCAAAAGATCATTTTGACAAAGAGCTTTATAAACAAATATAGGAAGCAAAAGATTACTTCAGTGGGGAGATAGAGGTTATACAAAAACAAAACTGAAATTCTTGAAATGAAAGAAACAATAAACCAAATTGAAAGTTCAATTGAAAGTTCAATTGAAAGCATCACCAAGAGAGTAGACACTTGGAAGACAAGACCCCAGACAATGAAGGCAAAATATAAAATCTTGAAAATAATGTAGACCACACAGTGAAAATGGTAAGAAACCATGAACAGAACATTCAAAAAATACGGTGTAGCATAAAAAGACCAAATTTAAGAGTTATTGGGATAAAGGAAGTCATAGAGTTCCAAACCAAAGGAATGAGCAATCTATCCAATGAAATAATATCACAAAACTTTCTAAACATGAAGAATGAATTGGAAAACCAATTCAAGAAGCTTACAGGATTCCCAGTATACAAAATCACAATAGATTCACACCAAGGCACATTATAATGAAAATGTCCAACATACAGAATAAGGAGAGAATATTAAAAGCCATGAGAGAAAGGAATCAGATTACATATAGGGGAAAACAATTAGGATAATTTCAGATTTTCAACCCAGACCTGAAAGCTAGAAGATCCTTGAACAATATATATCAAGCTCTCAAAGAAAATGGACACCACCCAAGAATCCTGTATCTAGCAAAAATAAGCTTTAGATTTGATGATGAAATAAAACCTTTCCATGATAAACAAAAGTTAAAATAATTTACAGCTAGAAAATCAGCACTACAAACATCCTTGGCAAAATATTTCATGAACATGAAACAAAAAACAACAATTAAAATCAGCAGAGGGAGGCATTACACTAAAGGAAAAACTAATCAAAGGAAAAACCAAGTCAAGTTAAATAACAAAAATGGCTGGAAATACAAATAATGTCTCAATAATAACCCTGAATGTTAATAGTCTAAACTCACCAATCAAACGACATAGCTAGCAGAAACTAGCAGATTGGGTTTAAAAAAAGGACCCAACAATATGTTGCCTCCAGGAGACTCATCTGAAGGAAAAGACATACACAGACTGAAGGTGAAACGTTGGGAAAAATCATACAACTCACATGGACTCTGGAAACAAGCAGGGATTTCCATCCCCGTATCAAATAAAGTAGACTTCAAGTTAACGTTAATCAAAAGGGAAAAAGAAGGACATTTTATACAGCTCAAGAGAACCATACACCAACAAGACATAATAATTATAAATATATATGCCCCAAACAATGGAGCATCTATGCTTATCAATCAAATTTTTCTCAAGTTAAAGAGTCAAATTGACCACAACACAAGATTTTTGGCTGACTTTAACAAAACTCTCTCACCACTGGATAGATCTTCAAAATAAAAGCTGAACAAAGAAACTATAGAACTCAATAATGCAATCAAAAACTTAGACTTAACTGACATATATAGAATATTTCATCCTTCAGCAAGTATATACACTTTCTTCTCAGTAGCACATGAATCCTTCCCTAAAATAGACCATATAATATGCCACAGAGCAACTCTTAGCAAGTACAAAAAAGTAGAAATAGTACCCTGAATTTTATGAGATCATAATATAATGGAATTAGAAATCAATGACAAAGTAAAAAATAAAAACTGCTCCAACATGTGAAGACTAAATAATACACTACTGAATGAACAATGGGTTACAAAAGACATTAAGGAGAAGATTAAAAAATTCTTAGAGGTAAACAAAAATACTGACACAATATATTTAAATCTCTGGGACACTATGAAGGCTGTATTAGAGGAAAGTTCATTGCATGGAGGTCATTCCTTAAAATAAAAAAAGTCAACAAATAAATGACTTAACATTACATCTCAAAGCCCTAGAAAAAGAAGAATGAATCAACACCAAAAGCAGTAGAATACAGGAAATAATGAATAGTAAATATGAAATCAATGAAATTAAAACAAAAGGAATAGTTGAAAAAATTGACAAAAGAGAAAGTTGGTTCTTTGGAAAAATAAATAAAATTGACAGACCCTAAGCTATGCTAACAAAGAAAAGGAGAGAGAAAACTCAAATTACTAACATATGTGATAAAAAAGGTAATATCACAACAGACATTACAAAAATGCAGAAGATAATTAGAAATTATTTTGAAAACTTGTAGTCCAATAAAATAGAAAATATCAAAGGCATCAACAAATTTCTTGAGTCATATAGTTTGTCCAAATTGAATCAGGATGATATACACAATTTAAACAGACCAACATCAAGCAATGAAATAGAAAACACCATTAGAAACCTACCAACAAAGAAAAGCCCAGGACTGGATGGATACCCAGCTGAGTTCTACAAGACCTTTAAAGAAGAACTAATACCAATATTCTTCAATTTGTTTCAGGAAATAGAAAAAGAGGCAGCACTTCCAAACTCATTCTATGAGGCCAGTATCACCCAGATTCCAAAATCAGGCAAAGACACATAAAAAAAAGAAAACTTCAGACCAATATCTATAATGAACATAGATACAAAAATTCTCAACAAAATTCTGGTAAATCAAATACAAAAACATATCAAAAAGATAGTGTACCGGGTCAAATGGGATTCATCCAGGGGATGCATGTTTGGTTCAACATATGAAAATCAATAAATATAATTCATCACACAAATAGACTTACAGATAAGAATCATATGATCATCTCAATAGATTCAGAAAAAGCATTCAACAAAATACAGCACCCCTTCATATTCAAAACACTAGAAAATTAGGGATAACAGAAACATATCTCAACATTTTAAAGGCTATCTATGCTAAGCCCCAGGCCACCATCATTCTAAATGGAGAAAAATTCAAGGAATTCCCTCTAAAACCTGGAACAAGTTTCAGGATGCCCTCTTTCACCACTTCTACATAACATAGTTCTTCAAACATTGTCCAGAGCAATTAGACAGTTGAAATAAATTAAAGGGAAATGAATAGGAAAAGAAGAACTCAAATTAACACTATTTTCTGATGATATGATTCTATAATTTGAAGACCCAAAAAGTTCCACCAAAAAACTTCTAGCACTAGCCAATGAATTAAACAAAGTAGCAGAATATAAAATAATAACCCATAAAGCAAAGGCATTTCTGTATATTAGTGATAAATCCTCTGAAAGGCAAATGAGGAAAACTACTCCATTCTCAATGGCCTCAAAAAATAAATAAATAAATAAATAAACTTCGGGATCAAAGAGGTTTAAGACCTATACAATGAAAACTACAGAATCCTAAAGAAAGAAATCAAAGGAGACCTTAGAAGATGTAAAGCTCTCCCTTCCTCTTGGATAACCACAATTAATATTATCAAAATGACCATACTACCAAAAGCACTATACAGATTTAATGCAATTCCAATCAAAATCCCAATGGAATTCCTCATAGAAATAGAAAAATCAGTCATGAAATTCATCTGGAAAAATAAGAGACCCAGAATAGCTAAAGCAATCATTAGCAAGTAGAATGAAGCAGGTGGCATCACTATAACAGACCTTAAACTATACTACGGAGCAATAGTAACAAAACAACATGGTGCTGACACCAAAATAGACTGGTAGACCAATGGTACAGAATAGAGGACACAGAGACTAACCCACAAAATTAAAATTATCTTATATTAGACAAAGGTACTAAAAATATGCTTTGGAGGAAAGATAGCCTCTTCAACAATTGGTGCTGAGAAAAGTGGAAATCCATATGCAACAAAATGAGATTAAGCCCCTATCTGTCACCATGCACAAAACTCAGAGTGGATCAAGGATGTAGAAATTAAATCAGAACCCTGCATCTAATAGAAGAAAAACTAAACTCTAATCTCCATCATGTAGGATTAGGCCCCAACTTCCTTAATAAGACTCCTCTACTGCAGGAATTAAGATCAAGAATCAATAAATGGGATGGACTCAAACTAAAAAGTTTCTTCTCAGGAAAGGAAACAATCAGTGATGTGAATAGAGATACTACGTCATGGAAGCAAATTTTTACCCCTCACACATCAGATAGAGCACTAAACTCTAGGGTATATAAAGAACACAAAAAGGTAAACACCTAAAAAACAAATAGCCCAATCAATAAGTGGGCCTAGGACCTTAGCAAACGTTTCTCAGAAGATGATATACAATTAATCAACAAATATATTAAAAAATATTAATAATGTCTAGAAATGCAAATCAAAAAGTACTCTAAGATTTCATCTCCTGTCAGAATGACATCTATTAAGAATACAAACAACAATAAATGTTGACAAGGATGTGGGGAAAAAGGCACACTCATACGTTGCTGGTGGGACTGCGAATTGGTACAGCCAATATGGAAAGCAGTATGGAGATTTCTTGGAAAACTGGGAATGGAATCACCATTTGACCCGGCTATCCCTCTCCTTAGTCTCTACTCAAAGGACTTAAAAACAGCATACTACAAGAACATAGCCACATCAATGTTCACAGCAGCACAATTCACAATAGCTAAATTGTGGAACCAACTTAGAAGCCCTTCAGTAGATGAATGGATTTTAAAAAATGTGGTATATATACACAATGTAATTTTACTAAGAAATAAAAGAGAATAAAATCATGGCATTTGCAGCTAAATTGATGGAGTTGGAGAATATAATGCTAAGTGAAGTTAGACGATTTCAAAATATCAAATGCCAAATATTTTCTTTGATATAAGGAGGCTGATTCATAATGAGGTAGGGAGGGGGAGCCTGGGAAGAGTAGATGAACTCTAGATAGGGCAAAGGTGTGGCAGAGGAAGGGAGGAATCCTGGGGTTAGAAATGGTGGTGGATTGAGATGGATATAATTGCCCTAAGTACATGTATGAAGACAGAAATGATGTGAATGTACTTTGTATACAACAGAGATATGAAAAATTGTGCTCTATATGTGTATAATGAGCTGTAATGTATTCTGCCATCATATAGAACAAATTATAATAAAAAATAAAAAATAAATATAACTATACTCATCTCTCTATTATAAATGCTGCATTTTGAATTATAACATGAAAACCTTATCTTTTTATTCTTCCCTCCACCATCTTTCTTTCAGTGAACGTTTAATGTGATATAGTTTTCCATTAGAAGAGTTTTCCTTTCCTATTGCTGAGGGGAACTCAGGGCTGTGTAATGACAACAACACTGAGACTCTGAGCCCTAGCAATATAAATCCTGGTGCACTACCAGCTGACAAGCCCATCTGTGGATATGAAGGTGACAATAAACAGACACCTGGGAAATGCTTATTCCTTTGGAAAAGGTTGTAGTAGTCCATGTTTCCACAAAGTTTTGTTTGGTTTGCTTATTTTAAGTCACCTTTTAAAATTTAAAACATGAATTCAAACAGGCCTTCCAAAAGTGGGTTGTGGTAGGCTTGGGAACATGTGTTACAATTCTGCTTATTCTTCATCTGTTTTCTATACTGTAAAAAGGATATGTAAAGGATCTATCTTTTAATCTCATAGGGGAATTGTTGTTAACTCAAGCTGTTGTAACAAAATACCATAGACTAGGTGGCTTAAATGACAGAAATTTATTTCTCATAGTCTCGGAACTGAAAACTCCAAGGTCAGTTTGCCAACATGGCTGGAACCCTAGTGAGGTCTCTCATCCTGCTTATGGATGACTAGGTTTTCTCTATGACATCACATGGTCAAGCAAGAGAGTTGGTGTTGGGAAGGGGATTGAGCAACTGAATAGGGTCTCTTGGGTTCTCTAAGAAGGACACTCATTATCAGTGTCCTAGTCTCATGACTTCAACTAAACCTGTTTAACATCCAGAATCCCCTTCTCCAAATGCCATCACAATGGGAGTTCATGCTTCAGCATAAGAGGCTACCAGGGACACAACTGAGTCCAGAGCACATAACTGCTGGATTTGAGTTGGCACAGCAAATGGTTTTGTTTTTTTGGTATGTGTCAAAGAGACAAGTTACACAAAGCATTCTGTCTTCTATATTGTCATTTTTGTTATCCATATTGTGCATCAAGGCTTACGTCAAGTTTTATTTGTCTTGATGACTCATTGGGTTATGAAGTTCTTTTAAGGAGATTTCTTTGTCTTTATTCTGTAATGCCAGTCTGATTTGAGATACTGGAGTTGGAGTGCTATGGATTGAGAAGGCTGTATCTGGATTTGAGGGAGGGATTTGAGATTTCTTCACAGGGAGTCTTCTGTTTATGTTGGCTTCTCTGACAGATCATGGACAACCTAGGAATGAGCACAGGCTCATTTCTTTGGAAAGTAGCAAGACATTTTAGAATCAATATTAATTGTGGAGTTACATGGAATTATCTTTGAATTGCACCTCTGTTGCTTCCTGTTTTTATGCCTTTAAGCAAATTTCTTGACCTCTTTGAACTCAAGTTCTTCATTTATACTATAAGATAAAGATTCCATTTGAGAATGTCATCATGTAGATTTAGTAAGATTACAGGTACAAAGGGACAAGGAGACTCTCTGAAATGTAGTAAATTATTTTTAAAAATTCTCATCTTCATTGACTTTCCTCCAAAGATGCCTTGCAAAAATGATAGTTTCCAAGTAAGACATTTGTCATTGATCACCCCAATATTTCTCAAAGGAAATATTTCTCATAGTTAGTGAAACTTGTAAATCTAGTTTTATTTCATGACTGGTGATTTTGATACCAAGATTTTTGAAGCACTTATGTCTGGCTTTGTTTTAAAGAAACATATTCAAACAAATAGAAGATTAAATAATGACTTCTATTTCTAATATAATAAGAAATTTAGGTATATGGAAATAGGCTGGTGCAGGGGCTTCATTAACTGTCCAGATTCTTTTGCTTTTTGGCTCCTATTCACAAACTATTAATTAAATATCTCATATTTACAAGTTAGCTTCTCCAACAACAGGCATCATTGCATGTTCTGGGCAAGAAGAAGGCTGGAAAAGATACTACCATTTGTGTCTGAACCTGTTATCAGATAATCAGACTTCTGAAACTCCCTAACCAACATTTGCTCATGTGTCATTAACCAAACTATTGCCTGGCCCATTCAGCTGCCGGAAATTCGGTCAAGCATTAGTTAGCTTCCACAGCTTCTAGAACAGAGGCTGGCGAAAGATAATGTGATTAGAATGCCTTTAATATTAGTCAATGAGTGGTATCAGTTACATTTGGTAAATAATGCTTGCTCAGTTCAGCTCATTAGGCATTAGCTGAAGATCTACTAAGTGTCAGACACTGCTAGGTGATAAAGCAACTGAAATTAAACCAAAACTAAAAGCAAAATACAGTTCTTCTTGAGGAACTCAGTCACTTTATAAAAACAGAGAAATAGCCAAATAGTTGAACTCTTATAAGTATTAGCAGGACCACAATTCAGGTTGTAAATTAAATAATTTCAAAGGTCATTTTGGTGTAAACAAGGGTATTCCACACTATGCATCTGCATCATATTGCTAGACCTTTCCAGATATAAACAAGAAGAGGATAATCTGCCTTTAACATGATGACCTTAAAGTGTTCTCTGAATATCAAGAATTCAGTTCTATTTCAGAGTTGAGGATTTTCTTCCCTTTGATTTTTATTGTTGTTCTTTAATTATATTTTGTCTTTTGAAATTGTTAAATCAGGTAAAATAATTGTAGTAAGTCAATTACCCAGAAAAAAAGTATCACATAATTTTTAATAAGCACAGTGAGCTCCCTTGTATATCACAGAGACACACTGCCATGGTTTGGATTCCTCTGTGTTTCCTTTACAGTAATGCAGGCATTTGCAAACTTGGACTGAACAGGCCAGGGAACCTGACTTTACAAGCCATGAGGTCTCTGTGGCAGTTACTCAACTCTGTCATTGTAACATAAAAGCATCCAGAGACAACATGTAAACACATCTTCAGGCCTCTTCTCATAGAAAACTTTATTTAAAAGAATAGATTGTGCCGGGCGCTGTGGCACACACTTGTGCGCCATACACACAGCGAACCTGGAGGCTGAGACAGGAGAATCATGAGTTCAAAGCCAGCCTCAGCAAAAGTTGCTAACCAACTCGGTAAGACCCTGTCTCTAAATTTAAAAAATGCAAAATAGGGTTGGGATATGGTTCAGTGGTCAGGTGTCCCTGAGTTCAATACCCAGTACCAAAAAAAAAAAAAAAAAAAAAGAATGGATTACAAGAAAATTTTAGTTTGTGGAGTATTTTGCTTATCTCAGCTATAACGGTATCAAAAATCTTGATATTCTTTTGATTATATAATGAAATGGATCAAAAAGCAACTGAACCAGTAAAATACCCTTTGCCATTACTGTTTAATTTAAACTTCCTCTTTATCTTCAACTTTCTAAGGAAGAATGGAGAAAACAGTAACTATCAATAAAAAAGTATATGCCAAGGAAACATCTATGCGAAAGGGCTCCAGCATATACAACTGTTCTCTTCAATCATTTTTAAATTAAATAAGAAAATATAGCCTCTATGTTTAGTGTCCATATCATTAATGAGTTGTTTCCTTTAACCTTTTAGGCTCCTGTTGCCTCATATGTGTTGCTTTATAGGTAACACTTAGGACATAATCTATTTTAGTTTTCAGCACTGAAATGGAAATAGAAGCTTTGAAATTTATAGAAAAGGTATATACACCAAAGACAAAAAAAATGTATAAAAGGCCTCAAAAAGTGGGACTCATCATTTCTGGGGGTGAAAGTCAGAATGACAGGATAGGGGTTGATAAAGAAGCAAAATCACGTAAAGGGCACATTCATTCAAGTCATGTGGTCAGTTATACGTGTCTTGGAAGGTGTTACCTAAAGGACTGGAAAGCTTTAGCCCAAGACAAGATGGTAGCATGTACTCTTCTGAGCTTCACAGTAGGGGCAATGGAGCCAGCTTGTAAAGTGTAGTGATGAGAGAAATGGGTTCTATGACCTTGAAAACAACATCTGAAGCTAATGTTCTGTGAAGCGTGCAGCTGTGGTAGACATGCTGGGCCACCATCTCAGGAGGGAGCCTGCTGACTCATATACAGCCCTGCTCTGAGTAAACATGGTTGTCTCCATGCCTCGTGAGCTGCCTTTTTTTCCATGAAGTCCATCTGTGACCATTGTCAGTGTGCTCTAAGGAGAGCAGAAATCAACCCTGGGACCTGACTTTGAATCGCCCACTAAAGGACTTGCTTTCTTTTATGGGACATGGAAGATGGCCCTGCTCCCTGATCATTTCCCTTCTCCTTTCCTTCGCACAAGGTCATAGCTCTATCTCTTTTCTAAGCTCACATTGGATTCTGAATCTCTTCAGAAATGGCTTCAAAGGGAATATAATATCACAAAATAATCTACTTGCAAAATAACAATAAATTATCATAAGAATCCTATGGAGACCATGGCAGGTACTAAAGTACCCAAATTAAAGAGGTGGCACCTAAGACAAAAGAGGATAAGTGATTTTTATGAAGAAGCACAGTGGTGAAGCCCGAACCCAAATTTAAAGCTTGGGCCAGTAAATATAATAGTGTTGCACATCATTTCATAAGAATGGTTTTCTTAATTAGATGAAATGACATTTGGAACTATATTTCGAGTAGTTGAATAAATAATTCAAAATTGATAAATATTTAAGTGCCATATAACAATATATTTAAACAATTTTATTTATTCTTTTAAAAAAAATCCTTCACTTTTAAGGAGAGTTTCTCCCTTCATCATGGATATATTCATTATGTAAAGCCATTCTTCACAATCACTGTACGTATTATTCCTGTCATCACTGGACAAAGAAAAGAATTGACACTTAAAAAGGCTAATTTTCCAAAAGTCACACAACTGATAGAAGAGTAAACCATTCTGCCTTGTCCAGTGGACCTAAATCATTGCTTCTTTCTAATAGTAGTCTTGGATAATATTTCTGTATATTTTATAAGACCTTTTAAACATCTGTATGAAATTTGTTTGTGAATCCTCAGTGGATAGTGTTAAATGCATTAACTTCTATAAAACTGGGGAGAAAGGAAGAGTTTTTAAATATTGACACTGGAGTTATATTCATTCCTTAAGACTACCAAGCCTCATTCTTACTGAGTTGGCAATGACAGGGAGTTCCATGTCATGTAGCAAGGAGCCCCCAAATGTGGAAGAAGTCACATAGTCATGAGTTTGTCATGAGTTCAGCTATTGCAAACCCAGAGGAAAAAACTGATAAATCCCATCCCAAGCTGATGTCACTGAGAAGCAAGCCTACTTCTAAACTTAAGTTATTTACTTTTATTACATCCAGAGGTCAAAAACTCTGCAGGATGACTGCATCTGATCCATAACCAACATTAATTTGGGGAGACAGTTTGTTTTGTAGTGGTAACAGGAGAGATAAAGGGTACTGTGTAAATAAACCACATACCTGAACTAAATCTGTTTTCTATCACCTAATCTTTACTGTTCTTTCTTAACAAAGAAAGAAGGTGGGAAAAAAAGGTTTTCCTAAGAGAAGTCAAGTTGCAGTATAGACTATAAATTGTCTATAACATTCTTATTTTGTAGAAAGTGAATCTAACCAATATGGAAGGTGTTTACTTCATACACATAAAATGTATTGGTAGGTGTTGAAGCACTTTAAAAACAGAACAGACCCTAACAAAACACCCTGGCTTGGTTAGGTTTGACCTTACATCCAACAATTTGTCCTATGTGTTTGGGAAAATAATTTTTATTTTTAACTTTTAGAAAATTCTGTTAATTTGATGTTATACTCTCAATTTTAAAAGAACACTGTGTAGTTTCCCTAAGAAAATGTATGTAAGGTACCACCTAGTATAGAACCTGAACATAAATCGGTTCCCATAAATATGAGATATTGGTTTTTTAAAACGATTTTTTTTTAGTTGTAGATGGACACAATATCTTTATTTTTATTTGTTTATTTTTATGCGGTGCTGGGGACTGAACCCAGTGCCTCACACACCACTGAGCTACAACCCCAGCCCAAGATATTGTTTTAAACAGCAAAAAATGGGCCCTATAGTATGATGCTCATGGAAAGTAAGCATTAACATAACCCTTTTAGAAAATGATTGTGGAGTGTATTTTAAGAGAGTAAAGGGCTTTATTTTTCCCCTCTTAATTTGGCCTCTGGAGCTTTACCTTATAAAAATCTACCTGTAAGTACAACTTTCCTGACTAAAATACCTCAATAATTCCACATTACCCTCTAGATGAACGTCCATATCTCAAATAAAATCTTAATCTTGCACTTTTTAATCTTGTGCTTGTTAATTCTTTAGCTTCATCAATCTCATTTTCACTCTGAATTCTTCAGGTTCCAGATGTGATGAATGTCTGTCACATTCTCAAAGGAGGCACATGAACACTGTTTTGGCTGTTTAAATTAGCTTTTCTTTTCTTTCTTTTTTTTTTTTTAAATCCAAGTTTTTCTTATCCTTCAATTCCACTTTCTACAGGAAGCTTTATCATTAACTTCACATCTGGATTACATCGTCTTCCTATGTTCCTTAATAATCCCCAGCGTTTCCATTTTGACATTTTTACACTGGACACTGTCTCTGGTTGGTGTTTATCACAGAATGTAACTTCTGTTTGAATAGGAATACGGCTCTTTTGTTTTTCATTCTACCTCCAAGGACTAACATGTTCCAATATGTAAAAGATCCCTATATTTCTTTATTGAAGTATTGCAATAAATAAAATCAGAACCCAAGAAAGGGGATGCTAGCCAATAAAACACTTATCACTATGTTAATTTAAAAAGTAAGAAGTTTAGAAAATTTTTATTTTTAAATTTTCAAATTTAAATTTCCCAAATAGAAAATTGATTAAACAGTTATTTCCCACATTATGGAATATAATGTCAGCACATTTTATATAAAAATAGTTTATAATAGTAAAGAAAGTGATGTGATCTATTATTGAGTAAAAAAAAGGTAAGAGACAAATTTAAACATTCAGCTACTTAATTATCAGAGGAAAAAAAACAAAAAGGAAATGGACTTGTCTCTTGTTAGTAAGATTATGAATGATTTTATTTTTCTTTATATTTTTCTATATTTTCCAGTCTAATAGAGTATGCATTTGTTTTTTAATATCATATATATCAAAATTTTCTTAAAAGAATAAGAGATATTCAACACCTGGCAGTAGGAAAGTTCCCCAGGGCTGATGGGTGAGAAGCCAAAATCATGCGCTGGCAGCAAAGTCTGGGCAGCAGCAGCACAGATTAGTGTTTTTATTTATAAAGCTGCAATTTCCCCAAGCAAGACGGGCACATCCTCTTGCTGATTTATACCCCTTGTCAAGGAAAGCCAAAGAACGATAATTCTCTGATGCTAAGCCTTCCTTTGGGATGATGTTTAGTCACTTCACTCCCAAAATACTTGATCAATTATATACTACCTGTTGACACTCCAGGACACATTTAAAATAAATGTCTTTCATGCAGGGAAACTGCACAAATCCAGTGATAGATACACTTTCTTTCTAGGTTCAAAAATACTCTTACCTACTGGCACAGTAGCTTTTACTTCTTGGCCTTGAGTCCAGGCCTTCCTGGGAAAATCATGGGGCTGGATACTATCTACTTAGCCCTTGTACAGTGTCTCTGCCCCATGGGGTTAGGGGCAAGACACGCCACTTTGCTCAGCTTCAGACAATTCATTTATATAATGGAAATAGATCATCAATTATATTGTGTAGAGTTTATTATTTAACTCAGATGAAACATTGACTGTGAAAAACATTTTGCAAATTGTGAATTATTATACAGATAGTCCATTTTCTAAGTGAGCATGTATATTTGCCTCCTTTGTATCTGATTCTAATCCAGGTAATCTATAAAGTCCTTGGGAGCAGAAATCTGGAGTTCTGTTTTGCATCTGGAGTGCCTGACACAGTTAGGCACAGAGGGTGCCTAACTCACTTGTTGGATCAATTCCAGATTACTGTCAACTGATCAATAGCACAATCAACAAATGCTCATTTTTATCCCTATTGTAAACCAGTTGCAGCACTAATTCCAAGTTAAGTAAGAAGTTCTCTCCTCATGGCCTAGAGACATGAATACTGAGCAAATATGGACGCATGATATGCATTCCATGGGGATTTCAGGGCATTCGCCTTAGCTTGGATTTGAGGGATCCAGGCAATGTTGCCTATGGAGATAGTTTTTAAATAGAGTTCTTAATAATAAAGTGAGATTAAAGTGTTGAAGTTGGGTGTGGGAGTCGCATTGGGAGCAGGTGGAAGGGTGCATTTGAAGCTCTGTGAAGATGCTCCATCACGAGCAGTTAGAAGCTGCCAACTAACCTGGAGCTTCTTGACAGTCTTGCCTTTGTGTTTCTAATTTGTTGGATAGTGTTGGCTCACTACAGTAGAAGTTTTCTAACTGCTTATTGAATGTGTCAGTACTCTCAGCTGGATACTAGAGTACCTTCACTTTGTTGAAAGGAAAGCACAAATGCATAATTAGCAAGACAGGTATTTGAATCCAAATATCTCACTAGATCTCAACCTTGAATTCTCTTCCTGCTAAAAATCTGACTAACACAATGAAAATATGATTAAAGTAGCCAAGGGGCATGTAACCCATTTTGTTGTCTTGTGTATCATTCTGTGCAGCAATCAAGTTATATCACCAGAAAATAATCTACCTGGAGCATATTTGCATAGTCTTTCACAAAAACTCTCTACTGAGGAATATTTTAGTGTTCTGTCCTTGACTTTTCTCAAAAATTATTATAAGCAGCCTGACAGTGAAATTTAAACACTGTCTTTGAAACCACTGCTGACCACAGGGCTTATGTTGTCTAATATTCTTTATGTGACAATCCGTAGAACAAATTATTTGTAACTAAAACATGAAACTACATTTACCTAATACATTGTTTTTTCTCTATATACATTTTTTTCAAAACTATTATTCCTCTCCCAGGAGTATTTTTAGGTACTATTTTTCCTGATCTTCCAACTCTTGACTATCTAATTCTGTAGATATATTGTCTATCTGTCTACTCAGGGACCATTGAAAGGCCACAAACAATTGTGATGTCAAATATTTTGTGACATTCACCCAACACCAATTTTTGCCCCTTCAAGAGATATATCATTTCCATTGAGAATGCAAAAACCCTACTACTTCTGTTATATCCCAATTTTATTCATATTTGGGCTATCCCTTATAAGAGAATAAGATGGGCATTTAAGATAATGGCCCGGGACACAGACAGACCTGAATCCAACCTCATTCTGCACTCTTTTTACTCTGAGTAAATTTTTTAACTTCACTCAAATTTCTCAGTTTCCTTATTTGACAAGTAAGGATAATGGTACCTGACAGTAAGTACTGTACTAGTGTAAGCATTAGATAATGCTTTAAATTGCTTTGTATAGTTGATTTTCAGAATTGTTGTTATCAAGAAATTTTTTAAGTGGAAGAAATAAATAAACGATCACATGGGGAAATTTGGGAGTGAGTCTTGGTGACACCCTTGGTGAGGAGGTTGACCCATGATGGAGAAGAGTTAGAAGAATAAATTAAGGGCATTTTCCATTACAGAGGGTCTTAAAATTTAGGAACAGAACTTATAGGAGGAAGCCCATTATTCTGCCAAACTAGCTCAAAATTTATCAACTATGTGACCTGGGAAATTCAATGAAATTTTGAATTTCAATCTTTTCACTACTAAATAGGGTAAATGGCATTGACTAACCAGAACAGTTGTGAAGGCTCAATAAACTAACTGTAAATGCAAAACATGGATGTGTATGTGGTTGATCACTTTGGCAGAATAAAGCCATTGAGTTATAAGTGGGGGTAAGCCTTGGTAAAAATATAACCCTGGGAAGTCAAATAGTTCAGTCTCAAACTATTAGGCCTTTAAGGTTTAACTTAGAATAAAAGTAACAATTAGAGACCTATAAGCTGTCATAATTATGTTAACAAGTCTACCACACTTGTTGACAAAAATAAGGAAATTCAAGAAATGTTCTACATTATAAAATATTGGGGATTGGGATTGTGGCTCAGTGGCAGAGTGCTTGCCTTACACGTACGAGGTACTGGGTTAAATCCTCAGCACAACATAAAAATAAATGAATAAAATAAAGGTATTTTGTCCATCTACAACTAAAAAATGTTTAAAAGAAAAATGTTGGTTTTCACATCTATACCAGAATTACTGACCAGAAGTTCTTTATAGTCTTTCACCAATAAAGACTGTGGGATGAAGTATTTTAAAACAATCCTGGACTTTGGAGCCAGAAGATAGAAGTAAGTCATTATCTAGGAGTGAATGCATAAAGAGTGACTCCTGCATTAATAAAAAATGGGAATAATACCTTCTATGAAGGATTACCATCATGATACAGTGAGATAATCTCTAGAAATTGCCTAGTAAAACGAGTGATATGAAAAACTGTCTCTAAGTTTCATTCCCTCCCAATTGCTGATAAATGCAAGATTGATATGATATTTCAAAATATAAGGTCATAAGAGAGGGAGAGAGCCAAGATAAAGGATTTTCTGTGCTGAAAAGCAAAAACAGATTGTTGTTTTCTATAATAAGCAACCAGGACTGTGGTAGTAATGCACGAGAGAGGAGACTGGAGACTTGTACCTCAGAGGTAGCTCTCTAGAGGGGGAGGGAATCCCTTTTATGAGGAATATAGAGATGGAAATATTAGACATTGTTAGTGCTGTCTTAAATTGATAGGACTGGGCTGAGTTTTATCTTTAATTCATGGATATCTTCTTCTAAAACCTCTACTAGACAACCCACACAGCTTCCCTGGGTTCTGTAAGGATAAGGAATATAGCTCATATAAGTCTATATCTTAGACAATATCTCCAAAAAAGCCTTACCAACACTGTTATATGTGGTGGATGTTCAATTATCTTTAGTTAATGAACAATTGTATGGGGGATGAATATGGGAACAGATGAATGGGAGATGGATGAATCCTGCCTGCTTGACTGTATATGTGGCAATAAATGGCTAATAACTTCATGTGGAATGTGTGGCTATACCCAAAATAGATTATAAAAAAAAGTCATGGTCAATGTTTTTGAGGAGTGTCAATAGAATTGGACAACTTAAAGCAACTCTAGAAAACCCTAGTCATTGTGTGAATATGGTGTAGATGGTAGAAAATCACTGATTCATACATGATTATTCTTGGAAATGTCACCAGAAATTTTATAGTCCAGGCCTCTCAGCAAACATATGAAAATGAGAAAGGGATAGTAACTTGAGAAGAACTGCACAACTAATGGAGGCAAAATTGTAATTTAAAACTTGTTCTTAGGACCATTGCCTATCTGCTTCACTTTGGCTAGACAATCTTCTGAAGTAATTCAAAAACTAAAGTGATTATTTTTTTTGTCTCTTGGAGTCTCTTAGAAAACAAAAAACACTTTTACCTAAAGAAAAGGGGAGATAGTGTTTGGGCTTTCTAAGAGACAACTTCTTTTAGATAGGTGTGCTATACTCCCAGTCAGGATTCAATCATGCAAACTCTGTAGAGTAAAGAAATGTTCTTTTGTACTTTTCCTACTTATCTGTCATATTTTAACTAACTCAGATAGCTAACATGTGCTTCACCTATGAATCTTCTCCTATTAATGGAAGAACTAGACAAGGATTCATAATCTTTTAGAATCATAGTGAGTTATTGAAAGTATATGATTGATTATAAAACATACATGAAAATTCTGAAATATCCAGAATTTATGTATATTGTACAGGGAAAAAAAATATATATATATATATACACTCACATACAGAAAAACAGATTTACAAATAATGCAATAAATCTGAAATAAAGGGTTTTTACTGTGCCAACCTTGTTTTGTGCTTGAGATATAAATGGATTATCTTATAAATCAGAACTGTAAAGTCCTGACATCACAATAAAATTTACAAATGACAACCCTTAAACTGGTCATATAGCTGTGGTTTATAAATTCCACTTATATTTTATAATTTTGATTCTTCAAATTAACTTGGGATGTGAATTTCCTACATGTAAATGATGGTGGTTGGTATCAGTTGGTTCACCATTGTCATTATTAGGAAATCACTGAGACCCAGAAGGTTCTTTTTAATAGGTCAACTTCTCACACACAATATGTGAGATAATACATGTTCCAGCACTGCAGCAATGTTACTTAGTAACTGCTGAGCCACCCTAGCTTTCATAATGAGATGCTTCTGTAAAGTCATCAACTAATTTCAATGAGCACAAATAGAGATAAGTAAAGTTCTCAGTTGTTGCCTTCTGCTTCCCACTCACCCTCCCTAAAAACTAGGCACTGGGTGACCAGATGACAAGGCTTCATTGCAACCTCTAACAACAGCACAGCAACATTGTCCCACAATTTACCAGTAAGATGTATTTCATTTCCCTTTTTTTCTCCATTTAAACGTAAATCTACTTCCATTTCTCTTAAACATAAGATAAAGATTTGCAGTTAGTAGTCATTATCAAGTTTTCTTTCCCCCGGCATTGATTAAAAGCCTAACCCTGTGCTTGATAATATCATACAGTGTGTCTTTTCATCCTCTTAACCAATACCATGAAATAGAATTCTGCAAACAAGGAGACTGAGGTCTGAACATATCCATGTTTTGTCCAAGTTCACATAGACCATCTAGGAAAGGAAGCGGTTTTCCACCTTAGTCCAGATTACCTCTTGCCCTCTCAAGGGCTTAGATTCATGATTTTCAATACAAATATCTACAGGGAACAGGTAAGTTCCATAACTAAGAACTATGTGTCAAGTCATGCTTTGCTTAAAAAATTCTAACATTGCTTCACATCCATTAACTGCTGCCTATGAGTACCGAAAGCTCAAAAGTTCAAGAACAGATACTCTAAGAAAGGGCCCAGATATAGCCTTTTGCATGAAAATGCCCATGTTTTAAATGGTCACCCATGCTTCTGGGCTTTTAGCTTTTCTTAAATAATGTACTGACTACATAGTACATTCAATGGCCACATTTGACATAAAATCTACCAGTTTTGGATTTCCGCTGTAGGTTACAAAATTTAGAGTAGCCTCCTCATCAATAGACATTCATTTGTTTAACTATCTTTGGAGGGTATGGTTATAATCATTCTGTCCAAATATTGGGAGCATTATCTAGATTTCTATTATATGGAATTGATTCTAGCACTATGATTTAGAAATTAATTTATAACATCCTAATATTATTTAAACTATTTCCAATGGGATCAAAACAATTCTTTTATTTTTTAGTCCCTATCCGATCTTATTCATGTTTTCATTTATCGTTGATTCAGTTTTCACCATGGACATTATTTCTAGCATGTGCAATTGTTTAGGGGTCAAATTTGGCAAATTAAAATTTTATCTGTATTTATTTAACAAATGTTAAACTCCATCTTTGTGGATTATCTCTGCTGGTAATATTCTTTATTAATTAATTTAGTAAATAATCTTGTTGATTTTTTATTTATGTCTTAGCAAACCCCTGGAAGTATAGTGATTAACTCCCTAGGATAACCCAGGATTGCTTCATTTTCTAGTAACTTAGGAAGTATCTTCAGTCACTTTTGCATATCCTGTCCTGACTATCCATACAAATGATGTGCAAGATTTATAAAAGGAAGGATAGTTCAGAATTTGTGTAACTGCCTGTATAACTTAATAAAAGTTTCACTACAAAAAGACTTTCTGAATGAGGACATATTGTAAAGTAATGTTCATTTAATGATCCTGACAAATATAAGAAGTCTGAAATCCATGAAGAGTATGACAGAAATTGGTAATTGATTCTGTCCTATAATCTATTGCCTCTTCTTAGAATAAAGCTATATTTTGCTCTAAATCTAGTCCCTCTTGTTCATCGATGTTATTAATCGTTGCCTATAACAACCGCATCAGCCTTCAGAGATAGTAACTATTCAATTTAGTGCTAATTCACTGTCAAGCACTCTGTGTGTTTAACCTTTTTCCTTTTAATCATGGGAAGTTTGTTGTCTTTATATGACCATATTAACAGAAAAAAAAGTTCTATTTCTTAAAACTTATTTAATGCTTATGTTTTAAAGAGAAAATGGGACTCTTTGTTTGAATTTGAGACTTATAACAATCGCAGAAAATAATCAAAAGCTAATTCCACAGACTTAATCCTTGTTCTGTGGGGAAAACAAAATTTGATGCTGTATCTGAATAGCAAGCCAATTTATATTAAGTATGTACAGGATCTCTCCCTTTCCTTTCTCTGTAATCACACTGCCCCAGCCTTCATGTGACTGATACATTATTTCACAGTTCTGTTTGAAGCTTTGCTAGAATTTGCCAGTTCCCTCAGAAGAGCATGTCCAATTTCATGGGGGAAAAGAATAGCCTAAGGGAGGAACTACCTAGTGTGTTTTTTTCATTTTTAACATCCAGTTGTCATCATCATCATTGTCATCATAATCACCACCACCACGACCACCATCATCATCTTTTCCATAAGAGTTTGCCGCAGTCTGGCTGGGCACAAATCACGAGCCACTGAAGCAGGAACAAACTTTATTTCTGAACTCCACCAGCACACTCCACACACGCTCCCGGGAACTCCTCACAAATGCCACATGGCTCCTCCAGGAACCAGCAACCAGAAATCCCTCCTCCGGCACTTTCCCAACCAATGGGAACTCTCTGGGAATCCCCACGAGAACCCCAAAGTAGCAGGCCGAGGCGGACAGCAGGGGTCTAATATACACAGCTTAACATAACCACCATCATCTCAATGGCCTGCTGGCATCACCTCTCAACCACTCCATTCTGGTAAAAATGCCATGTGTTATTCCAACTCAGCTATGGCCCTCAGCAAGAGTTTTCACTTAGACCCATAGTATAGTAAACATGCCAGCAAATTGGTTATGTTTCCTAGAGTCCTAATATCTACACTGCATGGAAGATAGTTTCTTCCATCATTCACAATGGAAATCTAAGAGATAGGAGGTTCAAGCAGTCTCCCAAGGTATTCTAACTTTAAGATCATTACTACTTTCTAAGCATAATACTTGCTTGTTTATCAAGCTGTTTATTCCTTGGTTTGGGGAAACACATTTCCCCTTATTGGTTTAAGGGGAAATCTTTCTATATGTGCTCTTAAGCTCGTGGATAGCTTAGTTTCATTTTCCAATTCTGATAGAGATTTCCTCTTCGTTTATATTATTTTTTATTTTTAAGAGAAGGAATCATAATGTGCCAAGTTTCAAGTTTCTTTTATGTACCGTTTTCTTTAAGGAGGCTCCGTGGAAATCTGGATAGTTAATTTATAAATTACTTTCAAAGCAAACTTTTGTTTGAGAAATGTCTATTCATGTAGTTTGCCCATTTAAAAAAAAAATAAGGATACTTGTTTTCTGGCTATTAATTTTCTTATGTATTTTTATATTAACTCCCCTTATCAGATATATGGTTTGCATGTGTTCTCTTCCATTCTCTGGGTTATATCTTTGCTTTGTTATTTTTTTCCTTTGGTGTGAAGATTTTTAGTTTGACACCATCCCACTTGCCTATTTTCTTCTGTTTTTGACTGTGCTTTTGGAGTCTGCTGGTTATACATCCAACGGAACTGAAATCAAAATGCTATAGGAATATTTCCACCATCATGTCCATTGAAGCACAGTTCACAACACTCCATACTTGAAGGGCAGGGGGGCAGGTGTTATTCTTCAAACCCAGTGCAATTCATCATGAAGGCCTCATATCACTTCTCTAACCCCCTGTTTCCTTACCTATATGCTAAAATAAATAGACTCAATCAAACACCAATTAATCAATGGGAGCTGTATTCCCAGGAGAAGATGAAAAAAAATAGCTAGCACATCTGGCTAAACTCATTTATGGGTGAGATTTACTTATCTGTGCTTTTCTTGTCCTTTGCTCAGGCCTAAAAAGGCAACTAGACACTGGGATTTTATCCTTCTTTCCTCCTTTAAGTGACCTGAATAGTCTTATGAGGATTTCACTTGTGAGTCCTGAATATGTATTTATCATTTATCCACTCAATAATCTCATTACTTATCAATAATTTTGAGAAATTACTATTAAATTCTTGTCAATTTGTGAAGCAGTAAGAATTGAAGCAAAAAAACTAGTATGTCTTAAACATACTGAATAAGCAGTACCCATATAATATTACTTTTAATATCAACAAAAATATAGTTAAATATTATATTGTCTGCAAATGCAAACAAAGGGTCATGCAGAGAGTGACTTTTTCCAAGGAAACAGAACAGAATATGGAAAAGGTGGAATGCAAACATATGTCTATATTATTCTATAGAGTTGCCTATTTACAACTCTGCAGTCTCAAAGGAAAAATCTTTATAACCTTGTCTTTTTTCTTCCCCCTCCTTCTCGTTCTCTCTCTTAATGTCTTCCTTCTTTCTTTGCTTTCTTCCTTTTTCCCTCCCTCCCTTCCTTTCTCAACATCTTTTCCTGTTTTCTAAGTCCATCCATTCTGAAACCTTTGACTCATGAAACCATCTCCCCATGTCTTTTTAGGGCTCTTTCCAATCCCAGTCCCTTACAGCCACTGCTACAGAATCCTGATGATAGCTGCTACCAAATTCTTTGAATGACAAGAAACCAAGTGTCTTAGCAGATCAGACTGGTCTAATTCAAGAGATAAAGAAACAGTTTGAAATGGAAATGAGCCTGAGTTTTGAGTGCTCAGCAGAAGGATGAGCCCAGCCCTATTATCCCGAATTATAAACATTTTTTGTGTGTCCCTACAAAAAGAAGTTAGAAAACACACGTTTGGTGATGAAACTCACCCCCAGCCTGCAATGCTAGGCTTTATTTCTTGCCAGGTGCTTGGTCTCATAAAGAAATAGCCTTCAGGGCTGGGGTTGTGCCTAAGTGGTAGAGAGCTTGCCTCGCATGTGTGAGGCACTGGGTTCAATTCTCATTGCTGCATATAAATAAATGAATAAAATAAAGGTCCATCAACAGCTAAAAAAAAAATAAAGAAAAGAAATAGGGCTGGGGATGTGGCTCAAGCAGTAGCTCGCTCGCCTGGCATGCATGCGGCCTGGGTTCGATCCTCAGCACCACATACATACAAAGATGTTGAGTCCGCCAATAACTAAAAAAAATAAATAAATAAATATTAAAATATTCTCTCTCTCTCTCTCTCTCTCTCTCTCTCTCTCTCTCTCTTAAACAAAAGAAAAAGAAAAGAAATAGTCTTCAATGGCTTTGTCACCAAAAGCTCAGAGGTGGTCTAAGGAGTTTGTCCTCTGTCCTTGAGAAGTTGTGCTGTCTGGGTCTCTATGTGCCTGAAAACGTGAGGATGGGCAGATACAGCTCCCTGTATTTTTTTGGGATTTATATTTTAGTTTTTTCTTCTAATACAATTTGTTCTCTCTTTAATATTCAAAATAATGTATCACTCCCTATTTAGGCATTTTTGTTGTTGTTTTCTTTTGCCTTTCTTCAATTTTCCATTTGATTTTTTTTAACATTTACTATAAGATGTCTAACAGATAGAGAAAAACAATACACCTAGTATCCAGCTCAAAGAATTATCACATGGTAATAAAATAACCAGGCAAGAAATAGAACTTTTCCAGTGACTGTGGTTTTTCAAGGATAACAGATAAGTAGATTATTTAAATTGTACTTTTAGAAATTTATGATCAGTAGAGAATATTGTAGTCCAGGATGGAAGGTGTTTGTTACAGATTTGCTTCTAATCTTTTGCTTCTTCAGATCCACCTAAACCATCATCTACTGAGTGACTCTTGGCATGTTTATTTTCATGACTGTTGAAGCATTTTAAAAAGCTCAATGAAATTTAAGATTATGACTGTCTGGTCACAATTGCATTCCCAATGCTTAGCATAGCACCTGATATATTATACACATTCAGTAAATGATTTGACCACATGCTGGAAATAATTTTATACACTTAAATATTTATTCATGTCCAAGATATTTACTGATGAGACCTACTCTGTGTTTGATCCTCCCCTCGCTGTCAGTGGCCAAATCACACATAAGATGTTATCTTTTCCCCAAGGAGTCTACTCTTCTTGGGGTAAATGTGTAAGCGATCACAGTGAAGTCCTGAAAGTGCTATATTGCAGTTATATGCTGAGTGAGATACTTATAAAGGAAATACTGACTAATTCTTCTGGGAAAGTTGGATGAGTGGTATTTAAGATAAGTAATGAAAGATGAATAATAACACATAAAGTTGAGTAAAGTGAGCCATATGTTCCAGGAAAATTGGAGTATGTGCTAAGTCATGAAGTTGTGAAACCACCCACATGTGCTGGGAACTATACATTGTTGGATGCTGCTGTCACAACATACATTAAGGGTAGAGGTATAAATTAGGCAGGAAAAAAATATGAATCAACCTAAATATCCCTCTACAAAGCCAAATAGCATAAAAAGCATGGGGCTAGGAATCTCTCAAAAAGGCCTGCTTGGAGCATAGTTTTAGTACTCAGAACTGTCACTTAACTATCCTGAGTCTCCATAGCATCATCCATACAGTCAATGATAATATCCATCATAGGTGCAATTTGTGTAGCTGTTGTAAGGGTTTGGATAAGAGTGTACTTAGGGCATTACTACCACAGAGCAAATGACCTAAGTTGAATACTATGCATCTAATCCTGCAAATAATAGTTTCAGATACTATTACTATCATTTTACAGATACAGAGACTGATCACAAAACACCATGCAAAGTAAAAAATCAAACGAATTGGATTTGAACAAAACTATAAAAGATGATTGGCAAACCCCATATAAAAAGGATATTAGTTCACAGAGTCGGAGATTTTAAACCTTTTTCTTGGCAAAGTGCAGCTTGTAATATTTTTTCACATGTGGGCAAGAAATATTCATGCTGCCAAAAAGGAACATATGTGACTACATGAGCTATTGCACAGTAGAACACCAGAACCTATTCCTCCTATCTACCTGAGGGGGGTGGTGGAAAGGGAGAGGATGGAGGGAAGGAATCAGGGAAAGAGTCTCATAGAGAAACCCTTTGAATTGGCAATGCAATTATTGATTCCTCTAATCCATTCCTATGTCAATAAAAGCACCTAGGCAGGATAGCAGCCTTTGATGATATTTTCAGCGTGGGACGTTTGCTGAAGAATGTCCAGTTACTTGAGGAAAACACAGCTCCTCTGAAGGATGATCACAAACAGTCTGCTGCTACAGGAGGATAGTTTGTGGGTCAGCTGCCAGATAAATCTTAAAAGGAAAGTATAAGAGAGAGGTTTTCCATGGCAGTGTTGATTTGCCTGATTGTTTATTAAGGAATCATATTAATCATTCCACTGCTTGTCAGTGCTTTGTTCATTTATTAATTTATCCAACAAATATTCAGAGGCTTTCATATGACAAATATTTATAAAGACACAGCTGTAGGTTGTGAGGATGTTAGCCGAGCTGCTCTAGATTCTTGTTAAACAAGACAGGCAAGGTCATGCATTCTTGAATATTGCATTCAAGAAGAGGCGGACAATAAGCAGAGAAATAATAAAAATATCAGCTAGGGAGAAATGCTATGGTGATGGCAGAGAGTGATTGGAATGGCTACTTTAGAGAGAGTAGTCAAGGAAAGCCTCTTTGAGAAGATAACTTTTATAGAAGACCTGAATTTAAATAAGGATGCAACTATGTAAACATGCATGGAAAGAGTTATCTAGGTGAGGCCAACAAGAAGACCAAAATTGTCTTTAGCGGGAATGAACTTGGCCAATGTTGTATAATGCAATGAATGGGAGAGTCTTCTGAGAGCCAGATCCATAGGTAAAGCTATATTCATGAGGATGACGTTGGATTTTATTTTTTAATTTATGATTATTTATTTTTTATCTGACATTTAATAATTGTACATATTTATGATGTACCATGTGATGATTTAATTTATGAAAGCATTATTAACCAGAGTATACCATGAGATCAGCATCTTTTACATATAACTGGAACATTTTAGGGAAAAATAAAAGGAAACATGATACACATTTTTTTAGAAGATCATGTGGTGTTTCAGGAATGAACTGAGTGAGGGCAAGATTGGAAACATGGGGAATCGTTGGAGTAGATTCCAGGAAATATTATTATAATCAAAAGACAGTGGTGGCCTGAGCTAGAATAGTAGTCAAAATGGAGGGACATGGCTTGGTTTGCTATTTGTTTGGTAATAGACAGGCTCAGCTGTGTATTTCTCTAGTTAATAAAGAAAAGAAAGACAAAGGGATTCACATGTGCTGTTTTGTATGACTAATGTTTGCCTGGTGATGTGTTCCCTGGGATGGAAAGGATCAGGAAGCACAGATTGTGGGGACGGCTGTGGATTCATGATTTATTCTGGGAATATCAACAATTATTAAACTTCCCAGTGAAGTGTGTAAATCAGGTGTGAATATAAGATCTTGATGATTTCTGTTTTGAAAACCAGTATTAGTTCAGTGGTGACTCAACTAGGTCTGTGTGAGTATCTTGGCACTAAACTTGCTAGAACCCTTATCAGGAATACTCAGAACCCAAATTCAAAGGTGAACTAATGAACCTTTAGATATGAGGCCAATGAAGGAGTCAGCTAGGATAGTCATAGAAAATGGTATAGAAAACAAATAAGGCAAAGACAAAGGAAATGCAGGGTCTATTAATACTTGTGAGGTAGGTAGTAGTACGTTATTTGGGGCCAAACATGATTGGGTTCAAATCTGGACTCTGTATGCTCTCCTCCTTTAGAAGGTCACCTTTGTTTTTCCCTGTGTAGTAAGAAAAATAATACTTTTCTCAGTGTGATGTCAGGGTGTCGGAGGGATAAATGTATGGGAAGGAGCCTTATATGTTGTTCTTTTAATACATGTTTGCTCTTAATTTCATTTAAATAATTAATGATGCACTATAGTATTATCATATGTATGATACACACACACACACACACACACACAAACATACAGCCACACCAAACCCCCCAAAACACGCACATTCTGTGAGGCTTATATGGGAAAGCAAGAGTTCTGTGGACCCCCTGCTCTGTGCTCTCTCCCTGACCCTGTCCTACTTCCCCTAGGTTTAACAGTTTATCCAATAAGTCTGATAATTAACCATCCAAAGTCTAAATAATATGATTATACAAGTTTTTCTTGACAATCAATTCAATGTATCCATTGATTTCTTCTACAGAAAGATTAGCTAAATTTCCATGACTGCATTCATTACCCAATCTAATTTTTAGTAGACAAATTTCTAGCGTATCATTTATATTCACTTAAATAGAATAATTTGACTTTCATTCTTTTTCATTAACTTAGTTTCTCCTGAATCCCTGCCTGTATTATGTACGTTATCCCACCTTCTCCCTTCCTTGCAATCATTAAAATTAACAGCCAATAAATCTTTCTCATTTGCCCCTTACTACCAAATCAAGTATGTGTAATTTGATTTTGTTTTTCATTTGGGGTTGACTATGACTCTGTTTTTGGCACTTGAAAAAGTGTCTTATATTCCAGTTAAATATTTTTTCATTACCCTCCACCTGTAGTTAAATCTCGTAATACATTGCATCTACTTCAATGGTGGCTCACATTCTTTATGAGAATCTAAGATTGGGATAAAGAACATGGGCTCTGGGGTGGATCTCTCCCATTCTTGATCTGAACTTGATGCTAACTCAGTGCCCTGGGGGCTCTCTGAGCTTCAACTTCTTTATGTGTTAAAATGGGGGGAGGTGTTGAACATTTTTTCACATATTTGTTGATTGATTGTATATCTTCTTCTGGGAAGTGTCTGATCAGTTCCTTGGTGCATTTTTTGATTGGGTTATTTGGTTTTTTTGCTGTTAAGATTTTTGAGTTCTTTATATATCCTGGAGATTAGTACTCTATCTGATATGCACATGGTAAAAATTTGCTCCCATTCTACGGGCTCTCTATTAAAAAATGCAAATCAAAACTACTCTAGGATTTCATCTCACTCCAGTCAGAATGGCAGCTATTATGAATACAAACAACAATAAGTGTTGGCGAGGATGTGGGGAAAAAGGCACACTCATACATTGCTGGTGGGATTGCAAATTGGTGCAGCCAATATGGAAAGCAGTATGGAGATTCCTTGGAAAACTAGGAATGAAACCACCACTTGTCCCATTCCTCAAAGGACTTAAAAACAGCATACTACAGGGACACAGTCACATCAATGTTTATAGCAGCACAATCCACAATATCTAAATTGTGGAAGCAACCTAGATGCCCTTCAATAGAAGAATGGATAAAGAAAATGTGGTGTATATACACAACGGAATATTACTCAGCATTAAAAGAGAATAAAATCATGGCATTTGCAGGCAAATGGATGGAGTTGGAGATTATTATGCTAAGTGAAGTTAGCCAACTCCCCCAAACCAAATGCTGAATGTTTTCTCTGATATAAGGATACTGATCCATAATGGGTATGAGCAAGGCAGAGGAGAAATGGAGGAACTTTAGATAGGGCAAAGGGGGTGGAGGGGGAGGGAGGGGGTGAGGGGTAGGAAAGATGGTGGAATGAGATGGACATCATTATCCTAAGTACATGTATAAAGACATGAATGATGTGACTCTACTTTGTGTACAACCATCAACATCAAAAATTGTGCTCTATTTTGTAATATGAATTGAAATGCATTCTGCTGTCATATATAACAAATTAGAATAAAAATAAATGTGGGGAGGTATTCCAAATATGTGTGTTATTGGGAGAATTAAATGAAATGCTTGTGAAGTACTTAGCATAATTTATGATACATACCAAATATGGCAAGGATGTTTATTTCAATGTTTTATAGGAGTTTTAAATTATCTCTTTTTCATGGAAAAAGGAACATGTATGCCTAATTCACCACGTAACTAATATCATCCATCTCCTTTGCCATTCTATTATGTAGACTCTATTGCTTTCAACTTCTTGAAAACTTGATTTTGAATTTCCAATTTTAACCTGGACTACTGTGGTGTATGCTTGTTTTGCGACTGCTTTTCTGAGCACTTTTGGGGTATCTACTATTTTCTTTTCCAGCTGTTCACTCCTATGGACCTTTTTCTCCTTGTGTTGCTTCATTTGCCAATAGACTTTCACCAGTGTCCTGCATTTGTTGGAATCTTCTGTTCATTGATGATACCTTTCAGCCCCTTAGCTGATTTGATTCTCTACAACACTATATTCCTCCCATCATTTGGAATATACTGTCTCCTTTAATCTTCATAAAATATCTAACACATAAGTGCTATGATAGCCATTTTAGAGATAGACACATCAGTATTTAGAAACTTTCCAGGTCACCCTAAAGCAACTAGCAAAATCCTGATGAGACTCTATATTCTTTGGACTTCAAACATTCATTGAAAAGTACAACTTGAATAAACTACAAATTATACCTTCATCTCAACAGATCTAGTAAAAAAAAATTAAAAATATAAGACCCATTTTGTTAAAACCATCTCTCAGAAAATATGCTAATTTCTTCAACATGAAAACTCAAAACAAAATAAAAATATTAATGTAAAAAAAACAGAAAAAAAGAAAGGGATAACAGTGATATTTCTTTGTCTCAGAAGTACCTAGGAATTATAAAGTCCTAGGTCAGCAGGTAGGGGAGATTATGGGCAGACAGTGCTGTGTTATCATTGGCACCTTGCTAAGAAGCATATCTGATATAATAGATACAAATGTAACTGGCCACAAGGAGGGGAATAAAGAAAAGGGGTAGCATAAAGAAAACCAAAGACACAAAGACATTTTTTGTTGCAAATCCTTGCTTTTGTGATGAAAGCAAGTACATGAATTCCAGCTGTGATTGTATATTTTTTCAGAGAACAAAGCTTTATAATAGTATCCTTGTCCCAACTAGACTGACAAATTAACACTTACTGATGGTGGTCCACACCTCTCCGCCACATGGGATGGCAGCTGTTGCTAGCCAGCATACTGAGGGAGAATTGCTATAGATTTTTTAACTTGAAGAATCTATCTTATGTCCTGTTTGAGAAGTCCTTAAAAAGAAAAAAAAATGATGTATTGCATATAAAAATATATTGGAAAATGCATAAGCATATTTACTTATTGAATTCACCCAGTTTACTTTATAAAAAGAAAATACCAGGTCTGAAAACAAAGCCTGCTGGAGAGAGAGAGAGAGAGAGAGAGATTTAATCTACATTATTTATAATGTATTGCATGTATGATTTTCATATAATTATATATTCTTCTTTTATGTTTAAATTTACTAAGAGTTTGGTTTTTTTTTTTGTATAAAATATGGATACATTCCTGTAACTATTATGTAGGCCATATAGATATATGTGTCTCCATAGCCTGCTGTACTTCTTTATCCATCTATCTGCATCTGTGTGTGCATACACAAACAGACACACATACCCAGAACACACATACACACATACATGAATCTATCCACAGAACACTACTAAAAGGAACACAAGCTTTACAGTCATATACATTTAGATTAAAAATGCAACTTTCTGGGTCAGTAAGTATATAACCATAGGCAATTTAGCTCCCTACTTTAGTTTAGGTTTCCTTCTTTGCAAACATAGTATAATAAGAATACCTTCCTTAGTGGCCACTGTTCTAAAAATGAAATGAAAGTTCATGTGAAGCACTTACTAAAGGAATTAGCACACAGCACATGGTTGAAAAACATTAGCTCTGATTAAGATGATAATTGAGATATGATCAGGCATTCAATTCAGTATGTATTTAATAAGTATCAATTATATTATAAGCTAGACAGGACAAATGTTTCTAAGATATTTACAGATTACTTTCAGATATACATGATGATATTTATGAAGTATTATTTGCCCACCTATTTTGTCTTTTATGCATACCTTTGCAATAATATAGCTAGTATATATAAATCAATTAAATTAAGCAAATACTAATTGAGCAATGTTTTGAACTAGTCTCTAAGTTATTCCTTAGGTGTTGAAATAAAGAAGCTCTATGTGTTGCACTTATACAGTATTTTTTGCACTATATAGGAAGAGGAAACACAAGAAATTATTAAAATTCTGTGTAAAATGCAGTAGCATGGTATGTGGAAGTGTGAGAGAATCAATTACTTCTGCCTTGGAGAACTGAGGAAAGGATTCACAGGTTAGGAGACAATTGAAATGGGCCTTAAAGGATGAAAAGGAGCTCATTAGAGACGGAATAGCAGGAAGAGGGAGACGGTAGTTCAAAGGCATTGTAGAAGATGAGGTTGCAAAGAAAGATTAGTTTGTGAGTGTCTTTTTTGGTTCATCTTACAAAGTTTGAACTTTATTCAACAGGTATAGAAATATGTCGAGTACTTTTAATTAGAAGGGTAACCTGGATACATCTGTATTATAGAAACCTGTTCTATACAAAAGGCAGGATAAGGAGAAACTGGGAAAAGGAGATCAAATGGGAGGCCACTGCAAAATTACAAAAGAATTATGTTTATGTAATCTCTTCCACTTTATAAAAAATATTCATAATTCACTTCTCATGCAACCCAGTAATGCTTATATTTATCCCCATAAGCTTGTTAGCTTCTGAGGCCTATAGTTTGCCTGTCTGATTCCCTAGGACTCTAAAGACAACTGATGCAAAATAAATACACAGTATATGTAAATAAAAATGATTTTTTTTCCTATTGCAGACATAGGCATGGAGATTCAAGAGACTTGAATCCTTCATCCGCCGTATTTACTAGCTTATATGAAAAATCTCCTACCAAAATCTCTTAAATTCACTGTATCTGGTGTTTATAACTTCATTGTAAAAGACTGAATTCCAAAGACTTGAAAAATCAGAACTGTGTGGCTTAGAAACAAAGCATTTTATCAATCTCACTCTGCTTCCAAGTATACAGTACACTCTACACAATGAGCTTACTAATATTTTTTCTCTTTTGAGTATATTTTAATGTTATTTTAACACAGGCATATTAAAAAAAAACATTTTCATACAGGCATTTAAAAAAAAACATTTTAAAACATGGAAAGGGGCAGAGCCAAAGGTAAAATCTGAATATTCTGACAAGTACAAATGAGTATCTCTAAGTCAAGGGCAAGTCACCTGTCACATGATAGATACTATACTTTCATCAAGTGATAATTTGCTGTCTACTCATATAAGGAGAATTCCCAGAATTAACAAAATAAGCTACACAGATTTATATATCATATAAACATCAGATACTTTTTTGAAGTAAAAGATGCACAGGTTCAGAACTCTGACCTATGAAATATTTGTGACCTTTCCCTCTGACTTTAAAACAAATCCTTCCAGGCTATTTTAGGACAATTGTAATCTCGTCACTCCTCTTCCTTCAACTCCTATGTTGGCACCCAGGATATTTTATTTTTATTTTTTTTTTCTGTAGATTCATGCTCTTTCTCCAATTAAGTAGCACTAGCTATCTTTTTGAAATGTCCTTTGATTTTTTTCACCACTAAATGAGATTAGTAACAATGCCAGTCTTCACTGGGTTGCTTGGAGGATTTAATGAGTGGATTTTAATGCATATAGAGCAATTCCTGGAATATAATGAATTGAGTTATATGAAATTGCTATTGTTATAGGTTACATATTGTAAGCCCTAACTGTAAGTACTATAGGATAGTTTTCTATGATTATCAGTAATATTATTGTCCTATTATCCTTTGCCGTCACCTAGATTATTTCCTTGCTTCAGTCAATGACAACACTCTAATTCTCTGCTGGAATAATCTATGTACTGAGCATCCTGGCTTGCCACCTGGCACCTGGCTGAATCTGTAGTTCAATTTCAGGATTCCTTTCCAAAACATCAAAATAATTCTCCTGAAACTCAAGGCACCTCAAACATTATCTACAGCCTGATTTTTGAGGTCAGACTGTAAAATGGAAAGGACCCTAATACACCATGGTCTCAGTCAGCTTTCCACACTCTAACAAAATACCTGAGATAATCAGCTTTAAAGAGGAAAGGATTATTTACCTCACCGTTCTAGAGGTTTCAGTGTGTGATTGATTGGACCCATTGCTTTTGGCCTGTGGTGATGCAGCACATTATATAAGGAAGCATGTGGTGGAGCAAGCTGCTTACCTCACAGTAACTTGGAAACCAAAGAAAGAAAGAGATTGGAATCTCACAATCACTTTTGAGGGCACATGTCCAGTAACCTGAAACATTCTGTCAGGTACCACCTCTAAAAGGCTTCTTCACCTCTCAATATGAGAGCACCATGGGCGGGAGACATTCTGGATCTGATCTGTAGCAAACATTGACTACCTATGTGAACATGGGCAAAATGCTTCACTGCTTCTCACCATGCCATGTGGTTTTCTGCCTCTGCCTCTCTGCTCATACCATGTTCTCATCTGAAATATGTTACCTCCCTTATCCTGCCCCACAAATCATTGAAGTAAATCCCTCATCCTTTAAGTCTAAGCTGAAGGGCTCTTTGCACATTATTTTCCATGCAACACTCCATTAAATATCAGTCATATCCCAGGCCATGAATATAAAACTCAGGGCACTTACCACATAATGGTTGTGAGGCATTGGTGCATTTCTGCTGGATGTACTCACATACATTAATTCACCTCAGCCATGTGGTAATCCTATGGTGCAACTGATGCTATGTTCCAAATTTTCAGCTGAGGAAATTCAAATCTTCAAATAAATTAAGTATTTTTCCCAAGAACTATCAATAAAATTAAGATTCTAGTCCTGTTGAGATTCTTTTCTACCCAACAAAACCCATGGTCTCTCGAAAGAATATTAATATTCAGTTTGAACCACAAAATTGGTCTTTAAAAATAGTACTATAATCTGCTGTTTATGTTTTGTTTTTAATTCATTGGATTAGATTTAAAGCTTACTAAGGCTAAGAATTACATCTGATTTAATTTATCGTTATATGTCATGCTTCACATAGAATGATAGTAATAAAATCTATATAATAATGATTATAATAATAATATAATATAATATAATATAATATATGAAAATAATATAGTATCAAATTTTCACCTGGTTTCTTATTTGTTTAAAGTGAAATATAACAAGTAGAAAACAAATAAAACTTATAATTTCTTAACTCTTGTTGGTTTCATCTTATAAGAAAGGAATCTGAGAAATAAAGTCACTTAGCTGCTAAGTGAAGCCCTCAAGAATTGTGCTAGATAACTCTGTCTCTGAAGTTCAGCTCTTTCTAGTCATTCTCACAGCCTTTTTTCATGTAAGTAGCATCAACTGAGTGCCTACTTGCATGCCCCACATGGTAATCAGAGTCAAGATCAAAGATAGTTTTGCAAGAAGTCAATTGAACATTGTTCTTCTAAAATAACAAACCAGTTTTCAACCTTGAATTTTGCTTAACATTTTGATTTCTTCCATCTATTTATTTTATTCAACAAATATTTATGTAGAATTTAGTATGCTCCAGACACTTTGCTTTGACAAACTGAACCTTGTCCCTACCTCCAGATCTTAGAGTTTGGTGAGATAGACGACCAGGAGCCAAGCAATTCTAGGTGTGAGCAGAGTTAGAAAAGAGGGCATGCTGAGATACACCCATAGTGGCTTCAACCTAGAAAGGTGTGCTGGGGAAGATGGCTGTGCAGTATTGTGGAATCCCTTGAGACCTGGGGTATGTAGGAGGTGGAGAAGAGCTTTGAAGATAGAAGCAGAAGAAGGTGCATGCTTGTGCTATAGGAGTGAGAATATATTATGGGGAAAAAAGGTTATTATAAAGTGTCAGATGTAAGGTGAAGCAGGGCTAGTGAGGTAAGCAGAGGGCTGAGCTCCTTCCTGCTGTGTTGAACAGTTTGGATTTTACTAAAAGACAATAAAAAAGATCTAATAGAAATATATCCTGGGTCACCCTAATCTTTCCAAGTTACCATAACCATAGGCAAACCAATTCCACTTACCTATTTGCTCTACCTGTCATCCAAAATGCATATGTTTATACATGTCATTATGTAAAAACATCTAAAATAAATAGGATTTACTGGTCCCAACTGAATTATTTTATTACAAATTTGAGAGCAGCCACCAGCTTTAATTTTCACAACCCAGGTGGAATTCTCAGCATCCCTTAAAAAAGAAATCTCCTCCTTTGTGCCCTGAGTACATTTCATGGTCAGCCAAGTCAGGTGAGGGAATGTAAATGGATACTTACAATGACATTTGCACAATTGCTTTCCTGATTATAATCATACCACAAGGTGAGATTCCAAAAATTAATTAATTTATTGCTACTTTGTCATTTTCAAAATCACAGTAAATACCAAAAGGAAAAAAAAAAAATCTTGCTTGAGTACAAATTTGGTTGCACAGAGACCTACAGGGGATGTCTGTGATTTTTTTTTCTCTTTACACAATCAATGTTTCCTTTAGTTAGAGAGGGGCTCCAATCTATCAGACTGCTGAGAGTGCCCCTTTGAAATCTTCAGGGTGATAATTTAAGTGAAATAGAAATGGAGAGAAGGAAAAGGTCACATCCTTGGAAATCTTTTGTGATAAAGGATTTTCCTGGCTGCTTAATAAGATGGCACAGAGGGGATCAGCATTACAATTAAGTTTGCAATCTTGTTGTACCTAGTGCCTCCTCTAAATATTATCTCCGCTCTCCTTAGTTTCCTTGCAACAATATGGGTGATAAATTCCTCCGACACTCCTAACCTTGTGAGAGGACTTATTTGCCCCTGAAGTTCCCAACTGCATCTCAGGGAGGTATTATTTCTTTATTTGCCTGTTCTCTTCTAGATACATGTTCATAATTGCACAAGAGTTATAAATTGCTTTTAAGATTCATTTTGATTCCTCTCATTCCTTGAGCTTATACCATCTCTGCAAAGTGGAGAATACAGTGGTAAAACACCATGTTTTCAGTCAGGCTGTCTCAGGTGTGAATTGAAGTGTTGCTACTGTTTACCTGTGAGTTACTCAACCCCTCCAATATCACTTAGGCCTCTTAGTTCTGAGATAATGTAGGCAGCATGTTAGCAAGTGCCTGTGTGAGGGTTAATTAGGGTGTACAATTGCCTCTGCACCCTTAGCACTCACTTTTAGGAATGCCCTTCTCCAAGTTCAAGTTGTTCTTTAGACTCAGCTGTTCCTACTCACAATAGGGAAAGTATGTGTGTTATGGTGCAGGATAAAAATACAAAAAAAGCATTTTCCCTCAAGGATTTTCCCATTCAGAAAGATGAACAGGTTTATGTACATATAAAGGCTAAGGCTAACCATGTTATCCTTCTGTTGGAAAAATTGAGAATGGTGGGGAAAGAGGACAGAGAAGTTTATTTCAGCCACATGAAGCTGGACTTTTGGAAAAGATACTCTCAGTTTTCATCCCTGAGGTGTGGGTAAGGTTTTGACCAGTAGAGACCCTTGTAGGAAGTATTCAGGCCCACATTCTCTCTATGATACCAGAGTCCTTAGATCCCTTCAAATTAAAAGGGTTTTCATAGCTTAAGTGGTAGCAGAATCCAAATGAACTAATAAACTACAGTCCTTTTAAATCTCATTTAGTGACTACTTATAGGTTGTGCTCCAGAAATATTAATGTATTTTGAGAATCTGATATTTGCTCAGATCTTACTGAGAAACTATATCGTATGAAGTTACATTCATTTATCTTTATAAAATACTCCTCTCTTCCCCCACCAATTCCATAATATTGGACACACAGGGTTTAGACCAGAGATTCATTGTAGTTCTTTATTATAGGCAGTGTGATTAATCTGATGTTGTTTAGAAAATGTTGAATGGGTTAAGAAAATATTTAGTGATCCATTTTTTGCTTGGGCAGTGAGTGGACAACAAAGATCAAGAAAGATTACATTAATTTAAGTGAACAATATCTGTTGAGTACTCACTGCATTTCAGGCGTTATCCCAGATATTGAGAGTACAGTTCTGTACACACCTGACCACTGAAATTTGTCAATGGCCTTCCTCTGTAAGTTCCCAGTTTTTCTAGAATGGTGGTAATGGGTCTAGTTGGTGATAGCAGGATGAATGTGTTGTAGAGGAACAGAGAGTGTAAGCACATTGCCCCAGCATTAGCTGGAGGGTCAGAGGCAGGAAACCCAAGTCAGGTAGGCTGATATATACCTGTTCATAACCCAACTACTCCACTACTCTCAAATTGAAAAACATACAGGAGAAGTCAGGTGTGGTGGCTCACATGTGTAGTCCCAGCAGCTCAGGAGGCTAAGGCAGGAGGATTGCAAGTTCAAAGCTAGTCTTAGCAAAAGTGAGGTGCAAAGCAACTCAGTGGTACCCTGTCTCTAAATAAAATACAAAATAGGGCTGGAGATATGGTTCAGTGGTTGAGTACCCCTGAGTTCAATCCCTGGTACCAAAACAAAAACAAAAACAAAACAAAAAACACACAGGAAGGTCATCACATTCTCAACATTCTCTATGGGTCTCAATGACAGTATCACAAAGGCTTATCACCAGCTGGATCACCAAGAATGACTATGATGGATTGTAATAAAGAAGAGGACCAGGTTGTAAGGTTCAAAGTAGCTCTTTGCTATGGGCAGAGACTAGCCACACAGTCAAGGAGAATGTCTTCCTGAAGTCTGACTGCTGGTCTCTGCTCCTGGCTTGGTCATATACTAGGTGATGGTCTTGAAGAAATTGCCTTTAATCTCACTTGATCTTACCCCACAAATGGAAGGAGTAATAGTTTCTACCTTGTAAAGATTAAATAAATTAAATATGCTGAGTTTGGGGGACAATATTGGCACATAGAATTCTGACAAAAACAGGGTCCATGCTCTCATGTTGGGTACTGGATTTGTTTCCCCTCCATACTATGTGCCATAATTATAAATTATACAGTCATTTGTATGTGCTTAATGTCTGTCTCCTCACTCCTCTAGGGACCATAGACACCATAACACAGGGACTCTGTTTTTCTTTTTTACGTTTTTTTTTTCAGCATTGCCCCTAACACAAACATCTCAATACATAGTAGGTCTCAACAAACATAATAAAAGATGGGTACATAAGTGCAAAACAGGCATAAACAAATAATTCGGTGTATATCCTTTATACCAACAGACAAGTCCTTTATAACTAAACTGCTCCTCTCAAATTGTAAAACATACAGGAGAAGCAAGGTATGGTGGCTCACACGTATAATCTCATCTTCCCATGTCTTCTCCATCATCTTTAAATTCCTTTTCCCTTGGAAACTTGGGACACAGAGTGACTTGCATTTCAAAACTTTATTCTCAGAGTTATCTATTTTTTGAGCTGAACTCTTGCATTGATTTAACAGAAACTGTTTCATAATATAGACACCCAAGACTAATTGCATTGTCTAGGCACATTGGATAAGGATTTAATTTCACACATCACAAATGATCAGCATCAAATTGTCAGAGTCATATTTTATACCTCCTTCATGGAGAACTTTAATCTTCTTAGCCCACTTTCACAGTCCACTACTCTGAAACAAGGCTCAGTTAGAGCTTAATGGGGAAAATAGAAAGGTAAAATGACAAAAGAGAAAGTAAATGGTCATTCTCCTCACTGATTTCAGAAACACATACACAGCCCCAGAAACTGCTATACCTTTTAACCCAGATTCAAGCAGTGTCCTAGGATGCCATCTATGAGTGTGTGCAGCTTCCAGCATCTGCCCCAATTTTATCTACAAAGGGTCAAAACCCGGGCTACAAAATAGCTAAACTCAATCGCCTGTAACTACAGGGATCTCATGTTCTCTCTTTTTCAAAAGCCTATGTTCTTCAGAAGTTCAGGGGCTAAATTCTTCCATCGAAATTCCACAGTAGGATGCTAAGAAGCAGTTGGAGTAAAAGAATCATCAGTTCTGCAATATGCTACCTTTTTAGTAGCTGCTTCTGCACTGAAACCAAAAGCAGAATATCCACCTACAGATTCTCTTTCCTAATATTTCTCAAATCCAAATCTTCTCCTATATTCCATTGACTGTTTTTTTTATAAGATCCTCATTCTCTTTTGATGAATTCTTATTAGAATAGACTTCTGCAAACCTCTATTTTTCCCTAAGAATATTCCCTTCACATTATCACTACAGTGTTCTTTATAAAGTGCAAATCTACTTGTGATTCATCAAACCACCCCTCTCCTAAGCAGTACATAGCACACATATTTTAGCATTTCAGGAAATGTTATCCGATTTGAAAACCTGCCCCATTTCCCAGACTTTTCCATACTTCCAGACTCAGTCCTACTTACACTACATTGCAAACTCCTCTAAATCCTGGGATACTACTGACATCTCCCCCTTCCATAGGCCATTCAGGCTTGTATTTGGCCTCCATTGTATGAGCCATTTCTCTGACCTCATCACTTTATCTTCATAGATTGTGATCTCCTTGACATTTTTACACTTACTGTTCTAAAGAGACAGATCGATTGTTTTTGTAGTCATCTAAGCTCACTCATAAAGCTAGAGTGAGTTGTGGGTTGGGTAGGCAGTTATGCAGCTTGAGACTTGGCTCTCAGAGGTCTAAGACTAAACTGGTTATATTTACTTTCAAAGGGCTTTAACTGTAGGCAGTGCAGACAAGGCAATAAATAGGCTCTCTTCAATGTGGTATCTTATCTTCCAGGAAGATAGTCCAGGTTTGTTATCATGGTGTAACAGGCCTTCAAGTGACCAAAAGTGTTCAAGATCTGTTAAGGCCTAGGCTTAGACTGGCCAACCATTAATTTCTATTAATGATTAGCCCAGAAGTTTAGCCCAAATAAAATAATTGGAAAATACATTCCGCCTCTTGCTAGAAGAACCTACAATGTTCCATTGAAAAGGTCATGGCTACAGGGAGGGTGGTGGAATGGAGTTATTATTATAATCATCCTGCCACAACTTGTGAGTAAACGAAGACACACATGTCATGTTTCCCCCCAAACATTTAGAGCAGTACTTGACACAGAACAGTGAGATGCCTATTATTGTTAATGTAATTTGGCTGAATTACAGTAGCTATTAGAGATTGCTTTGTAATATTTAAAAATCCCTCAAAACAAAAAAAAAATATTTTCCAGGATGCTTACATAAGTTTGTTGTTGTATGAGAGAGTTGAGTGAGAAAAGGATATCTATGACCATAAAACTATATAACAGCTGGAGCTGGGTGCAGTGGCACATGCCTGTAATCCAAGCAGCTCAGGAGGCTGAGATAGGAGGATCGCAAGTTCAAAGCCAGCCTCAGCAACTTAGCAAGGCCCTAAACAATTTAGAGAGATGCTGTCTCTAAATAAAAATATTAAAGTGGTATGGGGATGTGGCTCAATGGGAAAGTGTCCCTAGGTTCCATCCCCAGTACCTCCCCTTTCCAAAAAGAATATATATATATATATATATATATATATATATATATATATATATATATACTTATAATATATATAAATAAAACTGGTAGTACTGGAGTACTCCAGGGATTATACAATTGTACATCATAGGAGGAAGATATTTTGGTCACTATTTTACAAATGAGCAAAGAGACTCTGAGAGGTTAATGAGAATTTAAGGTCATGCAGGTAGTTCATGGAAGACTCAGATTTTCAAAATTTACTGCTGTGCTTTCTCCTTTGTATTCCTTTGGTATTTAAGTCTACTTAGAGTGACTTACATCTAATCAACTTAGTCATGATGGTTATTATCTCATTGCAAAGGGTTTGGAAGTAGAACATCTACGTAGGAGATTTGGCTTAAATGAAAATATTTTCCAGTTTATTCATCCTTGCAAGGACAAAGCCATTTTTTTTTCTGCAGCCACACTTTCTCCTTATAATTTTAATAAACTTCATGTTCTCCATGCAATTGATCAGATATTGTGTACTTTGGAGATGCCAATCAAAACCTAAAAGTTTTTTTTTCCAATTAATAAATATTACCCTGAAAAGTAGAGGGAAATAGACTTCTTATCCTTAACATTTTTTTATAGTTCTTTGTTAATGCAAAAGGCTGAAAATATTTCAAGTCAAACATGGCCACCTACCATCTAAGAGTTAGAAGTTTACTTAGTAATCTCCTTATCAGCCAAACAGCTGGAAGTCCAGATAAGTCCTCTGTGTAAGAAGCCAGTGTCAACTTGTTTCCAGATAATAGCAGTGGGAAAATATATCAGAAAAGAAGGAGTTCATCAGGAGGAATTAACTTGGGAGTTTGGTTGACATGCAATGAACTCTGAGGTCTGGTGAGTTTATCATCCATTGAACCAACCAGCAACTTGAAGGATGCTTTGTATGTCATCTACTGGGATGTATTATTTCAGTGTGTGATTTTTCAAAGTGTTTTTTGTCCAGGAGTTTGTTTGAATTTCTAAAATGTGATGCTACAGTATTTTGCTTTATGCAATAGATATGTCACTGCAAACATGCTGCAAATTGATTTTTTTTTTTCCTTTTGTAAATGGAATCCTAATTGAAATACACTAGGGGGGAATTTGCTAGTTAGAGAAATCCTTGTGTAGTGTGAAAATTGTTTTTCCTCTTGAGAATAAGTGCTCCTTAATGTATCTATTTTGCAAATTTAAATTTTTGTGCAACCACTGAATTTCATGTAGCTGTGCTCATGTGTGTACCTTAGGGCACCTGGGGAAAATGCATTAACATCAATTTAGTAATAAGCCTTTTCTGAATACCTCCCACACCCCAAACTGCATGAGAGTTTTGCAACTTAAAAACATCACACTTATTATTGAAGTGATGATATGTACCCTCATATAATTCTTCAATTAAACTGTGACTAGTGGAGAATCAAACCCCCCTCCAATCTATCCTCTATAATACTGCTATAAGGCAGAAAGGCAAGATTATAGTAGAAAAATTGTAACAATGCATTCATAAACCAATTTAGACACCAACTCTACATAGTCATTCAGTTATTTCCTATATTCAGTTAGATGTAAAAGGTAGGTCTGCATGAAACAGTTAGTTTGGGAGTTGGATAAGAAGTGACAAGTCATTTCCTTCTTTGAGTATCAGTTAGCTGATCTATGCTTGGCATAGATCCTGGAACTTAATGCAGTTCTACATGCATGGTGGTGTTGTCATTTGTGCCAGTGTCATTGTTATGCCCCATGGTCTCTCAAACAGCGGCATGCACTCATTCCCTGGTTGAATCAGTATCCAGGGCTCTGCAAGGGGAATAAGGAAGGCTCTCCAGCATTCTCAGTTTCCTACTTCCTTAGAGTAGTCATTACTATTTAAAAAAATATTATATCTATATATTTAAGTTGCTGATAGACCTTTATTTATTTATTTTGTTATTTGTATGTGGTGCTGAGAATCGAACCTCACACATAACAGACAAGTGCGCTATCACTGAGCCCCAGCCCCAGCCCCTATTCATTACTATTTACACACACACACACACACACACACTCACACACATTTTAGTTGTTGATGGACATCTATTTATTTATTTATATGCAGTGTTGAAAGTAGAACTCAGTGCCTCACACATGCTAGGCAAGTGCTCTACCACTGAACCACTTGATCTCTAGATTGTTGGATTGCGTTCTCCGGTTTATGTTCATCATAGGAATAGTTTTTCTTATTTATTTATTTTGATACTAGGGATTGAATTCAGGGTGCTTAACCACTAAGTAACTCCCCCAAACCTTTTTCATTTTTTTGTTCTGAAGCAGTTTCAATAGATTGCTGAGGCCAGCATTGAACTTGTGATCTTCTTGAGTCGCTGGGACTACAGGTGGGCACCACCATGCCTGGCAACACCAATGGTATTTCTATGAGTTCATGAGTTCTTAGAGTTTAAAGTTGCTTAGCCTGAGGGAGGGGACTTGTTAAACTAGTGATATGGGTATCATGTATTTTCTATATGAATATACTCACCATTGAAGTATGAAACTTTTCTGTTTACTAATTGTATTACCTGAAGTGAGTTATTTGAATTCTTTAATTTTGAGTTTGCTTAACTTCAAAGCAGATTTTAATCAACAAATACATACATAAAAAAACGGACTCTTAGAGTTGTTAGAAAGATTAAACAAAATAATCCAGTGTTATACATTTAGCAGAGGCATGGTACACTGGCTGTCCACACTAAGTGGTGAGATCTGTCATTGTATCATTAAGGAGGGATTGCACCTCCCACCCCACATCCAGATTCTAAAACTCTTATTTATCTGGAAACTGTTTCTTTGAAAAGATAATAGGATTCCTTTGCTTTATGTCACTTTGTTTTTGTTTTTGCCATTGGGCATTTAAGATAACATACATGTCATTTATATTTATCGTCATTTTTGAACAGTGTTTTTAAATATATTTTATGATAGTTCTTTAATACCTCCTTTTCTTGTCAGGGAACTCTATATGTAATTAAAAATTCATTTGCTATTTCTGTACTCAAAACTCCCCTTATTTCAAGGGTACCTTTCCAGGTTCAGTTAATGATGTGTGTTTCTCTAAATGCATCTTCCTTTTTTAGATTTTAGTGCTGTTGCACTGAAGTTTCTTTCCAGTGTGTTTGCTCCTTCTCTCATTCTCTCAATAATCTCCTTTAAGGCTCAGCATTTTCTGCCCTGTGGCCCTGTCTTTGACTCACCACGTGAAGCTTGTTTCCCTCCTGGGCATCTTCCTGCATTATTTACATGTCTACATAACTATACTGTTCCAACAGCAGGGAACCTGACAGCCTACCTCCTTATACTCTCATCCCATGATGCAGGGTGCATAGTTTATATTGCCAGTGTTGGGCACAGTGCCTGGCAGTGCTAGGTTCTACCTCTCTCTCTTTTCTTCCCAGGTGTGTGAGCATGTGCACACACACACACACACACACACACACACACACATACACATACACACAAAAAGAGAGGCGTGCATACTTTCTTTTAGTAAAGAAAGACCTTGTTCGATATCATGTGGACTTCTTTATTTCCTCTAACAGTTACCACACTCCAGGGTAAATACCACATAATGTAAACAAATTAGAGGAGTTCTCACCTTACTATTTAGTTTGTAGACACATATTCCCAGGGAACGGGCAGACACTGGAACAGACATTTTCTCTAAATAGTACAATATGCATTCACTGTTGTAAAATCAATACACCATTTACTGAAAGAGAGTTGGTTTTATCTGTTGAGTGTGCTGTATTACAAATGACTTTATACAAATGTGATTGACCCTGACCTTCCAATTTGTGAAAGTTGTTCATTAGGTTTTTTTTCTGTCTTGTGCTAAAGAATAAACCTCCAATAACAGAAATTTCAAAAAAGCCACTTAGGCTTGAGATTTAATTCTCAAAAGGAACTTTGCAGAAAGACCTTTGTTTAGTCTTGAGAATTCCATGCAATCGTCTATGCAATGAAGTTGAACATAATGTTTAAATAAACAATTATTTCTAAGACAGGCCATCACAAGCTAACAGGTTCAAAATGATTTTTAAAAATTACTTTTCTTTGGGGCTGGGATTGTGGCTTAGTGATAGAGTGCTTGCCTAGAATGTGTGAGGCACTGGATTCCATCCTCAGCACCACATAAAAATAAATAAATAAAATAAAGATATTGTGTTCACCTACAACTAAAATATATCATTAAAATTAGTTCTCTTTTATAGTTATAAGTTTGTACAGTAAGCTGTTATAAAATATGACACAGAATAATATAAAATAGTCATGTAAATGAAGCTTTACCCATAAGATATAATTATATTATTAATTTTTCCAATAATATTTTTAACTTAAAAAATATCACTAACAACCAAGGAAGCTTCATAAGAAAGGAGAAAGTGTAGTCAGGCATGGTGGCCCACACCTATAATCCTAGTGGCTTGGAAGGCTGAGCAGGAGGATTGAGAGTTCAAAGCCAGCCTCAGCAAAAGTGAGGCACTAAGCCACTCAATGAGACCTGTCTCTAAATAAAATACAAAATAGTACTGGGGAGGTGGCTCAGTCGTTGAGTGCCCCTGAGTTCAATTTCCAGTACCTACTACCCCCCCCCCAAAAAAAAAAAAGATAGGAGAAAGTAGGTGTGTGTCTGTGATTACCTCATCATACCCATGTTATTTAATTGTTTTAAATTGTTCCTTCCCAATCCTTGATGACTAGGAAGCATTTACACATATTTATACTTATTGCCTGGTTAAAATTGGAATTGAGCTTTTAAAATTGGAATTGAGCTTTTAAATACTTTTCATGCTAAAGGATATTTCATATTTTCAGAGGAACTTTTCTATTTACTTTTCACATACATTTCTGAATAAAACATTAATAATGCTATTGAACTATATTTTGAATTATCATGTATTTACATTTTATTTTAGACTTAACTACATTTGCATGTTTCCTGAGGAAACTTGATATAAACGTGTCACACTGAAGAGTTTGTCTCTACTATTTTTATTCAACTTAAGATTTAGGAGATGAATGCATGTTGAAGGAGATGGCAATTGTTCATTTATTATTAATCTTGCATGGTACACTAGTATATGAATAAACCATTTGTCTGTGATGGGCGTTTGAATTGTTCATCATTATTCTTGTTAATAGCACACTATAACATGGACTGGGAGAAGGAAGGAATGGAAGGTGACTGTTAACATCTATGGGTTTTTAAATAATGATGTTTAAAAATTAAAAAAAATAGGTAGTGGCAATGGTTGTATAACTCTGTGAGCTTTTTTTTTGAAACCCACCAATTGTACATTTTAAAATGGTACATTTTAATGTTTGTGAATTATAACATCTCAATAAAACTATCGTACATGAAATAACAATATAAATGTACATTTTATACATGTCTCCTAGTATGCATAAGCAATATATTTTCTATTGCAGAACTCCCTACTAGTTAAATTGTTTATTGTACAGTATATGTGCCTTCAAAATGATATGATAATTGCAAACTCTTCTCTAAAATATTCGTGTTTATTACACTTCCACTAGGGTGATATACTGTACCCTTGTTGCTTTGTGATTGCCATTGCTGAGAATTGTTAGACAACATAAATAATAGATAACCCAGTGAGAACAAAATGGCACTACATGTGGTTTGAATTTCCATTTTCCCTTTTACAAATGAAGGTGCATACTTTCCATATATTTAGTGATTATTCTAGTTTCTTAGTGTGCAAAAAATGTCTGTTCGTGTCTTTTGCCTATTCTTCCACTGGTTTTACTATCTTTATCTGACACTACTAGTAATCCTTTACATGTGATGGGTATTAATCTCTTATCAGTAAATGCATTGCATATGTCTTCTTCTGTTTTGAGGCTTACTCACACTGTCATTCCCTTTATGGTATCTTTGGGAAAATATATATGCTTAATGTTGACATAATTAAATTTGCCCAATTTTTTTCCTCAGGAAATAGTACTTTTGTGTATCTTATGTTACTGGGTACTTTTCTACACTATGGAGATAAATATATTTATCTACATTTTTATTTAATAATATTAAATTTGAACATAAAATTTTTATTTTTGTAATTTTTCTCTGATAGATATTATTTTAACTTGTTTTAGATTAACCAGTTTTGCTTGCCCTCTTACTGCATAGTACATTCTTTTTTACAAATATGTTCCCTTTCACTTCAGCTATATATAAAGTTTCTATATACTCATAGCTCTGTTTCCTGAGTTATCTCTTCTTCCTTCCTTCTGTATCAATGTCTCTAATAGTCTATGTGTCAATTAATATGGGTTTATTATATCTTTAAATATGATAAACAAATAACTATCCTGCTTTGCTTTCAGAAATATCGAGGCCCTCTGTTCTTTTATACAAAGTTGTCTTAGTCCCCTTGTCAATTGTCAAGTCAAACCTATTTGGATATTTATTGAAATCGTATGGAATCCTGTTATGGTTCAGATGTAAGGTGTCCCCCAAAATCTTACATGTGAGACAATGCTAGAAGGTTCAGAGGAGAAATGTTTGAGTTGTGAGAGCCTTAACCCAATCAGTGAATTAATCCCCTGATGATGAATTACGGAGTGGTAACTAAAGTGGTAGAGTACGAATGGAGGAAGTAGGAATTGGGGTGTGGCTTTAGGGTATACATTTTATAACTGGCACATGGGGACTCTTCTCTGCTTCCTGATCAACATGTGAGCTGTTTCCCTCTACCATACTCTTCCACCATGATATACTGCCTCACTTTGAGGCCTAAGGAATGGAGCTGGCCTTCTATGGACTAAGACCTCTGAAACCATGAGCCCTCAAATAAACTATTCCTCCCCTAAAATTTTCTGGTCAGATCTTTTAGTCATAGCAGTGAAAAAGCTGACTAAAACAAACTCATTCATTAGTTAGTAGAAAACTAAAACCTTGAAGTTACTAAGTTTTTCTCAATGAGTAAGACATACCTACCCAATTATTAATATACTTTTGCATTCTATGTTTACTTTGCATCTCTATTGAGTTGACATATAGTAAAGTACATATACAAATCTGATAGATTTCAATGTATGATACACCATGGAACCATTACCATAATCAAAACAAGGAACAAATCTATCACCCTCAAAATTCTTATCAAGCCTTTTTCTTTATGCCCTACTCTTTTAAAAGTTTATTTTTTTCTTTATAGAGATTTGCTATTAATATTTTTCTATATTATTCTGTTTATCTAAATAGATTTTTGTTTTATATTTCTCTATACAGATTATGTAAAATGTTTTTAAGTTTTTTTGTTTTATTTTGTTTTGTTTTGTACCTGGGATTGAATCCAGGGGTGCTTGCCTACTGAACCACATCCCCACTCCTTTTTTTTTTTTTAATATTTTGTTTTGAGATTAGGTCTTGCTGAGTTGCTTAGGGCCTTGCTAAGTTGTTGAGGCAGGAATATTCAAAGCCAGCTAAGCTTTTGGGATTACACATGTGCATGTACAAAACTACACCTGGCTGTTCTAGTATTTTCTTGATTTTTTTTTATTAACACTCTATTTCAGGCATAAAATTGCTTAACATCAACTTCATCATCATCATTATTAAAATACTTGTTTAGATTTTACCAGTTTTGATTCCTTTCCTTATTATTACCCTTACTTCTTACATCATCTTAATTCTTCTTAAGTACATAACTTTAAAATTTTCCTAGTGAAACAGCATTGGTTTGGTCTGAAGGTGTCTGCGTCATGTACTTGTTCTTGGAGATAGTTTTGCTGACTCTTCTGTTGTCACTTCATACTTGTTTTTATCATTTTCAACATATTTCTCCATTGTGTTCTGGTTTCCTTTGTTGTTTTGCAAATGTCAACTCTCCTGTTGTTTTTATTTACACAAACTGTTAGCTTATTTCTCATTAGTGGTCATCAGTTTTGCTATGATGTGTCTAGATGTGAATTTCTTTTTATTTACTCTCAGGTAATGTGCTCACTGAATATAATTTTTGTCTTTCCATAAATACTGAAATATTCTCTGCTTTTGATTCTGTGAATATTACTTCTATGTGTTTTCTATTGTCTTCTAGAATGTCAATTAAAATATGACTTTTCATTCTATCCTTCTCCATAATAATTTTCTAAGTATTTTTATTTTATTTTTCTAATTCCTTGCATTTCATATTTTTTATTTCTTATAGTTTCAGTTTGTTAATATTCTCTTCAGTCATTGTTTAACACCCTTAGTATTTTTTAAATTCAACAACAACAAAAAATAAAGCTATCTTAATTTCTTTTATAAATTAGCCAATTTTTAAAGACTTTTGTCTGGAATATTATTGAACTATAACAAAGAATGCAATCCTATCCTTTCTGAAAACATAAATACAACTGGAAATCATGTTAAGCAATATAGGCCACACACAGAAAGACAAGTATCATGTGAACTCACTCATATATGAAATCTAGAAAAGTTGTTCTTATAAAATTTAGGCCAGGGAGAGTTGGGGTGGGCAGGATAAGGAAAGGTTGGTTGATAGGAACTAAGTTCCAGTTCCCAAGAAGCTCTGGGGTGCTATGCTGAGTATGGTGACTATAGGAAATAATTATGCACTGGCCATTTTCAAAAGCTAGAACAAAAGCTTTTGAAAGTTTTCACCATAAATAAATATTAAATGTTTAAAATGAAAAATGTAATACATATAAATTCTGAGGATCTTCAGTAAAGATTTCTTTCCTTTATGGACACTCCACATTCGTTTTTCTATGATGCAGCATTTCAAATTCACTGAGAAATAACCAGTGGGGGGGGGATTTTGAGTGTTCCCACAAAGAATATGTCTGAGGTGACAATAACTCTAATGGCAACGTTGCACACTCTTCATATGCATATCAATTAAAATTAAAAAAAAAAACATATGCTTAAAACAAAACAAAACAAAAACCTTGCCAGAAACACTGCCATTCAATTTCCTCCCTGGTCTTTCCCAGACCATACAGCTAATAAAAATTCTGGCCCAAGACCCACATAGGGAGGCCTACAGACACAGACTCTCAGAGGAGATGGCTAATGTGGCAATTATAGTTTTTTTTTTTCCTACTTAGTGCCAAGAAATTACAGACCCCTTTTTGGTCTCTATATTGTAAACAATAGAATTCCCCCTCCTAGCAAATTATTTTGCTAAAGATAAGACATTTACTAGTCTGATTTATGTGGAGGCAGGAATGGAATGCAGATTTACATCGCTTTCCCCACTGCAGTCTTCAGGGTCAGGGGCCTGGACTTTCACTTCCGTCATGTGTTCACAAAAGCTCCCTCTAATGTACTGGCTTTACCATGACTCCAGGCAGCCTGTGCTTCTAAATTTGCTTGCTACGTTACTTCAGCTCCCTCTTATTTTCCTTCTCTTCCACCTTCTCTTTTTTCTCTTTGTTTCTCTGGAGCTAAGTTATTTTCCTGCTTTTCTTATGAGCTTAACAATACTTTTAAAAGTCTATTTTAATTACCTAATACCTAGGTGTTTTGAAATAAAGGGATTTTTCAAATACATTATTGTCAATACTTCCTGGATGGATATTTTCTAATTATTATTATGACTTCCATTCCATAATTATTACACTTAATAAAACTTCAAATATATATATATATATATATATATATATATATATATATATATATATATATATTGAATTTACCCAATTATTTCCAAGTTGTTCATATCTATGATGAGTGTAGTAAAATTGCTATTATGGATGTGGTTACCGTTTTATCATGACATCTGCTGTTTTATGTCATCCCACTTTATCATCTTTTTATAATTACCAATGTAAGAACATTAATTTCTGTCCATTTTGAAAATATTAAGATCCACCTTAAATATTGTCATTTGTATTCATAGTGTTTTTTCATCAATAAAAATGATAATTTCCAGGTCTTTGTTTTTACTGACCAATTTCTGCAGAATAAAGAAGCATTGGACTAAATAGCATCATAATGCTGTTTTGTGATCTTTACTGCTTAGATCCCTTTTTACCCAATATAGTAATCACCCTACATATCATTGTTTTTTTTTTAAGAAACACCGGTACTTTAAAATATATTTCAGTCTTCTAATTCAGCTACCAGTGCCACTAATTACCATTTATTTAAAACCTTGCTGGACTGGGAGGGTAGCTTCATAGTTACTACCTGGTTTGCACTGGTGTTGACCATAAGTTCCACAACACAACACAGCATGGGTTGAACAACAACCTTTATTCAGAACTCTCACAAAAGAATGTTCCTACAAAAGGTAAGGCCTGGGATTCCTGATTCTACCCACATGAGAGGATGAACCAGGGCCATAAGTGTTGGAGGACATGCCACATGTATACAACCCAGCTATCCCTTTTTATAATACAAATAGGAGAAAGTAGCCTCCACAAAAGGTAGACACAAAGAATATAAAGTTGCCAGGCAGTCTGGGTTAATATGCCATCTCTTTTAAAAACAATAATATCTAAGAATACCACCTGCCCAGTTGTAGAAATGTCATAGACTCTCTTATCTGGGAAAGGGAGGCACTGGTCTTTCAGAGGACTGTTATGAATATTAAATGTGAAACAGCATTTAAAATGACTGCTTCATAGGTATTGACGAGTATTTGGTTCAAATTTCCCAATGAGAAGTGTGTGTGTGTTTGTGTATATGTGTGTATGCACATGCCATCATTAAGGATATGATATTCCACCATGTATCACTAAAAAGAAAAAGAGATTATTTATCGACACATTTAAAAATTTTAACTATTACTTAGAAAATGTTTTTGAATTTATACCCAATTCTGTGCAACATTTTGCATGTTTCAAAGAACTTTCTATGCACTAACCTGATTAATATTCATGATGAATATTTCAGGGTGTTCCAATATTGCCCACATTAAATAGAAATAAAAAAAAAATTAAGGAAGCTTAGGGAGATTTTAAGTGGAGTCTCCTGATTACAGAGGAATGTATTCCATTTTTAATGTTTGCATGGAACTAATTGGCAATGATAAAAATGAGAAAGACTATCATTCATAGGTCATGGTTGAAAGATATGTTTTAGGGCCACTCTTTGTCCCATTGTCTGATGAAATTTCTCTTTATGTTTCTCCAAATTCTTGAAAAAATATGTGCTGCCACCCACCCACACAAGCAGCATGATTCCCATCATAAATGTGTACATATTGTTCACTGTCTTGGGATTGAAGCACTGTATGTAAAACTCTCCACTGTTTTCCATATTCTAGTCAAAAGTCTCACTCAAAAATTGTACCAAGAAGGGCCATTTTATAAGAACTCATTCCTCAAGAGGTTCCCAGCTCTAACCTTGTATTATTGAGCCAGACCCTGAGAAGACTACATGTCTCGGTCAAATAATCTCCTTCACTCCCACAAAATTGCCTTAAATAACTTTATTTTTTACCATACCCTTGGGTTTTATTGTGGGGCTATGATTTAAAAAGGAGTGATAGAGGGAAGGCCTTCACTTTTCTTGTAAAACTGTCATCCAGGCCATTGGTCATTGCTTTGCTCATGTAATAGGCCTTGCAGCCAATGCTTCTGAGAACTCCAACCCAGGAAAGGATTTGTCTATTCAGATAAAATTTGCTTACTACATTACTTTAGCTCCCTTTTATTTTCCTTCTCTTCCACCTGGATTCCTGAGGAATGAAAGAAACGTACATTTCAATATGGAGTCTGCATGGGCAAGATATTGCAGTTCTTAAGTGTCTACCCTTGATTGGACAATTAAAGCAAGGCATAGTAGAAAAAATATATTGAGTTAGTAGTGGAATATACAATTCTACAAAACCCTTTGTTAGTTGAAAACATCGTAAGTGGAAAATGCATTTAATATACATAAACTACTGAACATCGTAGCTTAGTGACATTGTGGCACATTGACTGACTGGGAGCATGGTGAGAGAGTACGCTAGTTCTGGATAAGATCTATTTCAAAATTTGAAATATTATTTTTACTTACTGTGCATCATTTTTGCACTATTGTAAATTCAAAAACTCATGATTCACACCATCACATTCTAGAGATGTCAGTATGTGTTTTCATCTCAAAGCTTCAGGACCATAATCAAATTAACCTTTGTTTTTTAGATTAACATTTTAATTCATTTATGATTTATTATGTTTATACGTAATAGTGGGGTCCATTTTGACATATTCATAAATGCATATAGCACATTTGTCTTCATTTCATTCTCTAGTGTTATTGCTTTCTCTTCTGTCCTCTCTGCCCTGGTCTGCTACCTCTACTCTATTGGTCTTACTTCTATTTGCTTATTTATTATTTAATTGATGCTTATTGTTATATATATAATTGCAAAGCACTGTAGTATATTCACACATATACCTAATATAATTTGGTCAACTTTGTTTCCTAGTTCTTTTCCTTTCCTTCACCTTCTCCTGCCCCCTTGGTGCTCTGCTTCTAGTCTACTAATCTCTCTTCTATTTTTGCAAGATCATCTTTTTTTTTAAATTTTGGTTTAGTTTACGCATATGAGAGAAATCTTTTGACTCTTGAATTTCAGAGTGTGGCTTATTTCACTTTAGCACAATGTTCTCCAGTTCTATCCATTTAACAACAAATGACATAATTTTATCCTTCTTTATGGCTGAGTAGAATTCCTTTGTGTATGTAATCACATTTGCTTTATCCATTAGTTTATTTTGGGGCACCTAGGTTAGTTCTATTACTTGGCTATTTTGGATTGAGCTGCTAAAAACATTGTTATGCATGTATCATTATAGTATGTTGATTTTTTAGTTCTTTTAAGATTCGTATTCCCATTCTGTAAAATGCAAGTAATGAATCCCAAACTGCAGGAATATTTTGCATCATAAGTATTACAGTGGGCGAACTACAGAGTTGTTCAGTTGTTAACTTTATTATGCCTGTGCTATGTGTCAGGAACTGTGAAGTTCCCTTGCATATATTATCTTTAAGCTTTTCAGTAAAACAAAGTTTTTCATTATTTTATACAATGCTAAACTGAGATTCAGAGAATAGAAGTAACCCATCTGAAGTCACACAGCTAGCTGGTGACCAAACTAGATTTCAAAATCAGGTTTAATTGATTTCTAAGTTGGTCACTTACCATTTCCCTTGAAACTTCTTTATTGTTGTCTTTGTCTCATCTGCCAGAAAATTTCTAGCTGACATACATTTTCAGGTACTAAAATTTTTCTCTACCATATTTTCTATCATAACATTATTCCTATCTTTCTTTATTTTTCTTGGCATGAACTGGTGGTAGGCTATTCAGAGAAACAATAGAGTTGCCTCTCACAATCCAATGTGAATTAGTTCCAGGGCCCATGTAAATACAGAACTGTGGATGTTCAAGTCCCTGGAATGGTATTTGCATATACTGTGTACACAACTCCTACACAGTTTAATCCAAATTGCAGATAATGCATAGTCCAATGTGAGTGCTATGAAAATCTTAGTTGTACTATATTGTTTAGGGAATAATGACAAAAAAATATATGTACATGTTTTGCACAGATGCAGTTTTTTTCATTTTTTTTTTAAATCTATAATGGTTGAATCTGGTGATGGAGAACCTGCATATGTGGAGTACTGACTTTGTGTTATAGTACTTCCAAAGTTAGGATGTGAAATGAAACAAACCTACATTTCAATATGGAGTCTGCATGGGCAAGATATTGCAGTTCTTAAGTGTCAGTTTCTCATAAGCAAATATCATCTTCCTCATAGGTTAGGACCAATGTGATAACATGTGTAAATGTCTTGCTTAATGACTGGCACATAATAAATATCAGCAAGTATTATTACTATTTTATTATGTCCAATGTCTTTGTCCTCTTTCCCTTGTGCTTTTACAATAAACCATTTCAAATTTATCTGGATGTAAATAATACAAACTTTAGGTTATGTAAATTAAATAATTATAAAATGATTTAGTTTGAAAATGGATTTAATTGGAGGGATTTGAAATATAGCAAGGGCACTTTGAAGCTTTCTTAGGAACTAGAAGACTCCACGTGTAATTAATTGCTTGAAATAGCAGGCTTAAAAGAAAGCAAAGGAAAGCAAACTTTCCCAAATATGCTCTCTGGACAAATGGCTTAAACTCTAGAGCAGTAGCTGCCTAGATTCACTGCAATATGTCCAGAAAATCTTGTAGGTCTGGGAACCCAGGACTCAATCCAAAGGACCTACATGGTTTAAAATGTTTGGGGTTCAGCAGAGATCACATTCAATTAATAGGAACTCATAACTCTCTTGGTGGAAGTCTTCAAGCAATAGGGTCCATCTCCTATTTCACACCAACAGCCAACAGCAAGACCCAGCATAAGAAACCAAGCTAGCCTTCCAGGTCTGGGCTCCTGTTTTGTTCTCCCCTAATCAAAATGACTGACAAAATCATTTCTTCGTGTGCTTCAGGACCTCACTAGTAAAATAGAGTTCATACATAGGTTTTTATGAGATCAAAATAGGCAATGGATATGTTACTAAATGTAATTGGTCAATAAGTTTTAACAGTGATTATTTCCTCTCATGGAATTTGGAAATTGATTTCTGTTAAGTATTTCATGTTTGTAGGAAAACCCAGGCTCTGTGATGAACATTTGGCATATTCTTACATTAAGTGAAAGGAGATAGTTGTTATAATCCTTACAGGCAACAAAACAAACATAAAAAGAGTTCTCAAGGATTATAGAATTGAAATCTATCAAAAGATTTTTATTTGAAATTGTCCCACATCACTTTAGGTTTTTTGAACATGAGGAGCCTGATGTTAGAAGCACAGTAAACTATAGGAAAGACTTGGTAAATTTTTCTGAAATTTCACCTTTTCTCAAGGATTAGAGTGGAAACAATTCGAGAAGGAAAGAGACATCATGAAGCCAAAGACTCCATTTGTAGAGATTTGAGAGTCATAACATGAAGCTGCAAATAAGTGAGATTGTGGTAAACTGTTTTTTTGACTACAAAGTTCTCCTGAGATTCCTGATTTAATCTCTCTAGCTATACTCATAAAGGTGGGTACAGTGGTGGTGATGGTAAAGTAGAGTAGATCTGAAGTCAGCCTGCCCAGATTCAAGTTTGGATTATACCACTAAATACTTTTTACTTCAGACACATGGTGTAACCTGTCTGTGCCTATTGCGTTTGTAAAATGGAATGATATTCCTTTTATCATAGAGTAATGTGAAAATTGCATTTAAAATGGAGAAAAAGTACTTGTCATAAGGCTTACTCCAAAATGAAAATGTAAAACATTATTAAATAAACAAAACTTTATTAAACTTCATGGTCATCATCATCAGGAAGAAAATGTTTGATTAGAAACTCCATCAAAACTATTTTTGTCCTTGTGGATTCATGCATGAAAGACTTTTCCTGATTGTTAGAACTCATGACGTATCAGGTGGAAATAGATGGCTCATCTAGAGGGTTTGGTGAAGATTTTAATCAAGAGGCTATTAAGACAGGTGAGCAAGGTTAAAGTGACTAACCAGACAAAGAAGCTCCTAAAGGAGAGCAACAATGGGAAGCCATTGACACGCTTAGGCGGTGGTGGTTAATTTGGGGTGTCAGCTTGACTGGGTTGGGGATACTCAGTTAGCAGGTAAAACATTGTGCTCATCACTTCCATAGGCACTGAACCTGTTGGTCTACAGAAAGGAAAAGCCAGGTGCTTTTGCTTTTGATTACAATTATTGGGTTGCCTGAGGGGTGTCTGGGAGGATGTTTCTGAAGGAGAAAACTTGCGAATTGGTAATGGAGTGGGGAAGCTCCACCTTCCCTGTGGGCAGCTTCCAATCAGCTGGGGGCACAGTGGGAAGGCAGCGCAGGAGCAGCCTCCTGTAGCTCTCTTCTGAAACCAGGACACCTTGCTGGGCTCTGAGACATCAGAGCTCCCGCTTCACTGGCCTTGGGACTCTGGGATTTTCACCAAGGACCACCCTGAATTCTCAGGTGCTCAGCCTCACACTGAGAGTTACACCAGCAATTTCCTTGTTTCTATGAACTTTGGAATTGGACTGTGCTGCGTTACCTGTTTCCCTGGCTCTACAGTTCAAAGAGGATCTATTGAGGAACATCTTGGCCTTCAAAATCACGTGAGCAAATTCCCCTAAAACATCCCAACACCCCTTCTCACTTTTCTCTCTCTCCATCATATAGATATAATATGATAATATGTACATACATATATATGGGTGTGAGTATATATATATATATATATATATATATTTTTTTTTTTTTTTTTTTTTTTTTTTTTTCCTATTAGTACTGTCTTTCTGGATAACACTAAATGAAATAAGCCTGAGGGGAAGAGGGAGGAAAGGGTAGTCCCAGAGAACAGTAATCCCTGTAGCCATGGAAGAAGGCCATCCAATTAAAACTGACCAGAGCGGCCAGCTACAGTGGTAATAAATGCCCTGACCTGTCTTCCTCCCACCCTATGATCTGCTGCAAGTGTTTCTTATTGGTCTAATCCAGTAGGAAAGCAGGAGCAAGAGGATCAAAGGAACAGGAGCTACACCACCAGAGGTTGGCCACCCTAGGACATAGGTTTGGAGCACAGAAATATGAAAGGAACATAAAGAACCAATATAGCCAAACATCCAATGACTGGAGATTGAAAAGTACCAGTTTAAAACTAAAAAGTATTGAGAGGGGACCCATTTTCACCTACTAATTAGTTAAAATTAGATAAATAAACATTATAAGACTGTTTTATCATCAGTGAAAATGGGTAATATTACATTCCTCACTGGTTTCTTTAAAGAGTTAGAAGAAACGTGTAAATAACAGCATAATATCAGAAATACAAAGGCTTGGTAAACACTGGCTATCTATGATGATGACATTTGTTACCAAGGATTTTCTAGTTTTGGCAGCCAATATAAAGAGCTCTCTCAAGCAGTGTATTCATCTGTTTAGTGAATAAATATTGAATGCTTACCAGGGAAAAGGAGCTGTCAGATACCTGCAACCAAAGAAATCTGGACTCCACTATAAAAGTTTCAGTTTAATGGACTGAAACACAAATAAATATTTTAGATTTTGGCATGTACCATGAGCAAATCATGCCATCAGAGGCATAGCAGGAGGGCTCTGAGATAGGATGATCAGAAAAGACTTTCGTTACAAGGAACCATTTATACCCAGCCCCCCAGAAGGGTGAATTCGACAGGATGGGCTGTGTAGGGATGGACTGGGATTGGAGAGAGTTCAAAGCAAAGAAAATCATGTTCCAAGATTCTGAAGACAGAATGGGTGCAATGAGTTGGTTAATGTGTGGAACTGAAATGAGAAAAATCAAAAATGGGGTCTGGGGAGACAATGGTGAAGAGATAGACCAGGGCCCAGACACATGGTGGGTGTTGCAGTTAGCCAAATGGAACTGGAGAGCCAGTCAAAATGAAAAATGTTTGAAGCATTTCAAGCAGAGGAGTAGAATTGTCTTATCTACATCTTTGCTGCAGCCTGGCTGGCTGGGCAAAATAACAGGGGGGTGACGAACAACTTGTGTACGTTGATACAGCAGGAGTGGGAGCCGTTTATTGTAGGACAGGAGGGTATATATATATATATATACATTCCACACAGCTTATCTAATTAACATAAACTAGATACAGCAGTCAACCAATAAGAAATCTCCACACTTAATGGCTCCCTGGCATTACTCCCTCTGGCAAAATGCCAGGCACCATCCAGACTTGTTTACAGACTCTAACACATCTTTAAAAGCCTACCTTGAATTCTAGTGCAGAATAGTTTAGGGACAAAAATAAAATTGGTAGCCATCTAGGAAGCTATTTGAATAGACCAAATGAGAGATGACAGTGACATTGACTGGGTTGGTGGTGATGCAGTTGTCTTGAATCTCACATCATCAGCCAATTTGATCAGCTAGATGAAAATCTATTCTCTGAAATGAAGGTAACATATAATGTATCACAGGTTGTTGTAAAAATTGAAAACAAAATATGCATTCAAAATGCTGAACCTCCAGGTATAGAGTAAAATGCAAGATTCCTGTCTTCATGTATGCTAGAGTATTGGCTTCTTGAGGGTAGATATCTATATTATTCTTTTTGCATTATTCCAGGCTTCCAGCATAGTGCTTTTAGAATTACTTCATACCTCAGGGCTGCAAAAATATTAAACCTTTTGCAGAGAACATTATAAACCAGAGTGAAAAATCCTTGGGAACCCTTTTAACTTCTAGAATCTCAATTTGAATCTTCTTGTTTTCTCTTTAGACTTAGATTCCATAATTCCAAGAGTCCTTCAGAGGTTGCATTGTGGATTGCTGAAGGCCATTCCAAATCCAATTCTGCTGTTGTTTTTGGACTGAAACATCATTGTGCACTTGCAGAATTATTAAGAACTGCAAAGTGATTTTCTAATGAAGATGCATCCTCCTGATGAACTAGAAGGGGGAGTGAAGGAACTAGATGATTTGTAGTTTCACATGCAATGGGAGATTGACTTGGCAAGGTGCAAAACGATGAAATACCAGAACCTCTACCCCATCTTACCAACACTCTGTACTGAGAAAGTTAACTTATTTTTTCTTCATAAGTTCTTGGAATTATGTCAGAAAAAAATGTAGTTATGTCCCTGGTTTTGAGTCACTATCCTCACTATACTGCAAGACTTATCGTGAAACTGGGGTTTATGTCCCATGACATCCTCCAGAAAGGCATTGAGCTATTGTATGGGGGGTATTTTCTTCAATGAGGAACTTGACTCTAAATTAATGTGTAAATTATTTTAACAGTATGCATCTTCAAGAAATTGAAAATCTGAAGAATGTGTTTTCCAAAAGCAATACATTTTAATAAATGACAGTATGTCAGATAAAAAACAATAAATCCCATGGTAAAACAGATCAATAACAAATCAGGAAACACTGTTTCTGAGGGGGAGAAGGAAGAACTTTTCTTGTTGATCATATTGCTGTGGAATTATTTTACATTATAATGTGATACCAAAGTCACTATATCAGGTCAAAATTGGGTTTAATTAACATTCTTTTTGAAAACAATTGTTCATGAAGCACATACATAGTTTAGGTATGAACCCTGAGGAGAACAAATAGAAGGTAGCATGCCTCCAGCAATGTTCTGCCTGGGGAAGAGAAGGCAGTAAGTGTTGCTTGCCTGCATTGTTCTGGGCTTTTTTATTAAGTTTGCACAGAAAGCATGATGCCCATGAAACTGTTGTTGTGAGTAATGCAAAAAGTTGAGGACAATCTTTGATGGGGGTTAGGTTCAGAGCAGACTGTGCAAGCCACAGTTGTGGTCTTCTTCTATTAATCTCAAGGCTTAGAGACTAACACATAAATCAATCAGTCAATCAGCCAGTAGTGATTTACTCAGTGTCAATATTTAAGACTATTCCTATTTTCAGTGCAGTGAAGTTGAAGGAAATGAAACAAAAGCAAATATAGTAGTTAGCCCCTGATATATAGTTATATGTATATGCATAATTACACACATACAATTCATATTCTAATTTGCTCGGTATATGAATGAATAAATCAATGAAATTCCCTATACTTTACTGCCTCTATGGAAAAGTTATGACTTTTCAAAAATCTCCATTTAGGCTTATATTTTTCTATAAAATCTTTGCTATTTTACTCTCCAAGACTTGCAATCCTATTTATCTTTTCAAATACCTTCTTTTGAAAAAAAGCAAAACCTATATGCATTATATTTTATTGAAATGAACTGCATGCATGTTTGTCTTTCCTGCCAGATTGCATGACTCTAACTAGTACCAAATATATTTTATTCATCTTTGTGTCAGTGGTGAGCATAATGGCTGGACATACTACTCCTTCATAAATTTCATTCATTCATAAGTTTATGTATTAATTGGGAACATATACATATTATATATGGATCATTATATTGGGTGTTGACAAGTTACCTGTTACAATCCCCATCTCACTATACCTACTTAAATTTCTAGTATCAATGCATTGAGGAATATAAAAGGTGTTTATTCTCTCACTCCACTATTAGAAAAGTAAATCATGTGTGTACAAGTGGTAGTTTTTTTAAGAGGAAATGAGATTACATAAAACAAAAGAAATTTATTCACTTATTATTGAACTTTTGTAGCATTAAAATCTTTGCTGTTATTCAAGTAATCTATTAAGCCTATGTATACTACTAACAATTAATGATCAGGTGAGTTATTTGATCTTGCAACCTGCAAAAGAGGACCAGGGTATTGATTGAAAACCAGTTTTCAGTAATCAATCCAATGTAGCCTTCTGCCTTTTTTACCGGGAGTCGGCTTGCAAAGTGACAGGAATATGGACACCAGTAGCAAACTGGCTAGGTTTAACCCTCACCCTGATGGTGAACAAAGTACTAAGCCTCTTCCTGTTTTAATGTTCTCACCTATTATGTGAAAATAATCATAGTGCTTACCTTATAGACTTTTTATAAAGACACAGTGAAACATGGTATCTTTAGAATAGTGATCAGCATATAGTAAGCAATCAACCAACTTCCTCATTATTAACTATACATTGTTTTAGAATAATTGTAAAGGACACAGAAGATTCTGATAATGGTTAGAGGCCCTTCTTGTAACAAATAGCATGTTCCTGTAATTTATCAGTCAAACAAGATTAAAATTTTATAACTAAGATTTTTGTTTCAAGATAATTTGAGATTTATAGGCATTTTTAAGAAATTGCATAGAAAGATAATATACATCACTTACCTCTTTCTCCCAGTGGTAATATCTTGCAAATATATGGTACAATATCACAATTATCATGTTTGGCATCGGTAACAGTTAATATCCAATTCATTTATCTCAGTGACCCCTCATGTTGCCATTTACAGCCATTGCACTCTACCTCTGCCAATCCCTGTCAACTACAACTCTATTCTGTTTCTGTAATTCTGTAATTCTAATATGCTTTGTGAATGGAATCACATGTGATCTTTATTATTTAATTTTTCACTCAGAAAAATCTCCTGATTTATGCAAGTCATTTAATGTATCACTGGTTTGTTTCTTCTCACATAGGGTAATATTCTAAGCTATGGATATATCATGATTTATTTAAACATTTGCCCCTGGGATGGAGATACAGCTCAGTGAGAAGGCACCTGTCTCACATATATGATGCTCTGGATTTGATACCCAGCACTAGACAAAAAATAATGTACCACTGGAAGACATTTGAGTTTCTTCTTGATGATGACCATAATTTAAAAAGCTGCTGCAAACTCACATGTATGGATAATTTTAAAAAAAATAATTTTTATTGTATATATTTATGGTGTACAACATGATATTATGGAATACACATAAATAGTGAAGTGGTCACTGTAGCAAAATAATTAACATAGCCATCATCTCACATAGTACCTTTTTGTTTGTTTGTTTTTGTGCAAGAGCAACTAATTTCATACGAATCCCATGCACAGTATGAATTGATTGCCTATAGTCCTTAAGTTGTACATTACATATCTAGACTTGTTTATCCTGCATGTCCTCTATTTTGTGTCCTCTATCCTACATTTAGCCATTTCTTCTCCTACCCCCAACTCTGATAACCACTATTCTATTCCCTGTTCTATTTGGCAGTCTGTTTTTTTTTTTGTTGTTGTTGTTGTTGTTGTTGTTCACATTTTACATTCTACATAGAAGTTAGGTCATGCAACATTTTTCCTTCTGTGTCTGGCTTATGTCACTTTTGCATAGTGTCCTCCAGATGCATCCTTGTCATGGCAAATGGCCAGATCTCAATTTTGGGGGGCTGAATAATATTCTATTTTATATATACATATATAGGTTTTGGCATGAACACAGTTTTCATTTTATCGAGATAAATACCCAAGAGTGCAATTGTTGACTTTTATGGTAGTAGCATGCTTACTTTATTAAGAAACTGCCAAACAATTTGCCAAAGTAACCCTCTCTTTTATATTCCCACCAATACTGTATGAGTGGCCCAAATACTGTGTCAGTGATCGTTTCTCCACCTTATCACCAGCAATCTGGTGGTGTTGGTTTTGTATTTCAGTCATTTTAACATTTTATTGTGTTTTTAGTTTGGGTTCCCTAGTGCCTAATAATGTGGAACATCTTCTAATGTGATTGTTGTCTGTGTATCCTTTGATTAAAATGTCTCTCCATGTCTTTTGTACATTTCCTAAATGAAATGCTTGGTGATGGTGTTCAGTTTTGACTACATACACAGGAGTCTTTTGTCAGACATCTGAGTCGCAAATATTTTTCAAGTCTGTGACTTGTTTTTTCATCCCTTTTTACAGGTTTTGTTTATCAGAGTAACTTTTTTTTTTTTTACTCTTGATGAAGTGCAAGCTTTCAGATACAGGTCAAAAGTCAGAGATGATACTAATGTCTATAGTGCTCCTCCTATCATTAAGAATATTTAAATCAATAATTTTTCTTAACAATATCATAAAATAAGTAATTATTAAAACCTAAATTTTGTAGAGAAGGAAACTAAGAGAAGTTTAATTACTTTCATGGGGCACATACAGCAAATTGAAGAGACAGGATTTGAAATGAGAAGTACCTGACTCCTTCATGATGCATAGCTTTCCATGCAGGCCGTCTGCACCAACACCTGCTGGCTGTTACATATGGGGCAGGTGCTCTGTTAATGTAATCAAAACTGTAGTTTCTAGGAAAGCCCCCTTGTGTGTTTGATTATGAACAAGTTATATTGACGTTGGAGTAATATGGGTACTTGTTTTGATGAAGGAAAATAACTACATTTAAATTGTTTTAGGAAAAGATGAGATTTGTTAAGAGGCTTTTGTGCTGCCATAAGGCAAAGATCCAATGAAGTAATATTCAAGCTACATTACCCCAGGAGAGGGTATTGGTAGGGTCCTAACAATCCTTTTCTGAAGTGGTAAATATCACCACTATGTATTTACTATCTTTAATCATGTATTATATATACAAAAGACTATAGGTAATGGGGATGATCAATGGAATTATTTGGAAATTGAAATCTGATAGAGATAATCAACAAGGCTGAATACAAATGAAGTGAAGGCTTTTCATATGTAATTATATCCAGGCTCCCAAACAATTTTATCTGGCTTCATTTTATCTGCCTTGAATAGAAACAATCATTTATTTTCCTCTCTAACATTTATACTAGGATATACAAGAAACAAATTTATGCATTTATATTTAAACATTTATTCCATAGCCTTTCGATTGGTCCTGATTAAGTACATGGAATTTGTTTTGTTGTTGTTGTTCTTTGTTTTTTTTTTCTTTGTTGTTGTTGTTTTTACAGTTCAACAATAAAAAGGATAAATAACACAGTAAAAGTAAACAAAGGACTTGGATATATAGATACATAGAAGATACATAGATGGTCAGTAAGCACATGAAAAGATGTACAGCATCACTAATCTCTAACAAAATAAAATTGAAAGTAGAATGAACTACCTACTGGGATGACTATCATCAAAAAAATTGGAAAGTAATAGATATTGGCAAGGGTGTAAAAAGATCGGGACCCTGTGCATTGCTAGTGAAAACAGAAAAATGATATAGCTGTTGTGGAAATTAGTGTTATGTTTCCTCAAAAAAAAATTAAACATAGAATTACCATAAAATTTAGAAATTTCATGACTAGGTCTGAATCCAGAGTAATTTAAACAGGAACTTGAACAGACATTTCATTCCTCTGTTTATAGTAGTAATAGACACAGCTGACATAAGGTGGAAGTTACCCATTTCCCTTGACAGATGAATGGATGAAAAAAAAGTGATATATACCTGCAATTCAATGTGATTTACTCTTTTCAGCAGTGAAATTCTAACATGCACTACAACACTGATAAACACTGAAGGCATTATGCAAAGTGAAATAAACTAGTCATACAAGGGCACAGAATGAATGATTCCATTCATGAGGTACTTTAACAGTGTCAAACTCAAGACATAGAAAATACAATAGTGATTGTCATGGGATTGTGGTAAGGGAGAATAGGAAGTTACAGTTCAATGGGTATAGCATTTCAATTTGGGAAGATGAAAAAGTTCTGGGGGAGAACAGCAGTAATGGTTGTATAATAATGTGAATATACTTAATACTGCTGAACTGTACACCCAAAATAGTACAATGATAAATTTTAAATTTATTCTACCACAATTTAAAAAAATATTTAGTATGCATAATTCTCTCCACTAATTCTATATATCACAAATCACTAACTTAGAACAAAACTCAATTGGCATTTTATGCATTTCCTACAAATGGTCTAAAATTATCTTTAGTGCCTTATTTAAAGAATGAAGTTCATAGGCTTACTTCTACAACTTAAAAATTGCATGGATTATTATTGAAGGAGATCACAGGAGGTGTCACAAATAGTTATGTGTACTGAGCATTTCCCGCATGCCCAGCACTGTTTTTACCCAGGTAAGCTCATTTATTCCTTATCGCAATTCTATGTGATATAGACTCTATTGTTTTTCTCAATATGTCAGTAAGCAAACTGAGGCACAAAATGCTAAGATTTCACTTAAAGACATAAAACCCATATATAGTGGGGATAGAATTTGAACCCTGATAGTTTAGATCCAGAAACATGCCATTTATTAATTAATTATTTGGTTGATAGCTGATGACCTTGGACATTAACTTGTTCTCTCTGTTTCCTGGATTCTAAGAAGTGAGTGGCTTTGCTTTGCCATGAACTTCTAACCATGATATTCTGCCTCACCACGGGCCCAGAATAATAATAATAATAATAATAATAATAATAATAAACAAGTGGCCATTGACTGAAACATCTGAAATTGTAGTGAAAAATAAATCTCTCTTCCAGCTGTTTTTCTCAGGTGTTTTGTCACAGCAATGAAAACCTGACAAACACAGTTGAGATATGCTATATAAAATTCTATGCATATGGAGCTGGAGTTGTGGCTCAGTGGTAGCATGCTTGCCTAGCATCCATGAGGTTAGATTCTCGCACCACATACAAATAAATAAAATAAAGGTCCATCATCAACTAAAAAATATTTTTTAAAAAAATTTTACGCATACCTGTAAGTTTGAATTGAGAACCAAATTTTAAATTAGGGTTATACTTTTCCTTCTAAAATATAATGAAGAAAAAGACTGCTTAATTCCAAGAAAAAAATTGGAAACTTTTCACTGATGCATATATCAGTAGCAATAATAATATTTTGTAAAATGGCAAGGGTAATATTTTAAAAGATATCAATTTATAAATCAAAGAGAAAAATCATGGATACTGGGTCCTGTCTGTGTGTAAGAGAGGTTTTCACATTGACTCAAGAAAATGCATGAGTTATCCTATTCTTGGTAGTAAGGCTAATGAAAGTTAAATGGAAAAAATAATGCAATTTTGCCTCACTTCACACCAGAAAAAGGAATGCACACATAGACATTCAAACCAAAAATGAATGTTTTGTTTTAAGTAACCAGACTGGAGGCAAAAACAATTCTTTCTACATTCCTCTGTGTGAAATTATCCATCTCATTCAGGGAAAAAAAAATCGGTTTTGTTACCATTATCAAGATGCTTACAAAACAATGGTTTTGTTTTCAAAAGAATAATGGGTCTGCTCCTATTTACGTGTTGTTTAGTTGGTGGTTGGCTCTTATGAGGGAGCAGGTGTGAAGGCTGGCTGGATAATTGCCCCAATCAATTACTGTTCTCTGTTGTGTAGAGTTGCTCTGGATGAGGACAGTAGAGTAGCAGTGACCAGGTTGCCTGCTTTCTAGGTAGTAAACTTCAAATCTGACAAATAGCTAGGGGCCTCTCACTTTTAATGCCACCAAAATGAATGGTGTTCCTCTGGTTTATTGGATATTCTACATTTATAAATGAGACAGAATTTGAGCATAGCTTTGAGTTATTAAAATGAGGAAGATTTATGTATATACCTTCTACAAACAGGTGTACCAAAAAAACACATTTTAAAGCACGTCAAAAATCAGACTGGCACATAGCAAAGTAACCATGCCATTGGTTAAAGAAGATTTTGCTCTTATTGCATTTGTATACTTTCTATGAAAGTGTAATCCTCATTCGTTATGTGATGAAAATGAATCTTAAATAAATAAATAATAACTATACATGCTACATTATGCATTCGGACACTTGTACACATGTATATAAATAGGGGGAAAGACTAGACGTAAATATATCAGTATCAGTAGCATTTGTTTCTGGCTTGTGGATTTATGACCATTTTTTTCTTCTTTGCTCTTCAAATTTTTACTATATTCTGTAAGGAGAAATAATTTGGTTATAGAGTAAGTTTGTTTGAGGAGCAGACTTGCTTTTCCCATGTGACATCAACTGAGCCTTAGTCATATATAAGTGCAGCTGAAGCTTTAAAATTACATCAACTTATTTCATTTATGTGAAAAGCCCATTCTGTCTCGGCTTGTCAAAGAGCAAATGGAATGCCTATCTTTTACTCACCTTGCTCTTAATTCAAAACACTAAAGTTGAAGAGGACTTTTGTGTTCACTTTTCAGTGATTATTCTGAAAGTGTTAATTAAATATTTATTATGCATAAGGACTTCTTCTAGGTGCAGTAGGGCATACAGCAATGAACCAAACAGACAAAATGACTTCCTTTAAAGGACTTATATTTGCACGTGAGGAGGAGGTATTAGAACATTACCTACATAGTAAATAAGAAGTATATAAGTACCATGGAGATTTTAAAAAAATAAAACCAGGTAATGAGAATGTAGTGTTTGGAAAAGGATGAAATTATCAATTGGCTAGTCAGAATATTCTTTACTGGACTAGCATTTGGGTAAAGCCTAGAAGGAGGTGAAAGCAGAAGACATGCAGTTATATGTTGGAAGAGCATCCCCATGGATGGAACAGCCCATGCAAAGACTATGAGGAAGGAGGGTGGCTTTTTGTGTGTGTGTGTGCAAGGAAGAATAAGGAAGAACAGTGAACTGGGGGGAGGATAATAGGTGCTGAAGTCTGAGCTAATCTGTGACTAGATCCTATGGCCTTTCAGGAAATAGGAAGAACTTTTCCTTTTATTTTGGTTGAAGGAGTGCTATGACTTGGCTTAAAATTTTAAATCATCATTGTGATTCCTGTGTCTCCTCAGATGGTGGCAGAACAAAGATAATAGCAGGAAGATCAGTTAGGAATCTAATGCAGCAATCCAGGTAAGAGATAATGACAACTTGGGCAAGGATGGTCACAGTGGAAGAGCGAGATGAGAGAAGTGGCAAGGCTCTGGATACATTCTGAAGACAGAGTCAAATACATCTTTGGCTTATTGAGAAGGGCAGACCTTAAAAAAAACAAACAAACAAAAAAAAAAAAAAAACACCAAAGTTTTTAGCCTTGTCACCGGCATGGATAGAGTTTCCGTTACTTGAGATAGAGAAGGTTCTGCATGTTAAGAATATTTTTTTTTTATGAAAACCAGGAGTTCTGCCATGAATGTGCTCATATTTAAATGACTATTGTGCATTCCATCAGAAAAAGTGAATCAACATTGACTATACATGTTTGGATTTCAGAAAGAAGGGTGGGCTGGTAGTACAGTTTTAAAGGTTGTTGGCATATACAAAGCATTAATGTACTTATCTCAGGAATGAGTCAAGAGGTATACTGATTTTAGCAATACAGTTCTCAAAGGGAACTGAGAAGCAGCCTGAAAACCAGGAGGAAAATTATAAACTAATATCTCTGAAAGAAGAGGGATCTTCCAAATGAAGACTGATCAATAGAAAAGAATGGAAGGAATTAGAGACTATAAATAGAGACCACTTCTTCAAAGAATTTTGCTGAAATGGAAGATGAGAAACTGGCAGTTAGTAGAGCATAAAGTATAGTCAATGAAATAGGCTTTTGTTTGCTTATTTTAGGAGAAAGATAATAGCATATTTGCTTACTTTTGAAAATAATCCAATGAACTGGGAGAGTCAGTGGACCAGTTAAGGAGAAGGAAGGAAGAAACAGTGAAACATGAGGTTGAATGAGCATCCTGGTGATCAACTGAAGAAAAGTCAAATGTAAAGGTCAAACATAAGAGCACAGACTCATGGGGGATCCTGAGATAGTGTTGAAATATGTGGCAATTCTCTTGGGATCGTTTCACTTTTCTCAGTGAAACAGGAGACTAGATTCAGACTGTACACACATTTGTACACTTAACACGTTTTGTGTTCCAGCCTCTGTGCAATATCTCCAAGTGTAAATGTAGCTCCCAATGCCCCTGCCCTCAGAGAATATGCTCTTTAGTGAAGATGAACAATTATATCTCTATATATCTACATCTATCTATCTGGTGAACTGATGCTATGAATCTGAAGTTTCTGTGGAAGTATATAGAAGGACATTTAATCTACTTGGGACAGCATGGCACCTGAGAAAGTGTACTTCAGGTAGAAGGAACACTGGATGAAAAGGCTGGGATGGGTTAATATAGCCCTTCAAGGAGTAAGGAGGTTGCTGGGTGCAGTGGCACATGCTTGTGAGCTCAGTGATTTGGGCCGCTCAGGCAGAAGGATCACAAGTTCAAGCTAGCCTCAGCAACTTGTGCAACTGTCTCAAAATTCAAAATAAGTAAATAAATAAATAAGGGCTTGGAATGTGGTTCAGTGGCAGAGTGTCACTGGATTTCATCCCTATTACCATGTTTTTTTTTTTTTTTTAAGAAAAAGAAGTAAGGAAGTTGATGGGCAGAGAAACGGGTATTGAAAAGATTGGTGGGGCATGGTTATACACTCATGGAGAAGGTTTTGAAATTTTTCTTTCAGACAAGTAAAAGTGATTAAAATGGAGGGATGCTATGGACAGATTTATATTTACACTCTTGAAAGATCATTAGCTCAAATATGAAGAATGAGTGGGGTGCAGGCAGGATGAGTCAGAGAGAGCAGGTTGGAGACAGATTCATTGGTCCAGGGCAGAGGCTGTGAGTGGGATGACTGTAGCAGCTTTGGTGTTGAAGGGTTGTAGATCCTCTTCAGAACATTTAGGAAGAGGAATCAACTGCGTGTATTAGATATGGCATGTAGATGACTGAGGGAAGGGAATTGAGGGGCAGTGATAGAGTATGGCTGGGAGATAACTTTAAATGTATTAAAGATGAGGGAGACTTCAGGGAAGACGTGCTGGCTTAGCCTTCTGATGATGCTAAGTTATGCTTAAGTGGAGTTTTGAAGAAGACCGAAGGAATCTAGGACTCAAGGAATGTTGTTTGCTTGAAATTATAAACTTGAAGTCATCAGCATAGGTGTAATTCAGCTGCAAAGGGGGAAAAAAAAACACCTCAAAGAACAAAATAGGACAACAATTTTTGATGACACTGAGGTTACTCTTTTTTTATTATTTTTTAAATTTATATGTGATCATGCAATGCATTACAGTTCTTATTACACATATAGAGCACAATTTTTCATATCTCTGGTTGTATACAAAGTGTATTCAACCCATTCATTTGTGTCTTCATACATATATTTTGGATAATAATATCCATCACAGTCCACCATAATTTCTAGCCCCATACCCTCTCTCTTCCCCTCCCATCCCTTTGCCTTATCTAGAATTCATCTATTCATCCCATGCTCCCTCTCCCTACCCCAATATGAAACAGCCTCCTGATATTAGAGAAAACATTCAGCATTTGTTTTTTTGGAGGAATGGCTAACTTAACATAAAATTATAATGAAAAATATGTAGTGCTATATATAATGGCTAACCTTATTTCATGCATTATATTCTATGCATTATCTTCTCTAACTCCATCCATTTACCTGCAAATGTCATGATTTTATTCTCTTTTATTGCTGAGTAATATTCCATTGTGTATATATGCCACATTTTTCATCCATTCATCTATTAAAAGGCATCTAGGCTGGCTCCACAGTTTAGCTATTGTGAATTGTGCTGCTATAAACATTGATATGGCTGTATCCCTGTAGTATGCTGTTTTTAAGTCCTTTGGGTATAGACAGAGGAGAGGGATAGCTGAGTCACTCTTAACTCTTCTTATCACTAAGCCTGAAGGCCACTGTCCTTTCATTCAGGTTTTCCTTTGCCCTGTATAAGGTAAATTAGCAAGTCCCTTTAATGCTTCTATATGGAATTCTCATGTATTTTGAAGTGAACCGTGTGTAAATATTATATAATTATCCTTGGCACTTTTATTTTCTTCAAATAATGAATATGTCACTCTAAAGTATTATATGTAAACTGATTTTGTTGGTCATATTCTGCAGCTACTAATTTTCCATAAAAGCCTACTTAGGGGGAGGGAAGAAGTAAAACAGTTTATATTAGGGCTTGAGCTGAACTGAGCTAGATTGTCCATGACACAGGAAGCCATTTAGTGTTGATGTGGCCTCTGATGCTGACAGTTTTTCTAAATCTAAGCAGCTCTGTAAAATGATAATGCCCCAGTATATTTGTCAGTATCATCCAAAGTGCTATGAAAATTTAAGTTTTTTTTTTTTAAATTTAGTTATACTATGTATGCTTCTCAAGAGTATTTTTTAAAGTTTGAATTCTAAAGAATCTAGTATAAAATAAATTTAAAAAGTCATTTGGTGTCATGTATTATACTAGACTTTCATATTCCTAAACTCTTTTTAAGTTTCTCACTCATACTGTACTATTTATTTCACCATCTCTAATATGGATGAAGAGAATAAATGCTTTAGAGATCAATCTAATTTCCAGAAGTGAAAAATAAAAGAAGTAATATTTAACATGCATCTACTTTTTATTACAGTGTACTACTTTGCCAAGTCAGAAAACCAAACAAATATATAAAGAAAAAAAAATGGACAAATAATACTCCAGGAAGATTTGTATATTCATCATTGTTTGATGGAAGGATATTGATAACTGGCTCCAAAGAAGTATTTTTTGTTGTTGTTGTTGTTTATTTATTTATTTATTTTGTAGAGAAAGAATCCTAAGAATAATTCCCTGTATCCTGTTGTGCATTGTGGTTATATACATTCCCCTGATGGTTTGGGAAGAATCTGGAGTCTTTACAATGAAAGATGGGAACTTTATTGTGACAGGACAGCAATTTAATTTATCTCTGACAAGGTTTCCCCTTCAACCAGCGTAAATTGAGTGCCATTTTAATGATGTCATTCCCTGTAATGTAGAATATACAACAAGGAGGAAGCCATTTGGGGCCTGCACTGGGGAAAACAATAAGCAATGTCTTTTAGTTTCTTGTGAGTACCAACTACGCAGGTGCCTAAATTTCTCCCCAGGGTTTCTGATAGTAGAGATTGAATATTGCATAGAACTACTGAAACTTGCCTCATAGGATCATTCCAGAGATAAAATGGAATAATTTGAGTAATGAGATCTCACACACTGACCAGCCTTTAATGCATTTTCATTTTTTTTCCTCCTCCTTTCATTTCTAAGGTTGATTAAATCAGGATAGAAAAATGCCTTTGAATCTCACAAGTGGATCCGTTTCTCCCTCTCTCTCTCCTCTCTCAGTGTATGTTTCGAATTTATTCTTACAGCTTCCCTCCCTGAACTAAAAGAGAAAACATCAAACAATTTTCTTCTTCCAGAGTCCTGCATGTGAACATCTAATTTTATCTAGGCAAGGGGGAATAAAATAAACTTTCAAATCTGCTAAGATTAAAATATTGAGGTATCTATGCAAACATATATAAACAACAGCAACAACCAGAGTATTCCAGTGGAGTGTGGTAAGTGTAAAGATAAACTTATTTAAAACTCAAAGGAAGCACAGAGTAAGGAATAAGCTGACAGAAGCTTTAAAACAATGATATCTTGTTAGAGTTTTTGAGGGGTGTTTGGAATTTTCAGAACTATGTGTGCCACAGTATTCCTTTACAGAGAGAGAAAATGATGGGCAGATTCAGTGGATACAAGCAGCACAGCATGTGTGGAGACCTGAACACAATTTGGCACTGGAGTCATACAAAGCTAAAATATAGAGTTGAAGTTCTGTTCAAATCATGGTCCACCTTCTGTGCTAAGGAACTAGACTTTGTCTTCAAAGCAAAGGAGAACCATTGGAGAGTTGCAATCAGGGGAAGGATAAGATCGAACCTGTGTTAAAAGTTTAGTTCTGGCACCTGTGAAGAATTGTGAAAACTATAGGCTACATTCCACGTTGACTCCTTCCTACCCTGTACTACCACCTCATAGCTAATGAGTACATCAGCCTGTTCATTTTACCTGTTAAATGTCTTTGGAACCTACCCTTCCTTTCCATTTCCCCTGAAATACTCCTAATCTGAAAGTTAAAAACTACATCACTTCTCACTGGAGTATTTAACTGGTTTCCTAACTGTTCTCCCAACAAACTCTTTTTCCTTGGGCCTAATCTATGTAATACCCAGAGGTCATTTTAACTGCAAATCTGATCCTGTCATTTCTTTGTTTTTAAAAAAAAGTGATTAAATAAATGTTTCAAAAAAGATAGAAAAAAAGGATTTTGAATATGAAGAAGTGCTTGAATAAGTGGATACATTTACCCTGATTTAAATATTGTACAATGTATGTGTGTATCAAAACATCACATGGTACCTTATAAATACATACAATTTATATTAATTAAAAAAAGACCTCAGAAACAATAATAAACTTGAGCAGCTTCTAACACTTCAAACTATGCAAAATAATCTGGAAGGCTTTTAAAAAACTGGATCTATTCCTCTCCTCTGGTCTATTCTGCACTACTGATATCCTAGCTTTCCAAACTGCATCCCTGCAGGCCTTGGATCAGTCATTGGCTCTGAGAGTTTTACCTCAGTTTTCTGGAGCATTTCTCTCTAGGCCCCTAGTGACCTCAGCCTCCTTCCCTCAGCTTCAGGCTTCTCATCCTTTGCTTCTCATTATATATCTGCCCATGCTGGTCTTCCTGGTTGAGATAGTGCAGGGACCCTGTCTTTCTTATTTTCTGGTGAAACCCTAATGTATAGCATAATGAGCTTTTACCAAACAAAAGTTATTGAATAAATGAGTAAAATGATGTGTTGTCAATGTGCTAAATGTTAATCACTACCAAGACATGCAAAATGTGCTTGTCCTCAGGGATCTCACAGTCTAACAGGTGAGAGAACAGTGAGCAGAATGTAACGGTCTGTTTAATGTTACTGTGTAGGGACCATCTGGGGCTATAGAAACAGAGAAGAGTGAATAGAGTAAAATCCCCATGGCAGAGGTGACTTCGGAAGTATTCTGAGAGCAGGGGGTTGGAACACTTCTGTCAGATTGCCAGAGCCTCAGGGAAAGGGAGGAGAGGGCAAGGGCACTTGAGATATAAAATAGAGAGTGGCTCATTAGTTTCCATGGATCCAATAACCACAGATTTGAGTATTTGATAGTGACCCTGAAAAGCACTGAGGACATTAATAGACTTAATTTCCCTGAGGCAGAAATGTGATTTATTTGTGCTATGAGGCTGGCACTGAGGGCTAAGTTACTCTGTAACTACCTGATCCCTGCTGCCCACCCAACATGCTGACCACTGAATGGTTGCATGGTTTCAAAATGTGTAGCCATGCTCACAGTAACAGTTCCATTTATTACATTGTGCAAGTTATACATGCTGTAGAGGTACCTGGGAAATTTGATGAACCTCTTGTGACATGTCCTGTATAAATTTGAAAAAGTCTAATGTAAGCATTAAAATACATATCATATACACACACACATAAACAGATGTCACAGCTGGGCACAGTGGTGCATGCCTGCAGTCCCAGCAGCTCAGGAAGCTGAGGCAAGAGGATCATGAGTTTAAAGCCAGCCTCAGCAACGTAGTGGGGTCCTAAACAACTTAGAGAGACCCTGTCTCAAAATAAAATATAAAAATGATGTGTGTGTGTGTATGTATGTGTATCACATATACCTTGCACATGTGCATATACTCATTCATATGCGGTCATATATGCATAGGATATGTAGTAATGAAATAAGATTATCAAATATAGCACTACATATTTTTCATTATAATTTTATTCTGACAATATACCTAAGTAATAGATGTTAAAACACCCATAATACTGACTAGGCCCCTAAAGACTTGATAGGTTAAGTAGCATTTTGCTTTATTTGAGAGTAAGAACCAGAATTTGAACTCAGATTTTCCACCTTTGAAGTTCATTCCCTAAACTAATATGATATACTTCCAAAATGAACACAATTGCTATCTACCTAACCAAAAAATAATAATATATTTTAAAGCAATAAATAAGAGAGACAATATTCTCAAGGCATTGTTATGGCAGACAGAGATTAGGGTCTTTAAGATTCAAAGGCGACCGCCTGCACATGTGTCAAGTTTGTTGGTTTTGCTTTCAGCAGGAAGTGCAGCCTGCATGACTAAGCTTTCCCACTGCTGTGGGATTAATTTCAGGTATCAGAGGTGCACTGGTGTGCGCACTGCTGGCTGGGGCTAGTGCTCCTGGAGGCACACCTATTCCTCATGTCATGATAAAGTGGCTTGTTGCCCTTCCAAGTGTAAAATAGATTAAGCTTCCTTGCTATTGTCTTTTAAAATGTAATACAGAGAACGTAAAGTAAAATTGCTTTGTTTTGCAGAAGAAAGGAAAAGGGAGTGTGATGAGTCTAAATGCAGATTTACATATTCTTTCAATGTTTAAAAGTTTATCTGTTATTTCTTTTATTTAAAAACTGTTGAGCCTGCTCTACTTTAGGTCCTTCATATAAGTTGACCATCAGAGGGACAGGTGATAGTAGCATAAAAGCACAGGGGTCTTTAAGGTTTACTGAATATCATTCCTCCTCTCTTCTTTATACCTCTGTTTCAATCTTCATGTCCATTTATCAGGGACCCACTCTTGCATGACATGCCACTGGATGTGGGATCAGATTGGTCTCTTTGATTAAATGCATGGAAAATTTTAGAAAGGTGGTGCTCCATAGAGCTCCTTCAAACTTAGCCAGACTGCCCATCAGTATAGGCAAATAAAACAGTGGTTCAGCATTAAAAATACTTTGTGTTAGAAATTGTGGGAACAAATGAAGCTGGTTTAGTCACTTATTACGTCAGAGATGGCTACAAGGGAGTTGGCCACCATCATTGTGTTTGCCAGAATCTCAGTGGCCAGGAGGGCAGTAGGTATACTTTGTTGTGAAGAGAAATTCGGGACTTCACATCCACTGTGATTTCAAGTTATGGCATGAAGGAGCTAGGAGTAAGATGAGTTAAAGCAGAGCAGGATATTCTATGTAATTGGCTCGGGGAGCATATTGACATTTCTTTGGCTTGTCCTGAAGCGGAAACAATGATAAGAGAAACTTTGGTTATTGATCAAATCCTGGTTGTCTTGGGCCAATTCCTGCATAGGATGTACTTTGCCTTCTTGGGCCTGGTTGCTGCATAGATAGTAGTTAAGAGCTCTGACTGTTGTCCACTTTACTTTGGGTCTCTCAGGATATGCAGCAGGATAATATAAGCTCCCTGACTTCAGTGAACTCAGGGTCTAGCAAAAGAGATGGAGTTGTACATAAATGTATTCCAGTAAAAGTTGCAGTATGCAATAATAGATACATGTGCAAGGAGGCTGAGGTGACATTGGTTGGGGTGGGAAACTTTGTGGGGAGAAGTTGTGCAAAGGATGTTGCTTATGCTAAGGTTCAAAAGATGATTGGAAGTTGACCTAATATCAGAACTATGAAAGGGCATCTCAGGAAGGAGAAACCATAGATACAGAACTGTGAAATAATCACTAATGTGAGGGAGCCTGGATATTTGTATTTTTGAGCAATATAACAATACAGTGTATACTAAGTTTTGAGAAGACGGCTACAGTCAACTGCTATAGATCACAATGTGCAGGGCCAAGGAGTTAAATTGTGCTGTACGAAATCGGACACCAAGAGGGAGTTTCAGTGAAACAGTGGCAGTGTTGAGTTTTCTAAGTGACAAAATGACCAGGAGACACAGGAGGAATTTATTAAAAAGGACTTGGAAGGTGCTAGGTTAGTGAGTTGAGAAATAGTCAAGCCAAGTCAGTGACAAGACACTGGGATGAAACAGACCAAGTAGATAGAAATAGGAGTAGTATCAAAAACAGGATCCAAATTCAAGACAAGAGCAGGGTGGATGAGGTAGCAGCACACAGGAATCAGTGTAGGCGAGATGGGTCATTCTGATTCAGTTTTACAACCCAGCATTTGCCCATGAAGCTTTGAAAGAACTGGACATGAACCTTCCCCTTCATACAGGTCAACGTGCTTCAAATTCTGCCCCATAGCCAGGCACGGTGGTACATGCCTGTAATCCCAGTGGCTCAGAAGGCTGAGGCAGAAGGATCTCGAGTTCAAAGTCAGCCTCACCAATTTAGCAAGGTCCTAAACAACTCAGTGTTTAAATGAATTATTAAAAAAAAAAAATGTCTAGGATGTGGCTTAGTGGTTAAGTGCTCCTGATATCAATCCCTGGTACCAAAAAAAAAAAAATCTGTCTCTAACATGACATAGAAAATTATGTCCAAGGAGGAAATGGATGCATGCCTGTTCAGGTTTATGAATTTCTTTGTGGATACGATTAATATTGTTCCACTTATATCAGTAGCATTTATAATCGCAACCAAATAATCTGTGTCCAGGGATAAATGGAAAACAAAATAAAAGTACTTAATCCAGTGACTTTGGAGTTTCTGTCTTCTGATGATGCCAAATATCAAGCTTTAGAATGGAATTTAGTAAACTATGGTCCATGGCCAAATCCAATGTTTTCATAAAAGTTTTATTGGATTATGGCCATACTCATTTATTCACAGTATGGTAGCAGAGTTGAATAGTTGTAACAGAGATGCTTTGGTCTGCAAACCTAAACCATTTGCAAAGTGGCTCTGTATAGGGGGCAAAAATAAAGATAAAAACTTCTCAGCCTCTGATTTAGGGGCTAGAAACACATGAAACATGAAATTAAACTGAATGAACCCTATCTGCTATGCCTAGTCCTTCATAGAAGGTCATATCAATCCTGTGGTATAGATGAGGAAGGCAAGCTTAAGTAACATAGCATCTAGCATATAAACATTCAAAATAGGATTTTCATGTCTGACTGGCTTCCAAGCCCATTTCTTTAGACTTTTCTAGATTTCTTGAGTTGCACTTTGCTGTTCAATTCAACAAATACTTAATGTTTCTCCTTCTACTACCTAGTAGATCATTGAGGTAGGCTCTCTAAAGGCATGGTAACAAAAATAATGTTGTAACTTGCCTTTCAAGAACTAAAGTTCAGCAAAAGAACAAAATAGTAAACAGCAAAATATTAACAAAGGAGTGCCATACAAAGCCATCTAATGTAGAAGTTAGAGCCTGGCTTCTGAAGCCAGACTATCAGTTGTGAGTCCTCATTTCTGCACCAGTAAATTTTGCAACTGAGGGCTAGTGGAATCTTTCTTTCACACCATCTCCATATCTATAAAGTGGAGATAATTGTTATTTGTATTGTGAAGATTTGAGGATTAAGACATTAATTTATTCAGTGAGCACCTACTGGGTACCCATATTAGCTAAGGCATCTGAGATACCTCATTGAACAAACCAACTCATTTTTGAGTAGATGAGGTTGGGGTGAGGACTGGATAGGGGTTAGGGTATTGGCCAGGAACACTCCTGACTGAGAGTACTCCCAGCACAGGTGACAGTAGAATGAGATATCACCCTCCCTGAGGTGATATCTACAGTGCCCAAGGAGTATGAAGTGGGTCGGAGTGGCTGAAAGGGAGAGATTAAGAACAAATCAGAAGAGAGGGTTAGAGGGGTCTGGATCATGTAGTGCTTTAGGGGGCTTATGAAGACTTAGGCTTTTACTTTGAGCATTTTTACAGATGTTTGAGCTGATAAGAAAATGATACATTAAAAAATGCTTTACTTGGCTTATAATTTGTGCTCAATAACTCTTCATTGTAATTAATCACATTTCTATTGTTATCAAGGTGCGTGTATCCCTAACAAGGGATAACTCATTGTCTAGGTCAGTTGTATAATATGAGACTGGAAAATCACATAGTTATCAGGCTCTAATTAATGTCACACTGAAGATTCTGTAATTTATGGTGAAGATGGTGAGAAACTGAAACAATTGGAGAAGCACGGGCACAGGAAGACTGAGTCAGTCTGGAGCTAAACCCATTTCATCCATTGTCTCATATTATGATTTCACATCAGCACTTTTCCGTATTCACATATTTAAATATATAAAAAATTGTTAATATTAGTGTTTTCTAGGTGCTGCAAATGCTTCTAAGTTCTTTACATGGATCAGTTATTTTGTCCAAGGCCACACAATCTCTTATTTTGTGTTCTGTACCAACTGAGGGAAAGCCTAGACACTATGGCTCTTATGCAGATGCAATCATAGGTCAGCAAGAGCAGTGCACAAGCCAGCAAGGCAAACAAAGAAAGAATAAGTTGGTGCATTATCCGGCAGACCTCAGGCAACAGAGCCAGCTGCTCAGGCACACTGCACAGCTTTCACAGAAAACATGTGGACATACCATACCTTGGAGGAAAAGATAGGAAGGGGAATTGTATGTTGTTTCTTCCCTATCTTCCTCTCTCTGGTTAATTGCAGCTATCCTACAAAATGTTAATTCCATTTTATATCTTGGTATATTATCAGGAAGGCTCAGGGGAAGACTCATGCCCTGAAGCTTCATCTGGTAGGCAAGTCAGTCTCTGCAGGTTTTATCAACTCTGACCTGGAAATACCAGAGTTTCAGGCTCCTGCCATACTTGGCAGGCTAGCACCCTGTCACTACCTGCCCTTCTGTCACAGGAGACTGAGAAGGTAAAGTTGTTAGAAGAGCAAATGTCATTGTACCAACGACAGTGGATGCTCTCCTTTGATCAGTGGGGCCCAATGGATGTGTTTTTGGTTAATAGATTCCTAATGGGTACAGATATATACTGGACTATCTAGGATTTGAACCAAATAAGTCTTCCACAAACTTCCTAATCTACTGTACTTAGGGCTGACAACCTTGTAAACAATGTTAAACAATTCAGAATGACCAGTTCTGTGTGATTCAATATAGTTGCATAAACTCAGGTGTTTTGGTCTCTCATAATCTGGATCTGGATTCTGTTACCAGTAACTGATTCTTAAAAAAATATTAAAAACCTAACCTTAATTAAGCATATTCATTACTATAATATTTATTATTACTCTTTATTTATTTCAAATTATAAAAGGTTTCACTCTTCTAATAACTGTTTTTGTTTAAACTGTGGTAGACATTGGATTTGATTTCAGATAATTAATTATTTGGTTTAGATACTGTAAGGAAAAGAAAGAATGCTAGTTTATTGACAAGGTTATTTTCAAGTAAAGACCTAGCACTGCTCATAGTGTCAGGGATTTTATGGTTCATTAACACCAATCTTTACTCAAAGTACTTAAACACTTTGAGTGTATTAGGAGCTTGCTGACTGAAGGAGAGCTGTTCTCTTGTTTGTCAACTATGAGAGCTAGTTAAGTTTTTAAGGAGAAACATAGCTGGTGGTCTTCAAAATTTCCAACCATTTGTATTTGAGGAGAAATAGAGTAAGAATAAAATAAAATATGTTTAACAACCATGCACTGAATGCTCATGACGGATAAAGCATCAGTCTATGCATAGTATAAAGAGCAGAGTTAGAAGTCACAAAGTATGTCCCCTCTATAAGCCCATGGCAGTGATAGATAATGTTGCAGTGATAGATAATGTTGTCCCAGGACTCTTTAGGATTCTGGATGCAGAGTCCAAGATCTTAGCTACAATGTCAAATGAAATAAAAAGATGTCTTTGAAATATGGAAAACTATGTTAACTCTTATAGCAAAGGCAAAGACACTATTCTAACCTATGAGAGAGTCGTTCTATTTGAGATGGAGGGGAGGAGTCTTGATTAGATTAGTGGTGTCTTAAATTACTAAAACACATAAAGGTAAAAATCTGGGGAATTTCTAATGCAGATTAATTTTATCAGAACATTCCGTAAAGTATTAATGTGTTCAAAGATTTCTTGGAACAATGGAACTTCACAGTTCTGTTCCTGGCAAGGGAATGCCTGATCTAGGATCTATGAAACCATTGAAGTGTTTGTCTTCTTATGACATCAATTATAGTTACCATGAGTATGTGCCTAGTTGCTTAAGGTAGAAAACTGAATGTCATTTTTGACTGACTTGTTCCCATCTTTCTTTTCAAGTCTATAACAATACCATAAAGAATATATTTCCTAGAAATGTCTGGAATCATTCAATGTTTTCCCAACCCTCTGCCTCTCCTTAGAGCAACCACTGTCTGTGGGATCTAGTACAGCAGAGTTCATAATCCTGATGGTCTATGGTCTCTTTCAATCCAAGCATGCAAATGTCCTAATTGTTTCAAGAGGTGTCATTGCTCTTTCATGATGTCCAAATCCTTCAACATGATCTAGAAGTTCTGTAAGACCTGAGCCATGTTTCCTATCTAGTTCATCCCTTATCAGTCCCTTTATATACATTATGCTCCCCACACCCTATTCTGTACTCTATGATCCAGTCAATATAGTACATTCATAGTAGATGTCTCTAACCAGTGACTCTCACCATAGGTTTTTTTCTTCTGCTGGGACAACTTTACTCTCCCACAATGCTTGTCCTGTACCATTTGTTAATATGGCTGACTTTTATATGTCCTTTACATGTCTGATCCAATGTCATAGTCATTGGGCTGTCAGCTTAAGGACAGTCCAGTGTCCAGATAAAGGGTGGATATTTGTTGATGTCCTATACAATCCTAGTGAACCATATGTCTCTGAGAAATTCTTCTCTAGTTTCTAGGCTTTGAGAAGATTAATTATATTCATTCTCAGTTCCCAGGACAATCCCTATGAACTTGTCTATGAACTTATCAACCACTTAAAATTCACTACTATGCACCAGACATGTATATTACCTCTAAACCTTACCTAACTGGCCAAGATAGATATTGTCCATGTTTGAAGAGAAGGAAGAGTCCAATGACTCTTCTGCAGTCTTTTAGTTGAGAACAGCTGCATAGAACATGCTGCCTCCCATTTTTGATCAATAGTATTATTAATATTTTATAATGCAAATGTTGTAATTATTCATAATTAATTAAATTATGTGTGTTTCAATTTGGTTTCTTTGTCCAGATTGTTATATCCAATAACTTTGTGCAAAGCTTTTACATACAAATCTCCAATGTCTTTATCCAAAAAATTTATTTAAAAATTAAAAAAAGAACATTATGAGTAAGGAAAAGTGTCTAGGAACTCATAATGATGAATATTTTAAAAAATCAAATATTTGGTACTGTGATTATTTCCTAAAAATCCAACTGGTAATTTGTTCTTATTACATGTGGATACTATAATATATTATAGTGGAATATATCACAATAACTAAATTCTACTTATTTAAATTTTAATGGCTTTAGCAGTTAGATCTGATTTATGTTAATTTTACAGGTGCTATAGACTGAGTTGTGTCCCTTCAAAAATATACATGCCAGGCCTAATTCACAACATGATGTTATTTGGAGATGGGGTATTTGGAAGATAAATAGGTAGATGATGTAGATGAAGTCATAACGTAGGACCCTCAGAATTGCATGTGTACTTCCATATAAAGAAGAACAATTTTCCCTACCCTTTCTATCATATGATGACACAATAAGAATGATGTGAGTAGGCAAGCACCTTGATCTTGGACTTCCAGGTCTGCAGAACTGTGAAAAATGCCTGTTGTTTAAACCACTTAGTCTGTGGTATTTGGTTATAGCAGCCTGAGGAGACTAACGTAACAGGAATTTTAATTTTTTGATCAATACATGCTAGCAGATCATGGTCACCATTTTCTTTAACAAGAAGTATATTATTGGGATAAACTAACATCTTTCTGTCTCTTTTCTACCTTTTAATAATGCACTGTGGTCTTAGAGTACATTAAAATTTATGAATCTACTCAAACAATAGAAGTAAATGTGCACTACTTTACTTTAGTTAAACTAAAATTTTCCTATTTGCTCTCATTTTTGTTCCCATCCAAGTGGCATTTATTTATAGTAGATACTTCCAGTAGTATTCATGCATCCCTGGAAGTCACCTTTTCTGTGTGTGGCAGACACTTAATTACCTCAAGCACCTATATCTCTTCCTCAATGAGGTCCTCTGGCCCTGGATATATGCTCTTTCTGTTGCAAGGCAAACTGGAGACACCAAGACATTTGTTTCATGAGAGCAGGTCCCAACCAAGATGAGCAGGAGTAGGTAGGAAAGTAGCTTCCTCACCCTTCAGGTGCAGCTACTCATAAACATCCTCCTTTTTTTTCAGTTGTCTTGCTGTGGGATTGAGTTTCAGTGGCCCAAAGTGACAGCCTGGTTCTTAATGCAAATGTTATTGGTTTCCTTCTTTTCCCGCCTTACTTTCCTCAAGTTGGGTCAGTTCTCAAATAAATTTCTAGTTCCCAGGAAAGCTGCTGAAAAACCCAACCTAAGACATTGCCAATCACATCAGATGAGGATTACAAACCACAAGATTCTGCCCCATAATTTCAGATCTTTTCCACCAGAATTTCTTTCTCTTAAACACACAAACATACATACACACAAAGAGAACAAGCTGTGCTATCCGTCTTTTATACCCCCGAGATATGATTTAACCTGTCACATTAAATCATAATATTTTAATTGCTCAGTATTACTACCACGGAACTACAATTGGGTATGTATATTTGCAAACACTGATTTTTAATGTATACTAAGTCATATGAAAGCTGTAAGTTTTGTAGTTCCTCCATGACTATCACAGCACATTGGGTAAGATAAACTGCAAGCCTCCATGTAAAATACAAAACTGGTCACAAGACAATATTTACAGCTTTCTCAAGTAATTCACCTAATGGAGTCCTGTTCTGTCCCTCATTCTTGCTTAACCCAGGGTGCTAATAACAAAGATAAATAATGCCATGACAGTCAGCAGTATAAGCAGGTTAACATTGCCAGAGAAAAAAAAGGCTGTCAGTTCTGATAGTTTGCTGGAAGTTTATTCCTCTCTGTTTCTCTCATCAGCCAAAATATGGCAGCAGTGGTGGGAGTGTGATTTATGCAATTCTGCAGTGCACCTTGTGCAGGTCTTTCTTTTGAAGGAAAATGATGAACAGTGCCTGTGACAGATTCTTTGCACTCAAGCATCAGAATCATCTGACAATTTATACATGGGGGTAAAAGGGAGTGTCTGATCTTTGATTGTCATACAAATTAAAAAAATAAAAAAAATTGCTGGAAGCTTTATGTGCTCTACAGTGGTGGTAATGAACTCTGTTCAACCTTTTGAGAGGAGAGAAGGAATTCTTATTGCTACTGTGACATGTGAAGAATAGGCTCACAATTTCTTGCTTCTTTCATGCTCTGCTGCAGGTGGAATGAGGGCACGGAAGCAGCACAGTCTTAGGAGGTTTGTAGACCTGGGATAGAATGTCCATGTTGCCATTTTCTGGCTACTCCATTTTTGGCAATCCACCTTCTGTAAGCTTTAGTTTTCTCAATTTTAAATAGTAGTAGTAGTGAATAACATACATACAAAGTTAATGTATGAAATAACCTTGAAATGATAGACTATTTACAACTACATGTGTGTGTGTGTGTGCGCGCGCCTGTGTGAATGTGTGGATGGTGTTATAACAAAACAGGGATTTCTGACTGCATTATTGGCATTAGTCTCAATGACCCACTGAGATCCTCCCATGTGCCAAGCCTATGTTGACAATGAGAAACCAAAGGCAAGGTGAAAATGATTCTCACATAAGAGGAGTGAAGAGTTGAGTTTTGGAAAGAGAAAACCAATTTGGTGTGAAAGTGTATATATCTTTTCTGCTAAACGCTTTCTTTTCTTAGTTTATTTATTTATTTATTTGTAGAGGATGATCATTTGATGTTTTAGTCAAGAGTCTGCAGAGAAAGAATCAATAGCATGTAGTAGGATGTCATTACAATTATGGGGGCTGGCAAGACCCAACATCTCAGCTGGGAAGCTGGAGTTTAAGAGAAATCTCAGGATTTGATGGTTTGTGTTCCACTCTGCAGGCCAACAGACTCCAGATCAGAAAGAGTTAATGATTTAGTTGTAGTTCCAAAGACAAAACCCCCATCCCAGCTCAAGGAGCCACACAAGAGGTGTTCTCTCCTATTGAGCCTTTTAGTTCTAATCATGCTTTCAAAGGATTGGATTGCACCCACCCACATAAGGCAGATCCCTCTGCTTTACTCAGTCTACCTATTCAGTGGTAATTCTGTCTAGAAAAGACATTACAGACATCAAACAGTGTTTGATTAGATACTTGGGCTGTCCATCAAGCAGTCAAGTGACACAAAGTGAATCATTAGATTCAGCTTCAAATCCCTATGCAATTCTATGCTTTGACAAAAAGTCATGCCTACCTGATGTAATATCTTAACCAACACACTTTCTTGATTATGATGATAAGGAAAGTTGGTACCTTTAAAATATATTATCAAATAAGATATTACGTATATATGTAATGGCCTCATGATCTAGTTTTGTCTTTTGTAGCTCAAGCAGAAATTTCTATCAGTCATGCTGAAAGCGTAAGAAGGATATTATGGGAAAGGATTCAAGACTATAAGACATGGACCACCAATGGTGCTGGCTCCACTGAATTCACTGAGCCTAGTTAGTGTGGCCTTGATTCTTACTGGGGCCAGCAGGAAGGGCTATAAAGTTGGGCATGAAGCAGAGTGGTATGTATTATGGTATGTGAAACTGAAAGTCAGAGGTAGAGCAGCATTGTGTTTACAAAGGTTCTGTCAAATTTAGAGTGAAACACTCTAAGCTATGAATGAATGTATGAAGGAAATGGCTCATATTCTGTGGAGTTGGAAAATGATGAGGGAATAGTTAAATTACTAGATGTTATGTCCAAGTCAAGTAAGTCAAAATATCTGAGGTAGTCATTTTATTATGAAATGATTCAGACAAACAGAAAAATTGAAAGGAATTTATATTAAAATTTTTATAACATAAAATTATATTTCCTATCTAGAATCTGCATTTAAAATCTGCTGTACTTGTATTATCACTTGTTTACCCTGTATATAGTGAATGATTCATTATCTCTTTTGGTGCATTTTGATGTAGATTTCATATATTCATATACATTCTTATAAACAGTCATCTGGCATATGTTAAGAATTTGATACTGCGCTTTTTTCTTTTTTGATAAAAATTTACATTTAACAATGCACAACTATTAATTGTTCATCTGCAGAGTTTAAACAGATGCATATACTTTATAAATAAAACCTTTAGTAATACATAGAATAAATAGTACCAGGACTTCAGAGACCTTCTTCATGAGCTTCCTAAGTCAATCCCCTGCCCCTGCTACCCTAAAGGTTGTCATTATTCTGATTTTTTTTCCCATCACAGACTAGTTTGTACCTTTCAGAGAATTTCATAAAACAGGTATCAATCATTTCGTACTATTTTCAGTAAGGGCATCTTTCACCCTGAATTATTTTTAAGATTTATCCATGATGTTGTTTGTAATAGTATTTTTTTTTCTTTTTATTGCTGAGTATTACTTTATTATCTATTCTGCAATGTGTTTATACATTCTCCTTTTGATAGGCATCGTGGCTAGTTCTAGTTCTTGGCTATTGCTACTAAATCCATTATGGACATTTTTAAACAAGTCTTTTTGTAAACATTCATTTCTCTATGGGTGACATTGTTAAGTCATTGCACAAGTTTACCTTTGTTTTGGTAAAAAGCTGTCTGCATCTTTTTGTCTAAGATTTTGTACCACTTTGCATTTAAACCTATACTTTATGACAAAATTTTAGGTGTTCCACAATTTCATCAACATTTTGTGGCCTCCAATTTTTTTCAATTGTGGGTTTTCTAGCAGATATATACTGGTATCTAATTATGACAGCAAATGGTATTAATTACTATGTTTTACTAATTGTGTTGATTATTTATAAATATGTTTTGGTGACTTTAAAATTACTTGTCCAGTTTTTATTAGATTGCTTGTCTTTTTACTATTCAGTTTTAATAAATTTTAGCTTTTCATGTGTCTTTTGTAGTGTAGTCTTTGGTCAGAAGAATGTTTTGTGAACATTTTCTCCCAATGTGTGGCTTTATCATTCATTTTCTTCATGACATATTTTAATGGAGAAATTTGAAATTATGCAGAATTTATCCAATTTCTTTCTCTTATATTTATTACTTTCTTTACTTGATCTAGGAAAAACAATTCCTATTTTAGACTTTTCCAGGTGATTGCAACTGACAGACCAAATTGAGAACAACTGGATCATAGGGAAAGCTATCTTACAAGGTATAGAAATACTTAGGACACAGAATTGTAAATTTTTTATAGAATGCTTGGTGATGAGAGACTTGGGTGGTAGCATTACTACTACTTTTCTCCAGGACACCAAACTTGTGGGGGCTAGCCTCATGCTGGATCTTCTCAGAATTCTTAACAAGCTTCAGAGTAAGTTATAATTAATTACATACCCAGTAAGGTAGAAACTATAATATTGGGGATGTCTGTGACTATTGTTAAGCAGGAAAAGGAGAGTCAAGAATTAAAATCCTCTAACTTCAGCATTCTGTGCTTGCCAGGAGTAAATTCAGTATATTGTTCATATGAGTTTTCTGTACTACTTATACAAGATAAGTCATGAAAAAACATAAAACTACAAATTATGATTGTCAAATGTTGGATTACTAACTTAATTTGGATGAGGTCACCAAATCAAAATGCTTAGTAAGGAAAGACAGATCAGTTCACTACGGTACTGGTTCCCAGTGGTTAAGTGTTGAATGTACATTTGGAGTTGACAACTGTCCCACAGATCCAATGTATCCTACTGCCTCATTTTTTTAAATAAATGTTTTCGAACATAACCACTTTTTTAAAAAATGTGTTGTCTGTGGCAACTTTGATAATACAAGGGTTGTAAGATAATCTTGCTTAGACAATATAGTCAACAAAGCCAAACAATTACTATGCTTTCTCTGATCTGCAGAAGTTAGTTCAAATAAGGGAAAAAGAGGGAGTGAGGGGGATTCCTTCAAAACAGACAATGGATCTGTGGAATAGATGAAGGGGATTGAGGGGGAGAGAAAAGAGACAAAATAAACGAACATAACCAAAGATTCTATGTACATATATGAATATATCACAGTGAATCTCACCATCATGTTCATCTATAAGACACTAACAAAAAAAAATAACTAAATCAAAAGTAAATAGCAGAAAAATCAGAGTAGAGAGAAGGGAACATGAGGGGCATAGAGAGGAAAATGGATAAGGACTGAATTAGAGAAAATTATGTTCTATATTTTCATGATTATGTCAAAATAAATTAATGTTAATGTATAATTAAAAAGAACCCAAAAATAAATTAAAAAATGCTATCTGTCCCTTTACAGAAAAGTTTGCTGACATCTAATATAAAATATTTTTAAGCTGTACTTGAAGTTTAATGTCCATCTCAAAGATGGAGAAGCGGAGACTTGTGAATTTAGATGACTTTTTGAAGGCAGAAAAATGAAGAATTAGAATTTAAATTCATGTGTAAATGGCTTCAGTGCATATTCTTTTTCTGTTATACTATATTTAAGATGACAAATCCACATCTGGCATGGTGGTGCATACCTGTAAGCCCATTGGATCAGAAAGCTGAGGCAGGAGGATCACAAGTTCAAAGCCAGCCTCAGAAACATAGTGAGACTCTTAGGATCTTAGTGAGACTCTATCTCAAAATAAAAAATAAAAAGGGCTAGGGATGTGGTACAGTGGTAAAGCACCCATGGGTTTAATCCCCAGTACTAAATAAAATAAAATGAAAACAAATCCAATAATAATGAATATTGAAAAATTTGTCATCCATTAGATACTGGAAAACAAAATTGATTGATAGAATGACTAGTGTTGAAAGATGACAAGGGATTTTGGACATTTATTTATAAATTAAAAAGTTCTACAACAGTACTATTATCAGATCCTGAATTACATATATTTTGTAAGCACATGCTTAATATTGGTTTCTTCCTAGCACAAAACAATTAGATACTTTTTTAAGACACTGTAATGCAAGGATTAACATCATAAGACAAATTTTGAGTGGGGAGAACCTGTAGGCAGGACACATGTGGAAGGAGAAAGAACATTTTAACCAGAAAGATGGAATTTGTACTTGTAATATTGCAGGCAAGGAAACCAGTGCAGGTGTCAAGAGCAGTTATATACTTTAGTATGCCTAGAAAATAAAATGCAAGAAGTCTTGCTAAAAATAAGACAGGTAAGAAGATCAAAGTGGGATTTATAAAAGGTCTTGAATGCTAGGTAAGGAGCTGCCATACATAAAGAAGCATTATACCTAAGATGACCACCCAATCTGCATAGGACAAACAGGAGTCCAGGATGTGGGACTTTCAAGTTTCTGTCCCAAACACAAACTTCTAGAGTATTATATATTCCTGTGCAAATAGTACATAGCTGTAATCATTTCTATTTCATAAGTTAATATTTAATGAAAGTCTAAGGGATCATGAGAAAAGAAAGGATGAATTGAGTCAACTGGAATTCACTTGAGGATGATGTGAGAATTAGCTGCTGAATTCATTATCAATTATATTTCATTTTAGAAGATCTCAACATTACTGATGTGAAGTATGACAAGTATAAAAAGGGTAATAGAACAGAGAGAATGATTAATAAAACATATTTTTTTCTGAGAAAAAAAGAACAAATAATCAGGCAGTCTCCGTTTGTGAATTAATTTTAAGATGCAGTTTTTTTAATTAAAAATTATCTTATTTTTTGTTCCATGTTAATAGAGTTTTAAATTGGGACTAACATATTGGGCATTACAAACTTTGATTACTTAAGGGTACTTGATACAAAATAACATTTGATTTATTCATTTTTTGCTCATTTATTCAATCACTCAAGGGAGAGATTTCAAGAGCCTACTAAATGTGGGAGAAATAAAGAGGAATAAGACAAATGCTGTGCCCTCAAGGAGCTCAGGATCCCCTTAGTAAAAGGGATATATAAACAAATATTAAGAAAGCAAAAAAGGAAAAATTAAACATAATATATTTCAGGTATTGTGGAAGAAAGGAATTATTTTCATGCTAGGTGAGGTAGTCAGGGAAGACCACCAGAGCCTGTATAGTCACTCTGGAATGCGCTAGTCCAAGATTCACTCATAGAAGAATAGATAAATGCAGTGGGAGCATTAGTGAGTCGGTGCTGACTCAGCAGGCAGGCAGCTGGAGCCTAATGGAACAGGTGGGATATTAATTGAGAATACAGAGGAAGCTGGTGGCAATACTAGTATGACCGGGAGATGGCATGTAAATCATGAAGTCATCCTGTGAATGCCAGAGCTGAAGGGGTACCGCTGCAGATTTTCTTACCAGTAAGGCAAAGTCAAAAGAATCATGATTGCTCTGGTGCTGGATCTGAAGACTTTTGGAAGAAGTGGCAGAAGGAAATTTACATCTGATGAGCAAAAAATCAGAACAGTAAGAATTCCAAAGTCCTGGTGGAGCTGGGGAATGTAGTGTCTTTTGCATTGTGTGGAAAGTAGAAGACTAGGGGAGACCTTCTTGAGAGTGGGCTGACACTCTTTAGGAAAAAGAAAGGTTTGCTAACTCTGTCTCAGCAAGTGTTGCACATACCTATAAGGGGTTTTGTACAAGATTATTCAATATTATTTATTTTCATGGGACTTTGGAAATCACTTAAGTGGATGTTTATACATGGGAGAGTGAATGGGCAAAATATGGAGGAATAATATGGAACATTGGAGAACATACTCAGCAATAATGAGGGACCTAAAAATGTAGTTCTTAGAATGGAAAAAGGAAGCAGAATGGCATTTACATGCAATTTAATTTTCATAAATTAAACATAAACGTGCACAAACAATAGTTCTTTATAGTGCAACATTTTCTCTCCAAAAATATCCTCAATACATAAAATCAAGATAAACCACAGTGCTTATGAAGAAAATGGGTTTAGGGGAAACCATTAAAAATATCTGGAACTAAAATGTTAAAATCTAATAAATGTATAATGAAAAATTATGGAATCCACCCAGATCTGAATCAATAGATGACTGGTTTAAGAAAATGAGGTATATACACAATGGAGTTCTATTCAGCCATAAAGAAGAAGGAAATTATAGCATTTGCTGGTAAATGGATCAAAATGAAAAGCATAGTAATGAAAAAAGCCAGATCCAGAAACTCAAAGGTCAAATGTTTTCTCTTATTTATGAAGGCTAGAGTGAAATTAAGAATAAGGGAAGGATAGGATATGAGAGATATATGGAAGGTCAGTAGTGTAGAAGAAGGAGGTTGAGAAGCAGAATGGAGGGATGGAAAAGAGGAGGAAATGTTGAATGAATTCTTAAAAAATCATATTATGTGTATATGTAAATATACCTCAGGGAATTTCATCTTTATGTATAAGTAAAAAGATCTAATAAAAAAAATCAATAGATGAGCAAAGGTAAGTCCAGTGGAGTTGAAGAAGGAGAATTATGGCATGGGAGGGGGCAGATGGGAAGGAAAAGAGCAGGGGAAGGAAGGGATCCTGAACTGAAATTGAATTCCACACCTGTATGATTTTGTTGGATTGAACCCAACTGCCATTTGTAAGCTACACAGTGAAATAAGGAGGTAGCTGGTTGATATTTAAGGATTGTGTGTATTCCACTGGGGCTCTAATTGGAGGGGTGCAGTTTTCTCCATTCACCTAGTGTTTCTCCTGGATAGAATTATACATAATGCAAAATTTGTGTTATGCTCATATTGTTTTCTCTGTCAATGGCCCTAGAACCAATTCATGATTTAAAAGCAACCATTACAGTACAAATGGCTGTATGCACACATGCAGGCAGGAATAAGTCATTGAAAAAAAAAGATAATACATAAATATATAAAATATAAAATAAAGGAGGATATTTTTATGAACTAATGACAATAGTTGACAATGTTCTTGATTTGAGGAGCATCATTAATCAATCCTCTACTATTATAATACCCAGGAAAATATAATAGAGACCAGGGAGATATTTGACCAGAGTGAATTTCAGGTAAGAGTCCACAATAAATTCCAGGGTACCTGAAATTAATTTTCATATCTAATGGAAACTAACGAAATTAGTTTATTTTAAAAAATGAGGAGGTGTCTGCAGAGGATCTGAAATCCAGGAATAGATGGTGAAAAAGGATGTTAGAGATGGAGGAAGGTCATTGCAATGACACAGGATGCTAAGCAACATGGTCTTCACATCAGAAAGTCAAACAGGATCTAAATAAAATGAACCAACATAGATAATATTTGATAATGAGCAGGGAGTTGATCTTTAAATCAGCTAAACACACTAGTCTGCTTGAGCTCTGTTGTATTTTTGGCTTTCTGAGTGTAGAGCCCATATATCCATCTCAATATATGGCTCACTGAAAAGAGTGAGTGGATTACATATCCCCAAATCATCAAAGCTGGGTAGCTGCAGAGAATACCCAATAATTTAGTGGCTGCTACTCAGTTTGATCATGGAACACAGAGGGAAATTATGAAGAAACACAAAACTGTAAAAGGAGATATGAAAATAGTCTTCAAAGGAAATAAAAATTGTGAATCCAAGGATGAAAATGAGAAACTATCCTCTGGATGGTAATAAACAATAAAGACAGTTGATGGTAAAAATGAAAGGTGAGGATGAATCACTTTTACATAGATGAATATTCACTGGGATATTATGGCTTTAAAAATATGCATCCCCGAGATGAAAAGATGCTGAAGTTGGATCAGACAAGCTAATATTTTCCCTCTGGAATGATGTGGGCTTAACTACCTCATAGAAATATGTGCTCCAACGTAAGCTGGAGCATGTTTATTAAAGGCTGGGTACACAGTCGACAGGATGTAGGGATATGAAGGAAGGAAGCAAAGCACCTTCTAAGGGCCAGGTAATATGAGGCAGATGCAAAGCATTTACCTGCTAAGTGATAGGTGGTAGGTACACTCTTTGCTGGGATCCTCCTTGCCTCCCAAAACTGTAGTAACCTTGAGATTCACTTCCCATCACCACCTACTTGGACCTATGGACAGTCATTGCCCTTGTCTCTCTTAGTATTTTCATGACCATATAAGTGTCTGGCACCTGCTGTGTCCTGGGTCGTTTTTAATGACCAGCACTTGGAATTCAGGCTTTTCAAATTACATAAAACCAACACTTTTCATGAGTATCTCTAAATATTTGGGACTAATCTGGAGCTGTAGTGGTAAAACAGAGAAAGGTATATATAATGCCACTGTAAATAACATAAAATGGGATATTAAGAAACCTCACTTTTCAAAGCTCTTAGCTATCCACCACTGCAGAGTTTTACAAATCTTCAATCCCTGTTAATTTTAGTGACTCCCCATCAGGCTATCATCTCTTTCTCCTCTCCCCTTCCTGTATAAATTCTTTTTTCTTCTCCTCTATTTTGAGTTTAGTTGTCACACTGGAGAGCCTTTTGTCCTACTGTCCAAAGCAGTGGTGCCAATCAGCTACCACCAGAGCTTATCAAGGTATTTTTATTCTGTATAAACAGTCTCTTTCCTAATAGAAATTCTGGTTGTCAAAATGATAAATTCTTTCACTTCGTTAAAATCATTTTTATGGATGACAGTGGAGGTTCAACTAGGTTAAATGATACATACAAGAACACACAACTACCTTGGAAGATGAAGCAGTACTCAAAATCTCTTTTTGTTAATAATAATAAAAATAATAAAAACTTTTCAATATTCCCTGTGAAGCAAATTCAGTGCTAGGTGCTCCCACCAGTCAATTGGCAGAGCTACTATAGAGTTCAGACTGATTCCTTATGTTTCCAGACAAGAACATGGAAAATCAAAGAGTGTGGGATATTTTTTGCTGTTGTCCTGCGACTGATATTTGACCTATGAGCATTTTCTGGGTAATAAAGCAGGGGAAGAAGGAAGGAAAAGACAACACTTTGAGAAGGGAAGTGTGCTGCAGAAGCATTTGGCGATTGAAGGGCCAAGGAGATTGTGTTTAAGTTTGCTCTGAGAGCATGCCCTTCCTGCATTTTTCTATTTCAAGAAATTATTGCATTTTTCTCTTCCCTCTCTCTGTTATTTCAGTTTCCTGACTACTGAGAGGTCTAGTTATTTTTGGATTATGGAAGGCAGCAGCTAAGAGGATCTCCTCTCTCTAGTCTGACAAAACTACTCTCTCATTTTCTCTGAGAGGGTGCAGTCTAAGGGCAGATCTGGACTTGCCTAACAGGGAACTTCTTTGTCCTCAAGAAACACTGCTATCTGCAAAAGTTGCTTTTAAGATGGGGAAAGATTACTTACATGTTCTCTTCTTCAAAGATTGGTGCTTCCAGAGGTCTATGATGGGCTTGGTTTGAAATATAAATAGGCTCTCCTCCAGTACATACATAGACCATTGCTTTGTGCAGCCCAGGCCATATTTCTGGACTTGCCAGTGTCTTCCTCCTTTTCCATATGTCAAAGACAGGAAATGAATCTCATTCTACCCTTGCACTCTTTCTCAGCGGTACAGAACACAGTACAACCTTGCCTTTCATGCCATCTAGCATACCAGCTCATAGGAGCTTTTCCTTTTAATGCATTTGCTGAGAGATGGCTGTTTTAGGAATAACAATACAACCTTTAGGTCCAAATCCCAGCTCTACAACCTCCTAGATTGATAAACTTGGGTAAGTTACTCAAATTATCTGTATCTGAGTTTCCTCATCCATAAAATGTGGTTGCTGATGGTAGTATCTATCTCATGTGGCAAAAATAAAGACTAAATTAATGTTCCTAAAGCACTTACAATAGGGCATGAGATATAAAAATATGTGTTAGATTAAAATATAATATGCAATCTCTGTACAAGTAGATATAATTATCAAAATTAAGAGTTACGCCTTGTCCTCTAGGTCTGGTTTTAATGCCCATTTTCAATTCCTTTATTACATTCGTTCCTGGTATGTATAATATGCTTTTTGATAAGTTGAATTGGTACCTAACAGCAGGTTTCATGAGTGAAAAGCTCTCCCTCTCTGTGTATACTATATACTATTTTATCCCCACTGCCCCAAAATACCTAATTAACTGAAGTCCTCACCAATTTAGACTCTTGCCTACATTGAAAAATAAGTTTGGGGAAAGTAAATGAGAATCTGACACCTGTTACCTGCTTTTTCATCTCTGACCTCTTCTAATTCAGAGCCACATGCCCTCTCCCATCAGCATAAGTCCCTTCCCCATTCTAAGTGAAGAAGCCATTACTTAGAAAAAACAAAGCCATGAGGCCCACCCCCTGTCAGAGGATCCCTATTCCCCACTTTTGCTTCCTGTCCTGTGGTGATTTCAAATTAGGGTGGATCAAGGTCATTCAAAAGCCTTATGAAACTCATCCAGAGACCAGCGAGGTGGAACTGAAGAGTTTGGAAAAGATCCAGGTTATTTTGAGGAAACTTGGGGCAAAAATGATCTGAAGCTTCTTGGAGCTGCTTAATTACCCTGGGGAGGCCCCTGGCAAATGTTACACCATGGGTAAGACCAAATAGCTAAGGCAATTTGGCATAGTTCATCTTTGTGACCAAGCAAAAATATGCTTAGGGGGAGATAAACTCATTGCCAGAACAATCCAGGAAAAAAAAAAAAAAAAGAAATTTACAGTAACTGACTCTGTGTGTGACTGCCCTTGTTGCAAATACAGTAAAAAAAATCTTTAGAAAACTGAAAATTGTTCTCATTAGTGGCAGTTGTGAGCACAGTTTTTAATGACCAGGTGTAGAACTTCACAGATTATGTGAAGTGTGTGTGTGTGTGTGTGTGTGTGTGTGTGTGTGTTTGAGCGCGTGTGCGCATTTCTAATTTATAGGAAAATGCATTTTAATATCATAGATAATCTTAAATGCAAACTATTCAGTCCACCGACAGACTCACATGCTCCAAACTCTCTAACCAATTTGTCCCAGGACTTGAGACACTTCTAGCACTTACCACTCCTTGATTCCAAGATATTCCAAAAGTGTGGACAGAGAATTAGCTTTGAGGTCATATAGACTTACATCAGATTCTGGCTCTCTCATTCACTCAAAGTGTGTCAATCAGCATTCAGTAACATTAGATGTTTAATTGTAATCACTAGAGGTAATTAAAACATCAAATTTTCAGAGGAACTGAGAGAACTAAATGGGAAAATATCACTTACATCACATACATAGCACAGTTCCATACCACAGTTCACAGTTTCAGTTGGCAAGGTTCCATAAACATTTGTTTCATTTATAATTTATGGTGGAGCAGACACAGTAGAATAGTGACAGTGGCTTTTGTGTTCCTGGTAAGAGAGTCCAAAATGTTCCTGTTATTAGGCTTCATGTAAGCTTCATTATAACTTAGAGCAGAGTAGAAGCAAGATAAATGGACCTCCTTATGGGTTTCTAACACAGCTACTTTTTATTTTACCTTACAAAAGACCTTTCATAAATCCACCATTATGTATAATTATAATGCACCAATAAAAATATGGAAAATGGGAAATATGGAAAGAACTTCCATATACTGGGGAGTCAATAAATAGTTGTGGGATAAATTAATAAAAAGCTAACAAGGTTGAATCCTCAATTAACTATGTGTTGTTACTGTATTTCCCTTCATTCCACACAGGAAGAAAACAAACAAAAAATATTGACAAACACATATTGGAATTTAAGGGAAACTAATTGTGCATGAGCATGTACATTTAATTCCCTAGATATATTCTGGGTTAAAGACTTAATAGGGTATATGATTTCTGTTTATTCTATATCTATATCTCTAACTCAAGAGTATGAAACTCCATCAAAAAAGATTACCCTTGAACAGGATAGTTAATTGTTATAAACAAATGTGTGTGTTTATTGGTATAGGAAGTCAATTTATTTATTGTTCCAGGAAGAGAAGAGAAGAAATATCCCCTTTGGTATTCAGGTGTCTGAGCTCTTGTTGACCTGCCTGAACTTGAACAAGTTGACTCATCTCTCTGGACCCCTTTCTGGGTATAATGAGGAAATTGGATATGATCACTTCTAAAATGTTTTCCAACTTCAAAATCTGTTAAATCTTTAACATTATGTGGCTTGAGACTTAGTGCTGTAGAAACACTAGTGGATGCCTATTATTTTAGCATTTTACAACATACTTAGAACGGTATTCATAGGGTACTTTGTGAACTTCTTTAGGCCCTGACTTAGAGCCTAGATCAGAGTAAGTGTTGAAGAATTAACTGAATTCTACTAATTATACTGCTCAACTATATTAGGAGATTTCTCAATTTCAGTCGTAATCCACTGTATCTTTTCAAAAGGACAACTAATAGTAATTCACAGTGGTGAATTACTAATCCCAGAGACTCCAGAGGCAGAGGCAAGAGGATCATGAGTTCAAAGCCTGCCTCAGCAACTTAGCTGAGCTCTAAGTACTTTACCAAGACTGATCTCAAAATAAAAAATTAAAAGTGCTAGGGATGTGGTTCAGTGGTTAAGCACCCTTGGGTTCAATTCCCAGTTCAAAAAAAAGGACAACTAAGGACAGTTTTCAAATGGTCTTAGAGCCTATCACTTTAAATGCACCTCAGATGAATGTAGTGACCCAGAGGGTTAAATAAAGTTAAAAGATTGAAAATAGTGCATTCTGCCATTTTCCAAAGGGCATGGGTGTGCATTGCTGTCGGATGGTGCTTTCTTCCTTGCATTGAGCAATATGTGGCACATGTGACTCTCCCTTTGAGCTTATTGCAGTCAACATATTCATGGGTGGTTTGGATAAAGGTATAGTGGACAGCTCGTCCAATGCACATTTGAAAGGGATCTGGGCAGGAAAGCACACATTTTCAGATGAAATTAAAATGTAAAATGATGTTAACAGGAAACAACAAGACAATTTTATTCTCTCAGAATACAGTTTAGCAAAGATGAAAATTCTACCTAGAAATTTGAAAAAACAAACATGTTTGGACAGTATCTGGGATATGTAGCTTAGTGTTTGCAAACATGAATTATCTTAAGAATTTTTAAATCATTAAAATGGTAAAGATGACAAATGAGACCATCCTTTGTTGAATACTTACATCATTCCAGGCACTGTGCCAAATAGTAATGACACTGAATTCTAAGACCAACACATTTGAGTATATTGTGTTGGGAGTTCATTTAAGGCAATCAATGATAGAATGTTGTTTTAGAATAAATAAAAATAAGTAGGAAGGTGGAATCTTTGGTTCTGTACCAATCAAATCTAGTTAAAATGTATATTGTTTGTGTTCCACAGCTTCCTTTGTATATAGTGAGTTCCAGGAGAAAGCAAGAGGACTTGTGAAGTTATTTTCAGAGGATTAGTTGAACAAAAAGGAGGATAATAATCTGTATTAATAGAGAGGAGAAATGATTAACTGTTACTCCATCCTGAAAAGGCTACCATGTGAACTTTGGATTAGGCCTCTTTTATCTAGATCCTGAAAACAGAAACTGAATGTGGAGTGAAAGGAAAAGATAAATTGATTTTGGCTTAACAGAGAAAACAGCACTAATAATGAATTCTGTCCTAATATGGAAGAGTTACTGCTAAGTAAATGAGAGGTCCATTGTTAGAAGTGTGGAGAGATTAAATTGGACATTCACTGAGGGGAGAGAAGACTAGACTTGAAATGATGGAGTAATAGGTGTTGCAAGGTCTATCATAAGATTGTGATTTAATTATTCTATTGATGAAGAATAGTTTAGAATTTGTAATGAAAAGGTTTAATTATTTATCTGGATATACTCTTTGTAAATCTCAGCTAGATCTACGTAAATGCAGATATTATTTCTGATCTCTAGAATAGTATAAGTAAGATATTTCTGTCATCCTAATTTCTGCCATTGCTAGTAATACTTTAAATTCATTTTTTCATAATAATTCTAACATTTAGGCATCTTCACCATTACTGTTTGATAAAGCTGATATACTCATAGAAGTTAAGCAACATGTTCAACATCATATTATTAATTAATAATATTGGTGATTAATAATTCTAAATGAGTATCTTCCATATTTTCCTAAAAAGTGGCAAATTAGAGCACTTTTTTTTTTAGTACTAGGGATTGAACTCAGGGGTGCTTTACCACTAAGCCACATCTCCAGACTTTTGTATATTTTATTTTGAGATGGGGTCTCACTAAGTTGCTGAAGATAGCTTTGAATTTTCCTGACTCAGCCGCCTGAGCCACTGGGATTACAAGTTTTAAAAAATAGAAAAAATTTTAAAACAATTTTTAGTTTGGAATCTTAAAAATCAGGCAAATTTATTGTGGAAAATTAGAAAACAAACTAAAATAATAAGAAATAATTAGAATAATATCTATAGTTGTTCCATCTGTAAAATTAGTGTAAATATCATGAATAATTTTGTGGTGCTTTGCATAATTTGTTTCATGAGTGATATGAATATATTGTGAAAGATGTATATATTTATATAGAGATATTAATATAGATAGATATCATGCACCTATGGATTTCATTTTCAACATGAAATAGGACCAACAACTCTATGGTGTTGCTTCCCTTTGACCAGACAGAAATACAATGTTGTGAGTATAGTGTGATATCATTAAATATTCTTAAAAAGCATAAACTATTGTCTCCACCTAAAGAGATATTGACAGGACATCAAAATCTGTTTTTTATTAATCCACTTAGTAGAATTATTTCCCTGAAGCACTGAGACTTTGTTCAGTCACTTTAGGAGGAAAGGAGCTTTTTCTCCCTCTGCCTTCAGGCATGGAGATACATCAGGGACATCCAGAAGCCATCCCTGATTTCCCATCACACACATGCCTGCCTGATCCAGCCCTTGACCAGCATTAATTTTGCTTGCTCCTACCTCAGCACTTTGGCCTCATTCTGTCCCCTAAACTCGCCAAATGCATTTCAGCCTCAGACACTGGCACTTGACATTTCCATGGCTTGGGCAGCTCTCCTTGGATGTTCACTTAGAGGTCTGCTCCAGCATCACAGCTTCAGAGGGCTCTTTTCTGTCTTGTTTCTCTCTGGTTTACCTGACTTTTTCATTTTTCCATTCTTTAATCATTGTGTTTTTATTCTGCTTCATGTTTCTGTATCCCACTTCTTGCACATATATTTGTTCCTTGGTATTTTTTTTTTTCATTTATTAAGTTTAGGGAAGTGTATTTCTTCACTCTTGCAACAATAACCTGCAAAACTACCCATTGAAAGTGGGCATTTGATAAGTGCTTATTACCTAAATAAATGAGTCAGTAACTCAGAAGGCATGCCTGGGAAAGACATTTCTATTTTTTATTAATTAATTTATTTTAATTAGGTATATATGACAGCAGAATGCATTTTGACTCGTTGTACAAAACTGCAGCACAACTTTTCATTTTTCTGGTTATAAATGATGTGCTGTCACACCATATGTGCAGTCATACTTTTACCTAGGGTAATGATGTCCATCTCATTCTACCATCTTTCCTGCCCCCATGTCCCTCCCCACTCCTCCCTCCCCTTTGCCTAATCAAAGTTCCTCCATTTCTCCTCCCCCACCCCCTTTATGGATCAGCATCCACTTATCAGAGAGAATAATTGGCCTTTGGTTTTGGGGGATTTGCTTACTTCACTTAGCATGATATTCTCTAACTCCATGCATTTACCTACAAATGCCATAATTTTATTCTATTTTAATGCTGATTAATATTCCATTGTTTATATATACCATAGTTTCTTCATCCATTCATCTATTGAAGGGCATCTAGGTTACTTCCACAGTTTAGCAATTGTGAATTGAGCTATTATAAATATTAACATGGCTGTGTTACTATACTATGCTGATTTTAAGTCCTTTGGGTATAGACCAAGGACCACTCCTAGCTGGGTCAAATTGTGGTTCCATTCCAAGTTTTCTAAGGAATCTCCATACTGCTTTCCAAATTGGTTGCACCAATTTGTAGTCCCACTAGCAATGTATGAGTGTGGATTTTCTACCACATTCTCGCCATAACTTATTGTTGTTTGTATTCTTGATCACTGTTATTCTTAGTGATGTCAGATGAAATCTTAGAGTAGCTTTTATTTGCATTTCTCTAATTACTAAAGATGTTGAACATTTTTTCATATATTTATTGATTGAAAGTATATCTTCTTCTGAGAAGTGTCTGTTAAGTGTCTGTTAGCCCACTTACTGATTGGGTTGTTTGTTTTGGTACTAAGTTTTTTGAGTTCTCTATATATCCTGAAGATTAGTGCTCTGATATGCCTGTGGCAAAAAATTTGGTCCCGAAATGTAGGCTCTCTCTTCAGCTAATTGATTATTTCTTTTTTTGAGAAGAAGCATTTTAGTTTGAGTCCATCCATTTATTAATTCTTGATTTTTTTTTCTTGTGCTTATGAAGTCAGGGCCTAATCTGACATAATGCAGATTTGGGCCTACTTTTTCCTCTGTTAGGCACAAGGTCTCTGAACTAATTTCTAGGTCCTTAATCTACTTTGAGTTGAGTTTTGTGCATGGTGAGAGACAGAGGTTTATTTTCATTGTGCTGCATATGTATTTCCCATTCTCCCAGCACCATTTGTTGAAGATGCTATCTTTTCTCCAATGTATGTTTCTGGTGCCTTTGTTTAATATGAGATAACTGTATTGATGTGGGTTTGTCTCTGAGTCTTCTATTCTGTACCATTGATCTACATGTCTCTTTTGGTGCCAGTATCATGCCTTTTTTGTTGCTATAGCTTTGTAGTACTGTTTGAGGTCTGGTATTGTGACGCTTCCTGCTTTACTCTTCTTGCTAAAGATTGCTTTGGTGATTCTGGGTCTATTATTTTTCAAAATGAATTTTATGATTGCTTTTTCTATTTCTATAAGGAATGATGATGGGATTTTAATTGGAATTTCATTGAATCTGTATTTTATATTTGATGAATTTGGAGGCCAAGGGAAGATTTTTAAGCTGTTTGTTAATCTTTCTTCATGCCTGACCTAAGACAGATCATTTATGAGTCCTGAACCTCAACATAAAGGTAGATGTTTCTTTTATACTGGTAGTTTTCTTTTTGTTTGTTTATTTGTTTGTCAATACCAAAATCTAGAAGTTGTCTTGAAAGACCAGGAAGAAAGTTCATAATTCTAATATAATAGAATTGAACTGAGGAAGGGAGTATGAGATAAAGTCAAATGGCATTTAAGAAAGAGAGGGAAGATTCACTTCACAGTGACACCTAATAGATAAAGCTGGGGAAACTCACAAAGCCAGTGTAGATATTAATAAGGCCTTTCTATATACTTTCATACCTACAAAGCAGGGATATTTAAATGTCCCAGAATAAGCCAGAATAAAAGCAGGAATAGTCTTATTTTTATCAGAAAAGAGTGGTGAGCTCATTGATTGTCTGTATAGATAAGTGATAAAAGCCTCAGAAGTATTCTGTGGTCATGCATTTTAAAGATCTCATAAAAGAAACTGCAATCAAATTGTGATTTTTGAGGAGAGTTATCCATCAGCATCAGAGTCTTGATAAAGCAATATATATTTCCTAGGAAAGACGCTTCTGCAAAGGTGATAATGTAGTTATCTCCCTGTCAGGTAGTGTAATTGATAGTACTATTCAAAATTAATGGACTTTGGTGTATAGTAGATTAATGCACAGTGTGCTCAGAACAGAAACTTACCACTTATGGGATTTCAAACCAAATCTGGAATTTGAATAATGTGAAAACAAGGGGGAGGGAAATACCTCCTATCTGAGGATGTAGTAAAGACCAACAAATTTAACATGATGCTGGTCATAAAATTAGGCTTAACAACCCCATAATCTTGAAAGTGAGGCAGAAGGGTGTTCAAAAGAATCCCACACTTCTTACAGACAACATCTCTCATATTTACTTTATTACTCTGAGCTTATGATTGCCCTTAGTGGCTCCACCCAAGATCTTGTAAATCTTCTAACATATGGTACTTAAGAAATATTGCTTAGCATGGGGTTTGTATTGGTCTTCCATGACCTAGATTAATGCCAGGATAGTTTAATAGTTACAAGTAGACTAGAATAATGAGAACAAACTTACTAGTGTATGTAGTCAAAAAAAGAAATGATTCTTTTCCTGCTAGATTGTGGAAGTCGTGAGAGTAAAAGAAAGAAGACTAAATCATGGAGAAGAAACAAGATAAAAGAAAATGGATCCCAGACAGGTTGGCATTCTTGGAGATGCTCTTGTAGAGGCAGCAGGTTGTTTTATCCCTCATAAGCACTGGACTGGGAAAAGATGGTACCATCTTGTCACACCAGAGGAGACCTCACCGAAGGGGTGAAAGAAAAGTGTTTCCTTACTCCTTATTCTCTAGTAGATGAGTAAGGACTCTGTAGATAGAGAATGCTTACTTTATAACTGAGGATTTAATTTGTTCTCTGTGTATGATTTTTGGACAAACTTGTATGGTATTATTTTCCTTATCCAGGCAAGCAAACCAACTTATAGGATCATCATGAAGCATAAATCAGATTTGGTATTTTGAAGATCATCACCATTCCTGGAACAGAGCTGTCATTTCCAATGTGCAAATTGTGTCCTGAACAGGCACCAAAGGGCACCATTTGCACCTGGGTAGAATATATCCTGAGTACCCCTCCATGACATAGCTCTACTTCCCATGCTTTATCCACCATCTTAGAACTGCAGCATTGTTAGTCAAGTGTTCTACTCAACACCATCTCTCAAGCTATCCTCTTCAAGTATTCAGCTCAAGATGATCCACCATTACCTCCAACACATGCTGGCAGTGGCAGTGATAAAAAAGTTGGAGCGGGACAGATCTGGGGGTCAATGCCATGTGTCATTACCTCTGTCTAAAATAGAATTTTTCCCTCATAGAGTCAAACTATTTGTAACTCTTTGGATAATCTCTACTGATGCATCCACCCAAGCCAGGTTAGATACCTCTCTCTCAGATTACCGTAGCCCTCTACATTGCTCCCATAGGCTGGCTCTCACAGGGTACCTGCCATATTATGTTATTTCCCATAACTATACCACAGACTGGGTATTTATCCCTGTGTGAGTAGCTCCCAGTTCAATGCTTGGCACAATTACTGGCAAGCATGTACTTATTAAAGGAATGTGTACACAGCATATTACATGCAAATATATTCTGACATGACCTTGAGGAAGTTACTAAGTCCTTCAGAACCTCAGTTTCCTCATCTACAAAATGTGAGAAAATGCATACTTCGCAGATACCTTCATCTGTATAAAACACCTGAGCCAGAGTATACACTCAAAAAACGTAGCACTGGGTCATTATTATTATGTTATTCTAATGATCATAATCAGATATAATCAAAAGTACCAAAAGTATGTGACTATTGAAAAAATTAGCATTTATTTTAAAAATGGTATCCCATGGAGCCCCTTAATTCTTGGGGTTTCTATCTTCTGACAAGTTTCCATTTGCCCTTTTCTCACCACAGGGATTTATTCCTATTTCCTTCTTACACTCTATCATAAGTTTTTATATTTACTCTGTCTACATACAAATCCATTAAGTCTAATGAAAATCCATTCTGACATCATGCTGCTTAAATGAAGCTAGTATGCCTAATGATTTAGCTTTTAACAGTGACTTTTTATACTCCTATTTCTAACCTTAGCTGAGCTGATCATCACTTTAAAATCTCTGATATTCAGATAGAAACAGTTACATTTCTACCAACACGTTTGATTATTGATCCTATAGACTCCCTAGGACTAGGCATTTTATGGCGACATAAATATGCCATCATTCTGCCTCAACCCTTGAAGTTCAAAGCCTTAGATCAGTGTCCCATTCTATATACTGAAAAGATTTGCTAGGAGCAATATTCTCTGTAATTACGAATCAGATCTGTTGAGGTAAGGAAATATTGTTGGAAAAATTTTATTGAGCCATATTTGGGACAACCTTAGAAAATGGAGCCAAATAAGACATGCTTTGCTTTTATAATTGCAGGTAATTTAGTAATGAGAGAGGAGAATGTAAACATGCAATTTTAAAATATTGGGCTAAATGTTTTACTTGAGGTAAGCATGGGGAGTGTTGGTAATAATGGCATAAGAAAAAGTCAAACAGAGATTAATAAAAACCTTCTGGAGAACATGATGGCTGGCCTGAACAAAGTGTATTAAAAAACTATTAATTACTATTATATCCTTGTGTGAATCAAAGGGGATTATTTTTACTCTGTTTATTTATTCATTTTAGTTATATTCAACACCAGAACACACTCTGACATCATCACAAAGGAATGGAACTCAACTTGCTCTGATCTAATCCCCAGCATTCCCCTCCCCAACTCACTTCACTCCACTGATCCCTCTTCAGTCCATTTACAGTATTTAGAGTTTGCATTTTTTTGTTGTTGTTGTTAATGTCCTGTGGATGCACCTGAGGCTGGGGCCTACCATACTATATCTATGCTAGCACATATGAAAGTTCAGTCAGGTTCATTCCACATATCTTTGCTTTTCCTGTCCCTTCCTCCTTCTCAATCCTCCTTCTCAATCTTCATCTTCTCTACTGTTCTTTCCTCTATTTTGATGAAATTTCTTCTTTTTTCCCCCCTTTCTCTCTGCTACTTCAATAGGGATTCTTAACTCCACTCATAGAGCTATTTCAATACATAAAGTGACCTCAATACATAGATTAAGTACTCAAAACTAATAATAGTATTATAAAATTATATTTATGAAATTATTATAATTATTGAATACTATTTTTGTAAGTGGAAATAGTTGAGGAGAAAAGGGCATTCCTGGCACAGAGAAAACATGAGCCAAGGCACAGATTTTGAAAAAGCTTGGTTTGTATAAAGTTCCTGCAAACTTGTAGCACAAGTGCAGGATCAAGGTAGGGTTGGTGGGAGCATGGGCAGCCTGGAACAGTCACAGCAGGAAAACTGGATTCTATCCTGCATGAGGATCTCCAGTTTTAAGGAAACAAGTAACTTGGATTGATTTTTAGAAATACCCTTCTACGTTGATCTAAGTAGTTTGACAAAAGACAGGAAGAGTAGCTAGAGGGGTGTTACAATGGTCCAGATGAGAAATGATGAAGGCCTGGACCTTTGCACAGGTCTAGAAGGGAAAAGGAAGAGTGGTCATGATGAGATTACAGGTAGATGCCACAGGTGGTTTATTTTATGATTTATGTCATCCATATAAAATGGTGAGAGAAGGATGGGTGAGGACACAGGGTTTCTGTCTGTGGGGTGGTGGCATGGAGAGGGCTTTGCCATGTCATATTTAAAAAGCCAAGTGGAGAAGACCAAGAGGCACTTTTATATCTGAATCTAATGCTCAGATAGAACATTACTGTTGAAAATCATGTTTTGAGACCCTTTTATATATTAAAATAATAAGTCTTTAAAATGCATGAGATTATTTGATTAGGGTCTCTATATAAGCACAAGAGAGCTAAGTGAAAAAATCAGGCATTTGGAAGGTACTTAGGTAAATAAAAGCTTTATGAATTGAAAAGTAGCAAGATCGGGGTGTCTTAGATCCTTAGGATCTTACAGGTGATAGATGTTTATAGCAATTTCAAACAATAGTGTGCACCACAAATTCCATATGGTCTTATAAAAATTATTATTTCTGCACTACCCTATAGGAATCTGAAGGGTATGTTGTGGCTGTATCCTAGGACATTGCATGTCCTAGAAAGCATCAAAATGATCATATGCAATAGTTTCTGGAGCACACGTTGAGAAACATGGACAGTATTGCTTCTCCGATCTTAGGAAAAGATAAAACCAAGGACATATATGCTCATCAAAGCACTTTGGTTAAAGAACTATATGCATGCTTCCTCCAGTTTGCTTGACAGGTAACTGACAAAAGAAAATTCTTGTTACCAATCTTCACATATTAAAAAAATCACCCAAATCCATGTCAAAACCTCACACACCCAAAGCAGAGTTTGCAGACACAAATAAAAGTCAGTCTGGGGAAAATGAAGGAAATCCAATGCAATATATTTGTATTCTGTCACTGAGGCACTGTCTAATGTTGCTGTAACTATGATGTATAGGTCTATCAAAGCATGTGTTACCATGGTCTGAATTTCCCGACTGGAGAAAAATGATTAATGTAGAGATTTGCATTCGATGTGGTCTTGGACATCAATATTTCAGCTTAGGTAAACAGGAGCTTTACCTAATTTATTGGCTCTCATTATGGATGGCTTGTAGAAGCCAAATTCCCCCTCTGCCTCCAAAATGACCTTTTATGCTCTACAAATCAATCTAGAAGTAGTGAAGCAAGTTGGTTAATATTTTAGGGAGAAAAAAATGACTTCACATGTCAGGGACTTAATTGTTGTGATTTTGACCCATTTTGAAATTAGTTAACATTTCCTTCAGGCCTCTGACTTCATGCATTATTTATTTTCATCTTGGCGTTGCTTAAATCTCTTCATGTACAATATGCCTATAACATGTGAGGAGATTTTTCTAAATACTCTACTTGAATAATAGCATTATGAGCCTGAAAATATAAAAAACAAAATGTGCCCCCAACCCCCGACACACATACACCTATGCATATTATTTTAGGCCAAGCGGTTGGCTAGTACATTTTAGCTCTCATTGGCAAAGTTTCTAGATGTTACAGCCAGCATTACAGAGCAATTTCCTTGTAAGAGTTTTATATTGCAAAGTGTGTCAGAAGTTAATCAAAGGGTAACAATGCAAAAGTCTATGCATACGCTTCCTGGAGACTGGGGCCAGCCCATGCTGTCAGTCACTGTCAAAACCATGGCACAGAGGGGCGTATTGCGCCTTTTTCTTTCCTGTGAGAAAATGTTCTTGCCCACAAAGGTCAATGTCTTTATGGCATAAATCTATTAGCCTATTGTTGTGGTATGAATCCCAAGGAGAAGGCATCTCATCAGCTGTCTGACTCAGATGCATGGTCTCTGCAGCTTCTTTCAGTAAAGGGGCAAGCCCTGCATCTTGCCTCTGACTGTCAGCATCAGCATGGGCTCATCCCATCATAACCTCTGCATCCCAGTGAGTAATCACTTATGCCTGGCCTTGAGAATGACGATCCCATTACTTGTTCTGTGTAATCATGAGAGAAGCTTTTGGAATCATTAAACAAGCTACACCTTCCAGCCAGCCTAGGCCCCTGCAGAGTTTGGAAGGGGAAAGGTAATCCATGAGAATGTTCCATCATGCTAGCTCTAGGAGAGAAGGGCAATTTACAAGCTGCTCACAGAAGAAATGCTCAGAATGTCTTGTGTGTTTTGGAAATATGCACCACCTTCTAATCACCTGGCTTCCTTTTATTCCTGACACCCATTTGTAGTTGAACAAGAACCAGTGCATAGATGAGGCTCGACAGCTGTTTCTCACATGTACAGAAATAACCATTGCAGCTGTCTAAAACTAGGGCATTTGCATTTTCATCAGTGTGGATTAAATCTTTCATTGATTTGGGTCATCATTTATGTACAAAGCTCATAGAACAAAGGATGTGCATGTCCAAAGCAGTCTTTTAAAGTCTTTAAGCACTAAGAATTTCTGGGGATTATATTCACCTGGTGAAAATGCAGTTTTCTGGAAGATGGTTTTCATTTGCAGACTTTAACTGAGACTCTACTAGGTTCACAGCACACTTTTATCGGTATGCTAAAAAACTCACTCATCTTTCCATCTTCATTATCACCTTCTCCTTGAACTGTTTCCAGTTCCTTGAGTTAGAATTAGTTGACGTCTTTCCTTAGGAATTTGGAACAAAACTTACCTAGATTTGAATATGATGCTCTCATTTCCTAGCAATGCTCATTGAAGTAAATGCTCAACAAATGTTAATGGTCTCTGAATTCCAACAGGAAGGAAAAAAGAAAGGCATCATTAAATATATATACATTTCTATTAACTCAAAATGTATAGCTTTAAACAAAAATGTGTATACTATTTTTATAATTCAGAAGCACTTTCACTTTGTTTCCTCTGAAAATGTCATTTAATATTCTCACATAGTCCTTAGCGTTGGGCTTATCAGTATCCCTAGATATTTTTCAGATGGAGGAACTGAAGTCTTCTAAGTCCAAATCCTAAATTCTCTTTTACACCTTAATTTCATGGAGCAAAAAAACTTAATTTTACTTCAATTTATTTTCTCTTAAATTCAGACTCCTAGATCTCCACAGCATCCTATTTTTCTTTTCATTGTCATAACAAATATTCTCTTTTTATCTTAAATGCTGTTCTATCCTCCTGCCCCAAACAGGATTCTCACTTTGATTTTTTTTTGTCTTTTGTCCATAGCTTATCTATGGATAATTTCACATTGTCTTTTTGATCTATGGAACATTATTTATGACTAAAAGCTTTACATGTCTTACAAATACTTCAAACACAGCATGTCCAGGACTTAATGTATTGTCTATCTTTCTAGAACAACACTTCCTATATATCCTGCTTGGTTAATGAAGCCACTACCACCCACTCAGTCTTCAAACCACAGACCTCTGCCCCTTCCTTCATTACTCCTTACTCTCACTCTCCATACCTAATCGATTCCCACATCCTGTCATTCTCCAAATATATCTCTCAAAACCTGACTCTTCCCTAGAGTGTTGGACACCTTTCCCATGGACAATTGCATGAACATCCACACTGAGTAAATGTTCTCTAGTTTTACTGATTCAGGTTCATCTCTGCCATAAAACATTCAATTATATTAATAAATATATGTGTTTGTGTGTTATCCCCCTCTCATTGTCAGAAAGTGTAATCTTTAAAATAAATAATAGCAATCATTTATTCATGGTGTTTCTAATCTGAACCTGACCTCAAGTCCAGCCTTATCTTCCACTCCTCTAGTCCCTCCAATCCACATCCCCCATTGAAAGCACCACAGTTTCTAAACATACAACCTTCATAGGAACCCAAATAATAAATGGGCTAAGAAACTGAACTGACATTTCTCAGAAGAAGATACACAATCAATCAACAAATATATGAAAAAGTGTTCAACATCTCTAGTAATTAGAAAAATGCGAATTAAAATTACTCTAAGATTTCATCTCACTCCAGTCAGAATGGCAGTTATCAAGAATACAAGCAATAATAAGTGTTGGTGAGGATATGGGGGAAAAGGTACACTCGTACAATGCTGGTGGGACTGCAAATTGGTGCAACCAATCTGGAAAGGGGTATGCAAATTGGTGCAATCAATCTAGAAAACTTGGAGTTGAAACACCATTTAGCCAAGATATGCCTCATTATATACCCAAAAGACGTAAAATCAACATATGATAGTGATGTTTATAGCCTCTCAATTTGCATAGCTAAACCACCAAGCTAAGTGCCCTTCAATAGATGAATGGATAAAAAACTGTGGCATATACATAATGGAATATTAGTCAGCATCAAAAGAGAATAAAATTATGGCATTTGCAGGTAAATGGAGGATTTAGAAAATATCATGCTAAGCAAAGTAAGCCAATTCCAAAAACCCAAAGGCCGAATTTCTCTCTGATAAGTGGATGCTGATCTATAATGGGAAGGGGCACAGGAAGAATGGAGAAATTTGGAATGGGCAAAGAGAAGGGGAGGGGGCATGAGGGCAGGAAAGACAGTGGAATGAGAAGGACATTATTACCATAAGTATATGTATGACTGCACAATGGTGCGACTCTACATCATGTGAAACCAGAGGAATGAAAAGTTGTGGCCCATTTGTGTACAGTGTGATGCATTCTGCTCTCATGTGTAACTAATTAGAACAACAACAACAACAAAAACTTTCTTAGGGTTAGGGTTGTTGCTCAATGGTAGAGTGCTTTTCTAGCATGTGTGAGTCACTGAGTTCAATTCTCAGCATGGCATATAAATAAATAAAATGAAGATCCATTGACAACTAAACAAAAATAAAAACAAACAAACAAACAAACAAAGCTTCTTAAGTTTTTCAAAGATACCAGGCTATTGGCCCCCATAGTCCTGAAGGCAATTTTCCCTGCCAAGCATACCTTCCTGTCTTCTTGTCAAAGTACTGCTCCTCCTTGAAGTGCAAGTTCAAGGAAGACACTCCTGACATCTGGCACCAAACCAGAAGGAGCCCTCTTGATTCTGTTCCCTATAGAACCTGGGTTTCCCTCTACTAATGGCTTTTCAGCTGATCTTTCTATCACTCACCAACTTCCAATTGTATTCAGAACACAATCTTTTAAAATTCTCTATACTTGACAATTTGCCACCAACTTAATTTTTATAAAATTAATGAAACTTTCATTTTGTCTAACTTGAATCTTGCTATTTCATTCTCTTTTCTGCTTTCACTCTGGTATAAGACAAACATTTGTGTTCTGTCAATTAGCTTTTTTGGACAGTTTTTATCCTTGATCAAAGAAAAATGAACAAGGTCACTGTGCATGCATGATAGGGTGTCAGAACTATTACATATATGTTAAGTTCTCATCTTTTAATATCTTTTTGCTACTGGAAGAAGGTAACTGTACAAAATGTTACTTATTCAGATGTTCTTTTTATTCAATTAACTTTCACCAGGAATACAATTTGTACCAGACACAGAAGGACAATGAGGATGCATAAGTGACTGCACTACCATTAAATATAAAGACCCATCAATTTAGTCCAGGGTGTATTATTGTTTAAAAAGGCATGTAATGCTCAAAGAGACTTTATTCCTCATTAATTTCTCTGAAACCATTGAAGAGAATTGGAGGACATGGTTACTATTAGAACTTCATAGAATTCTCTTGTACCTACCTCTTAAACATCACCTTCCTGTCCACATTGTTTCTCTCTTAATAATGCAGAAGTAGTCCCTTCCTCTCCTACTCTCTCTCTTTCATGGGCACCTCTTTCTAACTTGCTGCTTCTGAACCACAGACTCCCTATACCACCCTGTGTTACATTCTGTATCTTTGGGGTTTACCACCTCTTCTCACTTTTTCTTGTGAGCATCTTTTCCCTTGCTTTGTCCTTCTTAGACCTGTCTCCTGTACTTCTAACTTTCTAGTTCTATTTTCTCTATCAGTTGCCCCCATTCTACCTCAAAAAATTCACAAATTGATCTGGTGATAAAAGAATTGCATTCAAATAAAAGGATGTAGTGATACAGAGTGAAATGGGAGGGTAACATAAAAAGAAGAATTACTAGTGTTCTTTTAGAGTCAAGGGTAAGAAGTTACCAACATGCCTATTAGCCCATTTTTTACTCATCCATGATGAGATGTACTGACTTCTTCATACTGTGATGTGATGGGGAGACAATAGAATAAACTGTCAGCCATAATATTATATGATACTATAATTATATGATACTATAATTGAGTCATATGCAGGATAGTTTAGGATCATTGCCAAAAACACGTAATTCAGCCAAAGTTTGAAAGAATCTTAAATAAGAGTATTAGAAAATGATTACTGTTTGGAATGAATATTTTTATAATTATGTATTTAAATTTGCTTGATGAACACATGTGAATGGGAGTAGGGGCCTAGAAAGAAAAACTTTGTTTGTTACATTATAATTATACATAGTAATGGGATTCTTTGTTACATATTTGTAATGTACACAATCTAGCAAAATAATTTGATCAGTTTTTGTTCACAGCCACTCTCCTGTCTTCCCCTCCTTCCTTCTCTGGGTTGCCTTTCTCTATTCTACTGATCTCTAGATGGGAAATTTGATGATGAATTTTGCAACTTCTGGACTCATCATAAAACACATTGATTGATGATCAACATATTTAGACTTGTTACACTGGGGTTTTCAACCTAGATGGATTGTCACTAAGACAGTATCTTTTCAAATTCAAGAAACCTTTTTTTACTTTCTAATTCTAAGTTCTGACGTCAATTTGTCTTCTTACATGATCTTAATGAAGACTGATTTTTAAGATTACCATTTCACGTCTTATAATGAATAAAAGCATAAACTGCCTCCTTTTGAAATATTACATGAAGTTTGACTGAGTATTGATAACTGAAAACAGAAATATAATGTTATGGTTGTGTGTATTTATGTAGATATGTTTATACTGACAACTGAATTACACATTAATACAATTTTCCACTTTGACCTTTATGAATGTGAATTCCTATCTTAATTTCTGACAGTTTTGGATATTGAAATAAAATCATCATGGTTTCAAGTCATAACAGTTAAAATAATTTTAAGGTTTGCAGTTCTAGAATCTTGGAGGAATCATAGAATTTTGGCTGAAATTTCTTGTAGTCTTAATCCTTTCATAAAGAAAAATAGCAAAGTATATCAATCATAACTAATTGTGTATTTCTTTGAAAAGATAATAAGCATTGTCAAAGAGAAGGCTTCTTTATTATAATTTTAAAATGCTTAAGCCATATTGCCTCAGAATATTCTTTCATGCTAAGGGAAGCATTTATACCCACATATATGATTAAAGATTTAGGATTAGACTCATCACTGCCATACCAGCGTGAAATAAAGTTGCTTATTAACATGTGGGTTATACCTTTGCAAAAGTAAAATCAGGGAAGACATGTTGCACTTGCTGTCTCAGGGGCATTTTATAATTAGACTGGATTCATTTGCCAGACCCCTCCCTGAGCTAACGAGCTAGAGTGCTGCTGTGGCTCTTTGCATTCAGAAAATTGAAGTAAGAGATTAAATGTCTCTACAATGATTCTTGCTTCATTTTGCTAGGTAATTTCTGAAGGCTTGACTCAAGGTGGGTCTGAATTCTGTAGGTGGTGTTTGAGTCACTTTATCAGAACATTATTTTCTCTTATTACATTTTTGTTTCTTTCCTGAATTAGGAAGTGAGATCCTGTTAATTATGCTGAACACACTCTGCTTTTCTGAATGCTGTGCATTATACACCTTACTTTCTAGTTTTGTGTTCTACTCATCCTGTTCTTATATTTTCCCTTTTCTAGATAACTCAGCATTTTCAGTGGACTGGTTGACTGGAATGGAAAGACTAGGCTGAATGAGGTAAGTCGTTTTGGGAGCTGCTGTTAGCGCCCATATTTTCAAGCCAACTATCCTATGATGAACATAAATTTAACCAATCTGGCTTCCTATTGTGGTCAGTTCCACTGTGGTTAGATTCTTGTAAAAGGCTGATTTTAACAGAGCAAGCAAGGCTGGTGGGTAGACCAGTCACTCTTTGGGTCTGTGGGCCTCAGTTGGTCGGCCAAGTGTGGCCATGCCTATGTGTGCAGAAAAGGGCCTTGGCACTGGCAGGATGTTGTTGAGTGGAGGTGAGATTGTGACAAAGAGGAAGATGGACTGGGATTATCATGCAGTAGTTTGTCTGCTGGCCTAGAGAAGGAGCTCAGGAAACTGTGATGTGTAAAGTTCTTGTCTTAAAATCATTTATGCCCATCGATATACTTATTTAGTTTGGGAAGGTCTCTTTTAAGGAAAAACAAAAATTTATATTCAAAATCTTTACTATGGCAGAACTTAAAAAAAAATGAAACATTCAGGAAATCATCTTACTACCTGATAATTCAGGCTTATTTACATATCCACATAGTGGAGTGTTATGTATGTTCCAAAAACTGTGATTAAGAAAAATTTGCAATCCTAATAGAAAATATGGAGGCAAAATATCAAGTAAAAATGCAATATTCAAAATAGTTTATATTGGGCTATGACTACAATTTATTCATGAAAATTATATGGAAAGAAAATGCAGTCATTGGCTGATTCTGGAATGTATGTTTTTTTTTTTTTTTTTTTTTTTTTCATTTTAACATCTCTGAAATCAGTATTTGTCTTACAATTAATGGCACATTCTAGTTGTAATTGGCAGCAGTTTTAATTTTCTTTTTTGAGTAGTACATAAAAATGGTGTTGCATTTTCTTATCAATGACATCTTAGATTTGGAAAAAAAAAAAAAAAAGAAACATTTTGCCACTATAACCAGGACAAATTTCATTCAGTGATGTAACTATGTCCTTCCTTCCATAGTGAGTATTTATTATATGTACATTTAGAAGAAGTTACAGTGTCTTTGCACTGATATTTGACATTTTCCATAACCAGAAGCAGAAAAACATTGAGTTTATTGTGGATTATTTATTTTAAATGACCTCCAATACCCTACACCACTTTCTAGAGCCCACTTGGGAAAAAAAATTCAGTGGTATCAAATTAATTTTTCACCAGAATTTATTTAGAAATAAAAACATGGTTAGATGTATCTAGAACTCTCAGAACACACTTAGTGTGTACCTTCCCATCAGTTTCCACTCATGGGTGCATTTGTTCCTTTCTTTTGGCCTGTTCAGTTTGTTTTACCCTAATAATCTCTACCACTGGCATTAAAAAAAATGTGCTACCAAATGCTCAAGACCTTATGAAGGTCCAGAGAGAGGAAGGCTAAATGAGAAGAGCATGGTTAGAAATTCACAAAGACTTAGGCTTACGTAGCCTCCTATAACCAAGTTTTCTCTTCTGTGAAATGAAGACAACAATGTCAGTCTCCTGGTACTATCTTGTATAAGAAGGAGGTGCACTGGATAGATTCAGCGAATTCATGAGCTCATGTGTGTAGAATAATGGATGTGTGTTCATATGCCCTGAAAAATTTGTTTTGCTCCTTCCTTTTTTTCCTGGCATGTGGTTTCCTAAGAAGATAGCACTTCTCACATAACCCTCCAAAAGCATGTTCATCTCCTCTCTCATGATAAACTTTCAAGCCTAAGAAGCCTTCAAAAATATTCTTCTTGGAGCTGGGGTTGTGACTCAATGGTAGAGCACTCGCCTAGCACACGTGAGGTACTGTGTTCAATTCTCAGCACCACATTAATTTTTTTTAAAAAAAGTCTTTTACTTTCATGCAAAAACTTCTTGGGGGAGCCTACAAGTTCTAGCTTACACCTTGGAGTTTCCCCCCCCCCACCTCCATTCTGCCGTCCTGAGGTAGGCCAATGAGCTCTCTTGCATTCCTAGCTGCCTTCAGCTCTTCTCTGAATTAATGTGCATAGGGTTAAATGGAAATGGATAAGAGGAAGCGAGAAATGTGTGAGCTTTGGAAGAAGGTCATCTCATGAGAATTAAGTGTCCCCAAGTGAACAAGAGGCACAAAGAATAATGGGTTCTTCCAAAGTAAGAAAAATATAATCTCTGGGTTTGGGGATCTGGGAACAACTTATGATAGCAACTCTCACATTTACCCAGCTTTTCAGGTCTCCTATTTCTTAGTCCTTCAGTATCACAATCACCAGTAAGTCTTATCTGCCATCCTTTGCTCTATTTTAGCTTCTTTCTTACTCATGCTGACTTTAATTCTTGACATTCTAACCCTAATTTTTTTTTTCATCATTACCACCTGATTCAACCCCATGTTTATCATAATTTGCTCAAATGTTGTTAGTTGGGTTCAGGTGCTACAATTGTCATCTGGGTCTTCAGACACTATTAAGATGTTAGGTCTGCTTGTATTCAGTTTTCCTCTGAACATTTCCCTCAGTCTCCTATAGAGCCTTAAGCCTCAGATAGTGTAGGTTCAACTCATTTGCTTGAGGATTCAGGAAGCATAGCTCTACCTTTCTCCAGAAGAAAATAGATAACTCATATGATGATGAATATAAAAAAAAATCTCCAAATTACCTCTCTACAGAGAAAATAAAAGGTCTCTTATAGTGAGTTTCATGGTGCCATTCAATGGGAATTCCATTGGCAAATCAATTTCTCTCCTGCCAAAGAGGGTTTACAAACCATTCACATTACTGAAAAAGGTTACCACCATAAGGTGAACTAAACCATGTGAAAATCTCTACCAGGTCTTCATAATAGTTAAGTTTAGCATACACAAAAACTGAGAAGCCAGTGACTTCAGGAATGAGGCCCTCCAGTAAAAAGCAATGTCCCAGGGAAGACAACAGGGATGTTGAAGATAAAGGATTTCTTTCTTTACCCTGTTACAAGCTTCATGACTGACAACCTACAATGAGAAAAGATTAATAATAGAAGAGCGTGAAAACATATTTAACATAAGTTGTATGTATCATGGGAGCCTTCACAAGTGAAGACTCAAAAGACCCAGAGAAAACTTTATGCATGGCGATGCAGAGGCAGGATTGGAGAACAAAAGGTACAATCTGATGGTACTAAACTTAGGTGAACTTAAGGTCTCTTGGTTCAGTTTCATCTTGTCATTCCCCTGTAACATTTTTTTTTTTTTTCTTCAAGGAGTAGAGTAGGACTCTTATTATAGGGTCTTCAGGGAAGAAAGCATAAGACAAGTCAGAGAGATCTTCTCACTCCTACCATTAACTTATTTTCCAAGCTGTGACATAGGGGATATAATAATTTAGCTCTGAGTGGGGCAAAAGAATGCAATATTACTTTTCGACAGAGCAGAGTAGATTTGCCCCACAACCACATATGTTTCAGGATTATCTCTGAATTCTTTAATGAGAAGGTGCTAGAATTCAGTAGCAAAGCCTATTGAATAGGATTCAGTGTAACCTCATGTTTTACTTACCATCTGTTCTAGAAGCTAACAATATTTAGGTGAAGAAAAGCAAATGATAACAATACATGTAATATGTGTCATGAAAATGATAACATTTTCTACCATTTATTCATCATTGTCAGTCAGGATATTAAGTGCATGGATTCTCTCATTTAATTCTGTAACAACCTCTGAAGCAGGCACTATTATCATGCCCATTTTTATCAAAAAAGAGAGCTAATTTAACTTACCCAAAGCCCCTAAGCTGGTAGAAAATACCTGTAGATTTTAATGTGGTGCTTCTTAACTCTATATATTGAGCTTTTAACGATGAGGTTATATTGTCCTGCTCCTGAAGTAGAGGTGTGCAGTGGAGATAGGATTAGCTTGTGTCAGCTGGGGAGGGTGAGCAGGAACTGGAGGCCTCACAGGGATGGGAAGTGGAAAGGAGGTTAGGAAGTTGCCCCCAAGCACAGCATACATTACCTCCCTGTTTCCTTCTCCCTCACTATCTCTGCCCATTCCCACCTCCACCCATTATCTTCCTATCAAGAAGGCCCAACCAATCTCCACCACACTCCCATTGAGATGTATATTTATATTTTTGTTGTGGAGCAATTTTTTTTTTCTTCTGCAACCTCCCAGTACTCTTTCCCTCAAAAAAGCAGCTATGCCTTGTTTGCTGCTTTAAATGTATGAAATGTGATTGTGTTTACTTTTTGGGATTGAAACCAATCACATACAAAAACACCTTTTTAGGGGAGAAAGATGTCAGCTCTGCCTTGCATTCAAATGCCCAATCTTTTCTGACTCACATTGAGCAACCTTGAGCAAATCACTCTCTGGTTTCTTTCTTCTGCTTGTGCCATGCAGCAGCAGGGAGAAAGGCCATTCCAAATGTGGTGCGATCACTCAAATATTAAAGCTTTTTACGCTCTTTGCTTCTGTTCATTCTTTCTTCTCTTTTGATCTAACAAAACTTCTTAAATTATAAATTAAGGAGTTTGAGGGTTTTTTCCTCTCTCAAGATAAGGGGGGAATATGTGACTTCAAAGAAAAACTTGAGAGGAGTAGTGCAGCAGACCAAGTCAATATTTTCATTTGGCATGTGGCACATGACACCTTGAGAATGATGCCACACTTAGGATGATTTTTAAAGATCATTTTTGCGGATGATTTGTTGTTTGCAAATGCAATGAAACAAGGAAGCCATTTTTATTTGGAAGATGAAACGCCATCTCCCAACCCTTTTCAACAGCCTAAAGAATATGTAATCAGCTAATTTTAAAAAATCCAACTCTGAGTTTGCCTCCTGAGATTTTTTCCAGTGGATCAGCTAGTAAATAATTACTTTTAGCCTTTGAAAACACATGAAAAGAAAATTACTATTAAGTCAATCAGAGTGTAATACAAAGGAAAATGTAAGGATGGAGTTGTTTTCTAGAAGAGTGTTTTCTGGCATACAGTTAGCCAGTCATTTTGAGAACTTGTCTTGTTATTTTATTTTTAAATTTGTTGAATTTGGGGAGTATAACTTTCCTTAGGAAGTCTTCCCTGGTTATTTTACCTCCCATCCTGGGTAGCTACCTTCTGAGCTTCTCTGCCCTGCTGGACAAGGCAGAATCAAAGAGCTCCTCATAGGGCATCATAATCAAGAGTTTCTCTGAGCATCTAGACTCTGCACTCTTTGGGGACAGGATGCCACACCATATTCTCTCTTCATCTGCTAACACCCTATGAGGCAGAGTTACAAACTCAGTGCTTGGTTTTGCAAATGAACTGAACTTGGCTGGTCTTAAATGGAAATATGATTATTATCCAGGATTCTTTTTTTTCAGTTCACTAAGATTAAGAGTTTAGAGTCCAATTGCAGCATACAAATAAAATGACAAACATGAAAATAAGGCAACAAGTATTTTTTTTCCATTTCTTCAGCCAAGAAATGGTACCAGAACCTCATAAGAACAAACTGGTCCCAAATATGTTGGTGTTTAAATAAGTCAGAAATAGAGCGAGAACAGGAATTTGAGAATTCTTTTTATTCCTATGTCATTCTTGAATAAAAATGAAGGAGATAATATAAATTTGGAGATTTAACAATGATACTTAACTTCCACTGGGGAAATGAAAACAGTAAACAAGAAACAACGAAAATCCTCAGATAGATGTTCTTTGCATGATAATCTCAAAACTTCCAGCTTGATCCATGCTTTATTTTAAGCTGTGAAAAACATTGCTGTGGAATTTATACTTCTGACTAAATAGCTGAGCCATGGCACACAAACATCATCAACTATTAGTGCAAGACATGACTGTAACAATGATGCTTCTTTATATTAGTATGGTATTTTGCAGTTTATAAACATTTCTACATTTCTCTTGTTCATTCTCATGAAAATCCTGCATGGTAGAAAAACCATATGGTACTATCTTATCCTTGTCTTATAGATTGCAGAACAAATTCTGGGAACTTTCCTTGGGATCATAACACTGTGAATATCAGGAAGCCACAGCACTCAGATAACAGGATAAGAGTTGGCGGTGACAGATTCTCCTGTCTAGAGCTGGACCCTGTCCATCTCAGGCAATCAGTCCAACATCATTTCTTGATAAAGATAACCAGATTTGTATTTGAGTTTTATTGTTTAACATAAGCAGCTACAATTTCTACCAATTTTTACATATTTATTGAACACCTTCTATGAGTTAGGGTCACATAATAAATGTATAAAGCATAAAATAGATATCATTCTGTGAATTTTTAAAATGATTTCATGAGCTGGAAGGAACATTTTTATTTGAACTTATAAAACTGTACAGAGCCAGTATTGCTCTGTCCATTTTCTACAATATGCCTAAGGTAACAATGCTAAAAAGTGTCAGAGCTGGAACTTGAAACCACTTCTGCCCATTTCATGACATCACCCCCACCTCCCTGAATTTGAAGTAGGGGATCTTTCTTATTATCAAGACACTTTTGGAGAACCTGAGTAGGTCTTTGAGGCAAAATATTCTTGAAAATATAACACTTTGAAAGTAGTAGTCATTATCAGCTGATAATTGAATCAAAAGCTGCAAACCAGACAGTGTTCTGACACAGAAGCAGCCCGCAGACCTGTGTTGGAGGTTCCAATTCTCACCTTACAAAGGATAGAGCTGAGGGATTTGTGGCTGCCTTGGTTTTTTTTTTTTTTTTTTTTTTTTCTTCTTTGAAATTGGCATCATCTTCATTTATGATAGAAAAATAGGTTGTTCTATGGTAGACAGTCACCTGTTTATTTACTTGCTCTTGACTATGAACTGAAAGAATTTGCCTGTGGAATCCTCATATATTATGTAAATCCTGCTATCTAAAGTAGAATATTAGATGTAAAGTCATGATAATGGCCAGATTCTGTGTGCCAACTACATGTGGTGATGGATAGAATGTGGGGCTTCAACTTCAAGCTGTGCTTTGCTTTCAGCTGTGTGATGTTGAAGTGGTCCCTTCATTCTGAATCTTTTTCTTGTGTTACAAAGATCAAATGGGATCTAAAGCACTATAAATATGAGGTTGTATCATCATCATGGCCATCCTTTTTAACAACATGGTAATGGGCAAAACTTCTGATTAACGAAAAACAACATTCTCGCTTAAAATATTTTTAGGAGGATTCAGATTAATTTATATACCAGAAAAAATGCAATGCTTAATGAACTATATAAATCTAAAAAAGATTTCTGTAGATTCATAGCTTCATTTCCTTTCTCTATATTTCCCATTTCCCAAGGGAAATTCCTTTCTTTTCATTTCTGATCCCTTCACTCCAGCAGAAACACGGAAGAAGTGAGTTATCTTTTTGCTAGGTGTGTGATAGGGTTCCTGGGGTGGTGCCAGAGGGGACAGCAGTCCTGTGAAGCTATAACTTAACACAGAGTCTCTCAGGATAATTAGTGTCAGAAGGAAGAATATGGGCTGTGGGATAGCTTAGTGGTAGAGAACTTGCCTTCCATGCTCCAAGCCCTGGCATTGATTCCCAGAAAAGGAAGAATAAAAAGCGGGGGCTGGGAGATGTGAGGCAGGTATATTGTGATCAAGGAACTTAAAGGTGGCCAGGACATGGTGAAATACAAGGGAAAGATTGCAGGACAGTACGTGCTCTCCTTTCACGCTTACAGAGAATGAGAGCTTTTTTTCTTTCTTTTTTTTATTGGTTGTTCAAAACATTACAAAGCTCATGACATATCATCTTTCATACATTTGATTCAAGTGGGTTATGAACTCCCATTTTTACCCCTTATTTTTTTTTATTATTTTTACCCTTATTTTTAATTGTGGATATTTTTAATATTCACAATTCTCATTTAAACAGGGAACATATATCCATTAATCTCACAGGGTAGATATAAGGATTACATGAAGTAATATTTTACACACACACACACACACACACACAATGCTTTTAAACCCAAAGGTTTATTTAAATGTAATTAGTGGTATCCTGTCTTTGCAATCAACATCACTTTTCCAAGTATGACTTCTTGGAGAACAGACTGTTTAGGTAGTTTTCTTGTACCAAATATTCACTACTTTTCAAGTATGGTTCACAATACTGCACAAGAATTATCATTGCTTCCCCAAAAAAAATAAAATAAAATAAACCCTTCTTGCAGGTCACTAACTTGCTAGTCTACACTTTTTGTTAAGTATCTACTTCTTTTTACCCTAGAAACTCAAGTGCAATAATATCAAAATAATATTATCTATATATGAAGTTACCTTTTATTCATTCAGATATGTAATGATAATCTACTCTATACTAAGTATTATGCTAAGTTCTGTAGTCAAAGAACCAGCTGCAGACAATAGCCAGCCTGGACCTCAGGGATTACTGAATTTGCATGATAACATTACTACATGTACAAAATGAATTTTGCCTGGACCAATTTTTTTGTTCTTTCTTTTATGGGTGATTCATGTCTACAGTTGGGATGACATATTTAACTCGCGGGGATTGCTTGAGATAATGTAAGAGAAATCCTTCTGACAGTTCCTGGCAAGGAATAATTGTAGAATAAGTGGAAATTATCATAGTACAAAGCAGGTGAAAGGAATTTGAATTCATAGAGCATAATCTTTAAATCAGTCTCCCTCCAAAACATCTGTGTATCTACATTCTTAATCCCAAATATCCTGATACACTGTGGCTTTCAGTCATCACTTTCATCCCCATTCTTGTCCTCCTCACCATTGCTATCAAGTTCCTCAATCATAGGAGGAACCTGAGGAGCAAGAACATGAAACTTATTTTGGGTTTCTTAGCAACTAAGTGATGGCCATGGGGAGTGGCTCCATGTTTATCTATTCCTAATCCCATTTGTTTTCCTCTTTGTGAAAAATTAAAGCAAAAACTTAATAATGACATCCCACAGAGTTATACCTCACTTCTCTGGATATTTTTGTCCAGTTCTTAGTGTGATATTGAGGGTATAATACAATATTCCTATGTTTTTGAAGTCACACTTTATATTAATCTGATTTCCCTATTTTTTTTCTGTTCAGGTGTTCCAACAAATTACCTTAAACTGGGTAGTTTATAATCAACAGAAATTGATTGCTCATGGTTTGGGAGGATGGGAATTTCAAAACAGAGGTACAAAAAGATTTGGTTCTGGTGAGGACTCACTCCCTGCTACACAGATGGCATCTTCCATCTCTGTGCTTCTATGGTGAAAGCACAAAAAAGATTGAGCAAGCTCCCTTAGGTCTCTTTCTTGTGGACGGTTTTCCTGTTCTTGAGGACCCCATCCTTCTCATCTCTGAAGATGATGTTTCAACATGTAAGGTTTAGAATAGGACTAGCAGTCCTATCAGAGCATTCTCTCCATGGTCTCCCCTGATTAAATCCTTTTCATAAGCAAAATGCATTCACTGAATCCTAATAGCTTCTAAAATCTTAGCATCAACTCTAAAGTCAACGTCCAAAGTTTTTTCTAAATGCCATCTACATCATATATGAGTGAGACCTCGGGTATGATTCATCCTGAGGTAAATTCCTCTCAGCTATGAGTCTATAAAAATCAAACAAGTTATGAACTTCCAATATACTATGTTGAGACAGGCATGGGATAGACATTCCTGTTCTGAAAGAGAGAAATAATAAGAAAGAAAAGGGCAATGTAACTGGTCCCATGTAAGTCCAAAACCTTACAGGGAAAATAGTAAATCTTAAAGCTTAATAATGGTCTTCTTTGATGATTGTTGTATTTTCCAGACACACTGGGATGGGGTTGGATACGTGGGGCATCTTTTCCCCATGACTGTGCTGGGTTCAGCTTACACATCAGCTCTCAGGTTGGAGTTACATGCCTGTGACACCTCCAGACTAGAGTTGTACTTTTCTGTGGCTCTACCACTTTGGGCCCACAAGGGCAGCCCTACCTCCTTGACAATAATGAACATTGCCCCATTGGAGGATATCTGCAGAGGCCCCACCCCTGTAGTAGGTCTTTGCTTTAACCAGGTGAGAGAGGCTTCAGGCAGCTGCATCCTTTGAAATTTACATGAAGGCAGGGATGTACCCTGATTTGAGCACTCTGTGCATCTGCAGTTAGTACCACATGGACACAGCTCATAACTTGTTTGATTTTTATAGACTCATAGCTGAGAGAAATTTACCTCAGGATGAATCATACCCGAGGTCTCACTCATATATGATGTAGACAGCATCTGTGTCTCCAAAAGTAGTTGTCCAGCTTGAACAGTGACCCACCTAATCCACAGTTAGATTAGGCCTTGTAATTACAGTAGTAGCCGAGGATCACAATACCTGACTGCAGGGAGAGGAGGTATTCTGGGTATATGATGATAAGATGCATTGGAGAGCTTTAAAATGATGTGTGGCCTTTCTTCCGGCATCTGACTTCCTTCTGTCTATACTAACACCCTCATCACATGTTCATTTAGCCACACACTGGTGTTCACCCTGAATACGTTTTCAAATTTTTCAGTAGAGAATTTTCTAAATATTTATGTTCTGATTTCCCTTTGATCATAAATTCTATGTTTAACTCATTTCTCTTTTCTTGGTTTTTTATGGTAAACAGTTAAGGGGAGTCAAGGTGTACTCTAATGCTTTATGTAGATATTTCTTTTGCCAGATATCCTATTTCAACATGTGGGGGTTTTGCCTCTCATAAAGTAGTAAGTAGGACATTAGGACATAGACATGATTCAGACACATACATTGTTTTGCTTTGTTGTTTGCTAACTTATGACAGGAATCACCTTCCCTCCAGTCTCCAATAACCTTTATCATTTCCATCTGAAACCAGGAAAGACATTCTGAGACCCCATCAGAATGCCAGGAACAGTCCATGCTTCTGCCAATATTCTTCTGACAACACCTTAGGTGATCCCTAGGAAGTTATGGCTTTCTCCTCTTCTTCTGAGCTCTCCCCCAGGATCACAACAATCTAAGGATTTTCATAGCAAGTACCTTTACATTCATGAAGCTTTGACCCACCTCACAGTTTCAAAGCCACTTCCACATTGTGAGGTATTGAGACAGCAGTATTCCAAAGCTCAGTACTGATTTCTAACTATGTCCATTTGTGTTGCTATAATACAATATCTTAGTTGAGTAATTCATAAGCAAAGGAATATTATTGTTATTCACAGTTCTAGAGACCAAGAAGTCCAAAATCAAGGTACTAGTTTGGTGCCTGGTAAGGGCTCACTCTGTTTTATGAATGGGATCCTCTAGCTATGTCCTTACATGATGAACAGCCAAAAATATTCAAAAAATCATGTTCAGGTTGATTTTTTAACTGTTTTATTGGTGGATTGTAGTTATATAATAATGGGATTTATTTTGACATATTCACACATGCATGGAATATAATTTACTCCAGCACATCCACATTTTCTTCTCTCCTCCCATCTTCTGCCGCCTTTCCTTTACTCTTGTGGTCTTCCTTCTATTTATCTATTGTTTGTTAAATTGGTGCTTATATATATATATATATATATATATATATATATATATATATATATATTAATAAATATGGAATTCACTGTGGTATATACATACATAAACATACCATGATTTAGTCAATTTCAGTCCACATTTTTTCACTTTTTTCCTCCTTTCTCCCTATTACCCACTCTCTCTGTTTGCACTGATCACTCATCAGTTTTTATTGGATTCTCCCCCTTTTTATTATCTCTGTGTTTCTCTCAAGCTCTCTTCATGTGAGACAAACCATTCAAACTTTTACTTTCTCAGTCCTGGCTTATTTCACTTAGCATGATATTCTCTAGTTCTTTCCATTTGCCAGAAAATGACATATTTCATTTTGAATTATGTCTGTATATGTTCTTGAAATGTACACACACATGCACACACACACAGCTTCATTGAGTATATAAAGCACATTTTCTTATCCATTAATATCTTGAGGAACACTGAGACTAGTTCCATAACTTGTCTGTTGTGCATTGCACTGCTACAAACATTAGTATACCTGTATCACTATAGTATGCTGACTTCGGTTCCTCTGGAGAAACTCCAATGAGTGGTATGGCTGGGACATGATTGGTTCCATTGTTAATGTTTTGAGGAATCTCCATACTGCTTTACAAAGGGATTATACTAATTTTTAGTCCCACCAACAATGTGTACATGTAATTTTTGCCCTGCTCCTTTCTATCATGTAGTGTGTGTGTGTGTGTGTGTGTGTGTTTGTGTGTGTTTGTGTGTATGTGTGTGTTTTGGAACCAGGTATTGAACCCAGGGGTGCTTAACCACTAACCATATCCACAACCCTTTTTATTTTTATTTTTTTAGAGACAGGGTCTTGCTGAGTAACTTAGGACCTTGATAAGTTGCTGAGGCTGGCTACCGATCGTCCTGCCTCAGCCTCTTGAGTTGCTGAGATTACAGGCATGTGCCACTGTGCCTGGCAATTATTAATCACATTATTGATGATTACCATTATGACTGAAGTAAGATGAAATCTCAATATAGATTTGATTTGTATTTCCCTAACTGCTAGAGATGTTGAATATTTTTCATATATTTGTTGGACATTTATGTTTCTGTCTTTGAGAATTGTCCCTTTATTTCTTTTCCCCATTTATTAATTAGGCTATTTGTTTACTTGGTTTTAAGATTTTTGAGTTCTTCATATATTCTGGATGTTAGTCCCCTGTTGGAGGAGTAACTGGCAAAGATGTTTTTCCCCATTCTGTGGGTTCTATCTTCACTCTCTTGTTTCTTTTGTTGTACAAAAGTTTTCTAATTTGATGGCATCCCACTTATTAATTGTTGGTTTAATTTCTTGAGGTTTAGGGATCTTTTTATGAAAGTGGGTAGTTGTACCAGTATGTTAAAGTGTTGACCCTGTGTTTCTTGCTAGCAGTTGGAAAATTTCTTGTCTAATTCCTAGTTCTTTGATCCATTTTGTGTTGACTTTTGTGCAAGGTGAGAGATGGGGATATATTTTCATTCTTCTACTTGTGGATATTCTGTTTTCATGGCAACATTTGTTTAAAAAGTCTATCTTTTCTTTAACATATGTTTTTGGCAACTTTGTCAAGTATCAGATGACTGTAACTATGTAGGTTTGTCTCCGTAATTTGATTCTATTCCATTGGTCTTCATATCTATTTTGATGGCAATACCATGATGTTTTTGTTATTATTGCTCTATAGTATAATTCAAGATCATGTATTATATATAATTCCTCCACTATTACTCTTCTTACTAAGTTTGGGTCTTTTATTTTCCATATAAATTTTAGGACTGTTTTTTGTTTTCAGTTAATTGAAGAACATCATTGGTGTTTTGATGGGAATTGCATTTAACCTGTAAATAGCTTTTGGTAGTATGGCCATTTTGACAATATTAATTCTTCTTCTCCAAGAACATAGAAGGTCTTTCCATCTTCTAAGTTCTTCTTCAATTTCCTTCTTTAGGGCTCTATAATTTTTATTCTAGAATACTTTTACCTCCTTGGTTAGATCGTTTTATGAGCCTTAATTCTATTTGTGAGAATTTTCCCCTCATGATCTTTTTACCTTAAAACTGTCCACAGCCTCTTAAAACCAATATATTGGGAATTAAATTTAAATATATAAATTATCAAGAAACACAGACATTAAGACTATTATAGCTTGAAAATACATTTCCTTCATAACTTATGTTGAAATTTGGTTGCCATATTGGTAATGTTAAAGGGATGGACCTTTGTGAGGTAATAGGTTTATGAGGACTTTGCCTTCATTGATGGGATTGATGCCATTATTAAGGCAAATTAAGTCTCATTTTTTTTTTTACCTTTTTTCCTTTCCATCTTACATCATGAGATAAATATGGTATTATTTCTCTCTGTGGGACTGTGAAAGAACATGTCATTATTAACAAGAAAATATGGAAGTATAAAATTCATTGGTGAGCACACAAATTCAGAATGCTTTAGTATTGTAATTGTGTGTAAAAATCATATCTTTAGTATGAAGGTCAAAGAATGAACTCTTAAAATACTAATAGCTACAATAATTTGTTACAGGATATATGATCTCAATGCACAAACTATGACCCTGAAAACATAAAGGAATACATATTTTGAAAGTGACAAATATTAAATTATTATAATTTTCAAGTAGTCTGTTATAACTATGTTTCCATATAAGCCCCATGGTAACCATGAAACAGAAACCTATGTACCTACACAAAAGATAAATACCAAGTAATCAAAGCATATCACTAAAGAAAATTATCCTATTCACAAAGGAAGGCAGCAGGAGAGCAAGAAAGAACAAATGACTGAAAAACAAGCAGGAAAGAATTAATAAAATGGCAAGTAGTAAATCCTTACCTATTAATTGTTGCCTTGAATAGAAATGAACTAAATTGGCCAATCAAAAGACATAATGTGACTGAGTGGATAAAAAATAAGACACAACTCTCTGGCATCCAGGATACTCACCTCTCATTTAAGAACACATATAAATTGAAAGTGAAAGGATAGAAAAAAGATACCTATGCAAATGACAACCCAAAGAGAGCAGTGGTAGCTCTAAAAATTCAGATAAAACATGCATTAAGTCAAAAGCTATAACATGAAGCAGAGGAGAACACTATATTGTGAAAAAGAGATTAGTTCATCAAAGGGATATGATGATAAATTTTTGCATAAGATATTAAAGGACCTAAATATGTAAGTAAATATTTGTAGATTGGAAGATGCTGAGAATCTGGAAGACAATGATAGCAGGAGATTTTAGTATAATAGTTAGAGCTATGGACAGATCATTCAGACAGAAAATTAGTAAGGAAACATCAGACTTAAACTGCATTTTATATCAAATTGAACTAACATTTCATTCAATATCAGCAAAATACACATTCTTCTCACACGTGCACAGTTCTTAGTCCTATGTTAGTTCCCCAAAGAAGTCTTGACAAATTTAAGAGAGGCAAATTCATATAAGTATCTTTTCCAAACACAAAAAATATAAAGCCAGAAATTACTAACAGAAGAAATTTTGGGAAAATTAACAAATTTCTGGGAATTAAATAACATTCTCCTAAAGACCTAGAGAGTCCAGGAAGAAACCAAAATATAAATTTAAAATTAAGATAAATGAAAATGGAAATATAGAAGACCAAAACTTATGCAGCAAATGAAATTCACATACAGAAGCTTGCTGGGCAGATTAGCACATGCCTGTAATCCCAGAAGGTTGGGAGGCTGAGGCAGGAGGATTATGAATTCAGAGCCAGCCTCAGCAACTTAGTGAGGTGCTAAGTAACTCAGCAAGACCCTGTCTCTAAATAAAATATAACAAAGGGCTGGGGATATGGCTCAGTGGGTAAGCACACCTGGGTTCAATCTCTGGTACCAAATATATATATATATATACTTACAGAAATAGTTACCTAATTCAAAAAAGAATGCCTCAAATAGACAACCTAACAATATATCTCAAGAAGAAATTTTAAAAATCACATCGTTTCCAGAAATGAAATAAAAGAGAAATTAAAATTTATATTGCAGGTCTGGGGTTGTGGCTCAGCAGTAGAGGGCTCACCTAGCACGTGTAAGGTGCAAGGTTCAATCCTCAGCACCATATAAAAATAAAGGTATTGTGTCCAACTACAACTAAAACAAAATATTTAAAAAAAAATTACTGAAATACAAAGGTTCATAAGAGACTACCAGGATCAATTTTATGTTAAAAAAAAAATTGGATAGCCTAGAAAAAAATGGATGAATTTCTAGACCATACAACTTACCAAGAATAGATTATAAATAAACAGAAAATGTGAACATATCAAAAATAAATAAGGAGATTGAATCAGTAATAAAAGTTCTTCCATCAAAGTAAAGTGCAGAATCTGATGGATTCACTGCTGAATTCTTCCAAACATTTAGAGAATAACTGATACCAATTTTCTCAAACCTTCCAAAAAAATCACAGAGGAAACACTTAAAAACTCATTTGACAAGGTATGCTTTACTTTGTAACCAAAGCCAAACAAGTAAACTATAAGAAAAGAAAATCAGAAGCAAATATTTCTGATGAACATAGATTCAAAACCTCTCAACAAAAATATTGGCAAATAAAATTCAACAGCACCTTCAAAGGATCATTCACCATTATTAATTAGTATTTATCCTGGATATGCAAGGATGGCTCACATATATACAATCTATGAATGTGATATAGCATGTTGCCATTATAAAGAAAACATATTATTAGTTCAGTAGGTATTGAAATAACATTTGACAAAACTCAGCATCATTTCATGATAAAACTCTCATCAAATTAGTTGAAGAGGGATGTATATCAACAAAATAAAGGCCATATATATCAAGCCACAGTTGACACCATAATCAGAAGCAGGGGGCCTTTTCTCTGTGATCAATAACAAAGCAAGGTTGTCTACTCTTATTATGCCCATTCAAAATAGAACCAGAAACCCTAACCGAAGCAGGGCAGTTAAATAAGAGAAGAAAATAACAGGCATCCAAATAGGAAAGAAAAAAATGGATTTTTCCTGTTTGTAGAGGACATGGTCTTCTATATTGAATACTACAAAGACTCCACAAAAAAATGAACTAATGAATAAATTCATTAAAATCCCAGCATAAAAAAATTCAACATTAAAAAAATCAGTAGAATTGCTGTGCACTAAAAACAAACCATCAAAAACGGAAGCAAACTGTATGCATATAGAAATGTGTAGCAAATTTCAACCATTATGTACAATTTTAATGCACCAATGAAAAAAGAAACAATTACATTTGCAATAAGTACAAAAACTACTTAGAAATAAATTTAACCAAGGAGACAAAAGATCTGTAAACCAAAAAGTATACACCATTGATGTGAGACACTGAAGAAGACACACATAGATATTCCATGTTCATGATCAGTTAGAAGAATTAATATTTTTCAAAATACCAATAATATTGAAAAAAGATCTACAGATACAATGCAATACCTATCAAGATTCTAATAATATCTCTCACATATTTTTTCCCTAAAATGTATATGGAACCAAAAAGATTCCAAATTGTCAAAAAAGTATTGAGCAAAAAGAATAAACACAAGAATCACATACTACCTAACTACAAAATATACTACAGAGCTATGGTAATCAGGATAGCATGACACAGACATATAAATCAAAACCTATGGATATGGAAAAGACTAAAGAGAACAGAAATAAACTCACACATTATATGGTCAATTGAGTATTGACAAAGTTACCAGAAACACATAGTGGGGAAAGGACAGTTTTTCTAATAAGTTATATTAGAAAAACCAGACATTTACTGGAAGGGGAATGAGATTAATCCCATATCTCACTCTTCATACGAAAATATATTAAAGATGTGTTAGAGAATTGAATATGAAACCTGAACATATAAAACAACTAGAAGAAACCACAAGGAAGAAGCTACATGACATTGGTATTGATGATAATTTATTTGGATATGACCTCAAAAGAATAGGCAACAAAAGAAACAACATACAAATGGGATTACATCAAACTAAAGTCTTGTACAGCCAAGGAAGCAATCAACAGATGAACACATAAACTGACAAATAGGAGAAAAGACTTATGGATCATGTATCTAATAAGATGTCAAAATCCAAAAACACAAAATAAACACAAGAACCTCACTCTTAAAAAAGAAAATTTCCCAATTAAGAAATAGATAAATGAACTAAATAGTTATTTTGCCAAAGAAGACATGCAGATGGTTAACAATATACATAAAAAAGAATGCTCAACAAAAATAACTAACAAAGAAATGAAAATTAAGATCACAGAGAGCGCACCTCACACATCTTAAAATGGCTATTATCTAAAAGAAGAAAGATAAATGGTGATGTTGAGAAAAGGGGGACACTTGTACATGGTCAGGAATTTTTTTAAAAATCCATAACATTTTGTTGAGTTTGCATAGGTTTAAGTACTGTTTCCACAAGTTAGCCATTATGATAAACATCATGGATTATCCTCAAAAATAAAAAATGAACTACCATATGATCCAGCAATACCCACTATTGAGTATATAGCCAAAGGAGTGAATCAATACCTCAAAGAGATACACACACTTGTGCTCATTGCAATATTATTCACAAAAGTCAAGGATCAAGATATGTGAACTATCAGTGGATGAATGGGTAAAGAAAATGTGGTGTGTGTATATATATATATATGCATACACACACACATACACAAGAATGTTATTTAGCCTTTTTTAAAAAACTGAATTATTGTCATGTAGGACAACATACCTGAAACTGGAGGATATTACATTAAGAGAAATAAGCAAAGCTCAGAAAAACAAAGACTATATGGTCTTACTCAGATCTGGAATTAAAAATGTTGACTTGTAGAGATAGAGAACAGAATGGTGGTTACCAAGTGCTGGGTGGGAGTGGGGGGTGGAAAGATGTGGGTGACAGGAGATGAAATTTCAGTTAGATAGGAGGAATAAGTTCAATGAATCTATTTTACAAAATGATTACTACAATTAACAGTGTTTTTTTTTTTTTTAGAGAGAGAGAGAGAGAGAGAGAGAGAGAGAGAATTTTTAATATTTATTTTTTAGTTTTCGGTGGACACAACATCTTTGTTTGTATGTGGTGCTGAGGATCGAACCCAGGCCGCATGCATGCCAGGCGAGCTTGCTACCGCTTGAGCCACATCCCCAGCCCAACAGTGTTTTATTTTGGAAACTGCCAAGAGATTTTATGATCTCCAAACACACACACACACACACACACACACACACACACACACACACACAAAGAGGTACTACCAACATTTATTATCTCTGTTTAGCCATTCCACAGTTTACACATATTTCAATATATCATGTTGAATATCATAAATCTATACAATTTGTTGGTCAATTAAAAAATAATGTAAGTAAGAAAATATTGTTTTATTCATTTTACTGATGAGGCAACATAGGCTCAGAAATGTGGAAATGTACAAGGCAAGGCTTGAATTTTGGTCAATAAATCTGTTATTCATTGTATAAAAAACAATCATGTGCTGGAAGTGGTGGCACACACCTGTAATCCTAGCAGGTGGGGAGGCTGAGACAGGAGGATCACGAGTTCAAAGCCAGCCTCAGCAAAAGAGCAACTAACCCCATCTCTAAATGAAATACAAAATAGGGCTGGGGATGTGGCTCAATGGCCGTGTGCCCCTGAGTTCAATCCCCGCTACCAAAAAAAAAAAAATTTAAATTAAAAAATAAATCATGTGAACAGGCATGATAGTTTCATTCTACTATTGTTCTTTATCCCCCATATGTAATGCAGAATCAACTCACTAATCATTAAACAAATTTATTAAAGAACAATTTTATGTTGAAAACACTATGTGGCTTTTAAGAAACAGTGTTGAAAACAATTTTGAAAAGTGTTATTCATTATGTAGGCCCTCTATGAAACCTAAGTAAATACTTAATTAGAAAACTAATAGTCGCTGACACTTCTGTAACTGCCACAATATGCATGCACTGTTTTATTCCTTCCTTATGCTGGGTTCTTATATATAATCCTGATTTTACTGATGAAGAAACTTGTATACAGACGGGAAATATGTTTCCCAAGCAAAACCTGAGATAAAGAGAGAAAAAGTCCAGATTGGAAATTTGATTCATGTGATTTGAAGGATAGTGTGCAGTTGTCTCTGAAGCCTCCAACCTCTCAAGGGATAAATAAATTATTCATCTGGTAGAAGACCTCTCCTCTCATGCACCTTTCCATTATGTGATCAGGACACCCAGCCAATCCCAGGGACACCACGAAACTGTAATATGTTTGCCATAAAATACACCTGTGTTCTTTCTCTTGAGACAAATAGCATTATCACCTCAAATACATACCACCATAAGGGTATTATGTGTAATAAGAAAGAGAGAGGAAGAACTGAGTCTAAAATCTTAATTAATAAGAAAAATCAAGGGCAGAGGGCAGCCTTGTCTGTGGATGTATTCAAGGAAACCTGCTTAAATCCCAGGACTTCCAGAAGGGCAGACAACTCATTCAAGTTGTAAATGATTAAATCTGGGAAGGTTTTTCTTAATGAAAAAGCTATCACTTTTAAGGATAATTGATTCACTAATCCCCAGAGGAAGAGCATTCTCAATTTTACATCCTCCAGAGAATTTGAAACATTCTGCAAAGCAGTACCTGAATGGCATGGAGAGAAACTAGATGAAAATTAATGATAAATGAACTGACCACTGGGAGCCTTATGCAGCCATTATCTGAGCCCCGAAAAGCTCCAACTAAGTAGGAGGGCAACCAGAGCATCTGCACCCTGCACATGAATTACTAAGCCTTTTTTATATTTTTCAGGATTGCGTGGGATTAGTTTTTTCATTTCATTCTGCCTAGGAAGTGTGGAATAGTGAGAGGCATAACTTCAGAGTCAGACATATGAAGATTCAAATCTTTCACTGTCATTTACCAGTCAGAAGCCAAAACTCAGAACCAGCTTATTTGGCTCCAAAATCCATGTTCTCTCCTTTGACTCATACTGCCTTTGAAAGGAAACATTTCCTTGCAGTGAAGTCTGTTATACTACCACTGGATAAAAATTAATAGTTAAGAAAAGGAAAACTAGTGTTTATTGATCACCTATGTGCCCAGCAATCTACTAGGCTCATTCCCATATAATATCATCATAATTGACTAAAAGTTGTACAGGCGTGGTGCTGACAAATGAAGGCTTTGAAGTTAAGGATATTTGCTTTTAGGGAGGCTTCATTTCAAACAAAATTTGTCCCTCTCTTAGCATGTTGCTTTAGGGTCAATTTTACTCATTATTAAATTCAAAAGAAAAAAAAATGGAATCTGAAGTATTTAGAAATATCTAGACCAATAAATCCTTGAATGGTCCCTGGAAATGTGTGTCGGCCCTTTGAAGGCAGGGAGACATTGTCTGACACACGTGGCACAACACTCAGTGTGCAATGAATGCACAAGAAATCACGAACAGTAATAATCATTTAGAATTTGTTAGCCTCTGGGATCTGTTTGAGCAGCACATGTCTGTAATTATGATATTTTACTGATAAAAGGTCATGAATCTTGCTTTGAAATTTACATAATACATACATGTATCTATATATAATATCTCCCCTGGGAAGTCAGTAAATGACAAATTGGAATAGTTGGCTTCACTTTAGCTTCTTCTCCCTAATTGCTTTTATTTTTTTTTCAAGCAGTAATACTTTTTATTTTAATTGGGCTTTTAGCAAAAGTGCAAATTAGTATTAGCAATATATAGCAATTTTCTATGGTCCTCCCTTAGAGATCTTATAATCCCCACTCTCCTTATAGAAAGTAATTATACATCCCAATGCTTAGATAAAAGTATAGCCCAAGCTAAATATAAAAATTTTCCTTGAGAATACAGATAGTGACATACCTGAAACTATAGACCAGACCTCTGGCTTCCTGATCTAATTGATTATCCTCTAATTTTGGCAATTCAGCTTTAAAGAAACTATTTGAATATATGTGTATAGATATATATATATATATATATATATATATATATATATATATATATACATGAATGTGTGTATGTTCGTTTATAAGTTCAACAGTAGTACTTAAAACTATAACCTGGTAGACCCTGTTCACCCCACTTCGGTGGGGCAGACACTGCCAGAGACTAGCCTTTGGCACAGGACTGTCGCTTCTTACCAGCAGACTACCAACTACCGTGGGAGGTCAAGCCCAGCGGCCCACATTCACCCACTCCAACTTACTCAGGTCCCAGACACAGGATGCACAATCTCTTCAATGAGATAATATCATAGCATCCATTGAGGGACACCAGCAGGATCTGGAATCCCAAAAGCAAGGTGAGGTACAGACAATCTGCACAGGTACTATAAGACTGTAAGGAAGAAACTGTAATATCTAAGATCCACACTGCAAGAAAGGAAGACACATAGACAATATGAAAAAACAAGGGAGGAAAGTGCCCCAAACAAAGCAGGACACTATAATAATAGAATCTAAGGATAGAGAAGTTGATGAAATGTCAAAGAAGGAGTTCAGAAAGTTCATAATTAAAATGGTCTATGTGTTAAAGGATGACCTAAATGAGCAAATACAAGCAAAAATTGATCACTCCAACAATGAGATAAGAGAGCAAATACAGGTAAGCAAAAGATTACTTCAAGACAGAGATAGAGACCCTGGAAAAAAGTCAGAAATCCTTGAAATGAAGGATACAATAAATCAAATAAAAAACTCAATAGAAAGCATAACCAACAGACTAGATCACTTGGAAGAAAGAATGCTAGATAATGAAGACAAAGTATACAATCTGGGAAATAAAGTTGATCACACAGTGAAGAAAGTTACAGACCATGAACAGAACATTCAAGAATTATGAGACATCATCAAAAGACCAAATCTAAGAGTCATTGGGATAGAGGAAGGCACCGAGTTTCAATCCAAAGGAATGCACAATCTCTTCAATGAGATATCAGAAAATTTCCAAAGAATGAAGAATGAATTGGAAAAACAAATACAAAAGGCTTACAGGACCCCAAATGTACAAAATTACAACAGATCTACACCAAGGAACATTATAATGAAAATGCCTAACATACCGAAGAATAAGGATAGAATCTTAAAAGCTGCAAGACAGAGGAATCAGATCACATATAGGGGGAAACCAATTTGTATCTCAGGAGATTTTTCAACCCACACCCTCAAAGCCAGGAGATAGTGGAACAACATATACCAAGCTCTGAAAGAAAATGTATGCCAACCAAGAATCTTATATCCAGCAAAACTAAGCTTTAGATTTGAGGATGAAATAAAAATCTTCCATGATAAACAAAAGCTAAAAGAATTTACAACTAGAAAGCCTGTGCTACAGGGCATCTCAGCAAAATATCCCAAGAAAAGGAAATGAAAAACAATGATGAAAATCAGGAGAGGGAGGGATTAAACTAAGTAAAATCTAATAAGAAGAGAAACCAAGTCACTTTAAATACCAAAAATAAACATAAATGGCTGGGAATACAAATCATGTCTCAATAATAACCCTGAATGTTAATGGCCTAAATTCAGCAATCAAAGGAAGTAGACTAGCAGATTGGATTACAAAAATGACCCCACAATATGCTGCCTCCAAGAGACACATCTCGTAGAAAAAAACATTTGCAGACTGAAGGTGAAAGGTTGGGAAAAATCATACCACTCACATGGACTATGGAAGCAAGCAGGGGTTTCCACCCTCATATCAAATAAAGTAGACTTCAAGCTAAAGTCAATCAAAAAGGATAAAGAAGGACACTACATACTGCTCAAGGAAACCATACAACAACAAGATTTAACAATTATAAACATATATGCCCCAAACAATATAGCAGCTATGTTCATCAAACCAACTCTTCTCAAGTTCAAGAGTCAAATAGACCACAACACAATAATTTGTGGTGGCATTAACACACCTCTTTAATCACTAGATAGATCTTTCAAACAAAAGCTGAACAAAGAAACTATAGAACTCAATAATACAATCAATAACTTAGACTTAACTGACATATATAGAATATTCCATCCTTCAGTGAGAGAATATACTTTCTTCTCAGCAGCACATGGATTATTCTCTAAAACAGACCATATACTATGACACAAAGCAACTCTTAGCAAATAGAAAAAAAGTAGAAATACTACCCTGCATTCTATCAGATAATAATGGAATGAAATTAGAAATCAATGATAAAATAAGAAATAAAATCCACTTCAACACCTGGAGACTAAATAATATGCTACTGAATGAACAATGGGTTACAGAAGACATCAAGAAGGAGATTAAAAAGTTTTTAGATGGAATGAGATCACAGATACAACATATCAAAATCTCTGGGACACTATGAAAGCAGTTTTAAGAGGAAAATTCATTGCATGGAGTTCATTCCTTAAAAGAAGAAAAAGTCAACAAATAAATGACTTAACACTACATCTCAAAGCCCCAGAAAAAGAAGAACAAATCAACCCCAAAAGCAGCAGAAGACAGGAAATCATTAAAATTAGAGCTGAAATCAATGAAATTCAAATAAAAGAAACAATTGAAAAAATTGACAGAACAAAAAGTTCATTCCTTGAAAAAATTTAAAAAAAAAAATGACAGACCCTTAACCATGTTAATGAAGAGGAGAGAGGAAAATCAATATTATATATATAGATATAGATATAGATATAGAATATCTGTAATATATATATATATATATATATATATATATATATATATATATTATATCAGTAATATAATATATATATATATATATATTATCAACAGACACTACAGAAATACAGAAGATAATCAGAAATTATTTTGAAAATCTGTACTCCAATAAAATAGAAAATATCAAAGGCATCAACAAATTTCTAGAGTCATATAATTTGCCCAAATTGAATCAGGATGGTATACAGAATTTAAACAGATCAATTTCTAGTGACGAAATAGCAGACACCATCAAAAGTCTACCAACCAAGAAAAGGACTGGATAGATACACAGCCAGTTTCTACAAGACCTTAAAGAAGAACTAATACCAGTACTCCAATTTATTTCAGGAAATAGAAAAAGAGGCAGCACTTCCAAACTCAGTCTATGAGGCCAATATCACTGTGATTTCAAAACCAGGCAAAGACACAACAAAAAAAAGAATACAACAGACCAATATCTCTAATGAACATAGATGCAAAAATTCTCAATACAATCTGGCAAATCTAATACAAAAACATATCAAAAAGATCATGCATCATGATCAAGTGGGATTCATCCCAGGGATGCAAGATTGGTTAAATATACGGAAATCAATATATGTAATTTGTCACATCAATAGACTTAAAGGTAAGAATCATATGATCATCTCAATAGATGCAGAAAAAGCATTTGACAAAATACAGCACCCCGGTATTTTCAAGACACTAGAAAAACTTGGGATAACAGGAACATATCTCAACATCATAAAGGCTATCTATGCTAAGCCCCAGGCCAAAATCATTTTAAATGGAGAAAAATTGAAGGCATTTCCTCTAAAAACTGGAAAGGCAGGGATGCCCTCTTTCACCACTTCTATTTAACATAGTTCTTGAAACACTGGCCAGAGCAATTAGACAGACAAAAAAAAAAAATTAAACGATACACATAGTAAAAAAAGAACTAAAATTGGCACTATTTGCTGGTGATGTGATTCTATACCTGGAAGACCCTAAAAGTTCCACCATAAAACTTCTAGAACTAGTAAATGAATTCAATAAAGTAGCAGGATATAAAATCAACACCCATAAATCAAAGGCATTTCTGTATGTCAGTGACAAATCCTCAGAAAGGGAAATGAGGAAAACTACCCCATTCTCAATAGCCTCAGAAAAATTAGAACACTTGGGAATCAACTTAACAAAAAAGGTGAAATATCTACATAATGAAAATTACAGAACCCTAAATAAAGAAATCAAAGGAGACCATAGAAGATGGAAAGATCTAACTTGCTCTTGGATAGGCAGAATTAATATTATCAAAATGACCACACTTCCAAAAACACTGTAGTGGTTTAATGCAATTCCAATCAAAATTCCAATGACATTCCTTATAGAAATAGAAAAAGCAATCATGAAATTCATCTAGAAAAATAAGAGACCCAAAAGAGGTAAATCAATCCTTGCCAGGAAGAGTGAAGCAGATGGCATCACTATAAACTATACAACAGAGCAATAGTAACAAAAACAGCATGGTATTGGCACTAAAACATAACTAGACCAATGGTAAAGAATAGAGGACACAGAGACTAACCCACAAAACTGCAATTATCTTATATTAGACAAAGGTACCAAGAATATGCATTGGAGAAAAGATAGCTTATTCAACTATTGGTTCTGGGAAAACTGGAAATCCATATGCAACAAAATGAAATTAAACCCCTATCTCTCACCATGCACAAAACTCAACTCAAAATGGATCAAGTACATTGGAATACAAAAAGAGACACTGCATCTAATAGAAAAAAGTTGACCCTAATCTCCATCATGTGGGACTAGGCCCCCACTTTCTTAATAAGACTCCTGTGGCACAAGAATTAAAATCAAGAATCAATAAATGGGATGGACTCAAAGTAAAAAGCTTCTTCTCAGCAAAAGAAACAATCTGTGTGGTAAATAGAGCGCCTACATCTTTTGAGAAAATCTTTACCCCTGGCACATCAGATAGGGTACTAATCACAAGGATATATAAAGAACTCAAAAAGGTAGATACCAAAAAAAACAGATAACACAACCAATAAATGTGCCAATGATCTGAAGACACACTAATCAGAACATGATATACAATCAATCAACAAATACATTAAAAATCTTCATCATTACTAGCAATTAGAGAAATGCAAATAAAAACCACTCTAAGATTTCATCTCACTCCAGTCAGAGTGGCAGCTATTATGCATACAAACAACAAGTGCTGGCAAGGATGTGGGGGGGAAAGTACATTCATACACTGCTGGTGGGACTGCAAATTGGTGCAAGCAATATGTAAAGCAGTATGGAGATTTCTTGAAAAATTGACAATGGATCCAGCTGTCCTTCTCCTCAGTCTATACCCAAAGGACCTAAAAACAGCATAGTACAGGGATACAGCCACATCAATGTTTATAGCAGCACAATTCACAATAGCTAAACTGTGGAACCAACCTAGATACCCTTCAATAGATGAATGGATAAAAAAAAATGTGGCATATATACACAATGGAATATTACTCATCAATAATAGAGAAAAAAATCATGGCATGCAGGTAAATGGATGGAATTAGAGAAGATAATGCTAAGTGAATTTAGCCAATCCAAAAAATCCAAATGCTGAATGTTTTCTTTGATATAAGGAGGCTGATTCATAGTGGGATAGGAAGCGGGAGCACAGGAGGAATAGACAAACTTTAGATAGGGCAGAGGGGTTGGAGGGGAAGGGATGGGGCATGGTATAATTAATGATGGTGGAATGTGATGATCATTACTATCCAAAGTACATGTATGAAGACATGAATTGGTGTGAATATACTGTGTATACACCCAGAGATATGAAAAATTTTGCTTTATATATGTAATAAGAATTGTAATGCATTCTGCTGTCATATATAAATAGAAAATTACATTCAAAAATACTTAACCTTCTTTCCCTCCTTTCCCTCTCTTTTTCTTCCTAAAAGGCACAATGAAAATGTAGCACTGGAAATCCAGTGGAAGAACATATGGTTTAGAGTCTCAAGGAGAACTACCACTCTGCAGGATATAGGAGAATAAAATGTGAATGCAAACTCTTAGATGATAATGGACTTGCAATCTTTCCTATGATTTTAGTTGTAATCATGACAAAATTATTTAGGACTTCCACTGCTGGAAAGCCAGGCGAAATCCCTGGCATAAGCATCACATGATATATACTGTATCATCTTGGGCTATGTGTGTACCTGCATGTATTCTGCCATTGTTTGCATCATTGACATTCTATTTGCCCCTTTTCTACATCAGGATCATTTGTCAAATGGAACAGGAAGGCCACTAACTGGGTTTGGGGGAGGAGATTAAGTTGTTAAATGGAAGTACATGATCTTTCCAAGATTAATTGTATATTTTGGATGAAAATTACATGTGAAATTCAAAAATTCAATTCAAAAGAGCAGATGTACACATCAATTAGTCACAGATTCCTTTTTTTAAAAAAGTCTTTCTAAATGGAATATAGGGATTCCCTCATAGAAAAGTTTTAAAAAAAATGTTACTTGAAGCACATGTAAGCAGAATGAGAGAAAGGCTATAAACCAGGAGTTTGCCTATATAAGATAATGTATGAGAAAATAGGAGGAAGGAGCTGGAGGGGTGAGAGGGACCATAGGAGGAAACTAGTGTGAGTGTGTTGAGTGTGTGTGTGTGTGTACATGCATGTGTGTGCATGAGAGAGAAAGAATATTAAAGAGTTAAACTGAAAGTCCCCTTTTGAAGAATACCAAAGAGAGCCAAGTTAGTCCACAAGTGTGTCAGTCATGGAAGAAAAACAAGGGGACCATCTCACCAGGTTTGTTGGAACTGCAATTCAGAAGATCTGTCTGGTTGCAGGGACCTTGCCCTTTTCCACTGTCCTTCAAGTTTTCTAGTCATTTTCTCTGACTTGACATGGAAGGACAAACATCAATAACTGTGGATCAGAGATAAAGATGGAGGGGGAAAGGAAGAAGAAAAGAGAGGAAAGATGGTGGACGGACCCAAACAGGAGAATCAGAATCAATAGGAAATACCATCTGTAAAGAATTCATTATACATCCTGTGGACCATTTATTACATAAGCATAGAAGTGGTACTGAATATGCATTACAGCTTAGCATGAAATGATATTCATGATATAATAAATTTTAAAAGCAAGTTGAGTGGAGTTATTCTACTAGGATGTTTGTGATTTGTACAAAAATATCTGTAGAAAAAGTAGGAAAGTACACTTAACAAAATGCCAACAATTATTTTTTTCATTGTGTTTTATCTCCTCCTTTAATAGAATATCCATATATGACTGTATGATAATGGTAATGAAGTTGAACTGTCTGAAAACATGTGGGAGTGTCCTCGTAATTCCAGAGAGAAGTCACCATGCCATAGCTACATTTTTTAAAAATACATTCTGCTCTCTTTATGTGAGTGGATGAGCTAATTCAGAGTGACTGGCTGCTCAGAGGGACCATTGGCATTCAGATGTTTCTTCCTCCCTGCAGCTGAGCATGCTCTCCTCTCTCAGTTTTTTTCATATGGAAGCTCAGAAGGTGGAAAGGAAAGAATATAGTTTAAAAGTAACTAGTTCTTCTTGTACAAAAGGGTTCCTAGTCTTCCCCCAACCAAGTTGTTTTATTAACATAACACCATGTAAATATTGTCTTTCTTTCCCTCTGGGACTTAAAATCCTTCCTAGCAGTTCTGATTTTGGAAGTAGCTCTGCCATTAGGAAGCTGCAGTAAATATTTCAGGACATCTGGCTATTATGTGAGATACATATGAAGCAAAATAAATTTTAATGAATAAATGGATGAATAAGTGGATGAGTGGATGAATGAATGAATAAATTTTATCTTGGAATTAGAGGTTTAGGCTATAATTTGTCTACTTACAGTCTATAATGTTTTAGCATCTACCATCTTCCAAACAAAATTACTTTAATAAGATAATAATGATACTATATAGAATTCTCAAAAGCATTAAGAGCATTAAATGAGTTAACATATAAAATGGTTTTCAAAAATTTGGAGAATAAAATACCTGTTACTCACTTCACTGTCTATATATATATATATATATATATATATATATATATATATATATATATATATATAAAATTTTATTTCAATTTTCATGTACCCCTAACAAGATTCTAAATTACTTAAGGATTTTATCTCCATCTGGTTGAAAACTGACTCTTTGTATGTGTGAATGCATGCATGCATGTATGTGTCTGTGTATGTGTCTCTGTGTATGTGTCTGTGCATGCAGGTGCGGGCACATATGTGCACTTGACGTTTAATCAAATTGCATCAAAAATGGCTTCCAATAGGTATTATTTTACTAATCAAACACCTGCATCATATTCATGCATTCCTTTTTATCATAAGTATGCCCTAAAGCAACCCTTTTAACCCCATTATAACTCAGAGGCAGCTGTCACTGTTATCCCCTTATTACAAATGAGGAAACGGGAGCACAGAGAGGTGAAATAACTTGCCAATGGCTACCCCAGTATTGAGAAAAGAAGCCAAAATTTTCACGCAGGTACTGTGACTCCAAAGTACATTAAATTTAAAGTGAAGTATTTTAAAAAGTACAGTAAATTTGCCTCCAAAGTAAAGACAAATTTAATGTTATCAATATTATGTCACTAGAATTATCAAATAAAACTACTTAGAATGAATGAGATAGTGAATACAGTTTACTTAGGAGGTTTTATCTTTTAGGCACTATTCTGGGTGATCTATATTAATCACTTGATTTAATCCTATGAGATAAATATCAACAACCTCATTACACTCCCTCTTCCATTCATAGAGGAAAATGTTATATAAATACATGGAAAAAAATTCTACCTCCATATTTTATTAAAAATATTTTAAAAGTTTAATCAGATTTTGCACAGCAGTTATAAAAGCTCATATTTAGTTTAGATTGATTTTGTTTCAATTTGGGAAGGTACATGTAGGGGAACTAGAGATAGATGAGGTAAGTTCCATTTGTAGTTTTCATATGTTGAGATCACTCATACTGCCCTTAATATTTTCCCCAAAAGTTAATAGAGATAATATATGTATCTTGAGGCTCATAATTAGAATAGTAATTTGAATGAATCAGAGAATAGGGTTCAGAATCATACTTGGGTTCTAATCTTTCCTCTTTCTTTTTGTGGATATTTTTAGAAAAACTCAACTTTTTCTCTTTTGTAAACTGAGATTAATAGTATCTGTGTATTTAAGGTATTATAAAAATAAATATGCTCATATAAGTTAATAGTTAAAGGGAAGGTCTAGACAAAGGGATGATCTCCTGTATAGGGCACAGGTGAGAAAGCAGTCTTTAAGAGTCTGAAAGAAAACATGAAGCCATAAGAAAAGTATGGAAAGAGACAGATTTACACAGGACCTCAGGTCCTGATAGGTCATGTAGTTTTAATTTTAGATCAGTAGGAAACCCAAGGGACTTTAAAGATGAAAGTGGCTTATTGACAATTATCTATTTCTTAAGAACTCTCTGATTCAAAGTATACATGAAAAATTTAGCATTTTACTTTAAATATATACCCATTTTGAGTTCCTAAAAATATCAAGTACTATAATTATCATTTTTTACGTTATATAGTTTAATTTTCATAACAGTTTGTTGAAAATTTTAACCAGAGAGAGAACTGGGACCAAACACAGAGCAGGCCCAGCAGCCTGCTGAGGGGCAGAGCCGCCCCCCACCCCCCTCGCCTGCCAGGTAGGGGAAGGGTGACCACCAACAGAAAGGGCCCAGTGGCCCAGGGCGGGACAGAGCTTCCAATCACTCCTGCAAGGTAGGCGGGCCTGCGACCCACTGGCAGAAGAGGAGCAGCCGCCTGCTGAGAGGCTGAGCCACCCCCTCCCCCTGCGCCAGCATAGTAGAGGGAACTGGGACCAAAGACAGAGCAGGCCCAGCGGCCTGCTGAGGGGCAGAGCCGCCCCCCACCCCCCTCGCCTGCCAGGTAGGGGAAGGGTGACCACCGACAGAAAAGGCCCAGTGGCCCAGGGCGGGACAGAGCTTCCAATCACTCCTGCAAGGTAGGCGGGCCTGCGACCCACCGGCAGAAGAGGAGCAGTCGCCTGCTGAGAGGCTGAGCCGCCCCCTCCCCCTGCGCCGGCATAGTAGAGAGAACTGGGACCAAACACAGAGCAGGCCCAGCAGCCTGCTGAGGGGCAGAGCCGCCCCCCACCCCCCTCGCCTGCCAGGTAGGGGAAGGGTGACCACCGACAGAAAAGGCCCAGTGGCCCAGGGCGGGACAGAGCTTCCAATCACTCCTGCAAGGTAGGCGGGCCTGCGACCCACCGGCAGAAGAGGAGCAGCCGCCTGCTGAGAGGCTGAGCCGCCCCCTCCCCCTGCGCCAGCATAGTAGAGGGAACTGGGACCAAAGACAGAGCAGGCCCAGCAGCCTGCTGAGGGGCAGAGCCGCCCCCCACCCCCCTCGCCTGCCAGGTAGGGGAAGGGTGACCACCGACAGAAAGGGCCCAGTGGCCCAGGGCGGGACAGAGCTTCCAATCACTCCTGCAAGGTAGGCGGGCCTGCGACCCACTGGCAGAAGAGGAGCAGCCGCCTGCTGAGAGGCTGAGCCGCCCCCTCCCCCTGCGCCGGCATAGTAGAGGGAACTGGGACCAAACACAGAGCGGGCCCAGCGGCCTGCTGAGGGGCAGAGCCGCCCCCCACCCCCCTCGCCTGCCAGGTAGGGGAAGGGTGACCACAGACAGAAAAGGCCCAGTGGCCCGCGGCGGGACAGAGCTTCCAATCACTCCTGCAAGGTAGGCGGGCCTGCGACCCACCGGCAGAAGAGGAGCAGCCGCCTGCTGAGAGGCTGAGCCGCCCCCTCCCCCTGCGCCGGCATAGTAGAGGGAACTGGGACCAAACACAGAGCAGGCCCAGCGGCCTGCTGAGGGGCAGAGCCGCCCCCCACCCCCCTCGCCTGCCAGGTAGGGGAAGGGTGACCACCGACAGAAAAGGCCCAGTGGCCCGCGGCGGGACAGAGCTTCCAATCACTCCTGCAAGGTAGGCGGGCCTGCGACCCACCGGCAGAAGAGGAGTAGCGGCCTGCTGAGAGGCAGAGCCGCCCCCTCCCCCCCGCGCCTGCAAGGTAATCGGAACTGAGACCACCATCAGAACAGGTCAGACCTGCAACCGAGAGACAGAACAGGCCCAGTGGCCTGAGGAAGGGTAGAGCCGCCCCCCCCCCCCACGCCTGCAAAGTAGGCGGACCTGCGACCCACTGGCAGTACAGCCCCAGAGGCCTGCAGAGGGGCAGTGCCACTGCCTGCGCCTGCAAAGTAGGCAGAACGGCGACCACCGACAGAACAAGCCTAGCAGCCCGCAGAGGGACAGAGCCGCCGCCCGCGCCTGCAAGGACGGCGGACCTGCTACCGACTGGCAGAGCAGGCCCAGCGGCCTGCCGGCGTGGTAGGCACATTGCCCCAATTGGCGGAGGGGCAGAGCCGCCGCCCGTGCCTGCGAGGGAGACTTTGCAACTATACAAGACCAATATAAATATATAGGGGGAAAATTCAATAGCACAACAGTTTCACCAAGAAGAAAGGAACGCGAACAGTATGAAGAGACAAGGAAAGAAAGGACCACAAGCATTGCAGGTCAACTCAACTTTAGAAGAGGTAATAGCTGCAGCTGATGGAATGTCAGATAAAGAATTCAGGATATACATGCTTCAGATGATCTGGAGTCTCAAGGAAGACATCAGACAGCAAAATCAGACAATGAAAGATCACTTCAACAATGAATTACATAAACAAATCCAAGAAGCAAAAGATCAACTATACAGGGAAATAGAGGTTATAAAAAACAAACAAACAGAAATCCTAGAAATGCAGGAAGCAATAAGCCAACTTAAAAACTCAATTGAGAATACTACCAGCAGAGTAGAACACTTAGAAGACAGAACATCAGACAATGAAGATAAAGTATTTCAACTTGAAAAGAACATAGACAGCTCAGCAAGACTGTTAAGAAACCATGAGCAGAACATCCAAGAAATATGGGATAACATCAAGAGACCAAATTTAAGAGTCATTGGGATACAGGAAGGAACAGAGTTTCAAACCAAAGGAATGAGCAATCTATTCAATGAAATAATTCGAGAAAACTTCCCAGACTTGAAGAATGAGACAGAACCCCAAATCCTAGAAGCCTACAGGACGCCGAATGTGCAAAATCATAAGAGACCCACACCTAGACACATTATAATGAAGATGCCCAACATACAGAACAAGGAGAGAATTTTAAAAGCTACAAGAGAAAGGAAGCAGATCACATTTAGGGGTAAGCCAATCAGGATAACAGCTGATCTTTCAACACAGACTCTGAAAGCTAGAAGATCCTGGAATAACATATTTCAAACACTGAAAGAAAATGGGTTCCAACCAAGAATTGTGTTTCCAGCGAAATTAAGCTTCAGGATGGAAGATGAAATTAAAACCTTCCACGATAAACAAAAGTTAAAAGAATTTGCAGCTAGAAAACCATTTCTTCAAAACATCCTTGGCAAAACATTACAGGAAGAGGAAATGGAAAATAACAATGAAAACCAACAGTGGGAGGTAGGACACTAAAGGGGGGAAAATAATCAAAGTGGAAAACAAACCATGTTTAGTAACATAAATAAACAAATATGGCTGGAAGAACAACCCATATCTCAATAATAACCCTAAATGTTAATGGCTTAAACTCACCAATCAAGAGACACAGGCTAGTAGAATGGATCACAAAACAAGACCCAACAATATGCTGCCTACAGGAGACGCATTTGATAGGAAAAGACATACATAGGCTGAAGGTGAAAGGTTGGGAAAAGTCATATCACTCATATGGACTTCGGAAACAAGCAGGAGTATCCATACTCATATCAAATAAAATAGATTTTAAGCCAAAGTTAATCAAAAGGGATAAAGAGGGACACTACATACTGCTCAAGGGAACCATACACCAACAAGACATAACAATCATAAATATATATGCCCCAAACAATGGTGCAGCTATGTTCATCAAACAAACTCTTCTCAAGTTCAAGAGTCTAATAGACCACCATACAATAATCATGGGAGACTTCAACACACCTCTCTCACCACTGGACAGATCTTCCAAACAAAAGTTGAATAAGGAAACTATAGAACTCAATAACACAATTAATAACCTAGACTTAATTGACATATATAGAATATACCACCCAACATCAAACAGTTACACTTTTTTCTCAGCAGCACATGGATCCTTCTCAAAAATAGATCATATATTATGTCACAGGGAAACTCTTAGACAATACAAAGGAGTAGAGATAATACCATGCATCCTATCTGATCATAATGGAATGGAACTGAAAATCAACGATAAAAGAAGGAAGGAAAAAGAATATATCACTTGGAGAATGAACAATAGGTTACTGAATGATCAATGGGTTATAGAAGACATCAAGGAGGAAATTAAAAAATTCTTAGAGATTAATGAAAACACAGACACAACATATCGGAATCTATGGGACACATTGAAAGCAGTTCTAAGAGGAAAATTCATTGCTTGGAGTTCATTCCTTAAAAAAAGAAAAAACCAACAAATAAATGATCTCATACTTCATCTCAAAATCCTAGAAAAAGAAGAGCAAAACAACAGCAAAAGAAGTAGAAGGCAAGAAATAATTAAAATCAGAGCTGAAATCAATGAAATCGAAACAAAAGAAACAATTGAAAAAATTGACAAAACTAAAAGTTGGTTCTTTGAAAAAATAAACAAAATCGACAGACCCTTAGCCATGCTAGCGAAGAGAAGAAGAGAGAGAACTCAAATCACTAACATACGGGATGAAAGAGGCAATATCACAACAGACACTTCAGAAATACAGAAGATAATCAAAAATTATTTTGAATCCTTATACTCCAATAAATTAGAAGATAGTGAAGGCATAGATAAATTTCTTAAGTCATATGATCTGCCCAGATTGAGTCAGGAGGATATAGAAAACCTAAACAGACCAATATCAATTGAGGAAATAGAAGAAACCATCAAAAGACTACCAACTAAGAAAAGCCCAGGACCGGATGGGTATACAGCAGAGTTTTACAAAACCTTTAAAGAGGAACTAATACCAATACTTTTCAAGCTACTTCGGGAAATAGAAAAAGAGGGAGAACTTCCAAATTCATTCTACGAGGCCAACATCACCCTGATACCTAAACCAGACAAAGACACTTCAAAGAAAGAAAACTACAGACCAATATCTCTAATGAACTTGGATGCAAAAATCCTCAATAAAATTCTGGCCACTCGGATACAAAGGCACATCAAAAAAATTGTGCACCATGATCAAGTAGGATTCATCCCTGGGATGCAAGGCTGGTTCAATATAAGGAAATCAATAAATGTTATTCACCACATCAATAGACTTAAAAATAAGAACCATATGATCATCTCGATAGATGCGGAAAAAGCATTCGACAAAGTACAGCATCCCTTTATGTTCAAAACTCTAGAAAAACTAGGGATAACAGGAACATACCTCAATATTGTAAAAGCAATCTATGCTAAGCCTCAGGCTAGCATCATTCTGAATGGAGAAAAATTGAAGGCATTCCCTCTAAAATCTGGAACAAGACAGGGATGCCCTCTCTCACCACTTCTGTTCAACATAGTTCTCGAAACACTGGCCAGAGCAATTAGACAGACGAAAGAAATTAAAGGCATCAAAATAGGAAAAGAAGAACTTAAATTATCACTATTTGCAGATGACATGATTCTATACCTAGCAGACCCAAAAGGGTCTACAAAGAAACTATTAGAGCTAATAAATGAATTCAGCAAAGTGGCAGGATATAAAATCAACACGCATAAATCAAAGGCATTCCTGTATATCAGCGACAAATCCTCTGAAATGGAAATGAGGACAACCACTCCATTCACAATATCTTCAAAAAAAATAAAATACTTGGGAATCAACCTAACAAAAGAGGTGAAAGACTTATACAATGAAAACTACAGAACCCTAAAGAGAGAAATAGAAGAAGATCTTAGAAGATGGAAAAATATACCCTGTTCATGGATAGGCAGAACTAACATCATCAAAATGGCGATATTACCAAAAGTTCTCTATAGGTTTAATGCAATGCCAATCAAAATCCCAACGGCATTTCTTGTAGAAATTGAGAAAGCAATCATGAAATTCATATGGAAAAATAAAAGACCCAGAATAGCAAAAACAATGCTAAGCAGGAAGTGTGAATCAGGCGGTATAGCGATACCAGACTTCAAACTATATTACAGAGCAATAGTAACAAAAACAGCATGGTACTGGTACCAAAACAGGCGGGTGGACCAATGGTACAGAATAGAGGACACAGAAACCAATCCACAAAACTACAACTATCTTATATTTGATAAAGGGTCTAAAAGCATGCAATGGAGGAAGGATAGCATCTTCAACAAATGGTGCTGGGAAAACTGGAAATCCATATGCAACAAAATGAAACTGAATCCCTTTCTCTCGCCATGCACAAAAGTTAATTCAAAATGGATCAAGGAGCTTGATATCAAATCAGAGACGCGCCGTCTGATAGAAGAAAAAGTTGGCTACGATCTACAGTCGGTGGGGTCGGGATCCAAATTCCTCAATAGGACACCCATAGCACAAAAGTTAATAACTAGAATCAACAAATGGGACTTACTCAAACTAAAAAGTTTTTTCTCAGCAAAAGATACAATAAGAGAGGTAAATAGAGAGCCTACAACCTGGGAACAAATCTTTACTCCTCACACTTCAGATAGAGCCCTAATATCCAGAGTATACAAAGAGCTCAAAAAATTAGACAATAAGAGAACAAACAACCCAATCAACAAATGGGCCAAGGACCTGAACAGACACTTCTCAGAGGAGGACATACAGTCAATCAACAAGTACATGAAAAAATGCTCACCATCTCTAGCAGTCAGAGAAATGCAAATCAAAACCACCCTAAGATACCATCTCACTCCAGTTAGATTGGCAGCCATTATGAAGTCAAACAACAACAAGTGCTGGCGAGGATGTGGGGAAAAGGGTACACTTGTACATTGCTGGTGGGACTGCAAATTGGTGCAGCCAATTTGGAAAGCAGTATGGAGATTTCTTGGAAAGCTGGGAATGGAGCCACCATTTGACCCAGCTATTCCCCTTCTCGGTCTATTCCCTAAAGACCTAAAAAGAGCATGCTACAGGGACACTGCTACATCGATGTTCATAGCAGCACAATTCACAATAGCTAGACTGTGGAACCAACCTAGATGCCCTTCAATGGATGAATGGATAAAAAAAATGTGGCATTTATACACAATGGAGTATTACTCTGCATTAAAAAATGACAAAATCATAGAATTTACAGGGAAATGGATGGCATTAGAGCAGATTATGCTAAGTGAAGCTAGCCAATCCCTAAAAAACAAATGTCAAATGTCTTCTTTGATATAAGGAGAGTAGCTAAGAACAGAGTAGGGTCGAAGAGCATGAGAAGAAGATTAACATTAAACAGGGATGAGAGGTGGGAGGGAAAGGGAGAGAGAAGGGAAAATGCATGGAAATGGAAGGAGACCCTCAGAGGTATACAAAAGTACATACAAGAGGAAGTGAGGGGAAGGGGAAAAATAATACAAGGGGGACAAACCAATGTCAGTAAAGGGGGCAGAGAGAGAAGAGGGGAGGGGAGGGGAGGGGAGGGGGGATAGTAGAGGATAGGAAAGACAGCAGAATACAACAGACACTAGTATGGCAATATGTAAATCAATGGATGTGTAACTGATGTGATTCTGCAATCTGTATATGGGGTAAAAATGGGAGCTCATAACCCACTTGAATCAAAGTGTGAAATATGATATATCAAGAACTATGTAATGTTTTGAACAGCCAACAATAAAAAAAAAAAAAAAAAAAAGTTAAAAAAAAAAAAAAATAAAGATAATGGTCTTCAGGTTTTAAAATCAAAAAAAAAAAAAAAAAAAAAGAAAATTTTAACCAAAGATATTTTACATCGTAAAAATGACAAAATTAAGTGATTAGGAAGACTGGAACTTAGATATAGATTTGTCTACTCTCAAAGTCCACTTGCCAACACCATTTGGCAAGTACAGTCTCTTTGGACTTATAAAGGACCTGAATGAAAGTGGTATAGGAAATGAATGGAGGGCATTGTGGGTACACACACACACACACACACATACACACACACACACATATTATTATAACCCCATGAGTCCTTTTGCCCAACTTTCATCATTCCTGTCTCCTGGTGCAGGAAGAACAGAGGACTTTCTTCTAGCCAGCAGAATACAGCAAAGCTAATGGGATAGTTATGCCCATGGTTGTATTATATTAGACAAGACTGATTTAGCAGACTGGAGAAAAGATTTGCTGGCTTTTGCAAAGTAAGCTTCCATGTCATGAAAAAGTTATGTGTTGAGGAACTGTATCCAGCATGTACTTGAGAAGAGAATTTGATTGACAACAGCAAGAATATGGGACCTCAGTCCTACCACCTAAAGGAAATCAATTTTGAGCAAGCACACTTAGAAGTGGTCCCTGAGATCCAAAAAAGGAATATGAATCCCAATACTCTAATTGCAGCTTTCTGAGACCCTGCACAGAAGCCCCAGTCAAGGTGATCTGGACAACTGGGAACACAGATATAATGTCCACCTATAATTAAAAAAAATAAATATAAAAAAAAAAACACTGAAGAAGGAAAGTACCTCAACATCCTGAAGGCTACATATGAAAACTAAAGACAAACCTTATAGTAAATGGGAGAAAAATGAAAGCATTTCCATTCAAATCTGGGACAAGACAAGTAGTCCAGGATCACCACTCTTGTTTAAGATAGTATTAGAAATTCTAGCCAGAGCAATTAGGCAAGAAAAGAACATAAAATGTATAAAAATAGGAAAGAAGAAATCAAGTTAACACTGCTTGCAGATGACATGACCCTATATCTAGAAGATTCCAAGAACCCTATTGTAAGACTGCTAGAGTTAATAAAAAAAAAAAAAAAAAAAAAAAAAAAACTGGCAATGTAGCAAATTATAAAATCAACATATACAAATAAATTGCTTTTCTATATACCAACAGTGAATCTGCTGAGAAAGAAATCAGGCAAACATTCCATTCACAATAATCTCATAAAGAAAAAAAGAAAGAAAGAAAACGAAAAAAAAAAATCCCTAATCAAGAATGTGAAATACCTCTATAATGAAAACTATAGAACAATGAAGAAAGAAATTGAAGAAGACTGCAGAATATGGAAAGACATCCCATGTTCATGTATAGGCAGAATTAATAATGGCCATACTACCAAAAGTAACATACAGATTCAACACAAGCCCCATCAAAATACCAATGACAGTCTTCACAGAACTAGAAAAAAAATACAGTCCTGAAATTCATTCAGAAGAAATAAAGACTCAGAATTTCCAAATCAATCCCAAGGGAAAAATAAAAATGCTGGAGGCATCATAATACCTGACTTCAAATTATACTACAGAGCTATAGTGAAAAAAAAAAGAATATATATATATATATATATATATATATATATATATATATATATATATATATTGTACTGGCATAAAAACAGACACATAGACCAATGGTATAGAATAGGAGAATGGAGATAAACCCACAAATCTAATCATCTTATCAATGACAAAGGTGCCAAAAGCATACCTTGGAGAAAAGAAAACCTTTTAAACAAATGGTACTTGGAAAACTAGCTTATCTATATGTAAAAGAATGAAACTAAACCTTTATCTCTCACCTTGCACAAAAAATCAAATCAAAATGGATCAAGTACCTATGAATTAGTTCAGAAACTTGCAACTCCCAGAAAAAAAAAAATGTAGTGTCAACACTCTAGCATATAGGTACAGGTCAAGGTCTCAGGTGATCTCTGTCTCTACAAGCATCTCTGCTCAGTGTCAGTTTCTTTCTCTAACTGCAAGATGACTGCAGTGCTTGGAAGTATCACAATGCCCTAAGGAAGCAGAGAGAGCTCACCTTCTATTGCAGCTCCTACTTAACAGCAAGGCCATTTTTCCATGAAAGCTCCTATCAGATTTACATTATCACTCTTCCTTAGAACCAGGTCTCATACCTGTTCCTAAATCAATCACTGGCAACCAAACCAAACCAGAAATTGCTTCCTACAAGACAGGGCAGGAAGATAACCAAATCAGAAAAGAACAAAAACAGAAATGGATGCTGATAGTTTACATTATAGTGCACATCACATTTCTTTTTCATTTAAAAGGCTATTTTTTTTCCTATGTCATCTTAAAAATTATTATTCTAATGACAAAACAAAATAAGGTAATGTCAATATGCCTCAATTTAGGAATCTTTGTCCTAATTGTTTTATTTTAATAGGTTTATAAAATAAAATGTTATAGACTGGTATTTTCTAACTTCTCTAATTTATGCATCTATGTTTGCATAAGAACTGGGGATAATTTTCCTAGAAAAGAAGGATAAATTTTATATGAATTGAATATCAGAGGTATGGTTCTATTATTTTAGAAAACCATCTTCACATTTTAGCTAACCCCCAAACAGGTAAATAAATTGTTTACCTGAGATTAAAAACACATAGAATATTTGAGGTCCATTCTGAATTAATTTCTTAGCAATTAATGTCTGGTAGCATTTAGTTTATTTGTGTTAAGTTGGGTTCTCAAACACTGGAATTTTCCAAAATAATTTGCTTTAAAGTGGTTTTTACTTATTGGTTTATATTTACCATTTTTTTACATCAAGAACAAAATTCTCTCCATTTATTATTTTTAATATAAATAATACAACCTCTTCCATTTATTAATTACCTATTACTTGTCATATTATCTCTTAATTTTATAATTAAGCCTGTGATACAATCTCATGTTCTTTTATCACTAGAACTCCAATGCTGTATATATTTCACCACTGAGATACCTTATTATATTCTTTAACAGAAAATAGCCCATAGAATTTAAAAGAATTACAAAGGAATGCTTTCTGGAAGGTGATGAAAAAGAAATTAAGCCTAAGTTTATTAATTCCAACATTTATAGCATGACTGAGCTAAATTGCCCAGAATAGTAGCTACTCAATAAATAGTTTGCATCAGTAGATGAACAAATTTTAAGCTCAAGTGAGTGTTTGAATCCCCAGGATCATTAAAATGTGATTTCTAAAAGCACACATTACATTCTCTACCAATTAGAGTACATTTAGCAGAATATGGTCTGTTTTTAGTTTAAATTGATACACTTGATTTGATTTGTTTGTTGTAATAGGCCAAAGTCTGGGCCCTCTCTGGAATTTAAATAATGTTCCTAGTTCCCCACATCACTTTATCTAAAGTGTAGTTAATTTAGTGGGGGAGTGGGGACAAAGCAAAATAAAACAAAACCTGTTTCCACAGTAAAGTGCTTTCTTCAAGCAGGCAGTGCTAGATGGAGTTGATTAGCAGAGGAAATGTAATGAGAGGGTGGTGAGCACGCTAACCTTTCTCATTAGGCACAAGAACTGAAAAGGCCTAGGATTATTGAGAAATCTTTCCATCCTTCTCACATTGACAGAAAGAATGTCATGTTAGGATTGAACCCTTAGACTCAGGAAGGGGCTGTCATTCAAAGAATATCCCCAATTCCCTCTGAAAGCAGAGGAACACCAAATGAGTCAGCTTCTCTCTCACATGCTCACTGATACAAATGCTTTCAGGAATTGGAGTGTGGTATGTGTCCACCTACGTGTGGTGTACCTCATTCTGCCTCTCACATACTAATGGTTGTATTATAATGAGTTAGTGAGTTCTATTCACCTGGTGCTACCAGGAATACTGTGCTTATATGAGGATTACTGTCAGTATCTGCTAGACACCACAGTACAGATCATACTAGCTTTGCTAAAATGGAAAATCCTTCAAAATCTTGGTTGCTTTCTCTCTTACGCTACTAGATTCCTACTGGTGGATCTCTCAAATGACTGCGAAGAGAGAAGGGAGTTGACAAAGACAGGAAAATCTTGTTAGGTTCTTAATATATAATATATGCCAGTGCTTGGTTAATATCACTTTTACTTAATTCTCCCAACTATTCTTTAAGGTAGGAATTCTATTTCATTCTTGGGATTAGGGCAACTAAAGTTAAACACCACATCTAGGATCATAAATCCATTAAAGCTTCAATTTCAACTTAGAATACAGGTTATCTATAATAGATAGATAGATGTTTATACATATGTCTCTCTATATCTATATATATCTACATATAGATAGAATGATAGATAGATAGATATCAATGATCTGGGGATATTCATAAAATAAAAACATTTTTAATGGGCTATGTGATATAGTAACCCAGCAAATTCACATAACCATGAACCTACTTTAATAGATGTAAGGATCCAAATAATGATATACATGCATTATGGTCTCACATGCTGAGACCATAACTCAGGTAGCCATATTTATGGAATGTTTACAGATTTCTAAGTGTTCAGAGTACCACAGTCTGGCTGGGCACAATTCACGAGCCACTTATCAAGGAGAAACAAACTTTATTTTTAGAACACACATGCCACACCACATGAGCTCTTCCAGAATTCTCTCAGAGCCCAACTGCCACCACCGGCTTCCCACAAGCCTCTCAACCCCCCCCCCCCCCCCCCCAAGCCTCTTGTTCTTGAGGCCATTTGGCTGGGTCGCATGGGCGGAGCCAAAAAAAAGTCCCCCAATGAGCAGCTCCGTGATCTGAAAGGGCTGGGAAACAGCCCAATGAGCATCACCCGCAGAGGAGCCAGTCAGCTGGCAGCTAGAAGTTTGCTGGGGCTGCTGTGAGCCAATCATCAGCTGGCAGCTGGAAGTTTGCTGGGGCCCCTTCCCCTGTGGCTCTAAACAACAGAGAAAGGTGCTCAAGTAGTAAAGAGCTCCAAAATCATAAGACAAGGTTTTTTGTTTGTTTGTTTTTATTGGTTGTTCAAAACATTACAAAGCTCTTGACATATCATATTTCATACATTTAGGAAAAATAGCAGTATACAACAGTCACTAGTATGGCAATATGTAAAAACGTGGATGTGTATCCAATGTGATTCTGCAATATGTATACGGGGTAAAACTGGGAGTTCATAACCCACTTGAATCAAATGTATATTTGTTTGTTTTTTAATAAACAACAATATATAAGTTATTTTGTCCAGCTCTAGCATTGGAGAGTTGGGTGCTAAAGGCCAGAAGAGTGAACTTCCTTGCTGGAGATCACTGACCTTTCTACTACATCCAATGGTGATATTGAAACAATGTTAGGGAAAACATTTCTTGGAAAGAGTTGCAATTTCAGGCACATTTGTACTGAAAGGTCTTGCTTCTAGAGGTTATATAGACTCTCCCCTGTGGTTAGAACATCATATCCAGAAGAAACAACCATAGTCTCTGAAGTCCCAAGGAGAAGGGAATGGGGACCAGTGAGAAAGTGGTGAAGGAAAGCCATGTGCAGATTCATATCTAACAGAATTTTACAAAAATTTATTATCTGACAACAAAAGGGAAAAGAGTAAAAAAACTCATATTCTCTTTTTCCAAACAAGTGTTCTATCAAAACATTGTTGAGGGCTGGGTTTGTGGTTCAGTGGTAGAGCACTCACCTGGCATGTGTGAGGCACTGGGTTTGATCCTCAGCACCAAATAAAACTAAATAAATAAAATAAAGGCATTTAAAAAAAGAAGATTGTGAGGTAAAGTTATGTTAAAACCATCTCAAAAAGGGAAACTAATGCTCAGCATTCAGATTATTTGTTTTAGGATAAAACTATAAAGTGTCAGAGATGAACATTAACCCTGATCTGTTTGGCCCTACGCTTGTGTTGTGCCTTCCAGTCACTGACTCCCAGAGGCTTTTAAATGGAAGCTCTTCAGTTGCTTGCCAGGATGTGTTGGAAAGGACTTCTCACAGGGAAATAGGCTAGTCTTCAAGGCTGCTTAGAGCTCTTCAGTTTCTCAGCTTTTATTTTAGAGTGCAGATGGATAGCATATGTATAATAGGTAAGACTAAAGATGGAAATTACTCCTGAAAATACAGCTTCTGAGTTTTGTACTCGCCTTGATCCTTTTTGTACTGCTCTGTGGATGACTGGCATTTGACTCCATTAAGGGTTTATATAACATGTGCAAAATGTTAGGAATTGCTCCCTCCAACCCTATTATAACATGGTTCTTGGCAACTAAGCCACATGCCAACTCCAAAGTGGTTTTCTTGATGTGAAGGTAATTAATCTGAGGTTAATTACAGCATCCTTCCAGCTTTATTACACAGGTTCCTCAGAGACAGAGTCAATCTTTTGGATATAGTATGCAGAACTGACTACATATCAATGTGTGGCATTGTTTGCAGTCATGAATTCATGTCAGTGAATAAATAAACTTCCAAAGGGCTGAATAGCAATGTTCTGTTGCTGGTTCCATTCCCGCCTCTTATTACTTTCCCCACTGCTCTAGGCAAATAATGATATGCATTAGATATTGCCTGTATTCACCATGGCTCCCCTGATCAAATGATTTGGGGGTTAGAAGTTTATATCTGTATTATAAGATCTTTTAAAAAACTATAAATTCCTTATCTGATATACATAATACTATTAAGAAGTACCTTTCTAAGACATTATTTTTGGTGCTTCTCAAGATATATAATTAAGAAAATTTTTTTGTTTTGTTTTCAAGTACAATAAAACTTAAATCATCTGAAATAACAAATAGGGAGGTTGGAATAAAAATACTGGTTGGTATATCAGGTGCCTGGTTGTGTTTCCCTAGGTTCCCTTTGTTCTGCAATTTTAAGTATGAATGTTCAAGGTGGCTCATATGACTACAAGCTGGTTATCAGTTGCACCTGGGGAAATAAGTTTTCTAGTTCATACCCAGTGTGAGACAGAAATGTTGCCAATGCATACAACATAAGTTCTCATTTGCAGTTTCAAGAACCAGCCTATGTGACTGAACAAATAAGAGTGCCTAGAGAAATTCTTCTGTTGATTTGGAATGTTCTAGAATGGTTGGAATTCATTTCTGAAATTGTGAATGCATTTAGATCTCCTTATGACATGTGAAAAGGGCAGAGTGGATACCTGAACAACATTTTCAGCAAATAAATACAATATATAATAGTAGTACACAGAATTGCTTTCACTTCCTCCTGCTTCCTTCTCATATTCTTAATGATTCTCAACTATATCACTCAGAAAAAAATGTCCTGCAGAACCAGATAAAATACAGATTCTCAGGCCCCTCTCCTGCTGCACATACCCTGTACATTTGAATAAGCCCCAAACACTACAGTTTCCACAAGCACACCTTGGTGACTGTGCTCAGGTTGCTCACCATCAACATTCTAAGAAACCCAGCCATGGTGCATTGGTATAGGTATTTCCTCTTGAAATCTGCATAACACTCTGACTTCCTTACCTCACATTGCCCTGGTCAGGAACTAATGATTTTTTCCCTTAATTCCCTGGACTGCTACCCACATGATATGAATGGCAGATACCCAGGAATATCTTAGTGTATTTCAACCCTGCTCTCCCCAAAGCCTCTATAAATCCTAAGTAAAAACCTTTTTCTACTATATTAGAAATATAACCTCTTTTAGGTCCCTGTAAATATCAAAGGGAATATCTAAAGCTACATTCTCAGCATAAGTATCAGGAGGAAGACTTTCCTGCCATTTCCAGGAACTAAACTCACAACACTTCCTTCTTTAGAAGAAAGAAAAAGTCACAACAGAACATGAAAAGTTACAAATTCACATTAAAATTCACTTGTTTTCCTAACCACTACATTAAGTTGGGCCATGAGATTAACACACTGATGCCCCAACTGCCTTCTAGACCATCCAAATGTGAGAGGCAGTCAGGCTTCAGGAGAGTTCTCTTTTGCTCTCAAATTGACCACACCCAAAACTACCAAGGCCAAAGAAAGAAAGGACAATATAGTGAGAAAGCAGTAAATGGAAGAAGTAAAATGGGGAGGAATACAAAAGTAAAACTTTATTAGAGTCACTCTTACATACTTTATAAATATTATCTCCAATAAAAAATGGGTCTTTTGGAGGGAAGGGGCTCTCCTTCCAAAGTTTATTTAATTTAAAGTACTGTGCTTGGTTTTTTGTTTTTGTTTTTGATTTTGGATGATGAATGCATTCAGGTGTATCTTTTAAGGAAACCCATGTGCTTGTGTGTGTGTGTGTGTGCGCGCGCACACACACACACACACACCACACATACATACACAAATACATGTATACATCCACACATCCACATCCCTCCACACAGCTTGAGAGGAAAGAAGCAAGATTCATGAAAGTATTTTTAGGTATCAATAGAGGTGGTTCTGGAATAGTAGCAACTTTCCTGGTTACCTGCAGAGTATTTCTGTTCTTGCCAGGAGCAAAATGAATGTGCCTAATATGAATGTATTGCAATTCACATTCTGTCACTGGAACAAACCTTTCACCTCTAAAATTCTCTTTCCTGCTTATAGTAAGTGCACTAAGCAACTATAGGTTTAATTCCTAAGTGGTTCATGAATGAATGAGTGAATGGCTTGTTCCAATTCAAGTAATATATTTTGCTCAAATTTCAAGAGCATGCCAGGCAGGGAATTCTGTTTTCTGAGGTTAAAGATAAAGGAGGTTTGTTTCACCCTTACTACAAGCAAGGGTTAAAACAGATGATGTACTTCAGAAGGCAGTTAAATCCCACCATTTAATTCTGTATCATAACTCTCAATTGCACACTTTACAAAGAAAGCTCTCTGACCAAACTGTACTGGTGAAAATTTGCTAGGGAAAATCTATAACGAGGCCTGATTATTGGAAGCTTAAATTTTCTTCTCTGGCATACATTTTAAAAATAATGAAGGCTTGAAGCCACTTTGACAATAGGTCTGATTTAACTCAGCTGATTAAAAGGGTCAACAGGAGTTCATTTTTTTCCTCCCTCAGGAAAAATTTAAGAAAAATAACTCCTCTGTGCCTATATTAGGATATCTTTGTGATTAGAAGACTCTCAACTCACCAATAGCTGAGCGAGAGAGTTCTGCAATGAAAGAACTTAAACTGCCAAGCTCTCACACTTAATTACAATTCCTCCTCCTCGACACCAAAATGAACCTCTTCAGCACAGGCTGGGAGTGAAGGTCTTCCTGCTTTGTCTTTTGCTGATGCAGACTCATAAAACACAATCAAATGATGTGCTACATTTTTTTTTATGGAAATAGAAATGGGAACTGTAAATTCCATATAGGATCTGAAAAGATTGTCATTCTTGCAGTTTTGCTTTGGGTAGTGAATGCATTCATTTCGGCATGCTTGTAAGAAGTCTGTGTTCACACATAGCTTTAAAGGAAAGGATCAAATCTCTGTATTTTTAGGTATCCATAGAAGTTGTTTAGGATTACTAGCCACCTTAGTGGCTACCTACTGAGTAGTTCTGTTCATCTGAGTTCAGGTGGAAAGCCCTACTGTTGTCCTTATTTGCTTAAGTTTTCTTTATGGAAGGAAGGTTTGAATAGTAATATTCAAGAGTAGCTGAGAAAAGTTTTCTATTGCTGAGCTTTTTGACCAGGGTTAGCTTCAAAGAAATAAAACAAATAAACCCAGCTGTCAAGATCAGGCATTAAAAACCAAAGTCTTAGGATAAGCAATGATTATACCATTTACTGCTCTTTGATCTAACCTTTATAACTACTTGAGGCATTAGTTTGCTTATCTGTAAAGCAAGAGTAGTGCTAATACACAGCACTCAATATATAGGAAAATATTACAGTTTTTATTTTATTCTACATTTACTTGCTTGGTCTAATGTTCTAATTCCATCTAGTCAATCAAACATTTCTGCCCACAAAGATGAGTATATATACTCTGGCTTATAAATATGCTCTTTATTTAAAGCCCATTTATGAGTCAGCTGCTTGATTAATTTTTCCCATGCTAAGAACAGCCAACTCGTTTCAAGCACCTCTTCTTTGCCAGAACCTTTTTAAAATTCCTTACATGAATTATGCCATGCAATCTGCATAGAAGCTCTACAAGAATTTTTGAAAGAAAGAACCAAGACACAGGAAGTTGTTTTCCAAGATCACATAAAAGTTTGTGATAGAACCCAGCCTATCCCAAAAATCCCTGTCCTTTTTTATTTATTTATTTTCCTAAGTAAAAGTTTTAACCTTTAGATATTATGAAAATGATTCAGAAACCAGACTGTCTGTGAAATTCCAAATTCAGAATGTAGCTAATATTTAGAACATAGTTCCTTTGTGTATCTTTTGGGATGCCTTTAGTTACAAGAAACAGAGCTTGAATCATGAGTTTACAAGATAAGGCAATTAATTATCTCATCTACTGCTAGGCTAGAGGTAGGAGGATGCTAATCTTAATTCAATTAATAGTGGTTAAAGGTTCTTTCTGTTTGAGCCTTCTGCCTGCTTGGTGTGAGATACATATTCAGGCTCTACTAAGGTGGGTCTGAGGGTCTGGGGATGTGGCTCAAGCGGTACCGCACTGGCCTGGCATGCGCGGGGAGCTGGGTTCGATCCTCAGCACCACATAAAAATAAAATAAAGATGTTGTGTCCACCAAAAACTGAAAAGCAAATATTAAAAAAATTATCTTTCTCTCTCTTTAAAAAAAAAAAAGATGGGTCTGAATATCCAGATATCACATACGGATACTTCTTCCTGTACTCTTTCATTAAGAGTGATGACCACTTTTTCAAATATTTTCATACATCATTATATAGGATTGTTTTATATGCCCATTTCTAAACAGTCACTGGCAAGGTTATTGAGATGACTATGGCAGGCTTGCTCAAAATGTTCAGAGTAGAATAGATTCTTGGAAGATGACCAATAGGCCTTTGATGTATGTGGGTGTGGGGAGGGAAGATAAAAGAAAAGGATAATTGAAGTTAGATGAATGTAGCTCAGTGTTTTAACACTTGCTGGTTCTAATTTCACAGGAGTAGTAACTAGGTTATCAAGGAAAGCACTCAAATAAGATGCATTTGCAGCCAAAACACCAAAGTTTTACTCTTATGGTCATTAAGTAATGAATTTTAAGAACTATTTAAAAAACCTGATGAAAATTAGTTGCAGTGAACTCACATTTGTCTCAATAAATGTTTTTATACTTAAACACTTAGGATTGTCATTGCTGGAACATATGGCTGGGTTTATTTCCATTTATATGCAACTTTTACTTTTTTACCATCAAATCACATCATAATGGACATTTGGTATTTCTTAAAATCTTTCTTACCATTACAAGTATACAATGATACATTATTTTGATTTTGATTTACATTTCCCTAAGTATTAATGATGCCTTGTACATTTTTATGTGTTCTTGATCATTCATGTATCTTTCTTATTGATCTGTTAAAACATTTTGACTATTTCTAATTGAGTTGTCTTTACTTATAACAGTGGTAAAATATTTTTTCAGTGCTAATGAATACATGCTAGGTAAGTAGTCTACCAGTGAGCTATAAGTCCAGCCCAGAAGTTTTGAAACAAAATATGATTGTAGTCATAAATACTTTGTAAAATTTATTTTGTGAAAAGTTCCCCAACTTATGACATGAATATTAATTTAATTTACAGAGATTTTTGGTAAGCAAACATTTTAATTTTTATAGTCTAATATATCAATTATATCATATTAATGATGAGTATTTTTTATCCTGAATTTTTTTATATAGTCCCATGTCACAAAGATATTATCCTATGTGTTTTTCTACAAATTAGCTTTTTTGTTGTTGTTGTTTAGGTATGTGATGATCTAAACATTTTTTTTTTCAAAAAAAAATATTACTCTCTCCCATATCATATGGGTGCTGTTTTAGTTAGTTTTTTGTTGCCATGACCAAAAGACTTGACAAGAACAATTATAGGAGGAAAAGTTTATTCTGTAGTTCACAGCTTTTTATTCCTCTGGCCAGATATCAGGGAGGAAGGCTGTGGTAGAGGATATCAACTAGAAACATGGCATCAGGAAGTAGAGAGAGAGCTTTGCTCAACAAAAGACAAAATATAAACCCTATGGGCACATGCCCAGGGATCACCTCCTTCAACCCAATCCTACCTGCCTGCAGTTACTACACAGTTAATCCCAATAGTTTCTACCCATTTAATCCCAATGTACTGATTAGATTAAGATTCTCATGACCCAGTTATTTTTCTTCTAAAGTTTCTTGCATTGTCTCACAAATGAGCTTTTGGAAGACACCTCAGATCTAAACCATAACAGATGCCAAGATTTTTCCAACAGCAGCAGCAGAACCATTTGTTGAAAAGAAAAATTGATTAGTTTTTTAACTTTGTATGATGTTAATCAACTCTATAAAGTTGGCCTATTTACAATGTCTTTATTTAGATCTATTGATTGCCCTGTTCCTTTCTGCCAGTACCTCATTATTTTGATTATTGTAATAAGTTCGGAAACTGGTCTTATAAGTTCTCCAACTTTTCAACATCAAAAATCTTTTTTCTTTGTTATTCTATGTCCTTTGGGTATAAATACTATAATCAATTGATGATTTCTACAAGAATGCCTGCTGAGATTTTGACTGGTTCAGCACAGACAAATGCAGCTCAAATTGGAAAGTCTTGTCATTATGATAATAATGCAATCTTAATACGATCCATGAAGATATGTCATTAATTGGATATCCTAAAAATTCTATTATAGAAACTTTATATGTTTCAATATGAAGTTTGTACATGTTTTGATAAATTGCTTTCTAAGCTTTTGTTTTGAAACACAACTGCAAATTATAATTGCTTTAATTTTCACCATAGTATTTTTACTTCTGTGCTTCAATATATAGACTTTATACATGTATACAGACTTGCCTTCACATTTATTGTTCTTTTCTAAAGCAGTAACCAATCTAATGTTAAGCCTATATTATGGACTTTTCATTTAGCATTATACTTTCACTTAGTTATTTTAAGCGTCCATATTTTATATTGACTGATAGTCTCCATTTCAAAATATCTGCTGAATTTAAGGTCTCCAGGTCTGTTTCTATTTACTCTCTTAAAAATACTTACAACTTACATATTCCCATCTGTTCATATTACTAATAATTTTAACTATGTATATGATGATGAGATTCTAAATTTCTCCATATTCCTTTAGAAAACATTGGACTTTCTTAAGAAATTTCCTGAAAAATCAAACTGTTATATTCAAATCCTTTTCTAAACTTTGTGAAAATGAAATCCTATCATTTTTGGCAAAAATGACTTGAACTAGAACACAGTAAGTGAAATAACCTAAGAAAAGAAAGACAAATACTACAAGTTCTCACGCACATGTGCAGAAGCTAAAAACACCTATTTTATAGAATTTGAGAGACTGTTGATCACCAAGGGGACTGGGATAGAGGGAGGTCAAATAAAAGGTACAAACTGCGGTTAGTGAGGAAAAGTATAGTTTGAAGAAATTTATTAACTATGTTATACAAATGATAAGAGAGAAGGTACAAGTTTCCTAATACAAGAAAAATTTTAAAGATATGGAAGTACTGTTTATTTTGCTTGGAACTTTAACATTATGTGCATATATTAAATTATCACATTGGATAGCATAAATACACAAAAATTTTAATGTGTCAATTTTTAAAAAGCCAGGGATATGAAGATGTGAATTTGGTGTCAACATACCTTATATACAAACAGAGATATGATAAATTGTGGTGTGAAGGTATATTAAGAATTGTAATGCAAAAAAGAGAGAGAGCTCATGTATAATGGCATAATTTGGCATGAATATACTTTATATACAGTGTTATGAAAAATTGTGCTGTGAATGGATAATTATGAATGTAATGCATTCCACTATTGTCATGTAAGAAGAAAAAAAAGCCAGGGGTTCCATAAAGTCATAAGTAGAGATAAAGTGTGATCTTTTGAGAGCTTGCAGTTCAGTACCCAGGGTCTTCAGCAAGGTCACTAAGGTCACTCCATGGTAACTGCTCAGAGTCTTTGTGTCTCCCAGTATTTTATAGTCCTGGGCATTTCCACTTAGCTCACAGCTTTCTAGTAACAGTTCTCTTTCTTGCCTTGAGGAATCTCTCTTATATGTGTATAGATCAGCATTCAGTCAAAGATATAAAGGTACCTGTGTGTTTATTTATGATAATTTTTCACTGTGTACCTCTCTTTCATCTGCTGTCCTGTCTTGCAAATTCCACTTATTTCAGCAGCCCCAAATTCAAAGGGTTGCTTCCTAATTCAGCAAGACCATCATCATCAAGCCAGGCACAATGGTGCACATCTGTAATCCTAGCTATTTGGGAGGATGAGTCAGGAAGATCATTTGATCCTAGGACTTTGAGGCCAGTGTGGGAAACATAGAAAAAAAAGGCCATTATCTTCTGTTTGGGCTCCACCACCATATATTATGTTCCAGAAGGTGTCTCTGGGAAGAATGTTAGGGTGATCAAGTATCCTGTGTTCCCTTTTCTTAGGGGACATAGTTCTGAGTTTTATGTAGAACAGTGGCTGGAAAGAGATAGCTAAATATGCTGTAACTCATTTTGTAGTTATCCATTTTTATGAATCTATTCCACTATCGACTGCTTTGTCATGCCTAGCAATAGAAGTCCTTCAAGGACTTTTTGAAAAATACTAATGCAGGACTCCAGGCCGTGTCTACTAGATTTCTTGGACTATGAAAGCCCATAATTCATGCATATATAGACTCATAGGAAACTTTAGAATAAAGGAGCTACATAATTCCACTTCTAACTTTAGAAAAACAAGAGGATAATTTGTGTGAAGATGGGAAGAACAGTTAATATTTAATTGCAATAGTTCTTGTGATAAATGTGAGAGCAGAAACGAGTGCAGTAGAATAAGATGAGAAACATGAACAGGTGTCAAGGATATGAAATATGTTATCATATGTGTACACAGATTAAACAGAAAGGAGAGCCAAAGAGGAGATATCTAACACAGTAGTTTTCTATATACCGAATGGGGTTGATGGTAATACCACTAAAGAAAGATACATAAATAGGATGGATAATGACTTCACTTAAACATGTATTTTGTTTTGCATGATCATGGTAAAATATTATGAGAACCTGAACCTAAATTTTGACAATAAAAATAGAAACTGGAAAAAGATCAATATGACATACTTTTAAAGATACCATTAACAATATCAGGTGTCTTATGGGAGTGAATGGGAGAAGAAATTGTGATTCAAGGTTTACTCCGAAGTTTCTAGTTTGCAATTAATAATTAATGTTATTAATTGGGATTGAGAACACTGAAGGAAGGGAAAATGTTGAGCTTTGAAGAGGGCAGGGATTTGCACATGTGATGGGTACCTGTGTGTTTATTTATGATAATAAATTTATGATAATAGCACATAGCAATTTTGAGAACATGCAAGTAGAAATGTCTGTTTGGTGAACAAACATGTAGGCTTGTTGGTGAGAAAAGAGATTCATTTAGAAATAGAGGCTGGAAACTAAAACCACAGCAGGAAATAAGACACTCCCCAAAGGACAGAATAGAGTGAGTAGAAGATGATCTAGGAAGGCCAAGTAACAAAAGCAAAACTGCCAATGTGTACAAAATATTTAAAATGTGATTTGCCACCTTACTTTATTATGGGATGGATATATATGTATATCTTCATTCCAAAACTACTCATTAAAGTATCCAGAATAGGGTTGCTAACATTGCACTTGAAGATATACTTAAAATAACATTCTGCAAGTACTGTTGGCCCTCTGTATTGGTGAGCTCTAGGGGTTCAATCAACTAAAAATATTTTTTAAAAAAAATCACAACTGTCTTGAACATGTACAGATATTTTTCTTGTCATTATTCCCTAAACAATACAGTATGACAATTATTTGCATCGTATTAGCTATTGTAAATAATCTTGGGATGATTGAAAGTATGCAAGAGGATATGTGTAGGTTATATGCAAATCCTGCATCATTCTGTATAAGGGAATTGAGCCTCAGCAGATTTTGGTGTCTGTGTAGGGGTTCCTGAAACCAATTCCCTGTGTGTACTGAAGGATGACTGTAGTCCAGTATTACTAGTGAATATAAGAAGGCCATTATCTTTCTTCCTGCTTATCTAAATTTAAGAATATGAGTATACATTAATGTTCATTTTATTGACTTTTTTGGCACTTGTCTAACTCAGCTGTTTCTTTGCACATCACATACACGCACACACACAAAAAAGAGTTAGTGATTAGTCCAAATGGTGAACAGATTGCAATACAAAAAAATAAATGTGGTTGGGAAAAATCTAAACAGTATGCGTATTGTATGTGATTAGCTTTTTTCCGGTGTTGTTATTCTGTGCCACTGAAGTCGATGTAATTGCATCTTGTGAATACGTTACAACATGTGTTTTGCCCAGATGAAGAGTAATCACAACAAGTAATTTGAACTTGTCATTTGGTAGCATTACTATAAATGGCAGGAGAATATTTTGTTAAATCTTTATGACTGGGATATGCATTTTTGTAATCATTCTGAAAAGTTACTAGAGATGGCAGATGCTTCATGGAAGACTTTCTGTTAGGCTGTTTTTGTTTTTTTTTTTTTTTGTTGTTGTTGTTGTTGTTTTAATTAAAAAAATATCCATAATGAACTTTTGGCTTTACTACTGATTCTCAGGGGGAATTTTAAATGCACAGTCATCATGAAGCACCTCATACACTTGTATGCACACACACAGACACACACCCACATATACACACATTATAAACAAAATCATAACATGTAATAGTTTCTGTTCTTCTTTTTGTATTGGGGGGGCGGTTCAAGTCACCAGGTTCCTTTTGCAAATGCTTTCAGTTTAAAAAATATGTATATATCTTGCCTTCCTATCTTCGTTTCACCCTACTTTCAATGTCTGTAATAACCTTTTACCACTTTCCCTTTGTTATCTTATGCTTACTGTCTCAGCTGTTGTTAAAGATTCTCTCCTGTATGCCTGCTTCAGGCTGATGTAGGTGCTACTCACCTGTGCTTCTCATCTGAAGCCCAGAGCACACTATGTGCAAGCATTTGAGCTTGTATTAGATTCTAAGTCCCCATTTTTTTAGCAGCCTGACATAGACTGTAATCTCTTTGAGGTCAAGGCATTATCTTACTCACCTTTGTATAGTTCCAATAACTTCCACTATGCATAGAAAATGATAGAGATTCAAAGCCATCACCTTAATGTCATCACTAACCCTGGCCTGATTTGATTTTCATTAACAAAGGAAAGCAAAATTGAGAGGTTAGTGGGGGATAAAGTATGAGCTGGGTTCTATCCTTGGTACTATGGGGATCTACATATCCTGTAATTAATCCTTTGTAGATAAACATTTGTAACTAAAAAGTAACTGTTCAATATAAGTATAAATAAAATCACCTGGTAAAACAAGGAAAATAGAGTGGTAAATTCTCAAAGAATTTACTATCTGGGAGAAGGGGGTATGAGAAAGATCATGTACAGGTGAGAGAGGGAATCGGAGAACATAGGTCAAGCTGAAGTACATGAGTTTCCCAGGTGATTGTGGTAATAGCAAAGCCAACAGGCTCACCTGTTGTGTGTGGAATTAGAGGGACAGTGAGTCAGCCCACACATGTGTCTGTATGGGATGTAGTTCTTGAAATTCCTTTGTGTGTGATATTAGGTAAAACATGAGATTACTGCATAGTTATCAATTGTCATTTATTATATTTTAAACTCAACTTATAAAGTAAAACTACTAGGCAGAGCATCTTTATATTACTTGGAAACCGTCACTATAACAAGTGGTAATTTTGTTTTTGTCATTGTTACAAACAAGGTGTAGACAGGAAGGACACTATTAGAAAACTTTAAAATTTTTAAGTTTATCACTGGCATGCTATGCCAATAATAAACCTATTCAAATTAAATTTCTATATATGTGCCTTTATACATTTGACTATCATCCTTTTTCTTTTTTGTTTAACTTCCTTAACTTTGTATTTTTGCCATTGAAATCTTTGGCCACATGTCTACTACAAACAGTGTCAGCTAGAGTCAGTAAATATTTCTATGAGAAATTAGAAACAAATCTATTATTGCCCAGTGGCTATTAATTGACATCAACATACTAGTGTTTGTTCTGTTATCTAGTAGAAGTGTTACAAGGATATATCACCTCTTGGGAACTTTATCTTCTGAAGTGAATCAATTACTATAGAAATATTAAGGGGTATATAACAACACCTTCAACCATCACAAGGAAAACACCAACAACAGCTCTAAATACATATACTTATATGCATGCACACACATATTCTCTTATGGCTCTTTTGTTCCCATGCTAATTATTAAGTTCTTGTGATGTTTACTGACACAGCTATGAATTAATTGTTTGGCATTGAGTCATCTGACCTTCTTATATTGGCAAGTTATCTACAAAACAAGTTATATTAGTGTGCGATCGGGAAGGGGTTTTCAAGTCCTGAAATTCTACTAAGGCTCACATTAAATTAGTAATTGTTTCATTTGGTGCCAGTTATAATTCCTAGAAAAGGTGATCCACAGTGAGAGAAAAAAATCGTGGACTTCTATCATTATTAATGAATAATTATTTTTAAAGCTCAGAAATTGTCAATATTATTTCCTTGTTTATGAATTTGATATCAGCAGAAACTGACCAAAGGACCTCAATTGTTAAACATTATTTCCATCTCTGAGAAAGAGGTTGATCACAACTTTCAAGCTGAATCTGGATGCACCATAATAACAACATGGAAATATTTAAGATTTTGAATAAAATTTAAACAATGCTCACACATGGTAAGTAACTGCACTCAATATATATTTATTATTCTAAAAGCATGATAACTCATTATCTTTATAAAAGTTACTCAATTGGCTGTTTTTTTTTTTTAATTTTTAAGGAACTATAAAGAACCACCATAAAGTCGAGTAGGGGGTTGTTATGAATTAATGGGCACTAGGCAATAACCAGTTTGTTTCTAGCTTCTCATAGACAAGTTTACTAACTCTGGCTGACATTACATATAATAAATATGTAATCAAAGATTGCTCTTAGTTCTAGCAAGTCTTGAAATCATTCATTCTCTTCAACTAATATCTATCATCTAGATGTTATTATACTAATATCTAATATCTAAATATGAAGGTATAAAAATAATGTGTGTTCTACCTTCTCCCAGACCTATAAAAAGCAACTTATTTGGAATAGAGTCTTTGCAGATATAATCAAATTGAGATGGATGCAGTCCTAACAGATGAGGTTCAGCCTGAAATCCATTGACTGGTGTCCTTATAGGAAGGTGCTGCTGCACAGAAAGGGCCCAGGAAGACAGTCCCATGATCACAGGGGCAGGGAAAGGGAGACAGCTAAGGAATGCCCAGGGTGCCAGCAACCACCAGAAACCAGGGGAAGAAAAGGAAGGATTTTTGTGCTAAAGTCATCACAGGGATGATTTCTCTGCCAGCAAAGTCATTCTGGATTTCTAGCCTTCGGAATTGTGAAAGAATACATTTATATAGCTTCAAGTTACTCAGTTTGTGGTGATATTTTACACTATTTCCCAGTTTTTAGTACAGATTTTGGTACCTAGAAGTGGGGGATTGTTGTAACAAATTTTAAAAATGTGGAGGTAATGATGTGATTGGACAAGAGGAGCAGTTAACAGAATTTTGAGGCAGATTATACAAAAGGCCCAGGTTGCCTCCAAGTGATTGTTGGTAATAATTGCCGCAGTCGGGCTGGGCATAAATCACAAGCCACTGAATTAGGAACAAACTTTATTTTCGAACTCCACCAGCAACTCCTCCCCAAGGCCACGTGGCTTGTCCAGGAATCAGGCACCAGAAATCCCTCCTCTGGAAATCCCTCCTCCTGCACTTCCCCAACCAATGGGAACTCTCGGGGAATCCCCAGGAATCCCCACGAGAACTCCAAAGTAGCCCCGAGAACTCAAAACTAGTGGCTCAGGCGGATAGTAATGCCTCGCCTGTCAATCAATACTATTGGCAAAGTGCCAGGGGCCATACAGACTCCACCGTGGCTCTCAGCAAATAATAAATCAATTCTGGTGAGGACTGGGAAGAAAATGAAGAGGGTAGAAATACATATGCCATTAAGGGCAGGATGTTTTTAGAACTATGAACACTAAAGGTGCTTCTGGTGAGGTCTCAGGAGGAAATGAGGAGGGTATTATTGGACACTAGAGCAAAGAGACAAGCATTGATTATAATGTGGCAGAAAGCTTGACTGAATTGTGTTTGTGGTGGGTGGAAAGCAGAATAAAATGAACAAGAAAAAAAAAAAGATAAATTGAGGGAGAAACTGCTAACTCAAAAGGAACTAGCACTTGGTGACTTGGAAAATCCTCAGCACATTCAGGTTGTGTGCTCCAGGTGGTGACTGGAAAGACCTCTGTGTGACTCATGGATCCAACCAATGATCTCAACAGAGCCAGAAACAGACAAGGGTTCTCCAGGAAGGACTTGTGCAGAATTCTCATGTGTAAGGACACACACCCTCTTGCCATCCATAGAACACTGAACAAGATTTTGAGAACTTTGTACCTGCTGGAACTCTGCCAACCTGGGCAGAAGCAATAGTCATCTATTGTATGAATGACACAGCATTGTGTTTCAGAAGCAAATAACTCTGTTTCTAGTATCATACAGGTCTGGAGATGGAGAAAAGATTTTCCCCAGAATGGGTAATACCAGAGGCTCACCTAAACTAGACTGAGGAGGATTAAGTGATCAGACTTGGAACTTTCTGTTTTGATACATAAAATTTGCATTTAAATTAATCCTGAGATGAGGTAATACATTTGGGAATGTGTGTGTACACACATACACACACACATATACATACATATATGCATATATATGTATGTATATGTGTGTATATTTTGCATATGAGAAGGTCATAGATTGTGGTCAAAAAGCTATGCTCAAATCCTATCTCTGAGGGCCCACAAATATAACCTTGTTTGAAAACCAATCTTTTCAGATCCAGTCAAATTAAATTGAGGACATCATGGCTATGGATAGCCTCTAAATCCAATGACTGCTGTCACTTTGAGGTTATATAAATGCTCAGAGACACACAGGGAATAATAAAATGATAGAGGCGGATTGGAAGAATGTCTCTAGCCACCAGAAGCCAAGAAGAGGTAAGAGAATATTCTTCCCTAGAGACATCAAAGGAAGCATGGCCTTGCTGAAACCTTTGTTTATTGTAGCTTCCAGAACTGTGAAACAGAACTTTTTTTGTTTGTTTGTTTTAAGCCATCCAGTTTATAGTAATGTGTTACAGCTGCTGTAGGAAACCTAAGCAGTGTGTTTATACAACAGTTTCCATGCTCACCAGAGAAGTTGTTGGGATGAGAGACAGTGTCCATGGAGGGTATGGGTAGTGCTTCTGCATCAGTTTCTCTTAAGAGGGAAAAACTAAAGAAATGGCATAGATAGCTCTTCAGAAATATGGGCTTTGACATCAAATAGATATAGATCTTTAATTCTACTTCTAGTCTAGTCTATGATTTAAGCAAAAACACTTTTCTCTTCATCAATATAACAAAATTGACATCGAGGTACATCCCCAGGTTTTTATTTATTATTTTCTTTCCTTTTTTTTAGGGAGACAAAGTCTCCCTAAATTGCTTAGGGCCTCACTAAACTGCTGAGGCTGGCTTTGAAGTTGCGATCCTCCTGACTCAGTTTCCTAAGTCACTGGGATTAGAGTTATGTGCCACTGTGCCAGCAAGTACTTTAAGAGTGTATGAGATATTTAAAGAGATTAAATGTTTTAAGATAATATCATTGGTAGGATACCAAATCAAAGTTGAATCTTGGTTTAGGACTCTGTGTTCATGAATAATAAGTGACTTCTCAAACAATTTATAAGAACTCAAGAAAGGTAAGTCAATTCTGAGGGGAATTCAGTACAGCGTGTTCAAAAAGAGGTAGATTTAAGAGTGTCTACAGAATCCAAGTAGAATTTGGACATATGTAAGTAACATCAGGTGGCAGACAGGCAGATCAGCAACTATGGGGGCTTGTCAGGCTGGTGGGAATCAAAACCCTGAGTGTTGCTGAGTCCCCAGAGTAAGTGGTTGTTCTATGTGAACCACAGATAAACCAGGGATTAAATAAATATGGTAAAATGGGACCAGAGAACAACACAAGCTAATTTTTGAGGACCTGATTACTTGCTGAGTTTTGAATTTACTTTTGTTACTGAATGTTTTAAAGTGAGAGATTGGCAGAAGATGAATTCTGGAAATATCACACAATAATGCAAATTTAGTCCATTCAAAGCATAAACAGCTTAGTCTTGATAACGCATGGTAGCTGTTATGGACTAAACGTTTTTTTAATAAACCCCCCTCCAAATTCATATTTTGAAACCCTAGTATCTAATGTGATGGTATTTTTATGTCCGGACATCATAGGGTCATGACAGGGGAGCCCTCATGGTGGGATAGGTACTCTCACAGGAAGAGACATGGGAAGATGTAGTAGCTCACTCTGTCTCCTCTAGCATTGAGAATACAATAAGCAGATAACCATCTGCAAACAAGGAAAATGGCACTCACCAGATACCACAGCTGCAGATACCTTATTTTGGACTTCTCAGCCTCAAGAATTATGAGAAATAAATTTCAATTAATCTGGCCAGACTTTGTGTAATTTGCTATAGGAGCCCAAACTCACTAAAACAATAAACAATGCATATTATATAGGTGGTACATTCTGTATTGTTTTATATTTCTTTTTATTTGCAAGGAGGTATACCAAAATTATAGTGGTGATAGTTATATAGCTAGAAGTTACTTTCAACTCTTCTACTATTTTTCCTCTCTCTGTTTTCCAGCTTTTCATTAACGAGTTGCTGTTTACATCAGTGACGTGTAACTAACGCACAGGGCAGAGAAATTCGTAAAGACAACCTAGCAGTAATGTGGGGTAGAAATGATAAGATTCTGGGTTTGGGCCGAGCAGGAGAAAGTCTGACATGTATTTCAAAGGAAAAATCCACAGGCTTTGGTGATAGTTCATTGAGGGAAGTTGCTGGAGAGGTAGAGCTGAAGATGACACAGGTTTCTATGCAAGACAGGAGGGATCCCAAGAGAAATATGTCTGAGCAGAGGTCAAGAGAGTTCGAGTTTGACAAAGAGTTTGAGGTGACAACTAGTCTCTACCATGAATTTGAGAATATGCAAGGTTATCCCAAAGAGCCAACAAGTTGAGACAGAAAGGGGTAAAAGAAATGGTAAGGTGTTTTCAGAGGAGCTTAAAAAAGCCAAATGATGATGAGCATAATCATTTGCCTGGTAATAAAACCTCAGAAGCATGATGTAGGTAGATTCACATAAATCATTTTACTAAGAGATATAAAGTGATGCACTCTCAGAAGGTGGATATAATTCACAAATTACAGTTAATGTGCTGTAGAATTATTAGGCGTTCAAATATAACTAAAAATGCGGTAAACTCAACCACCTCATAATAAGGAGCTGACAAGCAACGCAGAAAGTCTGCTTGAAAAAAACCCATTCCTGCCGCTTGTCACAGTGTCGTTTCAGAGGAGGTACATAAATAAACATGTCACTCACTGTGTTTTCACTTCCTCCCACAAGGCTGTCAGCAAAGTGGGGTAGGTAAGAGAGCAAAATCACAGGCCTGGCTAACAGAATCAAACAAATAATAGTAACAAAAAATAACGTTGGTTGCAATGATGAGCTTCCTCTGGATTATGGGGGAGGGACTCGTGTAGGAACTTGGTGGTATATCTTGGAAGGTGCAATGAAGATTGCTCATCCCAGTGGAGATGTACCACCAGAGTACAGTAATGGCATTACTGACTAGTACAGCATCTTGATCATAATATTTAAATAAGATACATATTGTCAAATTGTCATGTCAGAAACTGTCTGGCACTGTTACTCTATTCTGTGAACTTACCTGTAGGATGATAGGCAGAGCCCATGATGTATACATGACTGAGATGTCTAATGATGCATGTGGTTTTATTCAACTTGCTAACATTTTTAAGTCTCAGGTTCATCCACTTAGTGGGGTTTATAATAGTAATCTATAATTTCCTGGAAAAAGTGACTGGAATAAAGTATTCAAAGAGAGTTGGAATTTCTAATTAAAGGTAATATATTGAAAGAATATTTTGAAAATAATATTTCATCCTTCTCACCTCTGAAAGCCAACTTAAATGATAATAAAATGAAACACAAATCCATAGGATATACCGAACAGAACAGAAGACAGAAAAAAATATAGAAGCTGGAAGATGAGTTGAAATTGATTGAGTAAACTGAGTTCTAAGACATCAGTGGGAAAACTTAAAAGCTATCTCATTAGTGTCAGGGATTTCAAATCATTTAAGAATTCTTAGCATGAGAGACTTCTGAAAGCCGGCATCAGGGAAGTAGGAAGCATAGTAATCCTATGCATAAGTTGAAAACTTATGGATCCAAACTTAAGACATGGCTAGATGGATCCACTATTCTTTCCTTCAGTCCATGTGGATGAGCAGCACTAAAACTCCCTCTTCATCACCTTGAAGTCAGGAGTTTAAGTGATTTCTTTAAATCATGTAAAACAAAGTATTTCTATAGCTGGAGGTACCAAGCATGATTGAAGATATTGGTACTATACTTGATATCACAGAAATGAAATTTTGCAAAACAAAATGTAGTTGAAACCCAGCTGTCCTGTCTTCTTGATTCTCAGAATCCAGACAGGCAGCCTACTCTTCTGAGCGGGATGTTGGAATTCTTTTCACTGTTAATTAAAATGTGCTACACAGGACAGAAAGGGAGGGAAGAGAAGGGAGACACTAGCATTAAAATGAAGGGAGATTACAGAAGGACAACCCTCCTATAAATGAAGAAAAGTGTGTTTGGAGCAGGTACAAAGTCCTCAAGACATTGATACTGAGTGAATCCCAATGTGTTGAGAGATAATAAACTAGGGCAGAGTTTAAAGTTGAATTAAATATTAATTCCTAAAAAGCTAAGTAGCAAGACATAACATATTGACTTCAGAAAAGGACATAGTTTGGTTAAAAAGGGGGAAAACAATTAGCGTATGTGGATTGGCAGTAAATACATTTAACAAGCCAACCAAAAAACTGACTACTGAACTAATACTTAGGCTAAACCTATTGGGAGGATGGGGGCAATGGAAATTTTGTGTGTTTATATTTATGGGGTACGACATAATATGTGTAGAAACTATATTCTCGTGTTAAATAGTTGGAAATAAATAGATTATGCTAGTAATTGGTAATCAATAAATAGCAATATAATAATGTAATTTGCAAAGGTAAAAGAGGAATGCGTTTGGGTGGAACATGGATTGTGCAGAAGGGGAATTCAGTACTGCTGCTTGACCTCATAAGTTTTGTAGACTTTTTAACTATGTGCAACTATTATATACTTTGATGAAAATCTTTGAAGATTAGTAAGAGTCTAAAACATTTTACATGGTATTTGCTATTTTTCAGTAAATGTTAGCTGAATCTAAATCAGAAATCTAACCAACCTTTATTTATTGCAGTTAAAATTTCTGCACTGTAAGATCACTCTCAAATATACAGAGCTATGAGAGTATATGAACATTTATTATATTGTGTCAGTCTCTCCTTATAGTCCTCAGATTCATATCATCTTTATCCAAAACATACATATCTATACTTGCATCTTTCTTTCTTTCTTTCTTTCTTTCTTTCTTTCTTTCTTTCTTTCTTTCTTTCCATTTCAATATATTTCCCACCCCACATCTTTCTTGGCTTATCTTTAGTGTTTATTTTCTTAATTTAAAAAAAAAAATTGCAAAAGAATCAAGACTACTTTTTTATCTCTTAAAAATGAGATGTGAAACTATGATGCCTAATTTTTATAAGGCCACAGTCAACTGGAATTTAACAGAGCACATGCTCTTCAGTATGATACGACCTTACTATCCCCCTTTATCATTTCCTGAGCCCTGCTTCAAGCAATCCCATTGCTTATCTGACACAGGCAGCCTTTGCATTTGCAACTTTCACTTACAAAAGAGGAGCCATTTTCACCCTGGTGACATTCACTTTTGGTTAAGGTTCCACTGCTTATTTGCATCTTAGAGCAAATGTCAAGTTGAGAGTTGAGTCAGAATGGAATTTGCAGAAGAGACCATCTTTGGAGTTAACAACAGGGGAGCTGTCATCACAGGGTGGCAGTGTTGCCTCCTAGAGACTCCATGAGATTCCCTAGGAATCCTTGTGTCTAGAGGTGGCAAGTTTGTGTGGCAAGGGAGAATGGGTGAATGTGATCATTCTGGAACAGCAATGGGATTCTTCTCTTTATTTTTATCAAGGGCTGGGGGAACAGAAGTGAAAACAAAAATACGGGAAGCTTTGTGGATATGTTTTGCCATTATTCCAAAGGCAGTGCCAGAGAGAAGCAGGAGTAAATTATCAGGAGCTCTCAGCTCAGATTTCTAGAGGACCTGCTAAGGGAAAGCTCATAATCCAGGTGGACGACAAGTTAATAAGCAACTACAACACAGTACTGATTCCTTTATTTAAAAAAAAAATGAGAAGGAAGAATGAAGCCAGCAGAGCTAACTGAACCTTGGCAGGAATGAAAATGAAAAGTTTTAAGAAGTGACAGATGAAGAGTATCTTGGTGATGAAGGTTTATCCAATGAACTAAGAGAAGAACTCAAACAGGGATTAATTTTTGAAACATTTAATCCACATTGGCTCAATCCTTTATTTTTCTATTAATCCATTTCATGATCAAGCATAGAATATCTTCTCAGGACACACGGAGCTGAAATAAAAAGGCCCTGTTCTCATAAAGCTTATGTGCAAGAGACAAACAAAAATATTAAAGTTGAATCAAGCAGATTTTACAATAGCAGTAAATAGCAGTGATTAAAAAGTAGTAAACATTCTGGCCCCATAGAGAACTTACCAGCACAAGAGTTACTGTCAAATTCTATAGAAAGCACAATTTCTTTGAGAATACATGATGCCATAACTAAAAATTTAAGACTATGTATTTATAATGAAGTCACAAGGAAAAAGAGAAATCCAGTGAGTCAAAAATGCAGTGTTTGAAGGAATAGAGAGCAGAAAATACATGAAGCACCTTGAGAACTACTGAATGAAAAGAGACATTGCTCTTCATTACTAATGCTTTGTAACTATATCACTTTATCACTGCTCATAATAAAGGTAAGATTGAGTAGACTTTACTTTGTAAATTTGATAAGCTATTAGTTGACTGGCAGAAAAGTAAAACAAAAGAGATCAGTCTAGATTAGCATTGCCTAAAATGTAGGGTACAGAATTTTGTTTCCTGGGAAAGTATTTTAAGTATAAATAATTCATTAAAATATTATTTTTAAAAATGTATATACTCTATACTTGAATGGAAATTTATAATGTTCATGTGTGTATTGAATATCCCAAGAAGTCCTACAAAAATGAATTATACCTTTATTTGATCCAGATTTCTGAAATATAATTTTTACCTTTTTATTTTTATTTTTAAACAAAATCCACTCCTGTCTTATGGAACAAATGCTTTTCATAACATGCTTTGGAAAACATCAAGGTGGACCCTTTCTAAAGGAAGTGTTTGATTACATTTACCTCAATTACGAGACTGAGATCATAGAGCGTAGGATTTTGTTCAAGTTCATTTTTGTACCCACAATGTCTGGTGCAGATCCTGACAGGAGGTGAATAAGTCCGCTTTTAAACTTGAGTAGAGTGAAACATACACAGTCATATTTCTTGACTTTAAGATGTATTTAATTCTTAGACTCTTTGAGAGTGTTTTGGGTCCAGAAAAAAAAAAAAAAACTAAGACATTGTCAAACTTAGGTTTAACCTAACTTTATTTATTTATTTATTTATTTTTAATTTTTTATTGTTGGTTGTTCAAAACATTACATAGTTCTTGATATATCATATTTCACACTTTGATTCAAGTGGGTTATGAACTCCCATTTTTACCCCGTACACAAATTGCAGAATCACATCAGTTACACATCCATTGATTTACATATTGCCATACTAGTGTCTGTTGTGTTCTGCTGCCTTTCCTATCCTCTACTATCCCCCCTCCCCTCCCCTCCCATCTTCTCTCTCTACCCCCTCTACTGTCATTCATTTCTCCCCCTTGTATTATTTTCCCCTTTCCCCTCACTTCCTCTTGTATGAAATTTTGTATAACCCTGAGGGTCTCCTTCCATTTCCATGCAATTTCCCTTCTCTCTCCCTTTCCCTCCCACCTCTCATCCCAGTTTAATGTTAATCTTGTTCTCACACTCTTCATCCCTACTCTGTTCTTAGTTACACTCCTTATATCAAAGAAGACATTTGGCATTTGTTTTTTAGGGATTGGCTAGCTTCACTTAGCATAATCTGCTCTAATGCCATCCATTTCCCTGCAAATTCTATGATTTTGTCATTTTTTAATGCGGAGTAATACTCCATTGTGTATAAATGCCACATTTTTTTTTATCCATTCATCTATTGAAGGGCATCTAGGTTGGTTCCACAGTCTTGCTATTGTGAATTGTGCTGCTATGAACATCAATGTAGCAGTGTCCCTGTAGCATGCTCTTTTTAAGTCTTTAGGGAATAGACCTAGAAGGGGAATAGCTGGGTCAAATGGTGGTTCCATTCCCAGCTTTCCAAGAAATCTCCATACTGCTTTCCAAATTGGCTGCACCAATTTGCAGTCCCACCAGCAATGTACAAGTGTACCCTTTTCCCCACATCCTCGCCAGCACTTGTTGTTTGACTTCATAATGGCTGCCAGTCTTACTGGAGTGAGATGGTATCTTAGGGTGGTTTTGATTTGCATTTCTCTGACTGCTAGAGATGGTGAGCATTTTTTCATGTACTTGTTGATTGATTGTATGTCCCCCTCTGAGAAGTGTCTGTTCAGGTACTTGGCCCATTTGTTGATTGGGTTGTTTGTTCTCTTATTGTCTAATTTTTTGAGTTCTTTGTATACTCTAGATATTAGGGCTCTATCTGAAGTGTGAGGAGTAAATATGTGTTCCCAGGATGTAGGCTCCCTATTTATCTCTCTTATTGTTTCTTTTGCTGAGAAAAAAACTTTTTAGTTTGAGTAAGTCCCATTTGTTGATTCTAGTTATTAACTTTTGTGCTATGGGTGTCCTATTGAGGAATTTGGAGCCCGACCCCACAGTATGTAGATCGTAGCCAACTTTTTCTTCTATTAGACGCCATGTCTCTGATTTGATATCAAGCTCCTTGATCCATTTTGAATTAACTTTTGTGCATGGCGAGAGAAAGGGATTCAGTTTCATTTTGTTGCATATGGATTTCCAGTTTTCCCAGCATCATTTGTTGAAGATGCTATCCTTCCTCCATTGCATGCTTTTAGCCCCTTTATCAAATATAAGATAGTTGTAGTTTTGTGGATTGGTTTCTGTGTCCTCTATTCTGTACCATTGGTCCACCCGTCTGTTTTGGTACCAGTACCATGCTGTTTTTGTTACTATTGCTCTGTAGTATAGTTTGAAATCTGGTATCGCTATACCTCCTGATTCACACTTCCTGCTTAGCATTGTTTTAGCTATTCTGGGTCTTTTATTTTTCCATATGAATTTCATGATTGCTTTCTCTATTTTTACAAGAAATGCTGTTGGGATTTTGATTGGGATTGCATTAAACCTATAGAAAACTTTTGGTAATATCGCCATTTTGATGATGTTAGTTCTGCCTATCCATGAACAGGGTATATTTTTCCATCTTCTAAGATCTTCTATTTCTCTCTTTAGGGTTCTGTAGTTTTCATTGTATAAGTCTTTCACCTCTTTTGTTAGGTTGAAACCCAAGTATTTTATTTTTTTTTGAGGATATTGTGAATGGAGTGGTTGTCCTCATTTCCATTTCAGAGGATTTGTCGCTGATATACAGGAATGCCTTTGATTTATGCGTGTTGATTTTATATCCTGCCACTTTGCTGAATTCATTTATTAGCTCTAATAGTTTCTTTGTAGACCCTTTTGGGTCTGCTAGGTATATAATCATGTCACCTGCAAATAGTGATAATTTAAGTTCTGCTTTTCCTATTTTTATGCCTTTAATTTCTTTCGTCTGTCTAATTGCTCTGGCCAGTGTTTCGAGAACTATGTTGAACAGAAGTGGTCAGAGAGGGCATCCCTGTCTTGTTTCAGATTTTAGAGGGAATGCCTTCGATTTTTCTCCATTCAGAATGATGCTAGCCTGAGGCTTAGCATAGATTGCTTTTACAATATTGAGGTATGTTCCTGTTATCCCTAGTTTTTCTAGAGTTTTGAACATAAAGGGATGCTGTACTTTGTCGAATGCTTTTTCCGCATCTATCGAGATGATCATATGGTTCTTATTTTTAAGTCTATTGATGTGGTGAATAACATTTATTGATTTCCGTATATTGAACCAGCCTTGCATCCCAGGGATGAATCCTACTTGATCATGGTGCACAATTTTTTTGATATGTTTTTGTATCCGATTCGCCAGAATTTTATTGAGGATTTTTGCATCTAGGTTCATTAGAGATATTGGTCTGTAGTTTTCTTTCTTTGAAGTGTCTTTGTCTGGTTTAGGAATCAGGGTGATGTTGGCCTCGTAGAATGAATTTGGAAGTTCTCCCTCTTTTTCTATTTCCTGAAGTAGCTTGAAAAGTATTGGTATTAGTTCCTCTTTAAAGGTTTTGTAAAACTCTGCTGTATACCCATCCGTTCCTGGGCTTTTCTTAGTTGGTAGTCTTTTGATGGTTTCTTCTATTTCCTCAATTGATATTGGTCTGTTTAGGTTATCTATATCCTCCTGACTCAATCTGGGCAGATCATATGACTTAAGAAGTTTATCTATGCCTTCACTATCTTCTAATTTATTGGAGTATAAGGATTCAAAATAATTTCTAATTATCTTCTGTATTTCTGAAGTGTCTGTTGTGATATTGCCTTTTTCATCTCGTATGCTAGTAATTTGAGTTCTCTCTCTTCTTCTTTTCGTTAGCATGGCTAAGGGTCTGTTGATTTAATTTTTTTTTCAAAGAACCAACTTTTAGTTTTGTCAATTTTTTCAATTATTTCTTTTGTTTCGATTTCATTAATTTCAGCTCTGATTTTCATTATTTCTTGCCTTCTACTTCTTTTGCTGTTGTTTTGCTCTTCTTTTTCTAGGATTTTGAGATGAAGTATGAGATCATTTATTTGTTGGTTTTTCCTTTTTTTAAGGAATGAACTCCAAGCAATGAATTTTCCTCTTAGAACTGCTTTCAATGTGTCCCATAGATTCCGATATGTTGTGTCTGTGTTTTCATTTATCTCTAAGAATTTTTTAATTTCCTCCTTGATGTCTTCTATAACCCATTGATCATTCAGTAACCTATTGTTCATTCTCCAAGTGATGCATGATGTTTCCTTCCTTCTTTTATCGTTGATTTTCAGTTTCCTTCCATTATGATCAGATAATATGCATGGTATTATCTCTACTCCTTTATATTGTCTAAGAGTTTCCCTGTGACATAATATATGATCTATTTTTGAGAAAGATCCATGTGCTGCTGAGAAAAAAAGTGTAACTGCTTGTTGTTGGGTGGTATATTCTATATATGTCAATTATGTCTAGGTTATTAATTGTGTTATTGAGTTCTATAGTTTCCTTATTCAACTTTTGTTTGGAAGATCTGTCCAGTGGTGAGAGAGGTGTGTTGAAGTCTCCCATGATTATTGTATGGTGGTCTATTAGACTCTTGAACTTGAGAAGAGTTTGTTTGATGAACATAGCTGCACCATTGTTTGGGGCATATATATTTATGATTGTTATGTCTTGTTGGTGTATGGTTCCCTTGAGCAGTATGTAGTGTCCCTCTTTATCCCTTTTGATTAACTTTGGCTTGAAATCTATTTTATTTGATATGAGTATGGACACTCCTGCTTGTTTCCGAAGTCCATATAAATGATATGATTTTTCCCAACCTTTCACCTTCAGCCTATGTATGTCTTTTCCTATCAAATGTGTCTCCTGTAGGCAGCATATTTTTGGGTCTTGTTTTGTGATCCATTCTGCTAGCCTGTGTCTCTTAATTGGTGAGGTTAAGCCGTTAACATTTAGGGTTATTATTGAGATATGGGTTGTTCTTCCAGCCATATTTGTTTATTCATGTTACTAAACATGGTTTGTTTTCCTCTTTGATTATTTTTCCCCCCTTTACTGTCCTACCTCCCACTGTTGGTTTTCATTGTTATTTTCCATTTCCTCTTCCTGTAATGTTTTGCTGAGGATGTTTTGAATAGATGGTTTTCTAGCTGCAAATTCTTTTAACTTTTGTTTATCATGGAAGGTTTTAATTTCATCTTCCATTCTGAAGCTTAATTTCACTGGATACACAATTCTTGGTTGGAACCCATTTTCTTTCAGTGTTTGAAATATGTTATTCCAGGATCTTCTAGCTTTCAGAGTCTGTGTTGAAAGATCAGCTGTTTTCCTGATTGGCTTACCCCTAAATGTAATCTGCTTCCTTTCTCTTGTAGCTTTAAAAAATTCTCTCCTTATTCTGTATGTTGGGCATCTTCATTATAATGTGTCTAGGTGTGGATCTCTTATGATTTTGCACATTCGGTGTCCTGTAGGCTTCTAGGATTTGGGATTCTGTCTCATTCTTCAAGTCTGGGAAGTTTTCTCATATTATTTCATTGAACAGATTGCTCATTCCTTTGGTTTGAAACTCTATCCCTTCCTGTATCCCAATGACTCTTAAATTTGGTCTCTTGGTGTTATCCCATATTTCTTGGATGTTCTGCTCATGGTTTCTTAACAGTCTTGCTGAGCTGTCTATGTTCTTTTCCAGTTGAAATACTTTGTCTTCATTGTCTGATGTTCTATCTTCTAAGTGTTCTACTCTGCTGGTAGTATTCTCCATTGAGTTTTTAAGTTGGTTTATTGCTTCCTGCATTTCTAGGATTTCTGTTTGTTTGTTTTTTATAACCTCTATCTCCCTGTATAGTTGATCTTTTGCTTCTTGGATTTGTTTATGTAATTCATTGTTGAAGTGATCTTTCATTGTCTGATTTTGCTGTCTGATGTCTTCCTTGAGACTCCAGATCATCTGAAGCATGTATATCCTGAATTCTTTATCTGACATTCCATCTGCTGCAGAAATTACCTCTTCTAAAGTTGAGTTGACCTGCATTGCTTGTGGTTCTTTCTTTCCTTGTCTCATCATACTTTTCGTGTTTCTTTCTGCTTGGTGAAACTGTTGTGCTATTGAATTTTCCCCCTATATATTTATATTGCTCTTGTATAGTTGCAAAGTCTCCCTCGTAGGCACGGGCGGCGGCTCTGCCCCTCCTCCAATTGGGGCAATGTGCCTACCATGCCGGCAGGCCGCTGGGGCTGTTCTGCCGGTCGGTAGCAGGTCCGCCTACCTTGCAGGTGCGGGCGGCGGCTCTGCCCCTCTGTGGACCGCTAGGCTTGTTCTGTCGGTGGTCGCAGTTCTGCCTACTTTGCAGGCGCGGGCAGTGGCACTGCCCCTCTGCAGACCACTGGGCCTGTTCTGCTGGTGGGTCGCAGTTCCGCCTACCTTGCAGGCGCGGGGGGGGGGCGACTATAACCTTCCGCAGGCCGCTGGGCCTGTTCTGTCTGTCGGTTGCAGGTCTGGCCTGTTCTGTTGGTGGTCGCAGGTCCGCCTACCTTGCAGGTGCGTGGGGCAGCTCTGCCCCTCTGCGGAATTCTGGGCCTCTTCTGCCGGTGGGTCACAGGTCCGCCTACCTTGCAGGGGGGAGGGGGCGGCTCTGCCCCTCAGCATGCCACTGGGCCTGTTCTGTGGGTGGTCACAGTTCCATCTACCTGGCAGGCGCGGGGGGAGGGGGCGGCTCTGCCTCTCAGCAGGCCGCTGTGCCTGTTCTGCTGGTGGGTCGCAGGCCCGCCTACCCTGCAGTCGTGGTTGGCAGCTCTGTCCCTCCGCTGGCCACTGGGCCTTTTCTGTCAGTGGTCACAATTCCGCCTACCTTGCAGGCGCGGGGGGGCGGGGGCGGCTCTGCCCCTCAGCAGGCCGCTGGGCCTGTTCTGTGGGTGGTCACAGTTCCCTCTACCTTGCAGGCGTGGTTGGCAGCTCTGTCCCTCCGCTGGCCACTGGGCCTTTTCTGTCGGTGGTCACAGTTCCGCCTACCTTGCAGGCGCGGGGGGAGGGGGCGGCTCTAACCTAACTTTAGAAATACTGGAAATTGAGAAATTTCCCAAATTTAACGTATATAAAAAGCTTAATCTGCACCCTTAATTTCCCAATCTCTCTCCAAATCCCACACTAGATAACTTCAAAAGGCCAATCTCTCATGATAAACCTGAGTGGAAAAGTTTTGTTTGTTTATTTGTTTTAATGGGGCATTTTTTTATTATTATTTTCTATATAATTCCTAGAGTTGATTTGGAAAGTTTAGGATGGCACTTCCAGAAGTCTTCTTGTGAACTCTATGAAACATTAGACATGTAAGCAAGAAGAGAAGGTGGAAAATGTGCTTGTTTCATCTGAAAATGTTCCCACCCAGGTCAGATTTTGACAGAGGGATGATGAAGGGGATGGGGAAGAGAGTGTGTGGGTTAAGGAGATAGAGAAATTCACCTCCAGTAACTGTTTCCCTCCCCTCATCAGCCGTGGCCTGGCATATGCACTGTCCTCATAGCTGATTGCACACTCACCTTAAATTCTTCCATTTTCTTCATTATTTTAAATTACCCTAAGTTCTCAAAAGAAGCAGAAGAATAAAGGAAAAAATAACTTCTGGGAGTTGTTATCATACTTGGATTTATGAGTCTGTGAAGGAGATATGCTGAATCCACTCAGAGCCATTTCAAGGAATATAAAGATTCTGTGCTGTAGAAATATGGAATGTTGAAGAATTCTAACACTTTTTTATTTAGGCTGAAACTGAAATGTGTTTGCCTCAATATCATGACACAAAAAGTTCATCTGACAGTCGTGCTGGTTGCATTACATGAAGGCAGCAAAGGATATGAAAAGAGGAAAGGATTTAGGGTCAGCTAAAACTGGATTCAAATCAGACTCTTCCATTTTTGAGGGAAAATATCAAGTCATTTCTGTCACTGTATCTTCTTTTGTGAAAGAAATGGATTCCTAGCTCATAGGACTATTGTGAGACTAACATGACGTTGTCAGTGCCAAGCCCATCTCTCCAGTCCCCTTTCTGCCACTTTCTGGCTTACATTTGACCCTTTATTAGCAGCCAAAGAGTTCCGAGTATTTTCATAAGCTGATTCATAATTCCATGCCTTCATAATTACATACCTGGAAATAATAATCACCAAACTCCTTCTTTAACAGATGGATTCCTATGCATCTGGCTAATATTGGTTTAGCCCTACCTCATCCCAAATGCTTCTCACTTATATTCCACAGCACCCTGCACTTACATTAAAGTTTCTGTGAATGGACTCTTTTTTTTTCTTTCCTGTGTCTTTAGTGTTTATTAATGTCTGGCACATGGAAGGGATGCAATTAAAGTTTGTGGTCCCATAATAAAATCTTTACATATGAATTGTCATAATCAGAACTCTTCTTAATGCTGATAGTATTTATTGTTTCAGCTGTGTATTGTATTTACCCCTGCACGCAGACACACACACACACACACACACACACACACACACACACCCAGATACCATCAGCCAGCTTGATGCTTTTTTCAATAAAAATCAACCCAGTTGATACAGAGATACATAACAATGACATGTGCTAGTGAATGCAGTTTTAATTATTACCATAGCTCTCTTATTAGCTGCTTCAGAATGGTACCCCTCATGAGTATTCAATTTAGATTTTTAAAGAGCAAGGAGAAAAGTTATTGCATTCTAATTAGTTTTAACTTCCACCTTTACATGGTCAATCGGTAGTGGCAGAATAATGCACAGTGGGCAGAGAAAGTTGGGTAAGATGGAGAAGACTAAAGTCTTCAGCATCATCCCTCCAGCTTTTTGTGCTAACAGATTCCATTGCTCACTCTCCACCACCCTTTCATGGTCACAAGGACAAGATAGCCTCAATATAAACAAAAAGCAGTTTTATTATGTCAGTCATGGAGCTATGATTCTGGATGTCATAGTTAGTTGTCTCTCAGTGGGATAGGATGTTCGATGTCACTTCAGATATTCCCGCCTTTCATGTTCTCCCATGACACCATGTACCTGCTTTATGTCTGCTATCTTCAAGAATACTGAGCATGTTGAAGGCTGAGGTTGAGTTTTAAAAATTTCTTTAGCCCTTTATTTTCATTAGGTTTTCTTCTCTGTGACCAAAATACCTAACAAAAACAATACAGAGGAGGAGTGGATTTCAGGTCAGTTTCAGAGGTTTGGTCCATAGTTGGCTGATGTCATAATTCTAGGTCCAGTGTGAGGCAGAACATCATGGTGGAAGGGCATGGTGAAGGAAAGCAGCTCAGGGCATGGTAACTAGGAAATAGAGAGCTATGCTTGCCAGGGACAAACTATAAACATAAAGACACATCTCCAGTGACCTATGTCCCCTGCCATACCCTTCCTATTTATAGTTACTGCCCCACTAATCTAAATCAGTGGATTAATCCACAGATTATATCACATCTCTCATAATCTAATGACTTCTCCTTTGAAAATTCTTTTTTTTTTTTGTCTCACACATAGACGTTTGGGAGATATATATCTAAATCATAACATTACATATCCAGTTCCCAAAAGCAAAAACCCATTTCATAATGCAAAATATATTTAGTCAATTTTCTAGCACACTGATAATCTTACAAGTGCAAGTCACATATAGCCAATATATAATGACAGAGAATAAATGTTTCAATTCCACAAGAGAGAAATAGGGGAATAAAAAAGAAGGGAAGGGACCAAAACAGAACCAAAATTTCACTGGGCAAACAAGTCCTTTATCTTCATATCCAACATTTCAGCACATGGCATGGTAATATTCTATCCAAAGAGCTTCTGTACCTCTGCCCAGGATGCCCTTGCAGATTGCAGCTCACCTGGCTTTTCTCTTGGAATTTCTCAGCTTTATTCCTTCAGCTTTCCTTAGAAGGTATTCTGCATTACAGGTATCTCTTAATCTCAGGGGTCTCCACTCCAGATTTGGCTTCATTCTCACATCTTCATACATCATCCTCTCAGTAGTAGCCTGCAGGGACTCTGATCCTGTTACACTTAGCTTGGTCTTCTAGGTCTTCCTTTGAAATTTTTGTGGAATCCTTCATAACTCCCTTAATTCTGCATCCTACGTTCCTGCTGAATCAGCAATCTTCATTGTGGTTGATACCAAATTCTGCCACCATATTGAACAGTAGCCAGATCTCCTGAGACCATGGTTACAGAAGTCTCTGAGTGTCTGTGTGGCTGAACATGGTGAAATAACTTCCTAATGACCATCTCCATCCCTTGCAAGAAGGACTCTTCTCAAGGAATTTCTACTTTGAATCTTTTAGCCTGAGGTGGGTATGATTGGTTGTTTTTTTTTTTTTTTTTTTTTTTTTTTTTTTTTTTTTTAATCCAGTGCAAAGTACTTAGCATCTCTTTAGTGGCTATAATGTCTTTAACAACCACAACTTCCTTAGTCTCAGTTTTAGTTTTCTGGTAAAACTGCAAAGACCCAAAGTCATACCCATGGTGAACTACTTCCTCCAGCCACACCCTACATGCCTACAGTTACTGCCATGTTAATACATATAAGTGAATTAGAATATACCTCTCATAATATAATCATTTTACCTCTAAAAATTCTTGCATTGTTTCACACATGAGCTTTTGAGGGACATCTTATATCTAAACCATAACCCTAGGACTAATACATAGCTGATGTAGAGTGCATCATTATTAATTGAATCAATGAAGTTATCAAACATGGAATAAAAAATCACCTGATATGGAGCATGTATAGGGAAATAAAGTATATGATACAAGTCATGTAAGTTTTTAACCCACACTTGATTTGTTGAACTACCAGTCTTTTTGCTCGAGATGTATAAAGTAGACAAGCTTTTTCCTGCCAAGTTCATCTGTCATTCTTGATTAATTTCTCCATAATCTCTGCATGTTTCTGATACATACTGAAATATGGAAAAAATCATTTTTCTGTTTTTTCTTGATACCTTGACTCTAGAATGTTTCACAGCCTAGGCTTTCTTTCCCTCCCTGAGTCAAAGAAACTTCTGGATAGAAGACAAGTCTAGCCCTCAAATGAAGCTCCCATGTTATCAGTCAAGATACTAAAAGCAGAAAACATGATTTTCACATATCCCTTCTCCCATCAAAATCACCTTGTGACATGCATAGGCATGCTGGAAGGTAGGGGAGTACAGTAATATGTAGACATGGAGATCCCTTACAGTGTACTCTCAATGAGAAGACTGGAAAGAGCAGAAGAAGGATCAAGTTGATCACACATTACAAGGATTACATGAAACACATTATCTTTTTTAATCCTTGGTATAATTCTGAGATAGGTGTTATTATTATATTCTCATTTTCCAGATGAGGACATAGGAGAAGAAAGAAATTTGCTCAATGTCACATATATAGTGGTGAAACTAAGTCTCTAATGCATTTATGGTTGGCTTATTTCAATAGGTATGTTATTCACCAATATATAATATCAGGCCCATGCAGATGTAGATAATCTTGTAAAACATACTAACATACTACACAAATGTAATGCTATTCTACATTATAAGTCAGTGCTAACTTTTCATTTAAATTAACTGTAAACTCCAATATCAAGTCTAACATCTAACATCTGCCATAGCCTTATTTTTTTAATTTTTTTTTCTTCTTTTCTTTTAGTATTAGTATTATTTTAATCTAATTTTTCCAGTATCCATCTACATCATTCTGGAACATCTGTAGGATTTGGGTGGACAGTGGTATAGCTATTAAGAATGTAAGTTCTAGAGTCTGGGCTCATGTTGTAGCTCTATCGCTGCTTAGCTGTGTGAGTTTAGGAATGTTCTGTGGCCTTTCTGTGCTTCATTCTCCTCATCTATAAAATGGAGATTATAATACAATCTACTTCATGGTGTTGTGTGAAAGTTTAAGGAGTTAACACCTGAAAAGTATTTTGAACAGTGCTTGGCACATAATAAATACTTACTGAATCTTTATTATTATTCTGGCATCCCAAGTTGGTTATGGATGACAAGATGCCAAGCTATTGCAATCCCTAGTTGGCATATCTGTGTAAACAGAATCTGTGACTATGAAATATTCTTTTACTGAGGCCAGTGCTTAAGCTGCTTTCTCCCGTTTTCCACAAAGAAAGAAACTAAGTAACACTTATTGAGTTTTTACCATATGCTGGGTGCATTTATAGGCATTGTGTCTCAGTGTGTAACCACCAGTGATTGGTAGTTTTTTATATGCTACATAATCTTTCTATTTTAAAAAAGGAGAATGAGACCTAACAGTTGAACCATTTACTAAAGAATGTGTTAGGACAAGGAGTCTGAGTAATTTGGTCTATGGTAAATTTACTGTTTTCTTCACTACACTATACTTCCTGTCAAATGAAAATGGTCAGTGTAATTTAATCTTTATATCTTCTTGGTCAAAAATAAGTACAGATCGAGCAAACACACAAGCAGCTATGTATCGTTGCTATATTTTGTGCTCCTTACCTTTGTACATCATATATTTTCTAAATTATGTCACATTTTCTTTTGCATTTGTTTCCCATAACAGCATAGATATTTTATTGCCATTTTATTCATGGTAAAGCTAAGGAACCTAGATATAGCTTCTTACTTTGCCTCCTGGAAATGTCAGCTGAGTCTTCTTGCGCAAGCATTGGAGTTTTTAGACTGTTTTTAATGGCGAGCTTATCATGATGTAATCGTTGAAGACTATTTGCTTTTTTGGTATTTTATGCCAATCTTCCACATTAATACACTGTTGATCACTGGGATCCCTTTGCTAAGTATCAGGGTGAACCTGAATAGAGACGTGGATATAACATACTAGTGATTGAACCATTCTTTGGGTCAAACTCATGGATAGAATCATGAATGTCAATAGGTACAAGGCTGCTATGCCTAGGGACTAACAGGATAGTGCAGGGTTAAGAGGGGACCATTCAGTTAGATGAACTAAACAGGGAAGGATATTACAGTTTGACCTTATGTGATTATACTTCAACCCTGCAGTGTCAATGTCTACATGCTGGAATTGAGGCCAAAGTATGCCTTTATCAATGTCATCTACAGCTGTCTCCATGCCATTTTATCAGTGTTTTTTATGGTTTATGTATGAGGTGTTCCCCTAAAATTTATGTGTGAGAAATGAGAGCAAGTTTAGAGATGAAATCATTGGGTTATTAAAATTTTAGCCTAATCAGTTGGCATGCATTAACTGAGTGGTAACCATAGGCAGGAGGGGTGTGGCTGAAGGAAGTGGCTCACTAGGGCATGTCTTTGGGTTGTTTTGTCCCTGGTGAGCAAAGCTCTCTTTCTGGTTCCTGATACCCATGTTCTGAGTTGCTTTCCTCCCCAACACCATTCTACCCTGGGCCCAGAGCAATAGAGTTGGCCATCTATGGACTGAGACCTCTGAAAATGTGAGCCAAATAAATTTTTCCTCCTCTGATTGTTCTTGTTGGGTCTTTTGGACACAATGACAAAAAGCTGACTAAAAATTTTTCATATAATTCAATTTTCTAAAGAATTCGCTTTTTATGATGTGTTAAAAAGAAGGAAAAGAATATCATTTAGGCCATAGAACAGATTATTGATTATTAGGAAAAATTAATGTTTCTCATTTATCTGCCATTTCACTCACACTGATTATGTATGGATAAGTCAATGTAACATGTAATTGTAAAAGATATACATGGCTTTTCTTGTGTGTCTACCAAACTGAATGTTTCTTGCCAATTCTGAAATCATTTTTTTTTTACATTTCACCAAGATATTGTCATTTATCACTATATATCTGATTTGCACAATGTGAACATAGTATATATCTTTAGTATTTTTCTTTTTTAAAAAAATGATAATCAAAATAACTTCAATGAAATGCTTTTTAATGTTTGACTCTTTTTTATTTAAAAATTATATAAACTGAGGTCTTATTTTAGTTATGCTGGATAATTCATTCATCATTTTATTCATTCATCAATTTATTCACTTACCTGAGATATGAATGTATAAATTATTAACTTCCACTCCAAAAGTTCCTAACTTATGCCACTAAATTTTTCATTCTTAAAAGAAAATTTTATAAGGTGCTGTATACAATTTATAACTGAATAAACTGCTTTTCAGTGAAATTTACTTTCTCTAACATGTAATTGAAAGTTTCTAGTATCTTATATCTGAGGACAATATTATAAATTATTTCCATTTCAAAAATCATTTCTGCAATGATAAGAAATTTGACAGCACCAATTTGGACAAATAAACAAACCAAAATAAAAGAAATCCTGAGATGTATCTCCTAGTATGAATTTTATTGTGGTATAAAAGTAGCCAGTGAAATTTCTCAATAATAAAAATAACTGAAGAACAGGAAAAAAAATAGATTAAAGGAAAAAAGATAGCTTTCTCTGACCTCTATGCATTTCTTTAAAAGAAAATTCATCTCAGGTACTTATTCGGTCAGAGAATATTTTTCAGAGTATATTATATCTCTAACACTTTCTTGAAGATATTTATGATGAATCAGATAAAACCAGACAGAAATCACACATAGATACACACAAGAAACCTCCAGTCCTTTTGGAAATTGCATTGCAGACAGGGATATAGACAATAAGAATAATAAGTAAAATAAGCTTCCAATATAGTAGAATGTTATATATACTATGAGAAAGAAAGATAGAACAGGGGATAGGCAATGTAGTTGTCTGAGACGGGAATGGAGGAGGATTGGGGAGTAACTGAGAGTGGGATCATTAGAATAGGCCCTAGAGGGAATGGACATGTGAGCCCAGACTTTTCAGGGGGTGAAGAAGTAGCATGGAGGAATTTGCAGTAACAGCATTCCAGACAAAAGAACAGTCTTCACAAGGGCTCCATGTCAGTCTCAATGTGAGCATAGTGCCCAGTATGCTATTGTAGGCAAGGGGACCCCAGAAGGTCAAGGGCATCATAGTAAACACAAAGTCAGAGTGATGAATGGAGAGAAATCAAGATGGAACTTGTAGTCCAAGGCAAGGAATCTTTTTATATGTTGTCTGTAGGGAGCCACTGAAAAGTTGTTTCAAGATATGAGTTTTTTTAAAAAGGTACTTCTGGCTACTAGTTTAGGAATGAGTTCCAAAAAGCAAGGGTGGAATCAGAAAGAACAATGGGTCTTATTGTAGTAGGCCTGGTAAAAAATGAGAATGAGCCTGACCGGAGTCAGAAAGTCACTTTCCAGGTGTATTTTTAACATAAAGTCCACAGCATTTCATGATGAATGGGAAGTAGCATGTGACTGAAATACAGGAGCAAAGATGACTCTTGTGTGTGTGCGTGCATGCGTGTGTGCGTGTCCTGAATAATGTCCCTAATTATGAACATAAAACCAGTTTACAGCCTGTTAGCATCAGGATGGTTGTCAAACACCCAATGGGAAATGTTGAGTAGTGGCTGGATATGCCTCTGGAGTTTGGGGGAGGCTTCTGGGCTAAAAGTATAAAATTCAGAGACATACACAAAGATGGTTTTAAAGCTAGGCACCTAAAGATCACCAAGAAAGTGAGGGAAGCTAGAGAATGAAGAACTGAGGACTCAGCCCTGGGAATTCCAGCTATAGAAGATCAGGGAGAACTGCCTTATCTAGTAATGAGGACTGTGAAGGAACAAAAATAAGGTGGAAGAAAAATGGTAAATTCATGAGACATTGATGGATGGTTTCAAGTGTTGCTGACTGACAGTTCATGGAGGATAAGCACAGAGAACTAGCTGTTAGATTTGGCAACAAGTGTGTCTTGTTTGGTTTGTATTTAAGCTGTTTCTGTGGCATGATAAGTAGTCTATTTGGAGTAGTTTAAGTATGAGAAAAATGCTGGAGAATGATAATTTATTCACTTAAGAGTAGATAGACAATGAAGGTAGGTTAAACAGGTTTTGTTGTTGTTACACTATGAAAGAAATACAAACAAGATTTGTTAATGAAAGTACCTTATTGTAAATGAAGATATAGAAATAACTGCTTGGATGGTAAAAAAAAATGGATGAAATTTGGATATGTGTGTCTAGCAATCATAAAGACTAAGCCAAAGTTCATAATCATAATTTAAAGGGACATGAATCAGTCTAGCTATATATATATATATCTTTTCCTCTGTCTCCAGTTAGCTTCTGGGTGGATGCATGCAGTAGATCCAGAGTTGGATTAAACCAGGACTTTGCGAAGTGAACTCTGCAAACAATCAGGGGTCAGGATGTTAAGCTTGTATGCATAGCGATTAACATGTTAGCCATGGACTTTACGCTATTTAAGGAGGGACTGTAGGACTTCAAATGAGCGAGGGACAGTAGTGACATGGTTAGATAAAGGGATAGGAGGTACTGTGAGGTCAAGGGATTGTCAATGTTGAGAATACTAGAGCTGGAAAGTGAGGATAAGATGGACACAGAGTAGGATGCATACTTGAGGTTATAGAAGTTTTGGGGTCATAGAAATAAAATCATCTGTGGATATCTATGTGTAAAGTGGCTACTGTACAGTGTAGACCAATATCAATTAGAAGAGGATTGAGAGCACAGAACTGAGATATCACAGTATTAGGAAGATTGCTACGTATAGGTGATATATAATATCCAAGTGATCCATGGGTTCAGACAGAGTAATGTTGGAGACATTGATGAAGAACCTGGAATGAAGGGTGATAGGACTCACAGCCGAGTATGGAAGTGATATTCTAATAAATGTGTAATATCCAGCTTTCTGGAGATCAAAACAACCCTAAATTGTAGTGTTTGTCAATTGCCATGATGTAAATTACACTGTGGACCCTCTAAGCTACTAACACCATATTAGTAAACACAGAGTTTAGAAGAGATGTGCACAATTGGCTCACATAAATAACTTCAAGCCAGCTCTGGCACACTATTGGAGGATAATGTGAGAATGTTCTGGAACTGGTTATGTGGGGTATAAAGAACTTGCTTCCAGCTCTCAACCCAGTGTATAAGGCCCATGTTGGGACAAGAAGATCCCCCACTTGCTCTTATGAGGGTTATATAGGAAGAACTCCTTAGATGGGGCACTTTTCTACAATAGTAAATAAGATGAAGGTAATATTCAGAGTAGAATTTGAGTATGGGAGATGGAAAATGACCAATGAATCGGGGGCTTTTCATATTTAAGGATAACAGTGACATTGTTATTGCAAGATGAACTCTGTTAGACTCAGATCTATAGTGGCAGAAAGGCTTTATTAAGGAGAATGAGGGGTGTGTAGCTGTCTCTCAGACTCCTGTTGGGGATGATTTTGCTTACTCCCAATGTGTCAACTTGGCTAATCCCCTGTGGATAGAGGGGATATGTCTGAAAAGGTCAGCGTTGCTCAGATTGTGTGAGTTCCTGGCCCTCGCATCCCTTCATTTTCTGGATATTCTTCCTTACCTCCTTCTTTGACCTTTTATCTCCTTCTCTACTCCCAACCTTCTGTATATCTCCAGCATTGCATTTAAGTCACTGTTATCTGACTGTTGACTCATCCTTACTGAAATCTGTGAGGCAAAGTTTTCTCTTTATTCATCTCTACATTCATAGGTCTATGTAAATTCCTAACACAAGCTATTTTACTCAGATTTTTTCACTGCTGTGATCTGACCAGAACAACTGTAGAGAAGGAAAAGTTTATTTGAGGGCTCACAGTTTCAAATGTCTCAGTCTGTTGACAATCAGCTTTATTCTCCAAGTCTCCAGGTGACTCAGAATAACATGGTGGAAGAATGTGGCAGAGGGAAGCAGCTCACATGATGATTAGGAAGCAGAGATAGAGAGACTTCCTTTGCCAAATACAAATATATACCCCAAAGCCATGACCTCAATGCCCACCTCCACCAGTCACACCCTACCTGACTTCAATTATAACTCAATTAATCCCATGAGGGGATTAATCCACTGATTGGGTTAAGGCTCTCAAACCCAAACATTTCCACTATGATCCCTCTTGCATTGTCTCACACATGAGCTTTTGGGGAAAATCTCACATCCAAACCATAACACAAGTCTAAGATATTATTGTCTTAAAAGAATTTTTGTTAAGGTGAATCATTGCCATAACATATATCATTTTTTGAAAGTTTATTATGTTCCAGGAACTATACTTAGTGCTTTAGAAACATTATACAATCTTTACAATAATTTTATTTTATCCTCCATTTTAGAGGAAAAAACTGAAGTTCAATGGAATTAAGTGGCTTGTCCACTATTAGCAGCTTAATACCAGAACCCACATGTTTTTTATTCCAGAGATCTTGCATTTACCTTTTTCATTAGCTCCATTCCTGAGTAAACTAACTGGGTCCATATGTAAATTAAAATTAAGATTTTCAGCATTTCTCCAATTTACAATGACTTCAATAGCTCTGACCAAACTCTGAAATTCTCAAGCAGGATCAGGTTTATTTTTTGTAATCCTAAAGGCATTCAAACTGACATGTTTCAATGGCATCAGTAACAGTCAAACTGATAGGGTCTGCCAGGTGGTTGCTACACATCTGTCTGGGAAGCAATCTGATAAATTAGCCTAAAGATAAGCCAGATGTTGGCCTAAATCATGTAGACTGACAGACACTTAGTAGTCAGAAAGAATTAAGATGTCGGTATCCAAATACTTAGGCATTTGTAAAAAAATGTTCATTGTAGGTTATTTTTTGTTAAGCCCAAAATAAAAATTCAAATTAAATCAGGTTTATAATATAATTAAGTGCCTGAAATGTGATATGCAAATAATTGTTTTCATTTATTTTTAAATATAAGAACAAGTAATTTTTAAAATGTGAAAAAATTTCTGCCCTCATGAAAGTGAAAGCTAGTAGAGAAGATAAACATGAAATATGTATATAGTGACATATGAACTATGTAATTGATGGGAGTATGCATGGGCACACTGAAGGCATGCAGAGGTAGCTACCGATGCTGCCTAATGGCCTTCAGCAAAAGATATTGGAGGCATCACCTGAGCTGTCAAAGAAGAGAACAAGTTTAGAAGTGGGATGAACAGGAGAACTCTGCCCAGCAAAATGAATGTCACAAGGAAGGACAACTGGCGGGAAGGGCATGATGTGCAAGGGTTGGTGATTCTTCTCACAACTAGAACTCTGTGATAATGGTGAATAATAGGTAAAGAAAGGTATACTGGGCCTTGCAAGCTGTGCTGAGAGTTTGGACTTTGAAAACAATTTAAATTATCAAGTCTATCCACTGCATACATACTGAACTCCTAGGAGGGCTAAGCATTATTTAAAGTGCAGAAGAATTCAACCACGTAGAAAAAGGCACATCACTGCCTGTAATGAGCTTAGGTACAGGTTGGAGAAGGACAAAATAATAGATGTAGAATACTGTGAGAACAAGTTGATTGCTATGGAGTATGCATTGTGCAGCAGGAGTTCCATTAAGGGCAATATCATTGTGACTCAGTGTCACCAAGAAAGGCTTCCAAAATAGCAGGTTTTCTTTTTTCCAACCAGCCCCCTAAAAGATGGATAGAATTTTAGTAACTGTATTTACCATTAACTTTCTCATATTATCTTTTGTTGTGAGCTCAGTGTTTCCAATTTCACTTTTGTTGTTACAAATTTATGATAGATATCAAATAAAGATCAATACTACTACTTCATATTCACAGATAGTCACAGGACTGTTGTTCTTCTAAACTGAACCTCAGGGGGAAGTGGGGAAAGATTGGAGCAGATACCTCTTTCCTCAAGCATAGAAATCTAGTCTTGTTATAGATGTGTTGATATGTGGATCTCCAGGAACATAACTTCTTTATTGAGTAAAAGCACTAGAACTCAGTGCAGCCCAGAGAATGTCCTTAGGCATGATTTGGTGTTAGCTAAGGCTCTGGAAGAAAAAATGCTCAAGGATACAAAATAAACTTTATTCTGTACTCCTATTATGCTCTTCCCAAACTCCAAACCAAATAGCAGATGTGGCCAAAGTTGCAAGATACCAAATTTTATTATTTGTGAAAGTATCACTCCACATTCTTAGGGAATTTCTAACCCTGGTGACATACACTTTGTCTTAGTTAGTATTGGCATGAACACACTCACATTGCTAATTAGCTAACATATACCAGTACTTTGATAGATGTTGTGCATATTGCCTCCACTGTGGTCCTGAAAATGATATGATGGTATGCATTTCCAAAAATGTAAATGACATTCCTATGGTCATTATGGCCAGTAAATTATGGAACTTGACTACATAACCCAATGACCTCACTCCATTAGGTCTCATAATACAAAAGGAAAGATAAATGTGATTTGGACCAAGAAACCAAGAAACCCAACCTGGTGTCTTTTGGCAAAAGATGAATCCATTCTCATCAGGTATGGTTATGCAAGCCTGAAATCCCAGCAACTCGGGAAGCTGAGGCAGCCTTAGCAACTTAGTAAGGCCATAACAACTCAGTGAGACCCTGTCTCTAACAAAATATTTTTAAAAGGGTGGGGGATGTGGCCCAGTTATTAAGCACTCCTGGGCTCAATCCCTGGTACTGGAGAGAGAGAGAGAGAAAGAAGAGAGAGAGAAGAATCCACTCTGTGGTCATGAAGAGCACACATCTTTATATATAGTACACAAAAGTAGCTGGTTATTCTCTTCCGTTTTTCCTTTCTACTCTGTTAGATGCTAAATACAGTTGGTAAGATAAAATATGCCATCTCTTATAACTGAATAGCAAATAGAGTGAATTACAATTTCTATAACATGTTATCAAATTGACTTAAAGAAATTGGTTAGTTCATGCTAGCTCTGATTATGAAGATACCTCTGGTTCTGAGGTTAAAAAAAAAAACCCACAAAATTCTACTGGTAATGTCATACTTGGATGTCAGAGGATGAATAGAGATTTCTTATTCTTGTGAGTCTTGTAGAGATGCCAAGAATAGTAAAATAGGGCATGAGACAGATATCTGTGGTTCAGTCCAATTTCAGTTCTTTATTAGTCTTGTGACTTAGAACCTCCTGTTATTAAAATTATTCCATAGACATCATAGTGTTGTCATGAAGATTAAATAAGAGAATCTTTACCCGAGCTAGCACAGTAACTAGTATATTACCTTATATTAATTCATTTAAACCATGTTTTCAATAGATGTTTGTTAGCTTGAATAAGAAATTTAAAGAGTTTCAAAAAAGTTCCACAAGTATGGGAACATGTTATTATCTATAATATGTTTCTATGTACTTGACATTATCCTGAGTGCCAGATATTCATCATGGAGAAAGAGGGGGGTGTGGCTATTGTGACACTTTCTAGTGGAAAAGGCAGATGTATACATGTAATTAATTCTAAATTGATAAGGGCTGAAAAGAAAATGTATATCTGCTATGGGACCATACAAAGGAAGTAGATGATCCAATCTGCTCAGGAATAGAGTGGGATCAGCTAAGCCTCCTCTAAAAGAAAAGGAGGCTGGAAATTAAACATGAAGAGGCTGGGAAGGAAAATGAGGATCCTTGAATTCAGGACCTGTTAGTTACATGAGGAGTTGGGTGCATGTGCTTCATCCGTATATGTGAGTATGTATTTGATCCTCCATAATTCAGCATAAGTGAGTCTAGGACAAATGCACATCTTTTACTTATGGCTATACCTTCAGGATTCGTTTCCTTGCACCTTGCTTCATTATAAGAATAGATTTAACTGTGAGTGACAGAAAGCCTCAAATAAAAGTGGCTTAAAGATGGTAGAGGTTTTTATTTATTTTCACTTTATTTGCATAGCTGTCCAGATACAGGTTATCCACCATGGCATAGACCTTGAAACCTTGCATTTTTGTCCTCTGTGGTATATGGTATTTTATTCCAAGGCACCTTTTTATATATTATGCTGACTATAGTTCCAGCCATTACATCCCCATTGGAGCCAACAGAAAGGAACAATGGGGAAAGAAAGGCATTTCATCTCCCTTTATGTGCATTTTTTCAGAAATAACTTATCTATGCACAAAGGAGCATGATAGATGTAGAATGTATTCTAAATACCCACATTTTCTAGATAGGAAACCTGAGGAACAAGAAGTTAAATAATGTGACTCGTGTCACAGAGTTAGTAAATGGCAATGTTTCCATCAAACCCAAGAAATCCTGTTCCAAATCCCAGCTTCTTAACCTCTGTTCCTGTCCTGTCCTCTGACTCTCTTAAGATGGTAATACTTGTGGCCAATTTGGAAGGGTAAATAGGGAGCTGAATGACTGTAAGAATTGGAGAGGAGATCTCTGGGCAGAAAGGTCAGTCTATGAAAAAGAAAGAACTCTGTGTGCTTACCCACAAGTGGCAAAATCCATCTTTCCTTACTGAATAGTTCTCAAGAATCAGTGAGATAAAGTGGTTAAGAGAACATGCCCCCATGCCTGGCAATTCAAGAGCTCTCATCTAAATTGTTTCACACAAAAGCCAAAGGCATGTCTATGAAAAATTATACAAGAACCTTGTGGGACATACTAACTTTCTATTAGGGGATAGCATAATTAGGGTTGTATTAATGATATAAGTGTTACTTTACCCAAGGCATTTGATGCAGTCTATTGTAAAAATTTAATTGCAGACTTAATTCCAATTGTCTTCTACATGGATTGAAAGGTGGCCTGAAGAGAGCAAGATAGGAAAACTCACACCAACAATATACTAATTGAAGAAAGGTGTCTAAATGGAGGACTACAATGATTTTTAATTGTGTTCATTATCCTTAGAAATTATCTGCATGGATGACTTAGTGCAAAGTTTTGATCACTGAAAATCACAAAGTCTATATTTAGTATACTCACAGCAAGAGCTTCAGTTTTTACCATCTTTAACATTAACTCATTTGAGCCAGTTTAATCATATTTACTTTAGGTTTCATATCCTTTTCATTTCTGCCGTGCAGCTGTCCAAGCCATATGCCATACATTTGAGCAATTTAAGCAGAGAATCCTAGAAGTTGAATCTGACTTAGAATGTTCTGTACAGTTATATAGATGACCTCATCGTATTTCTAGAAAGAGTATACACATCTTCTTACATATCATTTACATTTGTTCATTTGATGCTGCTAGAATAAAAAAGAAAATCATAGACTGGGTAATTTATAAACAGAATAAACTTATTGTTTACAGTTGTGGACTTGCCAAGATGGAGGTGTCAGTAGATTTGATGTTTGGAATGGGTTGGTTCTCTCTGCTCCAAACACAGTACTTTCTATTTGTCTCCTCACAGGATGGACTGGGACAAGGAGCTCCCTCATGTTTCTGTTTAAGGACACTAATCCCATTCATGAGGTTGGAACACTCATGACTTTAAACTTCCCTATGTCTCCACCTCTTATGACTATCCCATTGAATGCCATGTTCTAAGACATGAAATTTTGAGAGACACAAAGATGCAATTCACTTAAGAGAGTAGATTCATTTTTGACTCTTAAAATTATAGGTGAATCAGAAGGTTAGGCCCAGATATAAACATATTCTTATGATAGTTCTGGGCTTTTTCAATATTTCAGAATTAAAAACCATAAAGAACCCTAAGGACATGAAGTCATAAACAATGAGCAGAAAACAATCCTGAGAAATGTTGAAATTTCTTCCTGTGTGTCCCAAGGACATTTGAGACATCCCCTTACTTTCATATACATTCCAGTGCATTATGGTTATTTCCTTATTTCAGCTTCTATCCTTTCCCTTTGTCCTGGCTATCTTTCATTTGTCCCTCCAGATCCACCAACCGCCTGTCTTCATCCTGCTCTGGTTCCCAGGAGAATAGCATGTATACTTTTCCCTTTTCATCTGAAGTTTGGTTGGGTTTAACAAATGGATGGCACTGGTAGGAGGTGAGAGAGTGGAAGAGAGTTAGGTCATGTAACCATGGCTACCTATATAACTAATCATATTTATTATTATTATTATTATTATTATTATTATTATTGCTGAAGCGGGCCTCTAACTTGTGATGGAATGCCCACCATGCCTGGTATGGTTCACATGGTTTTTAAAATACTATTGAGACAGACATTCTACTTTCCATGTTATAAAATTGATGTTTACACAGGCAGGTTGAGTGACTCTTCTAAGTTTGCTGATCTAATTGGAATTCCAACATCAGTCTATTTAGCAAATATATAATCACCAAAATTAACTGTACAGAGTGGTGAGCTTTGTGGAACTTCATGAGCAATTCTAGAAAGGGTTCTCACTTTTACGGTAAGCAGAATGGAGAGAAACATCTGTTACATTAATATAAATATATAAACTTTAGAGAAAAATTTTTTATAAAATGTTTTAAATGTACATGAGGTCAAGGAAAGCTTTGTGTCAATTTGTTTAGAATTTTATAGAATGTGAATGACTTGATAGTTTAGGAAGAGCCCTGAATTTAAGCTCAGAACTCTTGCTAGATGAGTATATTTAGGAAATATATTTAATAATTTTTAGTTCCAAGTTTAAATTTTCTCTATTTTTTATCCAGAGCTGGTGATTGAACTTAGGGCCTCATCTATGCCGGATAAATGCTGTATCACTGAGCCACACCACTAGAGCCACAGTTGAACCATCTCTGCTTGAGATGTCAGTGTAGGCTTCTGAATTTTAACTAAAGTATAAAGTCCATTTCTTATTCAATTTACTATTTGAGTACTTAGCCCTCTGCACTGAGAATTTCATGAACACAAGGAACTTGGTTAATAATATACAAAAACATATATTTGTATGTATATAATACATATGTTTTCATATATTCTTAATATATTTATGTGAAAACCATCATTTGAATTCAGTGTCCCTCATTTGATTTCAATTCATCTGTTGAAAACCATCTCTCCTGATTATGGTACTCAGAGGTGGATCTTTTGTGGGGAGGGATTGATTGGGTCATGAATAGATTGAGTGCTTTTACTCAGAGAACCCAGAGAAATTTTGCTCTTTCCCCTGTATGAGGATGCAGGAAAAATGCATTACCTTCAAATCAGAGAGTGAGTCTTACCAGACACTGAATCCACTGATCACTTTATCTTGGACTTTCTGGGCCTCAGAACTGTAAGCAATAAATGTATGCTGTTTATAAGTAATCCATCTAACAAATTTGTTTACAGCAGCCTGAAGGGCCTCTGACAATCTTCTTTAAACATATAAAGATCCAGAAATCAGTAATCCTCATACTACACAAGTCTAGTGAATACATGTGAAATCAATTTGTATAACATAAATATATATCTAATCTAGTCTTAATTACTATCACCTTTTTAAAAATAACAGATTTGAATTTGCTCAGAACTATTTAAGAGAATTTGTAAAATATGGAAAATATTGAGTTTACAAATATTCTTCTTAAGAAGTCAGGACATTTGGTATTCATTCCATTCATTGTCTTGACACACCAGAAATTCAGCTCTTATTCATCCAGTCAACCAGCAGAATTTAGACAGGAATTAGTCTTAA